>NC_037289.2:20862986-21487986 GCF_000002775.5 Populus trichocarpa | reverse complement strand
TCGGATTTATTTTTGTTGATAATTTTTTAATGATATCAATAATTGTGTTTTTTGAGTTTTTTTTCTTTACAAATTACGAAGAGAATAGAAAAAAAAAAAGGACCTGGAATGAAAAGTGTATAATACCTACGTGAATTATCAGTTGAAATCACAGTGGACTAGTATCAAATTCTACTTAGATGTTTATTTTTCAGAGAGTGAATGATGACTACTCCTGGCTTGTTTCTGGCAGCACCCATTTGCTTTATATTAGCAAAAAAAACAAAAAAAAAAAGATAAAAATTGTACAATAGTATCTAGAGGTGCCAGATTCATTGTTTTCAATATTTTTTTTATTTGAAAATATTTATTTGAAATTTGTTTTTTGATATTAATATATTAAAACGATAAAAAATTAAATCAAGATTAAATTTAAAAATTCAAAAAATTTAAAATCAACGTAATTACAAACATCTCACCTTAATTAGCCAAAAAATTGTCAAATAGAATAGCACTCTACTTATTATCACATGGGCAAACATCCAATGCCCTTAATTTATTCATTAAAAAAAATTGCCCAGAATATTTGCCATGTGAATGTGACAAATCGTGGGCTGTGGCGGGTTTTAAGATATATATATATATATAAATATATAAAGAGAAATTTGAAAGGAGTTAAAGATGCTCTTGTTAAAATATTAAGTACTTCGTTGTGTCTTTTCTCCTCTAGTCCTCGTAATTAATTAACCCGCATGCAAGTACCATGTAAGAAAGTGCATTAACTAGTTGTACTAAATTGAATTAAAAAGTTTTGTTAATAATATTAATAATAATTAATTCGAGGTCTAGTTGCGCTGAATCCAAGTACCGTAGTGTTTGATAACGAGGTTAAACTGTATTTTTTAAAAATTTAATTTTTTTTATATTTTTAAATTATTTTAATTTATTGATATTAAAAATAATTTTTTAAAATAAAAAATATATTATTTTGATTTATTTTTGAATGAAAAGCACTTTGAACCACCACCGTTACCACATTCCCAAATACCTCTTAAATCTCAAACCATTATAGTATCTTATACTTGTTTAGAGTTCGTTTGTTTTTGTATTTTAAAAATATTAAAAAAAGATTATTTTTTAAAATTTTATATATTTTCAGATCGTTTAAAAGTACTGATATAAAAAATAATTTTAAAAAATAAAAATATATTATTTCGATATATTTTCAAGTAAAAAACACTTTGAAAAGTAACCACTACCAAACTGGCTCTTACTTATTGATTGCTAATAAGTGTCCGTTTGATATTGCGGCCCAAACAGAGGTTGGTCAAAATATATTTATTTATTTTTATTTAAAATTAATTTTTTTTATGTTTTGCATTATTTTAATGTGTTGATATCAAAAATAAATTTTAAAGATAAAAAATATATTTTTAATATATTTATTAATGAAAAATACTTTAAAAAATAACCATTACCGTACTCTCAAATACCCCATTCAAGAGGATGTATGCACAACAATACTTTTTCTATATTTACGTGTTTATGTTAATCCAATTTCCAAAAACATTGCTTGAGTAAGTGGAATGTGTCTTTTGAGGTGTTTGTGACCTCCTAATTTTTCCTACACTTCCTCTAATTATAATTCAATACTTGAGAAGCGAGATAAAAACAATTAAGATCATGATTGCAATCTCACGTCTCTTATTAAATATGTAAAAAATCTTATTTTTCTTTTATTGTTGTAGATTTATCATACATATATGTTCGAGATTCATCTAAAAAACACAGGTCGAGTGTAGTAACTGAGTTCCTCATCTCAGAAAATTTGCATGTTCATGTTAAAAAAAGAAGTCTTTGAACCATTTTATTTAGCGAGAAATTCTATGCAATTTGAAACTGTAATTATCAATAATTATAATATATAAGAGATAGATATATGTAAAAAAGAAAAAAAATAGAGAATTGAAAAAATAATCGTAAGAATGAAAGATATTCTTATTATTATTTTTTTAAATTGGAATATAAATTTTTATTTATGACTTTCATCATCGTAGCTTTATTTTATATTTAACACCAGAAAGAGTCAATGACATGGAAAAACACTCAAAATTATTTGGAAACATAGTATAAATCGTGTTTTTTAAAATTTTTAATTTTTAAATTTTTTTTAGATTATTTTAATGTTTTGATATTAAAAATATTTTTAAAAATAAAAATTTTATTTTAATATATTTTTAAATAAAATATATTTTAAATTAAAATCCGGCTATCACAATCTCAAATATTTCATAGCCAGCCAACTATCCCCCACTCCAATAAACCCCCACGTATTCATCCACGTGCCATCCAATCCTTTGTCCGTATTCCATATCTCTTAAAAACGGGGACTCTCATTTCCTTACGCTCTCTCTCTCTCTCTCTCTTACACACACACACAGAGACACACATTCACCCACCATGGATACCCTCCTCCACACCCCGACCTCCATGGCCAAACGCCCCTGCCCTATCCCTTCCTCTCCCTCTACTCCTCCTCCAAACCCTAACAAACTCCCTAACATGAACAATCAAGTCGGCAACCTTCTCCAAACATTTCTTAACCTAGCTGACTCTCATTCTCTCTCCATCGACCAATCCTTTGAGCATCTCCTCGACTCCTCCCCTTGCGATGCTGATCAGTCTCTCCTCATCGATCGCGCCCTTAAACTAGGATCTCTTCTTCTCGAAGCCGGGAACCGCTCTGCTAGGAAACGCTCTTCCTTTCATAATTCACTCACCTGGGCTCTCCCTCCTGATCTCACCATCAAGGTTTCTTTTTTATTGCTAAGTTTTTTCTTTCCTCGCCGGTTTTTGTTCAGATTTTGAGAATTTCAATTCATGCAAGTTGCGGGCTGTGTTTTGCTTGTCGGCGATAACAGTAGGATTTTTTTTAAAGCCTCGTTATTAATGTAATGTGGAATTCAAGGTTTGGTTTACTTGTTGGTTGATTTATGAGTGAAAAGTTTTTCGTGTTGCTTGCTTCCGTGAATATGGTCTAATCAGGTGTTGTAGAGGAATTTTTAAGGGAACATGATTTGTGTTTGGTAATCTTGAATTTCCATTTCGCAATGCTTTGATTGATGGATGTGGCTTCAAATGAATTGATTGCATAAAAATGTTGATGGTATTACTTAAACGTGGTTAATTAAGTAGCAGCGAAATACTGCCTAATATAATAGTTTCTTGAGTTTGAAAGTGCATTGATGTGCTTATATTCTGATACATTGATGTGGTGAATATTCTGTGGATCCGAGATCCATGAAGATGTTACGAGGCTGCCATGTTTGGTTTGATGGCACTTGTTGATTTAGAATCAAGAATTTCTAGATTCCTGTTATGGAAATGTCTACTTTGTCATTTTCAGCTCGTGCTGAGCATTTGAGTGTCTAGTTAATTATAAATTCATTTTTATAGTAAAATGGTTTTCTTTTTCCGAATGATCGATTCATAAGCATTATGCACGTGCAGTTATTTTCTATGCTTGATGCACAAAGCCTGTGCTATGCTGCTGCAACTTGTTCTATGTTCTACAAATGTGCCATGGATCCCTTGTGCTATGCCAATATTGACTTGACAACTGTGGTCCCAAAAGTTAACAATGCAGTTGTGTCTACAATGATCCAACGTGCTGGAAAAGCCCTTCGGTAAGAATTTTTCACGTAACAATTCTATATCCTGTGCAAGTGTTCTCATGGGTCTATTATATGCTTTGCATCTCTGTATTAGGTATCACTGGTGATAGAATTTTAGAAGTTTTGATTTCCTTTGGCTTGGTGTGGTAAAGAAGACAAATCATAACATACCAAAGATTTGTCTTGAAAGCTAAACTTCTTTACATTGAGCCTGATGTACTACCTGTGCAACCTTCATTTTTTTTCCTTCTCAGTTTCAATATCTCATTTAGATCCCCTATTATGTAATTATGAAGATTCTGAAAAATAATTTCTTTTTTTTTAAATATAGTATTTCATTCATTTTGATCTCATATATGACTATGAAATTTAATTGATGTTTGTTCGTATGTTCAGTATGGAGAAGGATTAATCCTTCTCTGTCTGTACTGGGAAATACTCTGTTGATTATACTAAAGTGAGCCTGTATTGAGTGTTATATTGATGAATGAGAATTATGCTGTATAGCATGCAAGGTGTATTAGTTAGTTCTCATCTTTTATGACTGTTCCCATGATGTCATATGTGGATATTGTATTATTGTTGGTGGCCTTGCTGATTTCCTTTTCTCTCTCACTCACTTGGTCACTTAGGTCCCTTAAGCTTGGTATAGTTCCAGGTCCGACTCTGCCTCATGGATCTTGTCAACCATTGGTTTATGGAATTAGGAATGCTGTAGAAGTATCTAACTTTTCATGGAATGATAAAAAGACCAGACAGGGGAAGGAGTCATCCACTCTTACTAGATACTGCTTAACTCCTTTAAGTGGGGAGAATGGTGCTGCTGGGTATGTTTGGAATTTGGAGACATCGATTACAGATTTTTTTGTCCACATCTGTGATTTCCTTTGATCCAAATGTTTGTGTTTTTCGTAATACAAGGGCTGTTTTGAGAGGATTGCATCTATACAATATTGAAAGAATTGACAACACATCACTTTGTGGGGCATTGTCAGCCTGCCCATCTCTGCTTGACCTGGAAATAATTGGCCTGTAAGTTTCTGTTGAGTTTGTTGTCTGTGTGATAATGTTGGTTTAAAAACATTACATTAGGGTAATAACAGTGGTTGCGTTATTTGAATAACATTGATAAATGGAGTGGATTTGATACAGCAGGTGTAAACAATGATGCATTGCATCTCCCAAAATTGTTGTGATTTTCAAATGCCACTACTAATGATGTGATTGGATGCTTTATCCATACACAGAACTTTCCAAGTTTGGCTATCAGTAGCTATTCTCTTCCTCCAAGTAGTAATAATTATATGCCTATTTTGTTTATTTTGTTACCTTTCCTCATCAGCATTTTTTAGCTATCTTTGTAGTGGTAACAAGGTAATATTATTATTACAATAATTTGTTAATACTCATGCACTTTTTAATTGATTTTAGTTCTCGCCTTTAGAAAGTTCTAGTGGCTTAAGTCAGCTTCTTTTATGGAATTTTATGTGTTTATTTTACAAGTTACCTTTAATATAATTATGCATCAGCAATTCATGTAGATATATTCATGAGTAAGTTTATGCAAAATATATTATTAAATATGTATCCTGTAACGAGGACAAGTGCATGTTTTCACGTGACTTATCTTTTGATAATTAATTTTGAGCCATTCTTTCTGAGACTTTTGGGCAAAAATTACTCTTTATGGTGGTAGATGAATATTTTTTTTTGGAGCAGACATGTTGACTTGAGGCAAACATTGGTGTCAGTGAGCATGAATTGTCCCTTGATAGAGCGTTTGTTTTTTGAATCTTCAAAAACAGGTGCAGCACCTTCTTATTGAGAATTCTTTTAGTTGCTCGTGTATGTTTTTGCTAACTTGAGCATGTTCACTATCAGGAAGAGATGACAGTTTGAAATCATCAACCTGTGTGGATCTAGTAAATAATTGTCCAAATTTAACCTCACTGGCTCTAAGAGGTTTCAAGCTGTATGATTATAAACTTCGGATACTTGTTAAGGTATGTCAAAAGTCAAGTTGGGTACAGCTATTTTTTTGATAACAATGAATTTCCGCATGCTACTACTTTTCCATCTAATTGGTACTAATCTTTCCTTTTCTCCCCCCTTTTAAGTAAGACCTAATATTGCTTTACTCTGTTGTGCAAAATCTTCGAATGTTTCATAGTTGGCATAATGCCAATGAATGACCTTAAAAAATGGAGTTTTGTGGGAGATCAAGTCCCACTTGTACTCAATTTATAACATACCCAATTTCTCCAATCTCAAGTTTTTTTTTTATTTCTAGTTAAATATTTCTCTTTGTTCATGAGAGAGGTCTGCTTTTGTTGGTTGCTTCAAGCACCATGGCTTGAATTTTCACTTCTGGTTAATTTCATTGATCAAACATTATTGCTTGGTTCACCAATCTTATTAAAATTCCAGGGGGGAATAGCAAATTTTTCTTTTTATCTTAAAATTGTGTTAGTTCGCATTATGGAATGATCTACACTTCACGACCTGAACGAGCAATCTATACACTCTCTGTCATTAATATTTCTAGCACCAATTTTACAATGATGGTTGGTCTAATGGCATGCCATTCACTATCGTTGTCTTTTGTTGTCAAAATTTGATCTAACCAAGATTCGATCACAGAACAAAGGAAAAGTTTGAGAAATACATTTCTTTGCTTTACAGTTTTTTGATTTTGGTACTTGGTCTGTAAGATGCATGCGCTGTACTTTGTAGCCAATACAAAGTTTGTTCTTTGTCTGAATTGAACTCTAATGACTAACAAGATCTGGCTACCTGTACAGGGATTTTGCAAACTAAAATATGTAGATTTTTCAACGTCATATTCTATCACCGGAAGCTTTTTGAGGTCTGCATTTTTATGGAATGTAACTACATTGATATTTTCTTTTCTCTATTTGAAATCTTACAAGGGTTTGTTTTTCTTGAAACTAACAGGAACCTTGGTGGTGACATGGGTGGGAGTTTGCTGGAAGTTTTGATTTTCCGAGACTGCATGCATCTCAAAGAGGCAGGCCATAATTCCTTTCACTTCTCCACCTTCTTTACCTTAAATCTCTGTGAATGTGAAAGATCTTGGCTTTCGTGGTTTGGAGGGTCTCTGAGATCCTTTCGATGACTCATATGGTTCAATTCCTAAATGGGCTAGCATCTGGATAATCCATATCTATAGATATAGAATATACATCAACCTATGAAATGCTAATACTAATTTATTATATTTCCTATTTCCCTCCTTATTCACTTATTTATTTCATTACTTGCAGTTGGAAGTTGCTCGATTATTTGCATCAGTTCTTGCTGGGGACTTTAGATTTCTTCGATATCTTGTGGGTAGATTGATATTGTTGTTTTTTCTGCTTTGTGTTGGTCTGATTCTCATGTTCCTGCTTGATTTTCTTCTTATTCTGATTACTGCACTTTAATAGGATATATCAAACAGGGAAGGTTTGGCTGCTGCAGGTGATTCGTATGGCAGATGTTACAGTTTAAGGTGCATTTTTTTCTTTTTACATTTATCATGCTTACTCGATATTTATACCTGTTAAGATTCATGTAAAGTATTTTGGTGCTTGTTGGCAGTATCATTCCTACAAAGCAGGTATTAGAAGAAAGGCCTGATATATGTTTGCTAGCAGAATTTCCATCAGAAGGAAGGTCAGATATCTCTCGTTCATTTAAACTTTTTTGTTGGTGACATCTGGAGTCAAACTCCAGTTTCTATTCTTATCTAAATAGCCAATGTCAAATGGGGAAAAAGAGCAGAAAACATAGGATTTTGGAATTAAGTTCCTTGGTTGTCAATCTGATTTTTGCAGTTTTGTCGACCTTGGCCAAATGACTGATAGCGATCTAACTAGCGAGGTCAGCCTGTCATCACAATTGAGCAGTCGTGCATCAGATGGTTTGTCATTCATGTGTACATCTGAAATCAACTATAGTAGTGATCAGACTAGTGGTAATGAGGAGGGGTAAAGGTTCTGGATATGTTGTTTTGAGGAGAGCTCAGATGAGTTTGATTATCCTCTCGGCTAGGTGAACCATGAAGTTCAGCAAGGTTTGGGATTTGTAGGTATCCATCTCCGTCTCTGTCAACTATGCTTTTGATTGCAAGTATTTGAACTCTATGAAGTGATAACTCCTTCCACTTAAGGACCAGTATTTATCTTTCTTCAGAACATGGTTGACAGGGATATGCATGATGATTAAGTAAAAGAACTGGAATCGCATGTTGGGAAGCCCTTATTCCTGACATTTTATCAGTATTATTCAAATCAACAAGGCCGGGGTACTGACAAGTTGCATGCTAATTGATGTGGACCAGTTTTTTCTCTAACATTGGGCTCTTATGCTTCGTGGATTTATGAAGGAGGCTTTTATTGAGAGCAAGCTGATTATAACCTTTGTTGAATTTACTAGTGGACAATGGACTTTCTTGCACATTACATCTTCACTTTCATGCCTCCCGTACATCAGATGCCTGTAGATTTTAAAGCTGCTGATGTTCCCGGACAGTGGATTGAGTTGGGGGTTTGTCGTCCTTGTTTACTGAGATGACTGTCGAAGCCTTTGGGGAAGTTTTTTCCCCTTTCCCGGAATTGTGCTCTTTTATGTTATATTACATATATTTTCTTACCATACTTGGTGGTGGACTCCTCTACCTTCCCGTGAAATTTGTATCCAGGATATTGGACGATATCATATTCATTAATTATCGATGATAAATGTATATTGTGGCTTACAAGGGGTCATATTGATCCCATGGACTGTTGGCTGTGTCTGTCATCTTTCATCGTTTGTTGTTTTGGATGAATATCATCTCCCAACTGTCCCTTGAACACTTGTCCCATGGGTTAAGGAAACATTCCCTTGGATAGTCATGCAAATAGGTGCTCAAGCACCTTCAGTCAGAACTTCGCTCGTTGGATTGCAACAGCCCCACCATGCAAACCTACCGCCGCCGCTGCTTGAGAACCCTGAGGATCCACGAGCGAGCAGTCCCCAACCACCAGGGGTTGTTTGTTTTCGTGGCCTCAGCCTGTGTAAAGAGGTACATGTCATTTTGCTCCATATACAACTTCAACCAATAAGGGTTTAATGACTGTGAGACTGCATTGTAATTTCTCAGCAGTCTCCGTATTAATAAAATTATGTGTGCTTCCAGTGTTTACCAAGATAGACACAAGGTGCTTATCAACTTTATCAATAACTCGGTGTGAAAACCCTTAATACCTTCCAGAGCATAAAGGGATGTGTATGGAATTTATCCTATCAATTTTTTCCCTCATGGTAACAGCACCATTATCTTCGTTATCCTCTTCATCATAAAAAATGCAAAGGGAGTCTAGTTTCCTATTTTTGCATTTGTGACCAGGCACAAATTTCTCATCACATCAAAAGCGGAGACCCTTTGCCCTTGTATCTTCTAGATCTTTATTTCTTAGTGGTTTGGTAGTTTTAACAGGTCTTTTGATGAAGTGTTTCTGTGCGGGGGTAGACAATATGCTATTTGAAGAGGGTTTTTGAATTTGGGACATGGTCGTGGTAGAGTTTCTGTAATTAGATTGAAAAGGGTTCTATTTAGTTTGAATTGTCTGAGCTGTGTACTGATGTATAGATTTGGTGCAGTATTGAATGCTATTAATAAGAATTCTAAAACGCGTAGGTTTTTAACTGTAGCAGCAGTTTTTTTTTTTTTTTTTTTTTTTTTTTTTTTTTTTTTCGGTTTTGTTTTTTGCTTTTGTTTTTTTTTAACATGTTTTTTTATGGTTTTTTTTACCCAAAATTGATTTCTTTTTTTTTTTGTTTCATTTTTTTTCTTAATTTTTTTGTTTCAAAATTATCTTTGCTAAATTTTTTAAAATATTGAGCTGGTTGAAAATTTAACTATGTAGTTTTCTTCTTTAAAACATTATGGATTGCTATAATATTCTCATACATTGTTTTCTTTTTTTTAATGATTTCTTTATTCTTTTTTTTTCAAAATGGTCTTTGTAGATTTTATTTTTTTATATTAAGTTGGTTGAGAATTTAGCTTTGTAGTTTTTTTTTAAAAAAAATTCCCCGATATATTTTTTTAAAAAATTATCTTTATCGAATTTATTTCTTCAATATTGAGCTGGCTGATAATCTAGCTTTGTAGTTTTTCTTTTTTTTTCAAAATTGTCATTTTTTACATATTTTTTTTTTTATTATTATTATTATTTTTTGTCTTTTTCTTTAAAACACTGTAGCTTTCCCCACGTGTTTTTTTTCCGCTTTTGTTTTCTTTTTTGTATATTTTTCTTTCATTTCTTTTACCCAAAATTGACTTCTTTGTTTTTTTTAAGATAGCCTTTGTCGGTTTTTTTATATATTAAGCTGGTTGAGAGATTAGCTTTGTAGCTTTTTTTTAAAAAAAAAAACACTATGGATTACTACAGTGTTTCCCTTACATGATTTTTGTTTGGCTATAGTGTTTTCCCCACATGTTTTTTTCAAAAAATTATCTTTGTTAAATTTATTTCTTTCAATATTGAGTTGGTTGAGAATTTAGCTTTAGCTTTAGCTTTCCCCACTTTTTTTTTTCATTTTTTGAAATTTTCCCCACGTTTTTTCATTATAATTATAATAATAATAATTATTATATTGTATTATATTATATAATTGTTTTTTCCTTTTGTTTTTTGTTTTTAATTTTTTTATGAATTTTTTTTTGATTTAGTTTGTTAATGTTAATTTTTATATATTTAGTTATCAGATTTTCATGATACGAATCTCGGGTTTGATGGGTTAACATGATTTGACGAGTTATTTTTTTCATTTAGTTTAGTTTGTTAAAGTTAATTTTCTTTCTATTTAATTATCAGACTTTCATACTTTCATGACACGTATCCTCGGCTTGACGGGTTAACTTGGTTTGATGGGTTAACCCGGTTAATTGTAGGTAAACCCGTCATTTTTTTTTCTATTTAGTTATCAAACTTTCATAACGCAAATCCCAGGTTTTACGGGATAACCTGGTTTGAAAGGTTGATCCAATTAATTCAATTTTTTTCCTTTTCTTCATTAGTTTTTTCCTTCATGTTAATTTTTGTTCTTTGTTTTTTTTAATTAATCTATTTAATTATCACACTTTTATGACACGACCTTATAGCCAGACCCACATCCAGTATTCTTGGGTCCGGTGTTACAACCAGACTCACTTAAACTTGGATCATACAAGTTTAATTTTATTATTAATATTATAAATATTACTCTTAGGTCAGACGTTGTAGCAAAACCCAAGATTCTTGGGTATAACTTTGCAGAAAAACCCAATATTTTTAAATTTTTATTTTTTTAAATATTTTTTATACAAAAAAATGACTCACGGCATCGCGCGGGTATCAAAGCTAATACCTATATGAAAGAGTGTTTTCTTGTAATCTAGAAAGGTTGCAGGCCTACTTAAGGGACTTGGGTTTTTTATTTCAATTTTTAGCCCACCAATGAAGAATACAAGAGCCTGTTTCTCTGAGATCTCAGCTCAATTCCATAGGATATCAAAATCCTGTATATAAGTTTCTAAACCACCCATTTGTCTTAATTCCATCAATTCTTCGAGACGGTCTTGCTGGCTCCCAAACTAAGAGCATATAGCTTCCACATATAAAGCCGCCCCATCAAGATAGTAGGAAGCCAACTTCAGTCTGTCTCCTTCGTCAATTTCCTCCACTTCAAAATACTAGTTACAGTTATAAAACTATCTGTGCATATCTCTGTAATATCTCATATAGGCGGCGGGTGAGAATTTGATAACCTGTTTTTTTTTTTTAGTTTAACATGGGTGTCCAGGCCAGTTTGCGCGCACCTCGATTAATCCCACGAATCCTGAAGTTAACAACCATATAAATCTCCAGTGACCATCATATGACCATTATTTGATAACTAGTCTTAATAGTATTGATTGTTGACTTGTTAGACGTATTTTGAAACTATACGTGATAACCAAGAACAACACCAAATCCTTGACAGATTCGGCCGGATTGTGACATTCTTCCTCATCAAACACTGGGAAGTCATGTTTGGGCTTAGGTAATTTAGAAGGCATTAGTGTTCCTTCATCTACTGAACATGATTTGACTACCACGTTGCTTTCTTGCAGGGTTTGTTTATCATTGGAGCTTCTGGCCTCACCAGAAGTTTGCTGGAGGGTCCGTAAGAAAGAAGTTTGTTAGTAAGCCATTCCACTTATTAGATCCTTCAATTCAAATAACTTCACCTCGTAAAAAACCCTGATGCTTTCCAGCTTTTGATCATGAGCACCCAACAACTACATTACTTGCTCATGCTTATGTGCATGTTCCTTACTAACCTGCTCAAGAGAATCCTCAAGTTTCCTGGCCTCCTGGGAACGAGTTTCAGGAGCCATCGCACTCGTTCGAAGAGATGTGACTCTGATACCACTTGCAATGAGCCTAACAGTGAGACCCAACTTGGATTTCCCCCAAGTTAGCTATTGACGTGGGTGATGATTGTAATGCAATTAAAAGTGGTTGAGTATCAATGAGTATATTAAGAACTAGAAGGAGAGGGACGTAGAGAGAAAAGGATGACATGGAAGGGAAAAGAAGAGAAGGGAGAGAGAAGCTTGAATTTGTTATGCCATTTTTCTTAGGATTCCTTCCCTGTTGAGTTAGTTACTAATTAACAAACTCTAAGAAAACATACTGACGCCACCACGTGGCAATACTAGATGCTGGCATAAAAAACAACTAAAACGCAGTGTTTCCACTGCAATTAAAACTCTGCGTTTTGAGTCCAATGCTTCCAACGTTTAGAGTCCATTTATTAACTTGTATAGAACATGGATTTTGGGAATAAATTAAAGCTTTTCTTGATTTTCGAAGGCTGCAAAGTCCGCTGAAAAGTCGTACATCATCAAAGCTTGCTCGCTGATTCTGTTCCGAATCCTATACAGCATTTCTTCTGAATGAATCGTTTGCATCTTCGTGCCTGATGGGTATTGTAATGGCGAGGTCTCCCATATCTCCAGACAACAACAAATATAAACAAAGAATATTTGTATCTTTTGCCGAATTTATTATTCTTTTCTGTTTTGGTTATATAACCAGAAACAAAAGAATCACATACAATCAATCCATCAATAACCCTATACCCTTCATTTTTCCTATTCAAATTCTCAAATGCAGTATCGTTGTCTAACGTTGCCCCATAGAGTAACAACCAGCCTCCTCGTGATTTTTAGACAAAAATAGCTGCACCACCTGGTAATCAAACACCAGCAGGAGCCACCTGACTCCCATTTTCCACGCCATTTCCAGACCTATCTTCACAACCCATGATTCATCTTTCAAAACGTTGCAACAGCCAACACCAGCTTCAGAACCCATGATGAGTCTGTGGAGAGCATCTCGAACCAACCGAGCAGCTCCAGCAGGGGCAGGGTTACCCTTGCTTGCGCGGTCTGTGTTCAACTTTGTCCAACCAGGGAACGTTTTAAACTTATCCTACTCTCTCCGTGACCGTGAGGTTACAGCTTTTCTTTGCTCGTCGCTAGCAGCAAAGGTTTCTTCCATCTTTGTTTCCTGGGTATCGTGGCCCAGTGAATGCAATTTATGTCGGCCCAATATAAAAAACTCAATTAGGGCCCGATGTATTGCTATTGGCATAGTTCAGTACGTCGCCCTTTACCAGCTTCGCTCCCTCTTTTGCGTCTTCACTTTTGACCCCTTTGGAAGTTGCCAGCCACATCCAAGAAACAACGAGGTTCAAGGAAGATGACGACTATTCGACGATTCAGCTGCAACGATCTTCTCCGCTTCGCCTCCGTCAATTTCGACCACCTCACCGAAACTGTAAAAAACCTCCCTTCTTTCTTCTTGTCTAAACCCTTCTTTCTTTCTTTCTACTTTCCTTCAATTCTTTTCTGTAATACAATAGTAATGAATTTTGAAACCTGTACAGTTCAATATGTCATTCTACATGACCTATTTGGCAAGATGGCCCGATTATTTCCATGTCGCTGAAGGTCCAGGAAACAAAGTTATGGGTTACAGTAAGCTTCTTCTCCCTACTAATTTGCTTTTGTTTTCATGAATTGTTAGTAAAATAAATTGTGAATTGCATATGAATGGGTTGCAGTAATGGGTAAAGTAGAAGGACAAGGCGAGTCGTGGCATGGTCACGTGACAGCAGTGACTGTGGCCTCAGAATACCGCAGGCAGCAGTTGGCCAAGAAGCTTATGAATCTCTTGGAAGAAATTAGTGACAAGATGTAAGACTAGCCTTCCATACTTGCAATTATGTTTTTTTTTAGTTGCTATTTTAATAGGAGATATGAATTTGATTTGATTTGATTTTTCAGAAATTTATCATAGTTTTCATGGAAAATTTTTGTTTCTTACGTTTTAGACATTCTATAGAACTGTTGTGGGACTTAGAAAACTCAGAGAGGTTGATTCAAATTTAGTTTTAGCTTATGGTTTCCAGTTCTATTAGTATTAGTTTCTTCAACAAGACTTTGCAGTTTTACAAGGTGCTTTGAATTATGGTTTTTGGAAGGAGCAATAGTCCCTCCTGCAATTTATGCCACATTGTTATTTCTTCCTTGCTAAATATCATTCTATTTAAGTTGACTAGCATCTTGACACAAACAGATTGTCTGAATGATATGTTTCTCTTCTTCTAATTGTTGCCCTGTTGGCCACTTCTGCAATATTGTATAATTTGGATGCAATTAATTGAAAGTTTGTTTGGTTGGTTGTGTCTGCATCTTCTTGAATTGCAGATTGTCTCTCGGCTAGTATTTGTTTAAAATAAGTCTCCTCAGCTTCTTTCTAACATGAGAAACCTTTTTGCAGTGATAAGGCTTATTTTGTAGATCTTTTTGTGAGAGCATCAAATACACCAGCCATAAAGATGTATGAGAAGGTAATGGTTCTTTGAATTCTTTTTGGATCTAGACATTTCTTGCTGTTTGATCATTCCGAGTCTGTAGTGCTTGCATTTTACAAACATGAAAGAGTCTTCAGTGAAAGAAGCTGAACCTAACCTCCAATTTATGTCATTTTAAAATATGATTCCACATTGCTACGTTTGGCTATTGCCTCTTAAATTTGGTTTTTTTGTTTCTGTAGTCCTATCCTTTCTTACAAAATGGTTGCTGGACTTCTGTTCCAACAGGTGCCTTCCAAACAAATCTAGGGGCATAAGGTGCTTAGATGCCTTGCAAAGATTGCTATTGGATAATCTTTTGCACAATCTCAGTTTTGAATGGATAATTCTGGAAATTTGCTCAATTTGTGTAATTCTTGCAATCTTGTGACCCCATGCATGGATGTCTAACTTCTTTCTTCTCTGACACAAATTCTTTTTTACTTGTTAGGGTATTAATTGAATTTGGTCACGTGCCTTGTATTAGCAATCCCTCCGGAAACACTTCATAATTTTTTTTGTCTAGTATGGCAGCTAGAAAGGAATTTGGTTGCTGCTGCTTGTTCGGTTCAGATCGTTCATATAGATTAATCAGAGAATTTATTAGCTGCCAAGTTGATGTTTTTAATAGAAAACTATGAGGGACGGTGTCATTATTTTCTGAATGAAAGAAGCCCTATTCTACAAATGATTAGCATGTAACCGGGAATTAGAACTTTGTAGTGTTGAATCAGCATATGCTCATTAGTAGGGTTCCTAGGACTGCTGATCTAAGGACCATGGCCCAAATTCATAGTACACAATGAAAGTAATGATCCCAATTCAAAGAAAGAAAAAATTGAAACTACCACCTGCACCACCTTGCCAGTTTTATCCTTTTTTTCAGTACGCAGATATTATACAATTCATTTTCTTGATATAGACTCCTGATAAATATCTTTAGTTAGGCAGTTCATCGATGTTGCCCTACTCCTATTGGAGATTATCTGGGTTTTCTACTTGACAAGGTTATATTCTTCATGTACTGCATTATGAAGGTAGTCTCCTACCTGTTATGAAGTTCACATATACCTGCTGCTATTGAGATTCTCTGGTCTATATTCTACTTTGATAAGGTCTGTTCTTGCAATTAATATGCAGATAGTGGTCTTCCTTTTAGTAGGTCTTTATAATGCATTTATATATGACCATGGAGTTATATTATCTTAGCCTCGAGTGTTTTGGATGTTACTTTTTTCTTATTGTTCAGTCAATGAGACAAGATGATTCTTATTCTTCTGTCTTTGCAAACAGCTTGGGTATGTAATCTATAGAAGGGTGCTGCGCTATTATTCAGGGGAGGAAGATGGATTAGGTGAGTATTCTGTATTTGGCTTAAGCATCCTTAAATCCCTTCCATTGAGCTTATGTTGCTTCTCACACTTACAATGCTGTGTTCTGTTTTCAGATATGAGGAAAGCTTTATCTCGGGATGTCGGAAAGAAATCTATTATCCCCCTCAAACGGCCAGTCACTCCTGATGAATTGGAGTATGATTAAATCTGCATTTTGTGGACAATTGAAGTTGAAGTGATGGTTTTGGCTCTTGGAACAACAATGATGCCCGTGACATCTTTTGTCCATTGTAGAACTTATGTTTTATAAAAGAGAGTAGTGCCTTTTATCTTTCATTTGTTCAGTATGATTGCATGAAGAAGGGACATGTGCTTCTGACAAGACTACAAAGCTTTCGTCTTGGATTCATGGACAGCTTGTTGATTGTTTTCCTGTATGCTATGTTTCTGCCTTCAGTAGTATTAAGAATGCCAACTCTCCATCCAGACACCACAAGGAGCGCCAAGGCATTTTTCGATTCCTCTCTTTTCTTTCCATCGCCTTGTTTTCTTCTTTTAGATGTTTTGTTTAAATATCTCAGCATGCGATGAGTCATCTTACGCCGTGAATGTCTGGTGATGACCAAACATGCGCTCCGTGATATTCTAGTCCATTTCTATTCCTTCAACTCAAAATGGGCTATTTATGGCCCAATAAAAAAGACATGCACTCTGTTTTTCTCTCATTTTTTTTTATATAATCTTGATACAAAGATATCAAACTTATTGGGGGAAAAATTGATCACTGGATTATCAAGCACAAACCTACAAAAAGTCTTGTATCAAAATTCCGAGCAACGGCAACCACAGCCTCTGTTTACATTTCTCATGCTGAAAACATCCCTTGGAATTTCGCGTACAAGTCCCTCACCTGAATCCAAAGAGTGGACTCTGTGGATATGAAATCCAAACCTCAAAATTGAAATCCCATTGCATTTGCATTGATGGGACCTTTGCCAACTGCATGTTTTCCGCTTGCACAACAAAGAAACAAGCATGAAGAGAAGGCTCACGTGTCATTGTTCTGAAGCCAAAAACGAATGTCACAAACTAGTGATGGAGCTTTGAAGGGCTCTACCACAACGGATCCAAAAAGATATGCCCTTTAACTTTTACACCCATTGGTCTCATGTCTTGAAGCTTTCTTTTATGAGAATTTTTTTTTTTTGTTTAGTGTGTTTGGTATTGTGATAGTTGTTGTGGTTTGAAAAAAAATTATTTTATAAAAAGTACTTTTAGCTGAAGTTGATTTGGAAAAATATATGTTTGGTTAAAACTATGGTTGAAATTGAGGTTGAACAAAAAGTAGTTTAATATCTTTGGTTAAAAAAATACTTTTCAAATTGAGGTTATAAAATAATTAAAATATATATATATTAATATTGATAGTTTTTAATTTAAATATTGTAGATTTAACTACTGTTATTACATCATGAAATAAATAATATTGATATCAAATATTTTTTAGTATTCCATTAAACTATGTGCAATTTCATCACGTACGAAATCTATCCAATAAGAAGTATATTTTCTATGGTTTCTTAAGCGCGCAACAACAATATCATCAAGAACAAAAATTGAATTTTTTTTAACCGGATCGAACCCGGTTCAATGCATTTTTGGACCGAACCCGGTCTGGTCGGAACAATGGAGTCACCCTCCACTGTTCACGTGAACAATGGAGTTCACTCTCCACTGCATCCACAGGTTTGCGGAAAATAGTAGAGAGCTGCTTTCTGCAAACCTGCAATTTTAATCAATTTTAAATGGTCCCAAATATTTAAAAGCTGTGATTTGCTTTAAAAGCAACCGCACTCGCGTAAACAACCGGCAACTTTCTTTTTTTTAATCAACACTATCTTGATTCATAAAAAGTAAAAGAAAAAACGTTTCTTTTGGACAGGACTTGGCATTGAGTTGTGGATTTTTATTCCCGTGCTAAAAGAGATTATAATATTTTTTCTCTGATCTCACACCTCACACAAGTCAACCACATCTAGATTGGTAAAGGTCTTAGAAGTTTGTTCCTGTAGCTTCTCCAGCTACGATTCTCTGATTCTGTGCCACAGATATCTTTGCACCTCTACAAGTGCTTGAAGTGAGTTGGGTTTTGGAATGTCATCAGTGGTTCGGCATCAAGAATTAGGATTTGCTGGATTCGGAAGAGACAGGATGAGGAGGCCATTCGAAAAGTATGCGGGACGATGGCTATGCCTCCTGAATTCATCATAATCTATATTCATACATAGTCGTACTTAAACCGTACGGACAGATTAGGATTTCTTCTCTTGTTTCTGTCCAATCTTAATTAATGGAGATAAATCATCATCAGATGACTTCCTTGATTTGACGATTTTATCCATGCCTCTTCTTTTGATAATCTCTAGTTGTTGTTGAAGAGAGAGCATCAACTTTCTTTTCTTCTCTGGTCTGGAAACTTTAATTCCATGATCCATACCAATTGAGGCCCCTGCTGGCCAAAGAGAGAATCAACTCTGAGACACGATATCATCACGTCACATTGTCTGCCATTCTTCGCTCTACATTCAGGAGGAAACTCCTACAGCAACAAGCTCGAAAAAGAGGTGTCCATAATCTTTTTCCAGAACAACTAAATGGGGTTAATTTACCACACACACATGTTAACTGACTAAATTAGGGCAACCAAATGATCATTAATTCACATAATTCAGGTTTGGACAAGATGGAAGTAATCATAGCAGATTGATCGAACCATCCCATGTCAGCAATCGATACAAGTGTGTCGTGCTATTTAAAGTGCGTGCTAATGGATTCTTTATAAAGATAAACAAAACCTACTTGTATTGCACTTACTAGAGATAGAGGAGGGAGGTAATTGAAGCGAACAAGATAATTGGGATTTCCTGATCTGATCGATTGGGATGTCAAATATCATGATATGGGAATCTCCACTTTTGTTTTAAACATAGCATCACTTTGTAACATGCTTTATGTCACCTTGTCTGCCATTTTTTCACTTAACCCATTTTAGAGGGAACTCATCTAAGCTACCAATAAAAATAGCCCCCCCCCCTGAAAAAAAAAGTTGTTGATAATTTTTTTTTAAAACGAAAAGTTTTTTTAATAATACTAATGTTGATATGATATGATTTAATTCACTTGGCGGGTTTAAAGATAACCCAAAATACTAGTAAAAATGTTGCTTGACTAAAAAGTAAATCAAGATAATATTTTTTTTAATATTAAGATGACAACATATTGGATTAACTTGAGTTAACCCAGGTTAACATGCCAAATTCATGCCCTAGGTTATGAGACCATAATAACCGTATAGAAAACAAATCAAAACAAATTTTGAAACTTAATTATCAATCAATCCAATATTAAATGATGAAATTGAAAAAAAAACAATTAAAAAGAAAAAAAACAACTCAAGTTAACCTGTTAAACACACTACCTAGGTCATAAAACCGAGATAACTTCATAGAAAGTAAATTAAAATAAATTAAAAATCCAATTCTCAATCATTCTAGTGTTAAAGGATGAGATTAAAAAAATAAATAAATAAAACATAAAAAATAACTCGAGTCAATCCGTCAACCCGTGACCTGGATCATGAGAATAAGATAATTATAGAAAGAAAAAAAAAAACTTGATTTAACCTAAGTTAACTTGCCAAAATCACGATCCTGGTTATGAAACTAGAATAATTTTATAGAAAGAAAATTATTTTAACTTATGAAAATCAATTCTTAGTTGACTTAATATTGAATGATGAAATTTGAAAAAAAAATCAATTAAAAAATGATAAAAAAATCTAAGTCAACCCAGGTTAACCCGCTAAGCACTATTCTTGGATCATGAAATCATGATAACCTAATAAAAAGCAAATCAAAACAAATCATAAAATTTAATTTTTAATCAAACCCAATACTAAACTATGAAAGTGTGAGGGAGGGGGATTAAGAGAAAGAAAAAGAAAATAAGTCAACAGGGCCAAAATGCTAAAATCATAATGCAGATCATGAAATTGGAATAATACAATAGAAAGCAAATCGAATGTTAAATAGTGAAATTAAAAAAAATTATTATAAAATAATATAAATCATATCTTGGAACCTCACCTAACAGTTTAAGTTATTGGGTTGAGATGATTTTTTGACATGGTGACAGATCCACACTACCATGTGTTTAATTTTTATCAAAGAACTTTTATTTGAGGAGGTGTTTTAAAAAATAATATAAATCATATATTGAGATCTCATCTAACAGTTTAAATTATTGAGTTAAGATGATTTTTTGATAAAATCAAAGAAAAAAAATCATTGTTACAATAAATAGTGTTTTTTAGAAGAGTCATATATATATATATATATATATATATATATATATATATATATATATAGAGAGAGAGAGAGAGAGAGAGAGAGAGAGAGAGAGAGAGAGAGAGAGAGATTACAACACAATTGAATTTTGTATGATTTTATTTAATGTGGATTTCATTTGAGAAGAAAATACTAATGAATGACTATAGAATAAATACACATAATTAAAGAGGTCAAGGCACTCTCTCAAAGAGCACTTTAGCTATGTGATAGTTGATAGTCCCAGGATCACAGATTGCAGAATAATAAAAACTCTTGGCTACTTGAAGGAACGTTTGCTTGATATTAGAATCTATTCCATCTGAGGGATTTTGGACTACTAACTGCACAAGTTCTTGCATGTCTGATTCTATTTGTGGGGTTGTAATTCTGTCAGTATTACTGGTAATAGTGCTGTAGCTTCCATTGTAATGTACCTAAAAAATTGTAAGAGAAAAATAATTATATATGGGATATCTTAGCCTTTCAAAAAGATATAATATAATTCATAGAACAAAAGTAGAGATATAATTAACGACAAAAATAAATAAGGCTTATTTGCATCCAATTGATATTTTTAGGCATGCAGATTGCATGACCCCACCCCAAGAACACTCTTTTTGCAAGCAGCAGTACCCATCAGTTTAAGCATTTCAATTATTTTTTTGGGAGCCTTGTCAGAATCCATTGAGAGAAGCTCATGAAGAAAGACATATTCAATTCTGTTGTCTGCTTAGTATATTCGAACAGTGGCTTTCCAGCCATTACTTCAGCAGTCCCCATGTCTTTTCTTTATTTCTTATATATATATATATATATATGATAAATTGTCCTTTTAGCTAGCAGTTGCTAGATTTACAAGGGATACTTGCCGGAATGACCTATACAAGTCACTAAGTGACATAGTTACGTTCCGATTCTTGTTTGGATCTTATTACTTGATGACATAAATGTTACGTTGAAGAAAAACAGAAACCTTGTTTTTCTGGGTCGGCTTGTCACTTTAACAATTTGTTTGCACAGCGCAGCACTGCTCAGGATATAAAACAATTCATGGCGGGTAGAATTATGCAACTGATCATAGTTCTGCTTCTTAATTAGAGAGAACAACCCCCTAAAAATAGTGACACTGACGTATAATGCATAAATATTTAAGGAAGATGCCGAAGAAAAATGCATGCAGCCAAATTAAAAGGCTTTTAAGAAAGCAGTATTCCTAGCCAGTCTCTATCACTAACCTTGTTTTTCTTGTAATGATCAAGTTGATAGCATATTCTGTTTGTCAGGTCGACGAGTTGTTCATACTGAGGATGATGGGCCAAGAGCTCCTCGGAGACCAAATAGCCGGCGGTGAGATTTATTGTTTGCACTAGTAGTTCTGCTTCCCCTTGGCGTCTATCTCCTTCCAATTCCCAGATCAAGAGCCACTTTTCCCACTACATATATTTGTTTGGAAAGAAAAAAAAACACTTAGACTAGAACCTTGGATCTTGTATTAGTCTATATTTAGGAATAGTGGGATAGAGTAACATAATTTTAATGCTCCTTTTTCTGAAGTTTATAGTCAGTCTAGCAACTCACAGCATGGCGTAAACTGTGGCTAATGTCTCGACCATGAACCACTAATGCGCCCAAAGAGAGCTGATTTAGGGTTCCAAGCAGCAGCTTAACGAGCTCCTGCCTTGTCTTCTTTCTACCCGACCTCCTGCAACACACGAGAATCAGACATAAATAATCATTTTCCTTTCGATTGAAGTTTTAATAAATTGATGTTATATTCAAACTAGTAACTTCTCTGTAAATGTTTGCTAGCCAGTTTAGTTTATAAAATCACATTAGAGATGAGCAGGAAAGAGGAATGGTTACCTCCCTTCAACAGTCATCAATTTATCCATATATAGACCTAAAAGCTTAAGTTTTTGTACAAGGTCCGAGATATAGTTTATTTTATATAGATCACTAGATGTTGTCAACAACGATATGATGATGGATTGTGTTGGGTTCCCTTACCATACCTGTTTGTTACATGCTAAGCTAGCTCGAAAGTCGTGTTGAGGTTTTTTTAAAATGTTTGCACTTTTCAAAATGGGTGGAGCACGTCCGAGTAATGGTGCAAAAGCTAACCACTTCATTCTAGAAGTGTATACGGTGATTGGTGAGTTAAGGAGACAAAAAACGACAAGATAGGGTGAATTTAGACGAGATGGGTCAATCCCACGAAAGCTGAAGATGAGATATGTTTTAGGTGAAGGACAAGACAAAAGCACCATTTATTCTGATTCATACGCAGAGCAGCATTCACCAAACGATACCCAATTTAATCTCTATAGTTTATTAAGAAAATAAATCATATTTGCACATCAGAACTCGATGTTAAAAAAGAAAAGAAAGATAGCAATTCCTTTTAATCATGAAACGAATCTTTCATCAAATTAGAAAGTATAATTTCAACTCCCTTCTAAGTTAGATCCAGTTTGGTGTTCAGGGTTTAATAACATAGGTGACCACTTATTATTGTCGTTAATGTTGTGACAAGAGTTCAAGCACATTAAAGTACTATTGATACAAATATTCTCCTTTTGTCCGGAATATTTGGCACTATTATTTTACATGTTTTGTTTTCTTGATCAAGACAAACAGATTTTACTGGCATGTATGCTAAATCGTTCGGCAGGCTATATATCTTTATGTGTTGATAATAATTTAATGAAAACAGTGATGAGATTTACCTTCCATTTATGCTAATACCGTAACTGAATTCATGTATGAAGGCTCTCCTCTGCTCGCTAGAATTGTTATAATTCTCAGGGAAATAAGAGCCGACAATGTCGAGCAAGACTGTAGTGGTAGCCCATGCAAGTCGCTCTTTGGACCTTTCCGGCTCAAAGATACTGGCTGCTGCCAAAAAGTAAGAAAAGATAAGGGTTCTTCTGCTTATCCCGAAATCTCTTAGATTACATTCTTCATACCACCTGCAAATGATCGATCATTCATAGAGTATATGCCACCTGATTAGAGGATAAGGACGGAGGGGTGCATGCATTATAATCGAAGATTTTGTGCTGTTCTTGGTCGCTTACTTTTGAAAATTTTCCCATTCAATGCGATGTAATGCTTGGCAGTTGTTGTAGTCTAATTTTGCCAGCTGGAGATACTCACTGTTGTTTATATATGACATTCTGCGTAAGAAAGAGGCTAATTAATTGGAGCTATATCAGCAATTAATATGCATGGATTACAAATGAAGAGGGATATTATAATTTGTATGAAAAATCCAATTAACCACGGGAACAACTTTTTGTATACTTTATGGACTCTTATCTTCGTATTTTACAAAAAAATTCGAAGGGCCTTATGGTTTTACATTTTCCGAAACATTTCTAATTATGGTGTTTAATGACAGCAACTTATAACTAAGATTTATTAGTTATAAATGAGAGGAAGACGAGTAGGAATTAAAGCAACAACTAGTGTAAGTAACCTGTAAAGGGTCTTGCCAATCCACACGTCGTCCTCGCCACCATACTGTTCTATGAAGAATCTAGTCTCCACTCGAGGCAAGCTCGCATACCATGGAATCTCCAATGCAAAACCCACCTATTATACATGATTTTAAGACTCGTAAATTAGTCCTCTATATAAATGACTCTATCCATTCATTCCTTGTGCTGCAAGATTGATAAAATTGGCTAAGATTAATTAGAATTGGATATTTTATTAAAAATAACAACGATTAATTGCAATCTAATATGCTGTATATTTGCAACAGATCGAATAATATATAGCAAATATCAAGTTTGAGACGATACCTCTCCGGGCAAGTCCTTCGTTATAATCCATTTATCTAGAAGTTCATTAGCAGCTTGTTTTTCCCTTAGGAATTCGAATGAATATTCCTTGGCATCCTCAAGTATCTTCTCTCCCGGAAACAGAACCTGAGAAGCCCTATACAGGTTGAACATTCCCGTAACAGCACCTGTTGACTGCCCTGCGAAGCAGAAAAATTCACCGCCTTTCTCAAAATGCTTGAACACATCTGCCAAATACAAAAGAAAACGCCGTGAATATTATAACTGGAACCTTCTTTTTTTTGGAAAAGTTGCTTTACTGATTTAAGGATTTATATATATGGTGATAGATTTACCGGCAGAAACCTGGTGCCCATGTAATCTAAGTATCCTGAATCCCATGGCCGTGTCATCAATATCATGGACATTAGAATTTCTCGCCCAACAGATGCCATTTTCAGTCCAATATCTGAAGCATTTGCCATTTCAGAAAAAGAAAGTCTTCTAATTGTACAGGTTGCTTTCTACGTCTCTTTAATAAAAAAAATAAAAAAATTATACCTATGAATATAATCGACACATTCATTGATCTCTGAGACGAAATATCTTGAGACTCCAAGACGCTGCAGGCGATCCACAACCCAGATGTGCTCAAATAAGTCAACCGGGTAGACATTGGGAACTGAAAAATGGTTAAACTGATAAAATTATCTAACAAATGATCAAAATATATATTTTATTTTATAGTCAAGGATGGAATAAAAACACTTTACCTCCCCCTTTGAATCTTTGGACCGCCTTATTCAAATATTCCAAGCAGTTTTTATCTTTAGTTTGACTGAGTGCGAAGGCAGTAGAGGATGGAGAGAATAAGAATGACCCATCTAGGCACTGCAATTTTATAAGCTGTTTCCAGTCCAGACCTCGCATTCCTTCCAAGCTATGGAGTAGGGTCGTGGGCACATTGTGCATTATGTCCTTGGAAATCCTATCCACACACGCACAGTGATTACATTATATCCATGTAAGGTTTCTAGTAATAATAAAAAAATAATAGTATAAGATGTGACTGTTTTAGTTCATTTATCGTATAAATTCACGAGAAAGCTAGGAAACACAATTATGACTGAAGTTTGTGTAGTCAAACAACCTTTTCAGCTTTAAATTTCTCCTGGCATAAATCTCTTGAAGGAAAGTAGAATCATCCGGAACTTCGATGTCTAATTCTTTGGCTATCGCAAGAAGTGAAGGGAAAGCAACTTCAAATCCAATAGGCATGTGCTCAGCATTTTCATCTTCAAGCTTGCATAAGTTGTCTCTAAAAAATAACATCCCTGATATATATAATGATGAAGCTAGTGCCATGTTAGCCTACCATGAAAACACTCAGGTAGAGCGAATCCTGCTAGCCTGAACCATATCAACTTTTGGACTGTCCTACTAACCTTTTTCGCATTTATCTTGATGCAAGTTCCAAGATTTCAATGCTACCACGCAAGCTAGCGTATTAATCAACCTATCATGCGCCAAAAATATTCCAGCGTCACCCCACGAACCATCTGGAAGCTGATTGTTGGCAATCCACTGAAGGCTAGATGGGAATTGGGGAAGGCCACTCCCATTAATATCTTCCACAAGAGCAACCCATGCGGTGTCATAAGCTGAGATGCTTATCTCTCCATCCTCCATCATATCCAGCATTGCTTTAATAGTTCTGACGCGCTTGCTTATTTCCTTTGCTACAGAGACCTTTTGAGAAAAATAATAATAAAAAAAGAAAAAAGCTACGACTTGAGTTATTTATTTATTTGTGGTGCATAGTAGAATAGTAGTATCAGACAAAGAAAAGCGACTACTTTCAAATCACCTTAGCAGCATCTTCTTCTGCGTCATCCTCCACAATATCGTGAGGCCAGTTTATCAATGGCAGACCATTTTGTTGTTGAAACAAATCTGCATATTCTGTACGGAAATCATGTCCAGTAACAACATTTGAATTTAAACATTTACTTTCTTATTATATGCTGTTGAATATAATTAATTAGAGATGACTGTGTACCTTGAGTGCGAGGCTTGGATATAGCACTGCACCTTGTATGAATGTTATCTTTTTTGTCTTTAGCCCCATACAACCAAACACCTAATGAAAAAGAAACCATAGTGGTCATCACAAATTACTACCTCTCTTTGTCATAACAATTAGTAGTTTCTTACTTTTCTTTAAATTAAATAATATTTCTGATATGCTTGATTTAGTGGGGGGTTTTTAAAAGATAATTAAGAAAGAAGAAGACTATTATAGCCCTCTTGGGGAAGGAATATGAGTTCTTGCCATTTACTTAAGCAGAAGTAATTCCGAAAAGAACCAGAAGATCTCTTTTCATACATTTATAATGCTGTCTATGAAAGCAATATACATATATAGTAATTAATACGAATGGATGCAGAAAATGAAAAGGAGATGGATATTTAGAAAAGCAAAGTGCCAGTACTGCTGTATTATACAGGTTTTCCTACCTACAGCTAGCCCGTGGCAATATTTAATATTGCATTTTTGGCGTTTCCGAAACCCAGAAACCATCCAAGATGATCAGAAAGAAAAGATCTTCTTCGCGTGCTTCCATGATTAAATCAAGAAAAGCATTAATTTGATAAAGAGGATTTGATCAACCCCATTCAAAAAGGTAAGACAATTTTGAAATGGTAAAGCTTGTGCTCATGATCGCTTGCCTTAATTAACAGTAAAATCCTCGAAACACTTCATAAAGGACCATCATTAACCCCACATAAACGCATGGAATCTAAGCTGAAATAGAGAGAGAGAGAGAGAGAGAGAGATAATGAAACACCAAAAATACAAAGTTGGTGTGTGTGGTCTGGTTTCTTTGAGCCTCCGCCTTGGAGGTTTTTCTCAATATTGGACTCTAAGGAATAATAAGAGGTGATCGATCATATCTGAAGAAATAAATTAGGCAAATTACTCACCTGCAGGGAAAGGAAGGGGATGGATATTATTAGAGGTTGAAAAGGAAGATCTTGGTGTGCTTGGTACCGTAGACAAGAGATGGATGGAGGAGTAATGAGAGGACATGGTGTTGTTTTTGTTTTTCTGCGAAGAGCAAGATAGCCAAAAACCACCCACCAGTATTTAAAAGTGCAGAGGGGGAAGCAAGATGACAGAATCGACTTCTCAAGAGATTCCCGCTATTAGGTGCATGGGATCGTCTAAAAATACAAAACTATCGAATTGAGGGCAGTCCCGTCCTTTTCTTCTCTCTATCTATAAGAATGGAGAGCTCATGGCGGTGCTACTGATCATGATCTGTGTATGGCCCTCTCAGGGTCCTAACACTGATAACTAGCATTTTATTTGTTTTCTTCTTCGGAAAGTGTTTGGGTTTTAAAATTTTTAGATTATTTTAATGTTTTTATGTTAAAATAAATTTTTAAAAAATTATTATTTTAATATATTTTCAAACAAAAAATATTTTTAAAAATAAAAATATAATCACCATTAAAAATCTCACAAATACAAACGAAAACATTAATAAAAAAATTTCCATTTTTTCATTACTATATCCATCATCAAACACTGGTAGAAACATTCTATTGATGTGTAACAAAGGAATTGTAGTTGAAAAAAAAAAAAGTTAGAGAAAAATATAACATATAATTTTTACCAACAAAATTAACTTGACAATAAAGCTTGTTAGTAAATATATTAACAGAATCAATGATGATATTACAATAAAATTAAAAAAATATATATACAATGACATGATTTTTTTTATAAAATAAAATATCTGACAAAATAAATTCCGTGTCCTCGTACATTTGCTGAGCACATTTGTTAACAAAACTAAACAGACTATATAATAAAACTCACCATCAAAAGTATTGGATCCTCTCGTGTTCTCGTACATTTGCTTCCATTTATTACGACATTTCTATATTATGATAGACATTCGGGTTTGAAAAGGCAACAATATATTGGGAATTTAACATTGACAGCACAGTTCCATGAGAAATTGCACAGTGGAGATCCTAATCACCATTTTAATTCACATGATCTCAGAAAAAGAAACAAATTTTCAAGTCCTGAATTATACTATATCATCTCAAATATATGTTGACTTAAATACTTGTTGACTTAACAGGAATAACATTAAGGTCTAATCATCTTAAAAATACCCAGGTCCACTATATATGTACTTTATATGATGGATATACTAATAGCGTTTAATTATATTAATCTTTATGTATTAAAATTATTTTTTTATTATATTCGATATTAAAAATAAATTTTTAAAAAATAAAAAATATACTATTTTAATTTATTTTTTTAAGTAAAAAATACTTTAAAAAACAACAAATATTTATACTCTCATACATCTTGAAAAAAAACTCTAAATAGGTAAAAGATAACCACAAGGAACATGCTATAAATCATAGTTTTGAAACCCGGCCCGGCCCGGCGGGTCGATCCGGGCTGGAACCGGGCCGGGTTGATGAAAAAATAGAAAACCCGGTGATCTGATCAAAAATCAAGTTGCAACCCGTTGACTTTTATTTTTGTTTTTTGTTTTTTAACTAAAACGACACCGTTTTGAATTGTTTTTTAAAATAAAGATTAACCCAGCCAATTAGATAACCTGGTTAAAACTTGGAAGCCGGACCATAAATTGGACCGAGTTTAAAAACTATACTATCAATATAAGAGACGAGTGACACCCGGAAAAAAAAAAAAAAAAAGAATACAAAGAAAACCAACGAGAATAGAGGGAGAAAAAAAGAGAGAGAGAGGAGAGTAGTTGAGAGAACCTGGAGCACTAAAAAGAGAGAGAAGAATAATCTCAGCTGACCGAAAGATAATTTTGCCGAAGACCAAAGAACCCTAGCTCCCTACCCCCTTCATCCTCTTCCCTTACCATATAAAAGACAGCCGAAATGGCGCCACTGTTAAAAATCCTCACCATTGCACTGTTGGAATCCAGCCCCAAGCTAGCCAACACAGCCATCATCGTTCCATTTCCCATCAGTCACCACACCCAAATCTCTCTCACAACAACCGCTACCGTCTCTCTTTTACAACCATGTTGAAACCCCCACAGAAACCGCTCATTGCAGCCTCACACGACCACCATCGTCTCCAGCCTCTCACCACCAAAATCATCTCCGCTCATTGATCTGAAATATCATCACACGACAATCGTTCTCCCTTCCAACACAAAATCACAACGAAGGTAAACCCGAAATATCAGACCCAAACTCAACCAAATCAAGCCCAAAGGTTTTACCATCTTTGTGTTTTTTTAAGGTCCATCGGTAGTGCGTCAAGAACACGGGCAGCCTAAGCCACGAGCACTTAATCTACGAGCGCATAAGATGCACGCGCCGACACTGCCTCGACTTTTTCTAGCATTTTTTGATCGATTCTCACAGCTCTAGTGGGTCATTCTTAGATTCAAAACAAATTCTTACTTTTATTTTCTTTGTATAATTGTAATGTGGCAGAACTGACTTAAGCTAAGGTTTATTCGGCCAATGGTTCAAGATTTCCTTTTAATTAAAAAGTTTCGAATAAATAAAATATATTTTTTTATTATATTTTATAAAATAAAATATATTTTTTTATTTAATAAAAAATCACAAGTACAATATGAAAATTACTCAAGGTATTTTTTATGAAATATATATACATATATATATATATATATATATATATATAATTCCTAAATATTTTAAAGAACTTTTTGTCTGAAATCTATATTCAACGGGATCCAAAAAGAATTTGCCAAAAACCTGCTGTACTCTGGTTTTTTAGGTCGTGTGAAGGACACATGCTGCCCAAGCCAGCAACACCCAATTTGCCAGCGCGTGAGATGTACGTGCCGACATTGCCGACATGGATGTAAGATCTTCTTAGGGAATTAAGGGTCCCCTCATCAATAGTTCAACTTGCTCTAAACTAGCCCACGCGATCTCCTAGGGTTAAGTGCAACAATATATGTTAAGCTAGCTTAGTACCTTGCCACAACAAAGTAATTTCTTGGTTTAAGCTCTCCAGCCTTGATTTTTATGTGTTTGAAAAGTATTTTAAAAAAGTATTTAAAATTTTTTATTTTTTTATTTTAAATGAATATTTTTTTTAGTGTTTTTATATATTTTGATATGTTAATATTAAAAATAATGTTTAAAAAATAAAAAAAATATTATTTTAATATATTTATAAATAAAAAATATTTTGAAAAGTAATTATAACTCCTTTTAAACAGGGTGTGATGGTTTTTTTTTTTAATATATAGTTTTTTTAAAGTATAAATCATGTAGGAGACTGTGCGAGGGTCTGAGTACCCTTTATCTTAGTTTTAAGTTTTTTTTTTTTAATCATTATTTCGAGGCTCTTAGCAATCAAGTAATGTGCGTGTTCGAGGATATTAAACTAGTAGTCAATAGTAGAGTTGAGGCAGATGAGTCGGTACGTCTTTGAGAAGCCCAATTTGTTGTGTTTTCCAGGCATCTTGCTTCTGTTGGGACCTGTATCCTAGCTTACGTAGTAATGCCTCAATACTCAAAAATAGGCATGGCCGTGGATTCACTCTTTTTTAAGAAAAATAATGTCTAGGTGCTATAAATACGCTGAAAAGAATTAAAAGAAATTAACTACTTTGACTTTTTTTTTTTAATCTATTTTTTATCCAATTTTTTACATATAGCCTAGATGAGTTAACTCGAAGCAGTACAATGTTAATTTGACTGAGCGGCATAATAAAAATGAAACCCTTGATCGAAGGCTTTTTTTTCCTTTTACTTTAAGGGTATTTAAGTAATCTAAATGTGCATTAAAAAAAAATAAAAAATACCCTAGACACCAAACATATATTCTTTTGTCTCCAAGGGTATTTTAGTACTTTTATTATTCATAAAAACCGAAAAAACCCTATCGCTCCTGTCAATCAAACCAAATGTTATTTGACTATTTTATACCACCTTTTCCTTTTAGTTATATATATATATATAGAAGATACAAGATCAATGTCATAATAGGTATAAAAGATACAATATCAATGTAATAATAGGTCACGAAGCTTAATTAAACATTCAAGATTCAATAAAGCTCCCATTTATTTAGGTTCAAGTATATCATATAATTTAGTGTTTTTCAAAAACAGGGATCTTTGATTTGACTCTTTAGAAACCATTATTGCTCAACAAGTTAAAATATCCATCATCGAATTGGGAATTGGTGTCCATAGAGCCTAATAAGACAACATTCCCATATAGAAAAGCTCGCTGAGATCCTATGCAAACCCAACCTTGGATAGGCACAGACTCGCCCTGTAGCCATTTGCTCCTCTCGGATGCACCACCCATTTGTCAAATCTAATCTACTCGCTACTAAGCACGAAACAAACATATATGCATTAAATAAGAACACGTAACTTGGTCACATATTTCTTAAAGATAGATCATGTTATTGTCATCAACATTATGCATCCCATAAGATCTAGAATGAATGTATCTCTTATAGAAACCCGATGTTACTCTAAAGCCTAAGGTAAGCAATCTCTCCTTCGCAATCTTCTTGTTAACAAGAAAACTTCATCCTTTTCTTTTTAAGCTTTGTTCTTTAATCTTTATTTTATAAACACATACAACACAACCTTCTAATTTTCTTTTTCTTCACCACCAATGCTAACTTAATCATCTAAAGATTTCCTAAACCTACAAAAAAGAGTTGTTTTTCAGGTGATTTATATATCCAAATCTAATATTTTACCCCTTTCAGCCCATTATAACTTAAAATAAAAATCATATAATCTTGAAGGGATTTTTAGCAACCTTACCACTTGCAAAACAATCCAAGCAACAACCACACTCTTAACTTGAAACATGGGATTCTAACTACTACTTTGTATAACCCCACCACTTTAGTAAAGCTTCTACTGACATTATAGTAAATTTGGTTTCAATAACAAGTTGTCGAAGATTATCCTAAGTCATAGTTGTCCAGCTAAACTCCCTTTTTCGTATGAACATGGCAACCTATTATCATGTAAACATGTAGATTTCCATTTTGTTCGTTACAAGTGCTTAGTTATACATAATTTTGAGATTAATGGTTGGTTACAAGTGCTTAGTTATACATAATTTTGAGATTGGTGGTTGGTAATGGTACTTTCTATTCCATGAATCTTTAACAATATGTTCTTGTTTACTTCTTTTAAGAAGATGTCTAAAGAATAATTTTAATACTAAACACTAGTTAAAACAAAAGGGAACGTAACTTTATTATAAAAATATTTATAATTGCAATACAAAGCTATTGGACATACAAAGATAAGAATTGATAGGTCGGTCCAATAAGGTTGCTTAGCTACTAATTCCAAACCAGAGGGAAGGACAACATAATACACTTTTGTATCTAAAATTTATTTGGGGTCAATGTCCTTCAACCTTGCATAACACAACACATACACACACACACTTTATGTTACTGTAGGACTATTAATTTTAACAGGTCCTAGTCTCCATGATAAATATTCCCCACTATTGAACAACTGGTGTAAATAAAGGAAGATCCTAGATCCAAATTGAAGATTATTGAACTTATTTTTAAATGCTTGTCTACAGGGCATGAAAAGGCATGGTCTAAACGACTTTTCATATAGAGTTATTTTTTTATTTAAAATTATATTTTAAATTTTTTTAATATACTGATATAAAAAATAAAAAATATTATTTTAATATATTTTAAAAAATATATTTAAAAAAACAACCATTATTATATTACCAAATAACAATTGTGTCTCACATCACAGCTCGAAGGTATTCAATTTTTATCAGATTGATGCGCGCGCGCGCGCGCGGTGTCATTCAATAAAGATATGATTGAATTTATGATTCCCCCAATCTTTCTTTCATTACTTGTACCTTTGGGATGTAGATCATCAACCGTCAGATTATGACATTAATGGATCTAGCCCGTGACAACAAGAATTGATAATCTCTCTCCATCTTTACGCATGTTTTCCTCTTCACGTGTTTGGCGGGTGATATGTCGTTTCAAAAGTAAAGATCGGATTTTATTGTCGTTTCAAATCACTTGAGGATTAAAAAACACCCTAGTCATTAGTTCATACATATATTGTATCCTACTGGTCCGATTTCGACTGTATAGTTGTTTATAAATTTAAAAGTTTGTTAGACTACATAATAGTTAATTTAATTTATTTTTTTAATTTGTTCACCCTGTATTTGAGAAAAAAGGATGGAGACTTTCAGAATAATTTTCTCTAATTTTATTTTTTTTCTAAAACAGATTTTCAGGATAAAAAAAATAATAACCTGTACATTTTGAGAAACCAATAAGTTGATGCTTAATTGATTAAATAACGAATTTTTATATTTTAAGAGTCTTTTTTTCCAAAATGCTTTTGAATTTTATTCCGTTTGGATTTTTTTTCAGAATTTATCAATTAACGTCATCTATCATTTTGAATTTTATAAAAATATATAATTTTGAACAAGAGAATTTAACATGCAACTAGGATGATTATTTTCGGTTCGGTTCGGTTTTTATCAAAAAAAATAACCAAACTGGTTTTTTTAAAAAAATAAAAGTCAGTTCAAACCGACCGGTTTCTGTTATTTTAAAACAAAATCAGTTCAAACCGACCGGTTTCGGTTCGGTTTGACTCGGTTTTTTAAAAATTATAATTTGTTTAATTTTTTTTTCACGGTTTGATTTTTTTTTTTCTCGATTTAATCAGTTTTTCAGTTTTTTTCTCACTTCTATATGCAACTCACATTTAACTTTTTCTGTATGACAATGTTAAAAAAAAATCTTGCACAAAAATAATCTCATGATTAAATTAACTAAATTAACGATGAAATTAATGAGCTCAATTATGAACTTAATAAAATTGAGTTTAATATAATAGATCAATTAAATTTGTTTGTTATAGAATGAATGTTAAAAATAGTTAGGCTTAAAATCAACTCATCATCGATCACTAAAGAACAAGTTTGGGTCATTCCATAAATACATATAAGGTGAATTTAGAAATGTGGTAGAAGTTGTTTTTTAAGTGTGTTTTGCTTGTAAATATATCAAAATATTGTTATTTTTTAAAATTTATTTTTGATATCAATACATCAAAACGATCTAAAAACACCAAAAAAATAATTTGAATCTAAAAAAAAATAATTTTTTTTAAAACATAATTAAACCACAATACCAAATAAGGTTATAGTTGAGTTTTTTTTTAGCATAAAAAAGATATTCAAACGGTGATAATCTAAGTGAACTCGAGTTAACTTGACTAACTCGCTATCCAGGATAACCCCAGAGAAAGGACAAAGAAAAAAATAGAAAGCTCAAGGCTCAATAGTTTAATGTCAAATGATAATATTAAAAAAAAACAATGTTAGATCGGGCAAATATTTAAAATCAACAACTCTGGTCATGAGACCAAGATGACCATATAGAAGACCAAAAAACAATCTTGAAAAAAATTCTTAATCATCACAAAACTAAAAAGAAAACAAATGGTAATTAAAATAATGAGAACCAAAAAACTAATGAAATAAAATAATGAGGGACTTAATAAAAAAAAATAGAATAAAAAAATAAAAAGTACAAAAAAAAACAATTAAAAGAATGAGAATCAAAATTAGATGAAAAAACAAATTAAATAAATTGTTGAAGGAAAAAATTGAAAGATAAACCAAATTAAGAAACGGATAAAAAAAAAGCAATTAAAAAATAAAAACTAAATCTGAAAAAAAAAATGATGAGGGGCAAAATTGAAAGAAAACAAACAAGAAAAAAATAAAAAAGCAACAACAAAGAGAATGAGTTGCATATTTAATATAAAAACAAAACAAAATCAAATGGAAATAGATGGAACTGAAAAAAAAAAGAATCTAAAAAAGAATCCAAAACAAATAAAGACCAATAAGAAAACGATGATCATAATTGAATTTTTTTATCAAAATAATACTATTTTTACTTTTTAGCTGAATAAAAAATCAAGCGATTAGTAATGAAAAAATCATGTCAACACCTGTTTATTTTAGTTTTTTATCAAAATAATATCATTTTTACTTCCTACACAATAAAAAATCCGATTGATTCCAGTAACCCAGGTTATTCGACCCAACATGTGACCCGAGACATGATGGGAGTCGACTATTGGGCCAAGTATTAAAAGCAGGATAAAAAAAATTAAGCATCAAATACGATATGAAAGTTCAGTGAAATTAAACAATAAGGGATGAAATTGAAATAAAAAATAATTAATCAAAAAGATAACTCAAAATAAAAGCAATTGTAATCATAAGAATGATGATCAAATTGAAAAAGAAAAAAAAATTAAAATGAAATGATTAGGGATTAAATCGAAAAATAAAATCCAATAAAAAAAGATTAAAAGCAAAATAAATAGAAATCAAAAGGATAATGATCAAATTTGATAAAAAAAACAAAAAAATAAAATGTCAATGAATGAAATTGAAAAACAAATAAATCAAATTCGATATAATTAAATGATTGAGAACTACTTTTACAACCTTGCAAGGCTATCATACCTTTCGAGGTGGAGGAGAGATAAAAAAAAAGGGAGAACAAGAAAAATTATCGCAGGAGGTCCTACGTTTCATGGAGGCCAACATGCATCGGCCCACCATGTAGAGGGTGGCATGATGCTTCGAACGCCACCGTGGAAAGCTACCAACGACTACTAGAAGGCGCTGCACAAGCCACCCAAAGGGCATAGACGTTTCTCACTTGTTGAGCACGCGCCAACCTTTTTTTTAATTATAGAAAGACCATAGTATTCTTGACTCCATGAGATAATTCCAAGAAAACAGAGGTTAAAAAACCTAAAATGCCTCTTGCTCTTATGTTAAAAAAAGTTGACCCTGGATGTTATACGGTAATTACACTATACAAAAAATGTGAAAATTGAAAAACGCCCCTTAGACATTAGTTGTGCTATTTTTTTAGGATATGAGAGTAATTATACCATGTAATAAATATATAAAAATATGATTTTATTTCTAAATGTGTTTATTTTTTTATCATTAAAAGCTCATCAATTATTTTACTTTAAATTATATTATACATAATTTACAGTAAAACGCTGAAGAATTTTAGTTTTATTGCAGTAGGAGGAAAATAAGAATCTCCTTGGCGTGTTGTCAATTTAGAAATATTTTACCTCCACGAGCAGAAATAATGACCTCGCAGCATCACTATATTAACTTCATGCTCATTAACCTGCGAGCCATAATAATGCAATTACCGAGACAGATTGTCTTTGTTAATGATCAATGCCCCGTCATCATGTCCTTTTCTTTGCTTTTTGGAACTGCTCCATCACTGGTGCTTTCCTGTGTTAGAGTTCCACGGACAGGGATTATCTATTCGGTACACGTCTATCTTTCACATCCTATCCCAGGAAATGCGAGGGAAAAAATAAACCTTGTGCATAAGAATAATTGTGATCAAGACAATCGCAATCGACTTTAATGAAGAAAGAAGACCATGCCACTACGTAATGACTAATAATGTGGTGCACAAAGAGACGATAATACAAAGGTATTTTATCTTCTAACATAGTTTGATAAAAAATTTGATTAAATAACACGAGCTAGAAAAATATTTTGAAAATAATATAGATTGAAAGTAAATGTGATTTTAAATATTAATTTTGCAACAAAATTATTGAAAATAACAGTTGTTTACGCAAAAATCAAAAGTAAAATTAATTAACATATACAAAAGATAACATAAGATTCTATAAAGATCTGGTTGTCAAGATATAAGATTTAAGATCCAAAAGTAAAGAAATATAGTAGGAGATAACTTGATGTGACATGAAAAGAAAATGAGAAAGAAAAAGAAAGGGGAAAAAATGGTTTACTGGGAATACATCGGAGTTCTGTTTTTTCACATCCGATATTGTTAAAAAAATCTCGATGAGACGATTCTAACCACACCATGAAAGACCATCAAATAAAATTGTAATTGGTTTGTGGTTTTGTTTAAGATTAACCAAAACTTAAAATACCTTAACCCAAAATTAACCTCAAACAAAGCTATTAATCAACTTCAACCTTGTTTTGTAGTCTTTCATGATGTGATTAGAATTATCTCATCGAGATATTTTTAATACTAGAAGTATAAAAAACAAAACACTAGGGTCTTACTAGTGACTCATTCTTTCTTTGCCTCCTATTTCTTTTCCTGTTTCTCTCTCATTTCACCTTATCTTATTTTCCGATCATTTCTTTCCCTCCTATTTCTTTCCTTGTTCCACCTCATTTTATTTCTATTTTTATTTCTTGATCATTGAATCTTTATCCATTAGATCTTAATAAATTTTTGTGTTAATTTTTATACATGTTAATTAATTTATATAAAACATGAACATTTGATTTATGAGTCATTACAAAACCTAATATAACAACAGATGTTACAAATTCAATATTAACAATCATATTAAAACTGAATTATTTTCTAAATATTTTTCTATCACGAGTAATTTTTCCAAAACTTTAATCATACTGTCATTTTTGGACCTTTTCTTCTCAAGATTTTCAGACCTCCTTTTCAGACTTCAAATCTTTATGGTCCCCACACCCGTTCTCTTCTGCCTGGTTAAGCACCAAACCTTAGCATAAATGCATTCAAATTATTCAGCCATTAAGGTAATCAAAGAACAGAACTCTCAGGGACATTGCCTTCTATTCTATGTTAACCACTTATCATATTTACACATCAGCATCACATTACATAAATCAAATTAAATTGGACCCTGTCAACTACCAATAACCTTAAATGTGCAACTATATGATAGGTCTGCCGATGAATGATGTTCAAATATGGCAGGTCCCGACTAAATTAACTTCAGAAACTGTACGCCTAATCTGAACCCTATCTCCCCTTTCCACAACCCTGTCTTCTTACATCCTTGCCGAACTCATGAAGGCAAAGTGGCGCTCAGACATCCACGTATGATAAGAACAGTTCTACCTTCGTCAAAAAATCTCACTTGCAATGAATTCCTCGCCACCAATAATTCATTACTCCATGAAATGCCGGCAGATGTCTTCAATTGCCGGTTCCCCACCAAGAATTAGCCTCCCTCTACTTGTATAATGCAAGACCCCAAAATCCTCGGGGAGACAATCAACTGTTTTCTAGTCCTGCTATCCAGCTCTCACGGCTTTGGATTTGAGTGAGAAAGAAATGATACAAGATTACACTGTAAAATGGGCAGCAATGATAGAAGCAGAGCAAATTGCAGAACGCCTTTAAATTGGCCACAACCATCATTTGCACCATCCAGATTTGAGACCCGGATGGCAGTTGGGGCAACTGGCCCTTGACGAACACATCAAATAGATGGACTTCTGTCGAAAACGACTCTAGTACTCCAGCTCAGAAAGGTGGCTGGGGCATGTGCTTAAGATTGATGGCACATTCCTACCACAAACCGGGGAGGACTTCTGGGCATTCCCACTTGAGGAGTTGTCACACTGCTGTGGCTGTGTAACAGGAACCGATGAATTAGCGTTGGCATTCTTTGAAGTTGTTATCGAGTTGCCACCAGTAGATGGAGAATGGTTACTAGAGGATATTTGTTGCCCTTGTGGTGGCAAAGCAGACTTGGAACTTTGCCCAAATGATATTTGGCTACGGCCTTGTGGTGCTCTTCCTTGCTGCTGGGAAGCATTCTTATGAACTGTGTTGGATGCTGAGAGAGATGCAAGTGGGGATTGCGTGGAAGGGGTTCTGGACGAGTTCTTCCACTGGGGATTTTGTGGAGTACTTCCCTGAGCTTGAGTTCGAGAAAAAATGGGAGTATTATTTGAAAACTTGGCATCAATGGAGGGCGAAGGCAGGCTGCTGGATGTTGGTGCTTTACTTTCGGCTGCACCAATAGGCTGCTGCAAAATATGTTGCTTCTGAAGCTGAACGAGCTGTTGTTGCTGAGAAGTTGTGCTTGAGTTAGCAGCCATTTGAATGCTTGTAGGTCCGGTGATGGAGCGAGAAGGCCAGTGTCCAGTGAAAGGAGATGGCACAAAGTCGAGAGTTCTAGCTGAATTATCGAAAATAAGTGTCTGCCCAATACTTGTTGATGGCCTTCCCATTGTAGCTTTTTTTCCATCGTCAGGATTGGTTGAACTGCCTCCAGTCTTCCCTTCAGACAGCTGGTGGTTCTTCTTTTGTGTGGCCTGAGCTGCTGATACAACCTGGTACCCCTGCCATGTCATGTCTGGGAAGCTTTGTAAGATGGTAGGATTTTGTGCCATAGCTGAGAAATTAAGGTTCGAAGCTGTCTTGCTTCCATTGAAAGAGGCGAATGACATTGCAAATGCTTGAGAGGGGATAAGCTCTACTCCACCCTTTAAATTCTTTTCCTGTGACAATTGCTGCTGCTGCTGCTTTTCACCATGATTTCCACCGCCACCAACATTTGTAGAAGCCATTAAACCAAAGTTTGGCTGAAGAGGAATCATGAAATTAGGGCCATTAACACTCCTTTTCGAGTGAGAGGCTCGGGTATCAGCAATTATTGGGGTGCTCTCCCCACTCATCTCAGAGTCAAGCTTCCGAGTGTGATGGGAAGGTATACGAGTCTTTGGCAGCTGCTGTGACTGCATCATTGTCGAGGTCAAAAAGTTATTGGTGCTAACATGTGCCCCCCGTTGCTGACTTCGGGGTTGCTTGTGAGATGATGATGAGCCACTTGACGCACTTGCATTCTGATGTGCTGGTTGGACTACAGGTTGAGGTTGCTGCTGCTGAAGCTGGGATGGATGTAACATCTGAGATGAGTAGAAAGACCCATTAAAGAAAGACAATGCTTGAGCAGGGGTTCCACCTCTGAATGTTGGGTTTCCAACAGGAGTGGAGATGGGGAATGGATAACTATTGTTTGGTAGAATTGTCAAGTACGGAGCTTCATTGGCTGCCAAATTTGGGTAACTAAAGCTCACAGCTGCAGCCATCCCTGGCAATGCTGAAGAGTTTGTCGTTACTCCAGCTACAGCACTGCCAGACAATGATTCATTGTTGATTGGGGAAGCAGATTTAGAAGGCCCGGTTTGACTTGTCATTGCTGCTGTGGGCGCTTGATGCTGATTGAGGGAGAAGATGAAGGCAGGGCCATGCTACAATTTAAAACAAAAGGCATCAACAACTTTACGAAAGCAAAACTTTATGACAATCTTAGCAAGGATCTACATAATAAACCAGATAAATTAAACTGCGTGGCATGGGGCAAGAGCATACCATTAAATTACCAGCTGGGGCTGGCTGTGGAGGCTGGTGGAGCACAAGCTGCTTCTTCTGTGCTGTATCTATCAAGGTGGCACTCTCAGAGCCTCTATCATTTCGAGTAAAATCTGGAATGTTTGGCACCGCCTGCACTTTGTCCTGGGCAGAATTTAGATTCACAACTGGAAAGCTACCTTGCGATGGGTGTCTGATTATCATGTTTTCCGCAGAAGGCATTACATTGAGGTTCTTGGGTTTGGCTCCACATAGAGTAGCAGAGCCAGCTGCCGCTGGCCAGAAATGGTTCATCTTTGTAAATTGCTGTTGCAGGCGAATGTTGCAAGCAATATAATGATGGGTTGCACATCTCTTTGGCCGAGGTTGAGGGATAAACTGTGGAGGCTGAACATTTTTCGATAATTCAATGGAGAATTCAAAATGAAAGTCCAAGATAAATGGCAAGGTTGAGGCTTTGGAAAAAGGAACTGGTATATGATACCTGTAATGCCTTGGATGATCTGGTTGTCCCATCCATGGGCACAACTGTCTGAAAGGAAGTCGTGTATCTGCAAATAAACATGAGTTACTTTCTAATTATAAATCAATTCTTTGAGCAAGGAATATATAAAGCAACGATTGATAAGAAAATGAAGGTCTAGATATCACACCCGAGAGGCAAAAGATTGCTACTTTGCCAGCTAGGTATGGCAATTGGCAAAGGCAACGAACCAGATTGAGCTGATAAAAGTGGAGGAAGAAATCGTCAATAATCTCAATGGGTCAAAAACGTAAGCTATATGACAACTCTTAAAGTCATCACGCTGAACACCAAGCTGAAGCTTAGAATTACCAGCTGTCTCCACTTTAGGAACGGTAGCTTTAGGTTGCAGTTTCTGCTGCACTTTGCGATTCGGCTTCTCAAAATCTAGTTTTAATCCACGCTTTTCTCTAACTGTCTTCGTCACCTTATCTTCAAAAAGAACCCCTTCCTTCTTCACCGGACTGTCCACCAATTCTTTATTCTTAACCATATTTTCCATTTTCTGCAGCATAACAATAACATAGAATTGATTGGCTAAGTTCCAAGAAAAACAAAATACCACAAAATGTCAAATAGTCAAATCCAAGTTTTGACTTAAACAGGGGAGGTGAGTTAGCAAGTAGCAACAACTATATGCTCACCATTTCCACATCTTGGGCTGCGGGCTTAGGATTCGAAGACAAATCAACAAAGCCATCCCATTCTGGAGAAGACACCATGGGAGGAGGAGCCTGTTGGAAAGCCATAACTCGACTTGAGAAATCTCAACAGCAAAAATACCAAGGGAAATGTAATCGGATAGCAACAAGATAGATCCTCACCATCAGATCGATCTCGAACTTCTCCTCTCGCTGGCTGTCTACCTTTGACACGGTTGAGGTCCTTAAGAAACCCACCAGATAGAGCAAGGAAAAAGATGAGAAAATGGGATATCTAATTATATATCTGAAATGATAAAAAAAAAAAAAAGAGATATCTAATTATACTCACGATTTTTTCAAAACGGAATCACGGATATCAACATCCAATTTTTTGCTCACAGGTGATTTCTCTTCTGGCAATACAGATTTTTCCTTGGTCGATACCCCAGATTCTTCAATTGCCGGTTTTGAATCCTGTTGTGTCATTGCTTCCTCCTGTGACTCCAACCCAGACGCAAGTTTAGAAGCAACCATGTCATGTGAAACCTCACATGATTCTGAGTACAATGATGGTTTCCCCGATTTCGTTGCAGAAAATTCCATTTTTGCATCCTCCCTTTCACCTGTAACTGCAGAGGCGATTAAACTATTATGAACCATAACTGAATCAGCATCCATTTTTTGCTTCTTCGATGATGCAAATGTCATTAGAAATGAAATCAAAACACAAATATCATTAAACATCCATCACCGAAATCTAAACTGAAAGCTAAATAGACTCACCTAAACCAATTAAAGTATCCGAAGCAGAGGTATTATTTTGACTCAGTATCGATGTCCGAGAAAAGTATGAATTCGGAGATGATTTAGAATCATGAACGATTCCATTAGAATCCATTGAATCAATCTTCCGCAAACCATTGTCAGCCTTCTCCTCGTTCTTAGGCCCGTGTGATTGCTTCTTTAAACCATACAAAACTTCTGCGATCTCAATCTCAAAATCTTCCTGAACTGAACTTGTAGAAGATTTCGACACTTTTGGAAGCCGAGTCTTGGGTCCACTTGATTTCTGAGAATAAACACACACAAAAAACAATCGCCATCCTTAAAATGTAGTCTAAAAATTAGAAAAATAAAACATCAACATAAGAAAAATACAAACCGTCTTTTTTATGACCGAAACAATCGACGAAGAAGGCGATGCAGCCTCAAAGCTCCTGCTCGCCGCCGGTGAAGTCGAAGCTCGCCTGTCTTCACAACCAAATCCACCATTTCCTGATACCCAACTCTCATGTGACCTCTTCACAGAAGCTTCAAAGCCAAAAATCACTATTAATTCAACAAAAAAAAATCCAAACAAAACACAACTACTCAATCTACAAACTCTTTTACCTGACCGGGCCTTTCTAGGTACAGAGACACCAATCATTTCGTCAGCAGCGACTCTAGAACCGGGAACTTGTTTTACAGCTCCCAGCGGCGGCCGCAACCGAGAAACCTCTCCATCTTCAATTTCATAACCATCTTCATAACCGATGCTTTCTTCTGTAGTCTCTTCTCCTTCTTCCTTATTACTTCCTTGTACTGACCTATCTCCCCCCCCTCCTCCTCCTCCTCCTCCTCTTCTTCTACTACGCTTATTCCTACTCAACAATTCTCGATCTCTTTCCCTCTTACTCCCTCCTCTATCTCTCAGCCTCGCCGATTCTTGTACCATTATTTGTCCATCCTCTGCAAGAAAAAGAGACAGAGAGAGACTATTTGAGTTAGTTACATAAACAGCTAACTCAGATATATATTGGAGAAACTTTAAGTTTTATACCAGTAGAATCTCTTGTAGTTCTCTGCTGTCGCCGTCTTGATAATCCGTTAGAGGCTGCCATGTTTGATGATGATCTCCTTCCTTCTCTATTTCTATCCATAAATTTTTACCACCTCTTCCTAACACTCAATATCTAACAGCTACCGGAAATTCACCATAATCGGCGGCGACATAAAGAAGGAAAAATTTAAGATTTCTACAAATGTATGTTATCCGGAAGAGAAACAAACAGGAAGCACCTTATCAGAAAATGAATTAATGCTCTCTCTCTCTTTCTCTCTCAAAGTTGCCCTGTTTCTCTTCTCTTCTGCGGCTTTGGCTGACTAACCTTCTCTCGTTTTTTTCTTTCACCAGGTTGTTCTTTTTTGGGCACTCATATAAATCTCATCCCTTTTTTCTTCTTTTATTAGCGAACGTTATCATGTACATTCACTCAGCGCGTAACCTACCCCATACCAATGATGGACGGATCAGATTAATCAATTTCTTCTTTGGGTTAGTCATTAGCTTTGGATTGACATTAATCGGACGGCAAGCGATGGCAAGAGCCAACATGGCAGAAATGTCCCTATCTCTGTAGAATTTAGGAGCCACTGCATCAAATGAATGGCCACGTGTTATTTTATATATTTTCTGCATTTCATTCACTATCAGCATCTTCTCTCACGCGCACGCGCCTTATCCACGTGAAGCGCACTCGTTTTAAGCTCAGGTTGCTGCAGATCATTAAGTGGACTCCGCTGATTGGTACACTTGTCGAGAGCTTATTCGTGAGAAACCCCGAAAGCAAATATCTCATTCGTGGACTGCAGTCGGTTACCCGTGGAAAATTTAGAGCATGAACGTAAAGTCCACAAAAGGAGGATATAATAATCACGTGGGGCTTCGGTCCCGAAACAACCTCTACAGCCGGTCAAAAATCAGCAAGGCCCACTTCACAACTAAAGTGCTTTAGCGGGACCCGCAATTGAGTTGGCGAATAAGATTGCTTGTTTTGCTGCTAGAAGCCACAACTACCATTGAATAAGAATCCGACGTGGACATATCTTAATTTTGACGGACTCAATTACAAAAGCAAGTCTGACCTGGCACCTCACAACCAACCACCTCGTGCTTCACAGAGAAGCCCGAGACGTCCGTGTGGTTCAATCAGACGGTCCGTATTCTTAACGCAGCATTCCAGGGTCTGGTGATTCCAATTATTCAACTCAAGGCTCTCGGTCACGGAAGTTGTGAGAATGCGATGGGGACCACCGATAGGATAGGAGGTCTTCAGACTTTCTGGCCTTGATGACGTGGCCGTAAGATGATGTCACTCCCATTTGAATCCAGAGAGAAATAGCGTGCATCCGGCTCCATGATAAGAGGGGATAGAAAAGCAATGGTCGCAATCCTTTCATCTCCTGCTATGGGATTTTCTAGAAGTTGTGTAATGTAGTTATAGTTGATAAACTCGTTTTAATTTAAAAAATTTATCATGTTAGACTAACTTAAGTTAGATTTTACGTTAAATTGAAAAGGTTATTAAATTAGTGAGATTCGTTTGATTTAGGTGTGTACATTCGTAATCCGATTGCCTTGTTTTAAACTTGGTGGTGTCAATTCAAAAATTAAAAAATATAATACAATTTTAATAAAAATAATTAACTCAATAAACTATAAAGTAACTAAAAATACAGACATTTTTCTAGATCGTCATCCAAACCATGTCTATAAAATATGTATTTGGTATTGTAGTGTATAATATTTTTTAAAAATATTTTTTATTTGAAAATAAATTAAAATAATTATTTTTTGTTTTTTATATTAATAAGTTAAAAACATAGGAAAAAACTAAAAAAATCAATTTGATATTTTTTTTCAAACCAAATGCATTTTTAAAGCACATCAAAAAATAATTCTAATTGCAAAATCAAACAGTACTTAACTATAACATTAGGTGGTCTTCTCCTACCTTTTCAAATAAAATAAAAATATGTGATTTAGGTATTATTTGTTTTTCAGGTTGCATCGAGAATGAAACCTTAGATTTAGATTTAAGTGAAAAGCATAAAAAAATTGCATACATTAACCAAAAATATATAGGGCATGGTTTTTCACTATGGCACTAGACATGGGTTATTGTGGTTTGCTACGGTGAAATTATTATTTTGCTCGTCAATTGAAAAAATGAAAGCCTTGATGCCGGAGGCAATTTTATTTTTTTCAATAGCTCATTGATCATTCAAAAAATTTGTAGGGGTATATTAATCTTTAAAAAAAACAATAACAGCTAAATGACTGGTTTACCCTTAAGGTCAAAAAATTATAGTCACCAAAGGTCAAAATACCTAATTTTCTTTTAGGAAAAAAAATAAGGCATGCGATTAAGGGCATTCTTATCTTTTCATGCAGTTTTTTTTTTTTTTGTAATTTCCAGACTCATGAATGGTATTTTGGTTTTTTTTTAGCTAATTAATTTTTTATTCAAGAAAATTATTGGCACGTACTCATTACGCGCTAGTATATGGATGGCATCCACGTTGTTTGCATGACACATGTGATGCCTCCTAATAGAAAAATTTGTCCTTCCATTGTGTTGTTAGATGTGCCACTGTGTATCATGCAAATTTATTAATAAGGTAAACCTCAATTGAAAAATAATAAAGAAAAATCTAAATAAAATAATGCATGATGTTATGTGCGAAAAATGTTGATCACCAATGTATAATGATGTTCATTGGACCAAAAGTGGTGAAAACTCATATGAACATTCTATTATGATTGTGGATGGGAGTCCCTGATGAATTTCGTTTAAAAATGTTGACAATTTAAGTCAATAAAATAGTAATTAAATTTGGATTTTTAGCATAAAATTACTTCTTGTTCGATTTTATGATATCAAGTATAACTCTTAATCCAATAATTGGATCTGATTGACTTTTATAACAAATCTCTTGATATATTATTCTATTGTGGGTTAAAATACCAAGTAAATTGGAGCTTGAAAAGGTCTTATTGTAGTGCCAATTATTGCATAAAAATACAGAAAAGAATATTAAGGCAATTAGTAATGGCATTGTTATAAATAAGTCAAAAAATCTCTTCCCTGTAAAAAAAAAATAAAGCTCAAATATTCTTATTTTCCTTATACAATTATGATTTTTCTTCCAAGTTAGGGGTTTAGAGAGTGTTGAAGAGTGAAGAGAAACCACCTAAAAAAGCAATTTTAAAGAGGGATTAAGGTTGGGAAGTTGGGTTGTAAAGGGAAAAAGTTTAATTCAAAAATGGAGAAAAGAAAAATGGATGAAATGGCTAAAGGAAACCACTCAACTTTGCTATGGAAGTTATGGGTAAGTGGTTTTGACACTTGATTTTTCTTTTTCTTGTTTTTTGTTGATTTGTGAAGAACACTATAGAAATTAGCGCGTGGCATGAAGGGTTGGGGTTAAATAAATTAATGATTGTGTAATTCTTTGTTTGAATGATAAAAAATAACTTTAAATGATGTGTTTGATGCATGTAAGCATGTAAAAGAAGGTAAAAAATCTCTTGAGGATGAAATTCTCTATTTTTGCCGAAATGGGCATCAATGAAGTGAGAAATTGAGTTGGATTGTGTTGAATTAGTTATTAAACTATGGAATACATGTTGTTTAGGGTAAAATAATGGTTGAAATTGAAAGAAAAGTTTACGGGTTTGTGTTGGTGGGTTCTAACAACGAAAGGTAAAAGGAAATTTGAAAACTTTTGAATAAAAAAGAATGATTATGTTGAATAACATGAAAAAAATTGGCACCTCATTAATTACTATTAATTTAAGTACTCCAGTATAATTTTTATTTGTTTAAATGTTTGATGACTTTATAAGGAGATAAAAGAAAAAAAAGAAAGGATTATATTGAAAAGTTTATAAGGAATGTTTGATTAGTCATCCATATAAGCGAAAGCTAATTATATTAGTTCTGCTGATATTGATATTGATTAGTCATTTATGCGACTAGAGATTAATGATATCAGTTCCATCAATATCAACATTAATTACTCATCCACGTGAATAGATCAACGTGAATAAAGACTAATGATATCAGTTCTGTTGATACCATCAATAAGTCATATACTCAATTTCATTAATGTGATTGGTCTATCATGATGTGAAGACTAACGAATAAGATTGTGGACATGTACACATAAGTATATGTACATATACTCGTGTAACATACCTTCAGGGAAATAATTAATATTAAGTAATGGATCAACTTTAATGACAAGGGTTTAGATAAGAATCTTTAAAAATAAAATAAAAACAGATGGAATGGAACAAAGAATAACTGTAAAATTCAGATTAGAATAAGAAGGAAAATAAAAACTTATATGTACATTGAGAGGTTATATAATGTGCATCTTAAAATACTTTATATTGATTATTTAATGTAGTGAGCTTTTTCAAAATGATGTTATCCATTTTTTATTATTATTAAAAATACATTAAAATATATATATTCAAGTTTTTTAAAAAGAAAAATATGACGGCGAGCGTGAGAACATGAGCGGGTGTTGAATGTTGATAGCAGATAGAGGTTTCTTAGCGGAGGCAAGCCACGTAAGCACGATCCATTCGCTGAATGTGAACAGTGGTTGTTGAAAAAGCTTGTATCTGCTGGTGGTGGCCTGGCCTCGGATCTCGATATCGCCACAGCCTCTCCCCTTTTCTAATGTCTTGCCTTTTTTTTAGAAAAAAAAAAAAAAAAACCTACAGGCAGTGATAGAAAAGTAAAGAACAGGTCCTGCCAAATGTTTTAATTAAGTTCATGAACTGAGAAAAAGTCGTCTTCGCTTGGCTTATAAAAAACCAATTTTAATAATATATTAAAGTGAATAAAAGTGAAGCATTATAAAAAACTCAAGTTCTTTTATAGTGTTCATGTAATTTATCTAGAAAGACTTGTGTCTACAAGGAAGAGATTAGCACGATTTAATAGCGTGGGCATATGAGGGTAGAACCGGGGCAATCAATGAATGAGGGACCTAATCAAAATCTATTGGATGTGTGGGTGTAGTTTTGTAATTTGCCCAAAAATTAAACCCTGCCTGCATTAAACGAGCGTGGATTTTTTCATGTTCATCCATCTGGGTTTTTTTAAGTATATTTATTGCTTGTTTGAGAGTGTGGTTTGGTTGTTTTTCAAAGTGTTTTTCGTGTTAAAATATATTAAAATGATTTTTTTTATTTTTTAAAAATTATTTTTGAGATCAGCGCATCAAAAACGATCTAAAACATAAAAAAATATATTATTTTTTGTAAATAAAAATATATATTTGAATTTATTGGAAACGTGAATATAATTGTGGTTGCTGATAGTTTTTTTTTTTTTTTTCCCAGCTAGCACGGAAATGTTTAAATTTGCTGAAAACATCATAGTCGAATGATAAGCATGACCAATAATCTGATAACTTGTGCAGCAATACTTCAAACTTGGTATGCTATTGATTAAAGCTTCGATTCCGAGCCCAATTTTCTACTCGTGATGGTATCAAACCTAACTCCATTTTTCAACTTTAGAAAAAGTTTGATTCTTCAATTAAAGACCCTTTTCAAGTCTCAAAATAATCAAGGCTGATGGGATTTTGAATATTATTTACAGGCTGTCCATGAGGTGGCCCTGCAAGGGTGGCGATGGATTAACTTCTTTTTTCCCCCAATATAATCAGCTCCGCAAAAGAAAGGGCAAACACTCCTGATCCTCTTTGAGTTATCGTTGTCACCGCCGGGAAGGATCTGACTGCCACGATTGTATCAGAGGTTCAAACTCCCGTCTTTCACTCATGTAATTTCCATGATATATATTTCTTTTTAAAAAAATATTTTTAATAGTAAAACATTCAATAATACTTTGTACTAGAAAAGGGACGGCAGAGACATTATTTTATGCAAGAATGATTCGAATCAAAGCAAGCTTTTTTTTTTTTTTTTGTGCTGTGGAAAAAAATGCACCCATGGAATAATATTATACTAAAAGGATATAATAATAAAATACCCATGGATTTGCATAGTACTTAATTGTTACGAAGAGATTTAAAAATCTTAGTTGCTAGTAAAAGAAGTACTAAAGCATGCTTGTTTCCAACACCTAGGTGGTTGGTACGAGTATATACTATATATTAAAACCAGACAAAGCAATCCACTTGCCAAGTGGCCTTGATTAAACATTATATTTTACGAACAATGTCTTGATTAAACAATGTCTGAGCGAATCCTAATCGGCCTCGATGATTGGTCCTTCTGCCCAAATGTGATTATTATTATTATTATTATTATATACTCTTAATTAATCTTGTAGGTCGTAATATTATAATTTGACCACGGCTAGCTTTGCTATATTATATGATTAGAGTCAACTAAAACAAGTATAAAATGATGGTGGGCCAAGACAAATCCCATCCAATGCCACTTTGTAACCGTGTTTAAAAAGAATTATGGATTTCTTAAATACAATAATTAAAAGATCATTAAGTCCAGATTGAAATATAATACTCAGGCAGATCTTTCTTCCTTTTTATAATATTGTTTATATGTGAGCTGGAAGGGAGGGGCTCTAGACGAAAACGTACCGTTTGTTAGGTTTCAGGCTATTATTTTACGGTGGTCTTACATTTCAGGGAGAGAAACTTTTCAATGCAAGGTAGGGTGGGGGAACATGCAAAGAAAATATAGGAATTAAATTAAGATGCCCACGTCAGACATCAAATAAATCTTGAGCACTTCCTTTTACTATTGCCTCGATCTTGAGAATTGATTACACAGACATCTATTATAATAAGGTTGATACGTGGCTTGAATTAATTTAGTATTTTTGGTAATAGGATTTTAATCGTGTTTGTGAGAGAGAAAAAGATGCCTCAAGAATTTCATTTTAATCTAATGCATTGGCTTGTTTTTTTTTTAAAAAAAAAAATTCTTATTATGGCAAAAATTAAATAGTGTAAAGAAATTACTGTAGATCATAATATTTTTTATTATAGATTGTAATAATAGTTTTATTTCTTATTTTTTATTTGCAAAACAAATCTTTAACTTTTTTTTTCTTCTCATTCATTGCTTTATTTCTGCCACTTTACGCCCAACCACGTTAAACCTAAAGTACTTGGGTCTGGCGAAAACACCAGACCTACAAGTATTATTGGTCTGATAATCATTCAAAATCCAAAAAATTTAGGTCTAACAATCATTTCAGGACGCTTGAGTTTGTCATGACTACTAGACTTAAAACATTTAAATACTCTCTATAATTTTAATATTTTTTTTATATTTTAAAAAATAATTAATATTGATTCGCTACATGAACCAATATTCTAGTAACTAGATATGTAATAAAATATAAGCATTTAACTGAGTTTTTTATTACGCAGCAAAAATTACACTCCAATTCTAGTGGAGATACATTCACACTCCAACCTATATTTTAAATTTCAAGATTTACCTTTATTTCTTGTTAGCTCTTATTTTTTTCAAGCACTATTATTTAGAAAACAATTATGTTTTGATTGTCTAATCCATCTATTCTTTTTTTCTTACACAGATATTAGTTTAATACTTTTAAAAATAAATAAAAATATATTTTTAAAAAAAGTACCCCTCCCATGGCAGAGGTTCGTTGGTTTAGCCTTAACTTTTAGGTTTGCGGTGTAAAAACGCACTTAGGTATTTGACAATACACCAAACTGTGTTTTATAATGTGAGGCCCATCAAAAAATTAAGTTTTAAACGCAGTTTTTGTAAAGCAGTTTTTACATGTTTTTTTAACTGAGTTTCGTAAAAGTCAGTTTGTTTTTGGGTTTCAAAAACACTTTTTTCAAAATTTGAAAATTTTTTATTATTTTCTTTACTTCAAATTAATTTTTTTTTGTATTTTCAAATCATTTTGATGCGCTGATATCAAAAATAATTTTTAAAAAATAAAAAAAATTATTTTGATGCATTTCCAAGTAAAAAGCACTTTTGAAAAGCAACCACAACCAAATATTTTATACATGTTTTTTACTTTATATAAACCTCAACCATAATTTTTACCAAACACGTATCTAAATTCAACTAATCATATTTTTTTAAAACTTATTTTTTTAAAATTTCATCTATAAAAACTACCTTAAAAAATAAACATACTCTAGAAACGCTTTTAGAGGATCGGCACACTGGCCCCCTTGCAGTTATGCATGACCCAATGTGTCCTCTCTTTTTTTCTCGAGGCCCCATGCCTGAGAATGTGATAACAGCCTAGCATCGACTTTTCTTTATTGTTATTTTAAATATTAGCACTCCATCTATTTACATGTAGAACGTCAAATTAACAAAAGCTGAAACAGAAGTGAAAAACATCCTCGCATGTGAACGAAACCATTGTGTTTCGCGGTCTTACCTTTCTCAGAAGATAAGATAAAATAAAATAAAAAACTTAACACTTAGTTGCTGGAGTCACGACAATCTTTTCACAAAATTAATTAATCATTATTAAATTGAATACGTATAATTATATATCTTTCCATTTTAAAGACAAAGTACAACAATTAAAATATTACATAAAATTTAAACTCAACATCAAGGGTTTTTTTTATAATAATTTTTTTTATTATTATCAAACGAGCTAAATGACAACTTAGTATTTGAATATATATATATAAAATAAAAACAAAAGGTACAATCAAGCTACTAACATATTTTTAAAACAATATTTTCAAAATTAGTGTCATGGAGCTTTGTTGTCTTTTCATTGTGTTTTTTTTTTTCATTAGTTGAGTTTTGAGACAATTTAATATTTAACTGAATATAAAAAGCAAAAACAAAAACAAAAAAATACAAGCACATATGTAGTACTTGCCAGCTCGTGGGAGTTGCATGTGCACTTTGGACGATGCTTATAGCGCTTCCTGGTATAAAAAAATACTCTTCTATTATGTCGTTGGAAGTGATGTTGCATTTTTTTTTTGTTGGTATGACGTGTGTCGGCGTTTATAAGACAGTTTGTTGGTGGTGAACCTTTCTCTTTTCTCCTTTTATTTTCTCTCTCATCCCCAAAAAATTACAGCTTGACCTTTTATGTTGTTGGTATTTCAACCCTATTTTGATTTCTAACTTTTGTTCTTGTCCCTTTCATATAAATTTTATTTGCTTTCAATTTCATCATTTAATCCAATTTGCATATATTATTTTTTCCATTTTATTCCTCATTCTTTTGATTTTTTTGGACTTTTTGTTGAATTGATTTTTCTTTTCAATTTCACCCTCCAATCAAAGATAAAATTTATTTTGTTTTTCAAATTGATTCTCGTTTTTTTTTAATTGTTATTCTTTGTTTTGAATCCCTTTGCACAATTGAAATTATTTTTTAATCTCATCATTCAATATTTTATTGATTGAGAACTGGGTTTTATGATTTTTTTAAATAGGGTGTTTCTGGTCTAATGACTCGGGTCACGAGTTTGGCTAAATAACTCGGGCTGGCTCAATCTTGATTATCAAGATTACAAGTTTATCATGCTAACTCGGGTTAATTCAAGCTAATATTTTTAACAAATATCATCCCTTTGAATTTTAGAGGCAAGAATTGAGCTACTTTGTCTCATTTTGGAAAAAAAATGTTTTTTGCCCATGTCATTGTGTTTTTTTTTTTAATTTGATATATTTATTATTATTATTATTTTTAATTAAAATAAAACCGACTCATTTAATTTAAATAAATCTCTAACCCGAGTTGTGTATTTTTTTTTAAACCAGTTTGAAGCATCTAGATATATATTTTTGAAAAAATAAATCAGGCACGCTGCAAATCGTGTGTCCGTAATAGAATTATATTCTCTCACATGAGAGAATCACACAAAGATCGCATCTTTGACGCTATGAGAACAAAATTGACACAGCCATTAATCCACATTTCGATTTGACATATTTTTTTCGCCCCGTGCCGAAGGCAAGAAATTAAGTTGAGCAAATTATTCCAATATCAACGGAAACTCACAGCTTCCACAATTTATTGGCCTGGGCAACACGCTCGAAAGAATGAGCGAGACACGGGCACACAGAAAATGATTTTTGCTCTGGAGAGGAGGTACAAACCGTTGAAACTAGGTCCCACTTCCTCTACTCGAGCACTATCTCAACTCGGTCCACAGATGACAGCCCTGTTCACATAACACAATTGATGGCGATGATGATGGATGGATGGGCATGATATCTTAATCACCCCTCTTGGTTTAAATTAAAAGAAGGGGATGCTTATGAACAGATCCCTCCTTTACATGTAAGCAAAGCAACTTATCTTCATTCGTCAAAGGCGTATCACTTTGCTTATGAATCCAAGGTTGCAAACTTGGTCTGAAAGGAACCGATCATCAGAACAAGCTCCCTCGGCGTCACCATAGGTGGTGGTCCACCGGGCCTCCTCCCCGCCAATCATTTCGAATCTGAGGGGCATATTATTGGGGCTATTATCCACATGAGATCATAGTCCAATAATCTGCTCCAGAGACAGGAGAGAAGATTCTTTTGCTCATTGAGCTCGACAAAACTCCTAATCATGTCCACGGCCTGTTCTGACTTCTGACCCGAAACAAGCCCATGAGTCGTAATCTCCTTTTAGGCGTAGCACGGTCTGGTCCATATAGTACAAATTAGAGTGCTAGTGAAGGGAGATACTACGGTGAACCACACGCCATCTGATGCCTGTAGAATCTCTCACAGCATCACGAGTCATTTCAGGTGAAGGAATGTTGAGAAAATCAAATGGGGATAAAATCTGACATCGTTATTCATTTAGAACAACATCATATTGATGATTCCTCAAGTTAATGAACGCCTATAGTGTACAAACGGAGCCTCAAAGAAAAGTTAGAACAGTGCTATACAAATGAATAGCTAACACTCGTACGGACCCGTCTTTCATCCTTCATTCCAGAAGAAAATATCCCACCGAGATCCTATTTACTTTTCAGAGAAGTAACTTTTTGGAGAGGTATGGACGGTTCATCCCAAAATAGAGCCCTGGGCAGGAAGCTCGCACATTTACATAACGCATCGGATTTTGTTAAAGCTTCAAAAAATCCTGGAAGACAGTTCATGTCCATCGGCACACCACTTAAAATGAAACGACTAAAATAAAAATTGGCACTAATGTTATCTGCATAAAGGGAAGTAAGACCACCCAGAAAGAAGCCAAGTTCAGCCAATAGCCCTCAAAACCAATGTATCTTAGCACAAGCTTGGGACATGGCTCTATATTTGGATTCAGTAGAGGACTTGGAAACATGGTTTGTTCCTTGCTTTTCCAAAAACTAATAGCCGGACAAAGAAACGTACATCAAATCATAGTAGAACATCGAATTGCACTACACCCGGCATAATTAACATCATTGTATGCTACAAGATGAAGTGAACTACCAGTGGGAGAGCAAAATCCCCACAAAGTTGTGCCATGAACATAGTGAATGATTGATTCGTCGTACTGCAACCATATGAAGGTGTCGAGGAGAGGCCATGAACTGACTAACCTATTGGACTGCATAAGAAATATCAAGTGTAGTAATTGTTAGATAGACCAAGCTACAAACCAACATGCAATAGGTTACAGGGTCTGATAACAAGTCACCCTCTTCTTTGTGCAGCTTGAGATTAAGTTCCGTGGGAGTATCAAGAGGGGTAGAGTCTTGGAGACCTATAGCAGCCACCAAATACTGGGCATACTTGTGCTGTGACAGAAAAACACCATGTGAATCAGCAGTACTTTCTAGACCAAGAAAATACACAAGGAATCCCAGATCCTTCATGTGAAAAGAGTCATGTAAATACTGCTTTAATTGGAAGATCAGAGTTGAATCAGTACCCATGATAATTAAGTCATCAACATACACCAAGAAAATGACAACCACAACTTAAGTTTTGTGAAGAAACAAAGATGCATTATATTTTCTTTTGAGAAAAGCAAACTTTGAGTAGGGTAGAAGTAAATTTCTCATACCATGCACGAGGAGCTTGTTTGAGACCATATGACGCAACTTGCACACTATCAAAGTAGGAGTGGAAAGTAAAGGATGAATATAAACATCTTCCTTGAGATCCCCGTGAAGAAGAGCATTCTTCACATCCATTTGGTGCAAACCCCAATTTTAAGAAGCAACAATAGCCAAAATTGTGCAGATGGTGGTCATTTTGGCCATCGGAGCAAAAGTTTTCTCATAATTAACTCCATATTCTTGATTATTTCCAAGCGCTACTAAGCAAGCTTTATACTTGTCCAAACTACAATCAGACTTAACCTTAATAAAATACACCCACTTACATCCAAGTGCAGTCAAGTATCAAAGCATGGCATGGTTCTCTTCATATCAAAGTATCAAAAGCAATCAACTAAACCTATAAATATGCAATACTTGCCCAGGCGACAGAGTCATTTACATGAAAGAATCATAAACAAAGTCAAGTTAACCTAAACACGCACCCATTCCTCAATCTTATCCAGCATGGATGGATTTGATCTGCCTGTCCTCACGGAATTAAAATTATGAGTAGCACTGGATTTACAAAATCCATAACCTTATGATATTTGGAAAAAAAAAATCATCTTCTCTAAAACTAAAAAGACATTTTTCCACCATAATTTTATTCCTTATATTTCATGCGAATGCCTATTTTTATTATTGTATAATTAAATACAAAATATTCAAAAAGTACTCCACGGGCACGCAACTATGCTAGTCTTCTCTAAAAGTAAATTTGAGCATCAAACACACTTACAGCATCTTCCTCAATCAAGATTTCTCCGCTTCGATCTCTTCAATAGTAGCATTCCTAATCACTCCTCTTCTGAATATAACATAAAATTTTCAATATATATATATAACCACACTAACAACACCACATCTACTAAAAATGCTTGCCTGTTTTGCAACAACGGTTTTGACAGGGAGTTTGGAGGAGCCATTCCGGAGACTGGAGTAGTTAGCAGAAGAGCTCCACAAAGACACTCTAGTAGCAGCAGTAGAGTTGTATTGGACTCAACCTGTAAAATTAAAAAATAACTTTACATCACTTCATTGCTTGAAATGTGCAAAACAATACATACATATATTATATATATAGAAGATAGTAGGGATTAGGAGAACCTGAGAGGGAGAGGAGGGCTTTGGTTTGGATTAGAAGATGGACCACGGTGTCGGTGGTGCTGTTGGTGAAGAGAATGGGGTTGCTTGGTCTTGGCTTGTCAACAGGAGGGGGAAAAGGAATGGATTGTGGATAAGAAAGTTCCAGGAGAAGTTATGCCACGTTTATTTTCATGGCAGGAAAGTGTGTTTTTTTTTAAAAAAATATTTTTATTTTATTTTAAATTATATATATATATATATATATATATATATTATTTTTTATATTTTTAGATTTTTTGGTATGTTAAAGTTGAGATTAACTTTTAAAAAATTAAAAAATATATTTTAAAATAAAAAATAATTTAAAAAGTAACGCCTGCTATAATTCTAAACTGTTGTTAAGGCTAGAAAATTCTCTATTCTAGACGCGGGCTACAGAATAAATACGTTTTCCTATCAGTGGGCAAATCCATTTATCAGTCTCTACAGCTGTCCCAGATAAACTTTTAGCAAGTAGCCACAACATTCTTTGGTGGGCTTATGATCTGGGCCTTAACATTTGCTTAATATAAGTGGACTTTCTTGTGCTTCCTGGAAAATGGGAATTATTATTATTATTATTATGAGAAATAGAATTGGAATGATTTTTTTATTGAGTTTTGGTATTTGATTATTTTCTCGAGATAGAATAAATAATATTTTTCTCTGTGTATATTGTTTTAAAATGACATGAATTCATTCTAAAATTATCTTATAGATAAATTTATTTCATATTAATGTTTTTATCCCTCCAATCAAATAATTTTCTCTTTTATATATATATTTTTTTTCATAAGACACTAACCAAAACACAATATTATGTATTAAATAAATAATATAAAAGTATATATATATATACCCTCTTCATTCTCTATCCTTTTATGCCTTGTTTTCTTTCTTGGTAAATCTTAACATATTATATTATGGTCATAATTTTGCAAAAGGGTGCAGATCACGTGCAATGGTGATTTTCTTTAGGATAATTACTAGTTACATGCCCCGCGTGATGTCGCGGGTCAATTATTTTTGCATTTTAAAAATAGACAAGATCTAAAAGTGTTAGGTTTTTTTGCAAAGTTATATCCAAGAATCTCAGGTTTGGTTGCAACGCCTAACCCAAGAGTAATGTTTATAATATTAATAATAACATTAAACTTGGGTTAACCCTTAGCATAAAAGTGTCTGGACTGCAATACCAGACCCAATAGCATTGGACGTGGGTCTGGCTGCAAGGTCGTATCATAAAAGTGTGATAATTAAATAGATTAGTTAAAAAGAAAAAAAAACCAACAGGAAGAAAAAAACTAATGAAAAAAAAAGATGAATTAATTGGGTTAACCCTTCAAACCAGGTTAACCCGTCATACCTTGAATTCGCATCGTGAAAGTTTGATAATTAAAAAGAAAAAAACAAATTAATGGGTTAACCTAGAATTAACTGGGCTAACTCGTCAAATCAGGTTAACCTGTCAAACCCGGAATCCGTGTAATGAAAGTTTGATAACTAAATAGAAAAAAATTTAACATCAATTTAAATTAAACGAAAAAAATTAATTAAAAAAAAAGGCATCAGCCTTTTCACTGTGGACTGCACTGTGCAGTTCACAGTCAAAGGCATAAAAAAAAACTAAAGGCATCAGCCGAGAACTACTTAGAAAAAAATTTAATATTAATAAACTAAATTAATTAAATAAATAAAATTAAAAAGAAAAAGAAAAAAAACCTCTAAGAAGAAAAAAAAACTAAATAGAAAGAAATTTAACATTAACAAACTAAACTAAATGAAAAAAATAATTAAAAAGAATAAAAAAGCAAAAAAAAATAAAATTCAGGTTAACTCGTCAAACCAAGTTAAACCGATAAACCCGGGATCCGTGTCATGAATGTCTGGTAACTAAATAAAAAGAAGCGAACATTAAACAACTGAACTAAACAAAAAAAATTAATTAAAAAGAAAAAAAAATCCGGGTTAACTCGTCAAACCATGTTAACATGTTAAACTCAGTATTTGTGTCATGAAAGTCTGATAACTAAATAAAAAAAAATTAACATTAACAAACTAAATTAAACAAAAATATTTATGAAAATAATAATAAAAAAAAATTGACGGGTCAACCCGGAATTAACTGGGTTCACCCCTGAAACTAGGTTAACCCGTGAAACTCGGGATATGTGTCATGAAAGTCTAATAACTAAATAGAAAGAAATTTAACATTAACAAACTAAACTAAACGAAAAAAAATAATTAAAAAAAACAAAAAAAGAAGCAAAAAAAAAATCCCAAAATCATTAAAAAAACAGCTAAAAAAACTTAGACAACTTAAAAAAAAAAAAAAAAAGCCTAAGGAATCAGTGTTTTACTGTGGACTGCACTGTGCAGTCCACAGTAAAACACTGATTCCTTTTAGCTATTGTTATGGTTTTTTCTGCAATCTTTAAGGTAACTTTCTACATGGTTGGTGAGACTGATGCTTGACCCTAAAAAAAATAAAACATTAGATCAAACTTTTTTTTTTTGTTAAATGTAGTTCATTAACATCAAAATTAATTATTTTTATGGTTGAAAATGTTATTAATAACAATTTTTCTACACTAGAATCCAACGAGCCTCTTTCTATTCCCACAAAAAAAATATTGAACATGTTCGACTTCAATGAGTGGATTGGTCATAAGAACTTTTCATATTAGTGACTGACTATGTGAGCTTCTCTAACTGTTTAACCCTATTTCCCCCCATCTTTTAGATAATTAATTTTTCAAGGTCCGCGATTAATTGATTTTATTTATCGTTATTAAACAAACAGTGTGCGTGTATTGTTTCTACGTTCTAGGATTTGTTAATGCTCTAGATCTCTACAATTTGATGAACTATTATTTTGGTATTGTATGTTATTAACATAGAAGAATGTTAGTCATGTTTCATACTTTGTAATCTTATCTATATCTAATTGCAGTTGGTAGCATAACCATCAAAACCAAATTGTATTGCAAGTGAAGCAGCTGTAATTTAGGTTATGTAATGCAACAACACAGTTAGCCTTAAAAGGTCAGACAATTTCTTCTTTATTTGAAATTTTTATTGTCATTGTCAAGCTAGATAAAAGTTTCATATAACAATAATTAGGATCTCGAGTCCTTTCTGAGGGACTCATTATTAGTTTCTTTAATGATGGCACTAAGCTTACAAGCTCTGTTTGTTTAAGCGTTGGTTATATCCAACAGTTTTTTTTGCCATACCTCTGTTATATCAGGACCCTTCGGGCCATATGATCCAAGTTGGACTCGCATATTGAAAGTAAACTAGATTTTAGTTTTTCTGAAAAATAAAGGAATCGTCGACCGATTGAAATAAATAAATCGGTTGGCTGGTTCAGAAAGAGTCAACCGGTTAATACATTTATTGTTCAAATTAGGATTTCCTTTGAGCAGTTTAATTTTTTACTTGTCTATGACTCGAGGCTTATAAATAGACTTTAATCAGAAGCTTAATTCATAAATGTAGAGAGGAATACACAAGAGAAAACATTTAATAAGATTCTCTTCCTCTCCAATCTTTTTCTTATTATTTGGTTTTGCTTATTGCTTTGCTATCCATAAACACCTATCACACCTATTTTTTCTTCCAACAAGTGATATCAGAGCTTGTTTTTTATTGTTTGACATGACCAATACAAACTTTCCACTTTAATATCCACATATGGTGTACTCGTGTGAAAACTTGGTTAGGTTCCCAAGATATGTGCGAAACGGTTGAAAAAGGCTTCGAGGAGCCTATAAAAGGATCAACATTGACTTCACCCCAAAGAGAAGTCGTGCAAAAGACGTGAAGGAATGATCACGTGAAGGAATGATCAACAAGCACTTATAATCATCCACCAATATATGTATGATGCCCACTTTTAAGATAGTGACTAATACAACCAGCACTAAATAAGCATTAAATTTTTGCAACAATCAAACCAATAAGTTAACAATGTTAAAAATGTACACCTATAAAAGTTACGAGGTGACTTTAAAAGGCTATTGTGATTTAATCAGAGAGTATTTCAGATTACTTTAATAGACTATTGGCCATTTACAATTAAATAAAGAGATATGAGGGGAAGATGGAGGAAACACATGTGGTAAAAAAGATTTCACACTCACTACAAAAGAAGTCATATAATATGGTGATTGTGATAGAAAAATCGTAAAATATAGATTTTTTTACTATTCAAGGATTTATGGGAAAACTAAAAGCCTTTTAAGAAATAGTTAATAACATTCAAGAAGACGTGAGAGCACAAATATTCTTTTCAAAACACTATTCGAAAGAGAAGTAAGATGGTTCTGGATATACACAGGAAGGTAAATGACTTGGTAAAGGTGGAGGAAGAGATAGATTTAAAAGAGGAGGTCGAGGCAACCTCAGCTGGTTAATTGGTCGACCGAATGAAGCAAACTAGTCGATCGGTTCATATGACAGTGGTAATCCAAGATTCAGGTTTGACAAAATAAAAGTTAAATGTTACAATTGTAAGAAGATGAGTCATTATGCCAGGGATTGTTAGAATCCAACCAAAAAGGTCGAGGAGAATGCCAATCTTTTTTTAGAAAATAAGAAAAAAGTCACCCTATTACCAATCCATGATTAAAAAAGTAAGCCAAAGAGAACATATTGTATCTAGGCAATGGTGCCAACAATCACATGTGTGGAGACATAGACAAGTATATGGAGCTTAACGAATCAATTAAAGGTAATGTCATATTCATAAATCATTTAAAGGTTTTCATTAAAGGAAAATGTATGATTCTCATAAAATTGAAAAATAGAAGCCATCAATTTAATGGTGATGTCTATTGTATTCCTATTGTAAAAAGCAATATATTGAGTTTGAGATAATTATTGGAGAAGGGTTATGAGATCAATATGAAATTGTACCTTAACATTACTTGATACTCATGGAGATATGATTGCAAAGGTAACCATGATAAAAAAACAAAAAATAAAATGTTTTTGCTAAACATATAGATATATGTGCCTAAATGCTTAAAAACATGTGTGAATGATGGGACTTGGCTTTGACATATGAGAGCTAGGCATGCAAACTTTGATAGCTTGAAGATGATGACACAAAAGAAGATATTGAAGGGTCTATCATCCATTACACATCCAAATCAATTACGTGAAGGATGTCTGGTGGGCAAGCAATTCCCTAAGAGCTTTCTAAAGAAATCCACATCTAGAGCAAGTCAACATCTACAAAAGATACATGCAAACGTGTGTGGTTATATACAATCATGCTCATTTTATAAAAATCTATATTTTTTTTTATTTTTTATTGATGATTATAGTAGAACAACATGAGTATGTTTTTTTAAAATAAAAGTTTAATGTATTTAATTATTTTTATAAGTTTAAAGCATTAGTTAAAAAAGAAGTGATTATTTTATAAAATCATTTAGAACAGATAGGGGTGAATTTTATTTTAATAAGTTTAATTAGTTTTGTATAGATTATAGTAGAAAAAAACTCTTAAAAGTATCTAGATTACTATAACAAAATAACACAAGGATGAGAAAGAATAAAAACATCTTTAATATGACAAGAAACATGCTAAAAACCAAAAAATTACCGAAAAAAAATGTCAGCTAAAGTAATATTTGTTAAATATTTCTTTTTTCCTTAAAATACCCATTGTGCACTTAAACATCATGTAAAAAAAATAAATATATAACCCCTCTCATGGTGCGGATGCACGTCTAGTCCAACCTAAACATAAATCATAAATAATTCCATAACAGAAATTTAACTCTTAAGGAATACAATAAATTAACTGGCCAAGAGAGTCAAAAGACAGTCTTGTAGTGGTGCCCTGTCAGTCACTGTGATGAACAAATAATAGCAGTTAAAGCGAGAGCCGAGCCGAGTTAAAAGCCGAGATTGGCGCTTCCTTCCCATAACCCGATAGGAACACCCTTGATTGCACGTGCAAGGACAGTCCATCCGCGTAAGCAAGTCTTTCACAACACAAAAGTAAACCCCTAGCCCTAGTAAGCAAAAATAAAAGAAAAAGAAAATAAAACAAGAAGTGGCGCGTATATAACCACCTTCACTGGCACGCCTCCTATTCAGTCCCTGTTTCAACTCTCCACAACTCACAGAGCCCACAGAGAGTAACAAGAGAGAAATGGGACACACTCTTCCCACTCACTCACTCACTCACTAAATATCCATCTCGTCCACTTGAAAAGCCAGAGATTTTGATATAGAAAGAGCGTGCATTGTGCAGCCATTAATGCCTTTTATCTACTAAACGTGACTCCGTTTTTCACTACACGCTCCTTTAGCAAACTTCAGGAACACAATTTCTTTCTCACTTTCATTTACACACACAAACGCAAGAGCAGCTGCATTCCCAAGTATTGAGAGAGTGCTCTTGAAATGGACCTTAGTAAGGCAACGCTAGAGATCTTCTCCAAACTGGAGCAGAAATGGCTCTCGCACTGTGAAACCACCAAGAAAACGCGAGTGCTAAGCATTGATGGTGGAGGCACAACTGGCATTGTGGCCGCTGCTGCTCTCATCCACCTTGAGGACCAGATCCGCTTCAAAACTGGCGATCCTCAAGCTCGGATCGCCGATTTCTTTGATATCATTGCTGGCACTGGAATCGGAGCTCTCCTCGCCACCATGCTCGCCGCCGACGATGGTTCTGGCCGTCCGCTCTTCACTGCCAGAGACGCCGTTGCATTTGTTGCCGACAAAAACTCCGACCTCTTCAAAGCGAAGCACGGTGGCTTCCTCCTCCGCCGCAGGAGGTTCTCTGGTAAGAGCATGGACAGAGTATTGAAAGAAGCGTTGAAGAGGGATGATGGAGCTAGTTTGACCTTGAAGGACACGTGTAAGCCTCTCCTTGTTCCTTGCTTTGACCTAAAGAGCTCTGCTCCTTTTGTTTTCTCCCGAGCAGACGCGACCGAATCACCAAGTTTTAACTTCGAGCTCTGGAAAGTCTGCCGTGCCACGTCAGCGACTCCAAGCCTCTTCAAGCCGTTTAACTTAACGTCAGTTGATGGCAAAACCTCGTGCTCCGCAATTGACGGAGGTCTCGTGATGAACAATCCAACAGCAGCGGCAGTTACACACGTGCTCCACAACAAGCGTGATTTCCCCACCGTTAATGGCGTAGAGGATCTGTTGGTTCTGTCATTAGGAAACGGAAGTGGATCGCTGACTGGAAGGAAGCTCCGTCATAACGGCGAGTGCTCGACGTCGTCTATTGTTGACATTGTGCTCGACGGAGTCTCAGAGACTGTTGACCAAATGCTGGGTAACGCATTCTGTTGGAACCGTAATGATTACGTCAGAATTCAGGTATTTGCTGTTTTTTTGAAAAAAAATTCAAGTTTTAGTGATTTCCATTTTCTATGCTTGATCTTTGTTGACGGAGTTAACTGTGGGTAGGCAAACGGATTAGCGAGCGTGGAGGAGGAGGTGCTAAAGGAGAGAGGAGTGGAAACGTTACCGTTTGGCGGGAAGCGGTTATTGACGGAGACCAACGCCGGAAGAATAGAGAGCTTTGTGCAACGACTTGTTGCTTCAGGGAAGAGTAGTTTGCCTCCTAGTCCTTGCAAGAACTCCGCCGTTAGTCCTCTTGCCAACAGTCGCTAACTAGTTCCGTGAACTCCTTGTGTTTTTGTCTTTTTAACCATGTTAACCAATCTTGGTTTACTTAACTAGTTAGTTAACCGTCTCTTGTTGAAGTAAAATAGCAGTGGGTAATTATGACCCTTGAATAATTTAAGACCATCTTACATTTCTGTCTCCTCCTCCTTTGACTGAAGCAAATTAATTTATCACATAAGATAAATATCACCATCATTAAACACATGGAATAAATTTATAATTGACGATGGCCAAAACTATGGAATGTCATGTGTAGTGAGGCAAAACAAGATGATTTGGTTCAGCTAAGAATTTAGAGTCTTTAAAACAAATTAGAAATTGTCGGTAGAGGTTTTTGTTCTCCTCTTCAAGTATATGCCATTGTATTTTATGCAGTCTCCAAGCAGCCAGCCTTAACGATTCAAGGGGACGATTTCAATATATTTGGATGTTTGGTAAGAAAAAGGTGATGGGTAAAAGTAAAATTCAAGCCACTCAAATGACTTGACCGGTCAACACAAATTCAAGTAAAAATGTCGGATAATTAACCGAAATGACAATTTCTCACACGAATGCTTGTCCTTGATTATTCCAAGTTTTGTTGGAGAATAAAGCAACAAAACTAGCTAGCTGCCAGGAAAATCATAGAGAACATTCAAATGAAAGCTAATCACTCTAGTGATATCTTCAGAACACTGTTTCTTCACTTGTTCACAGGAATGACTTGTGAGGTATCCCACCATAAATTCGCGTGTTCAAAGCTCACAGTAAAATCCCACTTTCTATTAGCCAAGAGAAAATGAAAGTGTAATCAAAACATTTCGTTCTAGGGACCGCTTCAGTGATTAAGGGGTCCATCCATGTTAGCGTGGATGCGTGGGCATATTACATGTACGCCCTATCGCATTGAATATCCACTGTAAGGAAAAGAGTTGACCAGGGCGACCCGCCTCAATATCTCTGTCGTAAATTTTCTAGCTGTGAGCACAGCATGGCATACACAGTAACACAGGGAAAGGGAATCCAGTTCCATTATTACGTGTTAGAAAGAGACCGTATCTTGTCATCGCAGGAGTAACTTTCCCAATTATTATTTTTAGTAAAGGACAGGATTTCTCTAGTTTATTCGTCGCTCTTCAGTTTTTTTCTGGAGTATACACGCCGCTGCTCCATTTTCTTTTACTTCCCCCGTCCATCCAATTTCCTGGAGGTAAGTTAGTGGGTGAGAGTGTAAATACAATATTTCTTCTTCGTAGCCTTGTAGGTGATATTTTCATGGTGATATTAAATGGGATGGTAGGTAGAAATTAGAATAATACTGTCTCCAGCACATCATGTACCTGTGGTTCGAAAATGACAATACACAGGACAACATTTAGGACCTAGATTATAAAGTGTTATTTTCAGTTGCTGAAAAAGGTTCCAAGAATTAGCCAACCTGGTTGATGTGGATTCGATCCTGGCATGAGTTTAAGCAAAATAGCTAGCTAGCATCCTATGGTTTTTGCTGCCCAGATTACTTTCATGGAAAGGGAGTGATAGGGATAGAGGGGGAGGGGGACCTCAACCATTTTAAGCAGCTTTCTTACTCCTTTTGGTACGCGTAGGAGTAATTCATAGGGTATAAAGAACAATTTAACAGTGCTAGTAATAAGCTCTTCACTACAGACATGGCTTTTCTTATTTGATGCGGTTGCCTTCTAATGCTGAGGATTTCGTATTGACTGAAAAATGATAACTCCCTTTCATCCACTCTTTTATTGTGCAGAAGGAGCGCAGGATGTGCCTAAACAGTTGAAAGGGTACAGACCCCCGATAAAGAAAAATGTTCATTTAATTTAACACTCAGTATATATCTATGTATATTTGGATTTCTGGTCATTTCTTAAAAAAATATTTTCAGAAAATAATGGAGTGTCATAATTAAGCCTCTCCTTGAGCTACACCTACACCACAAAAGTTATAGGGATGATAAATTGCGCCACTTTTCAGAAACATTAAAGAGTTTATTATAGTATTTTAAACCACAGTTTTTGTTTGACAAATTCATTTAATTAACAGGGGAATCCACATCAGTGAACGTGTCAAGTTGAGTAAGTAAATGAAATAAATACAGAGATTCTTTGATTCAAGGAGATTAGTTATAAGTGGAGAGACTTCAAAATCATATTTTTTATGAAATAATTGAATGATAAAATTAAAAAATAATAATTAAAAAAAAACTGAATCCAAGTTAATTAATTAAATCCACGATTTAGTTGTAAGATCATGATAACTTCATCAAAAAAAATTAAAAAAAACCAATGAAACTCAATTCTCAAACAATCATAATGTTAAAAGATAAAATTGAATAAAAAAACTCAGTTTAAAAAAAAAAACTTGAGTCAACTTGGGTTAACCCACTAAGTCTGCGATCCAAAATATGAGATCAAGATAACCTCATAGAGAGAAAAATAAAAAAAAAAATCATGAAGTTCAATCTCCAACAAGCATAATGTAGAAGGATGAAATGAGAAAAAAAAAATCAATTTAAAAAAAAGTCTAAAAAAATAGTACAGTGAACTTGGGTTAATTCTTCAAACCCGTGATCCGGGTCATAAGTTCAAGATTACCCTACAAAAGACAAATCTAAAAAAATCACAAAGCTAAATTCTCGACCAATCAAGTTTCAAGGGATAAAATTGAAAAAATCATTTTAAAAAAGAACAAAAACAATACAAATAGCAATCAGAAAACGATAAAAAATTTTACATAAAAATAAAATGAAATCAAATGTTGAGGGATGAGATTAAAAAAAAATCAAGAAAATAATTTAAAATAAAACAAATACCGACAATAAAAACAAATACCAAATTATAGACAAATTTAGGTTAATTTGTAAGGAAATGGTAAGATTAAAATAAAGAGGACTAATGTGGAAAAAATAGAGGAATTAAGTGGCTTTTTTTATCCTTAGGAGCAATGTTCATTGTAGTCCTCATATTCTTCAAATTATAAATATTACGTCCCTCTAATTTTCAAAATTTCAATACAAAGTCAATTTTTTCTGATTTTCGTTTTTTAATGTTGTTTTTTTTAGTCGACACGTTTTTAAATGTGTATTTTTTAAAATAAATTTTTAATTTATATTTAAACTAATACATCTTTTCTCTAATTTTTTTATTTTGTTTATTTAGCTTTTTTTAAATTGCAATTGTTTTTTTAATCATTTTATATATATTTAATTTTCAAAGAGATTATTCTAATTAATTTATAATTTTTTTATGTGTTATATAATTGAACTTTATTTTTAAAATAAAAATATTTATTCTTTGATAATATTTTTAATATGTGTAATCTTGCATAATATGTTTTTCTTTTGATTTTATTCAATCAATTTCATTAATGTGTTTATTTCTATTATTATTTGATTAAATAAAAAAATTATTTTAACAAATAAAATTGTTAAACATAACCATGCAAATGACCCGTGTTGTTATATCAAATATCTTGATCTACATCTATCTCTCGGTTTTTTCAGTTTTGTCTTTAATTATTACTAATGATTTTTTTATCTTATTAACATAAATAATTATTAATTTATTTAATTAGATGCACATATAAGTTTTTCTACTTATACTTAGGGTTTTTTATGTAAAAAAAAATCAATTAAGATTGCAAATTCATTATTTTAAAAAAAAAATCTTATCCGGAATATGAAAAAATCTGAAAGCTTTGCGGTTCTAGAGATCTGATTTTGTTTCAAGTGGAGGCAATAACTAATAAAATTGGTTCAGGAATATGACACGTGATTACGTGGCTCGATACTCATTAGTTAATTGTTGAACTCACAGAAGCGGTTAATTTTGTCATGATATTGGATGACCCTTCTTGTATAATTTAATGTTGGAATTAGAAATTAATTAAAAAATCAATGTGGCCCCCGGCGAATTACAAAAAACCAAGTTGTTACTGTAGATTTAAGTAGTTTTTTTTCCTTATTTTTTTTATTTGATCTTTTTATAGCCAAATTAAAGAACACTTATTTTTAATTTGTTAAGCCAGGGTAAAATTTAAAGACATGGAATCAAATTAGAAAACATGAAGAAAATAAATAATTACGTAGAAAATGATTCATAAAGTTAACTTTGATCTTCTTACTCTACAACTTCTCATTTTTAATTTCTTTGATTTTTTAAAATTTACTTTTAATTCAAAACTTTAATTTTTTTTATTTTTCAATTTCTAATTTAAAGTACAAAAGAAAAAGACTTTTGATTTTTATGAAAAAAAAAAATATATTAATTTATATTAATTCTGACCATCAAAACAAGTTATATTTGATGAGAAGGGTTTTAATGATATGTTTTTATACCTTTAAATTGTCATGAAGAGTATATCTAATCTCTAGAATTTTTGGGTTATGAATTTATTTTTTATTTTTGAATTAATTTTTAGGCTATTAAAATGCATAAATAAGTATTTAAAATTTTATGGCATTGTTGAGATGTTTTTAAATAAAAATAATAATTAAAAAATGAATAATAAATTTTTTTAGATGTAAAATACCCTTGCCCGGAATTTCTAGTCTTTCTAGAGACCCTTTGATAATAATAATCTTTCATGCAAGCCAACGATCTAGTTGTCCTTTAATGGATGCGAGTCTTTCTACCGTATTGTCTCGTACTCCAAATGCGCGGCTCCAAATTCGGCTAGTATCCTCGAAAGCATTTCGTCCTAGCTATATGAGGTGTTTGTCACAGGTTTTTTTCAATTTCTGTCTATGTTTTTAACTTCAAAAAATTTTAAATTAATGGTTTTTTAATATTTTTTAATAGTCTTGATGTCTTGATATTAAAATTTATAAAAATCTAGAAAAATAATTTATTTTAATATATTTTTAAACAAAAACTTATTTAAAAAACACTTTACCCTATAAATTTCTTTTAACTATTACTCGATCTATTAGAAATCTATTTTTGTTACAAAGCTGATCCGAAAATATTATTATTAAAACTGAAAAAAAATTACAAAATTATATAACCAGCACATTTCTGTTTTTCATAAACCACTTCATCGAAAACCTAGAAGAATACACACCAACTGCTTTGATCGGTCAAGGTCTGTTCATCCGCTTGTCTTTAACCACGACTGCTCCTCGTTCAAGGCATAGAGTAGTGTATTTGAGCCAGAACGATTCCAAGACAAAGTAGAAACGACTGCGTACAATAAGCCTTACCAACTACCGAGCAACTATAATAAAGAATAAAAAAGAATAGGGCACCAAAACAGTCAATTAAAGCTATACCATAGCCTAGAGAAGCTACAAAGCTTTCACTTGCTAATTACTTTACCGTTTTGTACACATTTATTAACGTTTATAACCTTTAAAGCTTATTTTAGCTGTAGGAATGTAGGATTGCTTTTATCTTAGTAGGCTTTCCCTCACATGTTGGTTTCTTATCAACACTTGTTTTTAGGAGGGGAGTCGTTTCGTTCTTTATTAAAGCAAATATTGTGGCCTTAATAAATCGAATTTGATTCCAAGATGAAGCTTGAGAATCCTTCTTTTAGGAAAGAAACTTCTCTAGAGCCTCCATTATTATATACTAGTTATGTCATCCGTGCTCCACCATGGGTTGGGTATTTTTATTTTCTATAAATAAATATGCATGCAAGTTTTTTCAATGTTTTTCTGTAGTTTAAAAATTTTAAATTCAAATCAAGAATTTTACAAGTACATGTAATCAAATAAATCGAAATCAAAATCAAAAATCATATGTGTTAATTAATAAATAAAAAGTATTAACGATATCTAAAAATAAAACTTGAAAAATCAAGAGAAAAGTGTAGATCAAGATATTTAATCTCGAAAAACAGGACATTTACCCAATTATATTTGTTAAATTTGTTATTAAAATAATTTTTTATTTCAATGAGCAATAATAGAAATAGAGACACAGATTAAATTCATTGAATAAAAAAGAAGTGGAAAAAAACATCATGCGCAAGGCTGTATATATTAGAAATATTATTTGAAAATGTATTTTTTAAAAAAAAAAAAAGTTCATCCAAACAAAAGATTAAAAAAAATTATAGATGAATAAGAAAAACTCTTCATATTTAAATGCATAACCAAAAAAATAATTGTCATTAAAAATAGGCTTTGTAGACAAAATAAAAGAGAAAATTAATACTAATCTAAATATAAATTAAAGAAAAAACCATAAAAAAGCATTAATTTTAAAAAATAGAAAACAATTGAAGTCTGAGGTCCAAAATATATTTTTTCTAAAACTTATGGCACGCCACCCATGTTTGGTGTCTTTTTCATTTCGATCCCTCTTCTTTCAATCCTGCTATTTCATAAGAAATCAAAATTAATTGGTCTTCAATTAGGATTAAATCATCAAAAACAAAAGTTTGAGGATCAAATAAAAAAAAATTTGCACAGTTCATCCATGATCATGTATGAGAGGATGAACACTGCACACCTACATAATGAAAAACCGACACCTTTTAGATTTATACTTAATCATATAAAACCTAAAGGATGTGGGTTTTTTTTTTTACTAGGCATGCACCATTGTTCATTCTTTTACATTTTATTGTGGATCTATTGTTCATGATTTTTTTTAAAAAAAAATTTGGTCCTCAATTTTTTTTTTAGAGCAATTGCATCTTTTTTAGCCAAATTAATTTAAGGAAAATTAAATCAAATTTAGTAACTAAGAACAAAATTAAAAGGCACGAGACCAAAGTAGAAAAGACACCGTAAATGGGTGATGGTTTCAAAATTCAAACAAAAAATTTAATTTAGTCCTTACACTTTAAAAATTATACATATTCGGTCCCTCAATATTTTTACAATTTAAGTTTGGTATAAAAATTTATTTTTATTATTTTCTAGTTATTTATTTGAAAAAAAATAGAGAGATAGTTGAATTCTTGTGATAAAAAATGAATTATTAAATTTACAAGAAGTGTTAACAAGGGTTATATAATGGACCAGACCACCAGATTGCACTTTACAAACATATAAAAATAAAAATATAGACATCACAACCTATCAAGGATGATCACATCTAAGATAGCCATACCGGTGAAAAAAAAAAAAACTAGTTTCATTTTTAAAAAACACTAGTAACAATGAGAGGTATAACTTAACTTGTCAGATTTTATGTTTGTTTTCTAGAAGTTTCTAGTTCAAATCTCATAAATCTCAGGGTCACTGCAGACTTATATGATCATTAACTTCAAGGTCCATGAGATTAGTCGAGATGCGCACAAGCTGCCCCGGACACCCACATAAATAATAATAATAATAAAAACACCAATAACTATTTTTCTACGGTTTTCACTTCACACATCTGAAAGAGATCGTCATTGGCAAGCAAAAGATTCCTATTGTACTTTATAAAATAGGATTTCTACATTTGAAAGTATGCGTCCAATGATTGTTTGTTTTGGGGAATTATTATTATTTTTTAATTTTTTATAATAGAAGTTCAACAAACATTGTTAACACTGATAATCACGATTACTGGACATGATAATCACGATTATGAGCATCAGTGGAAGTATATTTAAACAATGAAAATCACCTCCTAATTGCGATTAAACTATAACGAATATAGAGATGCTTGCAGGGTGAGACCATGTGATCTCTGTATATGAACCGCTTCGGCCGACATGCTTGTCTTTCTGCTAGGTGGTAGTTTCGTTATTTTCGTAATTGCCAGTTTCCATTTATTTTCCAGACTGACGTCACCAAGATACTTATATTATTACTGCAATTAAAATGACAAAAAACAAAAACCATTTGACCGATTTGGACGATTGAGCTGTACATTATATGTGTCGAGGGACATGTGATCTTGTCCTGTTTAACAATTTTACTCCTTGAATATAAATTATAAACTAGCTAATATGACTTGGCAACTCGATGTTACAGTTTTTTATTATTATTAATATAAGTGTTCAGACCAACTTATACATACCTCGATTAATTTCATGGGCCCCGAAGTTAATGACCATGTAAGCCTCCAGTGACTATTATATTAGCAACCACAGGGTTTGAACATGAAACCATAAAAAAAATAAACTCTTTAATTTCAAACTCTCACCACTAACTATCTACTAGATGGTTGGATGTTACACTATTGGGTGCATGGGTGGATATTGTGGCTTGTTCTTCGACTAATTTAAAAAATGGCTGGGAGTGAAATAAGTTCATATCCAACGACATGTCTTTTGTCTTTATCAATCTGCATAGAGACGATGAAAATAATAATAATAAATAATATATCTTAGGTATTACATTTGTTAGATAAATTTCACAGTCCATCCGAAGTGGTGTTGCCGGGAAGAAGTGTTTACAAGTTATTAAATCCAGCCCACAGGTTCATTAATCTCCTAGTTTAGGCTATTTTTTTTTTAAAAAAAAAAATTACTTCGAGTGGCCTGTTTTAGCTCCATTAAACCCATTTTTTTTTAAAAAAATTTAAAATAATCCTATTTTTATTTTTATTTGTTAAATTTTTTTGGACTAACAAGTATCAACTCGCGGACTCAATATATTAATGATCAGTCAACCCTCTAATTTGATTTATGGCATGTTTAAGATTGTGATATAAATTTTTTTCAAAGTGTTTTTTATTTGAAAATAAATTAAAATAATTTTTTAATTTTTTTTTCTTATATCAGCACATCAAAACTTTTACAAAACACAAAAAAAAAAATTAATTATAAACTAATTTTTTTAAAAAATTTTCAAAAGCATAGTTGAACTATAATGCCAAATAACTATATTCACGACTAACATTATCAGTGAAGATTTCACCCTTGTTTGGGATTGTGACCCAATCACAAGCTGGTTAAAATTCAAAAAAATTATTTAAAATTATTTTTTAATATTTCTTGATTGTTTTGACGTGCTGATATTAAAAATATATTTTTAAAAATAAAAAATATATTATTTTAATATATTTATAAATAAAAATATATATAATTTTATCATAAACCCTACATATTTACATAATCACTTACTACAAGGGAGATTAAAAAACATTTTTCTTCAAACAAAAAGTTTCAATGCGCTGCAAGCCTGCAGTGTTATTCGAATTGAAACGTCCTGACCCACCCAACCCAACCATCCAATTTTCTTGCTCATAAATGCAGAATTTAGACAAGAATATACAGCCTTCAAATCTGCCCTAACTAAATCATAAACTCAGTACTTACCAATTAATTATCACATAAATGCAGCAATTAATTAGTTAGGTGTATTAAAAAACAAAAATTCATTTTTGTACTCACATGTGCACGACTTGGTAGTACGTGAAATTACTGAAGTTAGGTACAAGTAAGTATGCTTCATGTAGCCATTGCTGTTCTTATAAATTAGCCTAGTGTACGAATATTGTCCTCCCTCTCGTGTTTTCATTTATAAGGTAAAAGGGCTCCAGGAACATACGTATTCAATGTAACGCAAAGTTGGTAAAAATCACTAGAGTTGCATTCCATTCTTTTGGAAATTAATTAAGAGATAAATTGAACAACACAAAATACAAATAATTTTATGTATATATATAATTTTTTGGAAATCTCAAATTTGATCCGAAAGTACAATCCAAGTTTGAATAGAGGTCCTCAAAGAATATTTTATCCCAATCGAGTCCCTAAAGTATAAGGAAATTCTGAACTGGGTTTTTTCCACTGAACTTTTCTTTAACAGAGATTGCCAAGCTCTGCACATGATTTAGATACTTGACGACTGGTGACTCTTTATGGTCAACACTTTTACTGTATTTTTCCACTATAAGCAAACAAAACAAAAACAAATTCGCAAAAAAAGTGTGGAGCTCGATCTTGACTAGATCCCAGCTTACAACTACAAATCAGCAGCAACCCACACCACCCATTTCGCCATGTCCCCAGATCTCATACACTCGTGTGGTTCTCTCCCTTACGACTGTGATTTATGTCTACAACATGTATGTTGTATTATATAGAGTGTGATAAGATCTTGTCTCCCTTTCATATTTTCTTGATTATTTCATTATTTTCATTTCCCTTGTCGTCTTCTTCCTGCAAACAACAAGTTCATGACTTCACATTGAAGAAAATAGCGTACGTGATGGATCAGCATGTATGGGTAACACGTGAAAAAAATATATCAAAAACCCAACAGCACAGTTTACTTTCCTTTCGACTTATTTTGACCAGCTGGGTTGAAATTAACAGTCTAGGTAATTATGAGAAATTTATTTTCAAATCTCTATAATTTTAACCCAGTTGTCCTTTAGTCCCTGTGTTTCTAAGATGATCCATGAACAGTATAATTAATGAGAAAACTTCAGGGCAAAATCGTTGAGATCAGGAGAAATGCCCTGCTGCCCTGTGCAGAAAGTGACATGTAGGGCAAATTTTCTTTTTTTTTGTGGGAGTTTTTAATCTCTTGCGTCAGGACTACCTAAAAATCCTTAAAATGTTCCAAGATCAATATTATATAGTTTGTATATTAATTTTTTTGAACAAGTTTGTATATTAATTGATTCGAAGTGCAATGGTGCATTTTAAATTTTTAATATATAAAGCCAGAGAAAGATTTGCAATATCAAACGGCAGTGTCACGAGAATCCATAAAGAATAACATCTAGAGTAAAAACAAGAGCAGAATAAGAAACCGTACTGAAAAACTCCAGTTCTCAATTTTACGATTTCCCCATATTGTCTCTATAAGCCCCCCGTCCAGTACTACTTCCTCCGGCGTCCAAAAATCTTAGCTTTCTATATATCATGAACACTGTCAAGTTTCTTTCACATAAAGAAATCACGCGCGTACAACATTAAGAACATGTTCACATGGAATTGCTAGCAAAACAAATTAACTGGGAATCATTTATCTAAAGAATGTGGATTCATATTTGTCTGTCCTTCTTTAGGGTTACAATTAGTTACTGCCACTAACACAGCAAGAAGCCCGGTGGTCTAGGAGATACAGTACTAAACATGTTATTCTGCCCATCGGGTCTTGATACCGATGAAGGGCAGGGAAGGTCGAAGCTTTTCCGGAAGAATAAGGTTTGGTGCTGAATACCATGCCTGAATCATTCGTTAACTATGCTTTCCAAAGCTAATTGCATGTTAGACATTTGGCATACATGCGGCAGGCCAACCGTATTTCAAAAAAGCGTGCAAACTCTCTGTGGTGTGCAAGTTCATATCCATATACACAGACATAACAAAATTAACTAAAAGGAAAAGGGAATGTCCACAGTCACGTAGCTATACATTCACGTGCATCGTGGATCGTAATAATAAAAGTATAATTTTGTATCTCATGACATAAAAATTTAGCTTGGTTGATGAGGATATATAGTAGATAGTTTTTCTTATTTTTTTGAAACGTAATTGCAGCATCTAGACATTGTTTTTTTACGTACAGGGTGGAAATACAAACATGCGGCATAGTGCAGGCCAAGTCTTTCTATATGTAGATAGATAGATATTGATCTCAGTTAAATTTGTGTAAAACCATTAGATTCTTGTCATTTTTACAGGGTATTAAATTGATTAAGCATGTTAATTAGATGATAAACACTACCAGGCATCACAAAAACCACCTGCTCTTTTCACTGAGCTATTCCCGCCACCACACGTTTACTACCACTAATCTACCTCGCATATAGGATCTGATTAATTATTAATTTTTCAAGTACACACGATGAAAACAGTTTGGCAGTTCAAGTAGGGTAGATTTTGTTTGATTTTGATTATGCTCTCGATATGGGTTGAGTCAGGACATGGATATTTAATTTTTGGCTACCTGCAGGAAACATACTGGAGTCTTTCCTGATGGCACTTGGGATACCAGCAACACGTAGGGCAACAGTACAATTTCACGTGGCTACTTCCACAGCCAGGTGAGAGGTGTACTAGCTCTGCGTCCATGGATGTAAATTAAGTAAGGGAAATTAATAGAGGCGTAGGAGCCCGTGAAGTTTTGGTAGAGCTGTGTGTGGCAAGATCAGATATTCCCTTTTTATTATTCAGAGACAAAAACCTGGCCATTATGAGATTTGATTGACTTTTTTGTCATTTAATTGTATGAGAGAGAGTGGAGAGGACAAGACTTAAAGCACTTAAAAATGGCTGCAAATGCGCCGGTGGAGGAATCTGAGGTCATGTCAGCAGTAAACACCAAGGGAACCTTCTTTGGCCCTTCTTTTTTTTATTTTGTGTCCTTTAAGCTTTACTTGTATATCATCACGATTCACAGCCGACACAGCACAGTTACAACTTGGAAGCACAGGCACAGCATTGCCTGATCCCTCTTGTACCATAGCACGATCTGTTTAGCATTTCCAGATTATTATGATTTGGGCTTAGTTTTGGGCCATTTCGATGTGGGGCATTGCTAATTTATTGGACTTATGGGCTTGGGGTGGCTGTGCTGAGGAGTACCTTTTCTTAGGACTTTTGTTAAAATTATGGGTTGTTTTTTGTTTTGTGGTCCACTTAGATCTTCACGGCCCAACTGCTTGGCCCTTCTCATTAGCACGCCGAGGATGGTGCCTCGATTGGGATCAGAGACGTCAGATTGAAATTTTAGCATTGACTAGTCTTGGCTTGCAGGTTTGATTAAAAAAAATTGAATGTAAAAATAATTTATAAGTGGCGGGGGATTTTTTGGTATTGTGATTAAATTTAGATTAGTGGATCAAACTAAATTTAATTGTGTGTAAGTTGATATAACCAAGTTAATTTTATGAGTTCAAGAACAAAAACAAAATAAAAAAAAACAAATGACTAGAAAATAAAAATATTTTAGGCGCAAGGGTCCAAATGCCATTTAGACGATCAATAAAATTATAGTTTAGCTTGAAATATGATATTAATATCGAGATTATGACATATTATATGGACCTAGATTAACTTGAAATAACTCGCAAAACTCGTGATCCAGGGTATGGACTTCATTAGGTTTAATAATATTTTTTAATAATAAGATAACAAAATATGAAGACCATATCAGAATCGACCAAATAATAAAGGATGAAGTTGGGGAAAAAACAATTCAAATGATGAAACTTTTTTTTAAAAAAAAAAAAAATATATACGTGGAAACCTAGGTAGCCTAGCGCACCGAGGCCCGTAAGAAAAGCACGAGTGCTTGGGCATAAGGCTGACCCATAAGTCATTTTTTTTCCTTTTTAAGGGCGGATGCCCCTTTTTAAAAAACAATAAGAAATGGACAATTTGTCGCATATTGGGTTGCATACCCGGATTCTAACAACCACTATGGTGTCAACAAAAAATAGGAAGATGGATTTATAACCTAGTAACAACATAACACTCTAAGATCACCCAAAAAAAATAAAAATCAATAGAATGAAAGGTATATAAACAGAGCTTGATCTTCATTTTTAGAGATTTTTAAAAGAAAAAAAATCACAATCAAACTCTTTTTATCGAATGAAACCATTAACATAAAAAATAATAAGTTTCTTCATTGAAAAGTGGCTTGACATACTATTGTCTCTCTCTTCGTTATTTTCAGGTGAATCTCTCTCCCCCTCACAAAACAAGGTACTTAAAATAAACAAAATAAATTATTAGACCAAAATAAACAAAATATGATATTAGATTATTTTTTTGTGTTTTACATTTTAATATTTTTGCTTTTAAATTTGTGTGCTTCTAATTCCTTTGACTTTACTTTTCTTTACCCACCTACTACACTACTTGCACTCTGAAATGTCAGTTCTCACATATTTAAATTTTGAGCAATGTAAAGTAAAATCAGGCAATGTCGAATCAAACCACTTATTCATGTTTTTTTTGTGCTTTTGCTTTTGTTTTCCATGAGCAATTAGTAGACCAGATCACCTTTAACAAGCTAGGAAAAAAAAATCAAGGTCATAGACAAATTACCTTTTATTTACTTTCCCTAGCTAAATGCTTGTTCTTCACATCATCATCAATCACTAACAAGTTGATAGTACATCTTTCAAAAATAAAAATAATGGTAGCATACCCAACTAGACCAGACAACAAGCCCTACCAGGCCAAGTTTGCAATGTGTTTGGTTTACCAGCTAAACTCAATTAAGCCTAGGTTGATAGCTAGCCCAATGAAGAGAGAGAGGGAGAGAGGGGGGGAATAATAGTGAAATGTAGGAAAGGATTAGGCTTTTTAACCTAACATCTCTCTATTTTTTTTCTTTCTCTCTCCTTTATTTTTCCACACACTTTAATAATTTACACGCAAAAATAATAATAGCAGACATACAAGTTCCAATACAAATATTCTCACGTTACCCCTTTTTTATTGGACAACAACACAATTAACCGAACGAATTGTTTTTTATAGCCAGTTAGAATTAAGATTTTCTTTTCAGAATCGACTATTTGTTTCACAAGTTTAACATCTTTACAGGCTTAAACTTTCACCATAATTTCATACACCAAACTAGCCATTCTTACATATGATTATGCTAGCTTGGCTACCCAAAAAATAACCATTTGAAATTAGAGTTGTTATGCAATCTAGTGATAAATCTTATAAGAACCTTTTTTTATTATATGTTGGGGAATTTTGTTGTTGGATTTCCATGAGATGGCTATTAGAATTTAATTGATATTGCGGTTGAGGAACGCGATATTTAATTGTGTCACGACTAAAAAATAATATTTAATTGATGTCATGTTTCCCAATTACAACGTCTATTTGTTATGGTTCCAAACATGACATTAATTACATGTTATTTTTCTAGAATACTCAATGTTTTTATTTATTTATTTACAAGGCAACAATGTTTATAATCAACATGAGACAATTCTCCAAACCCATTAAACGGTCCATGAATCCAAATGGATTAAATGATGCATTTTCTAATCATACGATGTTAATAATAGGCACAAACAAAAAACTAATTGAATTAAGTATAGGAAAAAAAAGTAATGAATTATTAGAAAGCGTTGTGATCTGTAAACAAAAAAGTGTTGAATAGTATAAAAAAAGCTATAATTTTACTCGAAACATGTAAAACTTGAAAGTATATTTTATTAAATAATAATATAAATGATAATTAATTTAATTTAATGAATACTTGATGGGCTCAAACATATTTATATACAATTTAATATATTTAATTCAAGTGTTTATTTTATATATATATAAAAAGATGGGTTTAAAGGGCTAGAGATTCAGGTTAGCTTGGCCAACGAGAGAATAGAGGCAGACACGTAAGGCTACCAAGTCAGGTTAGCGTGATTAGACCCTTTTTGTTTGAGATGGGTTAATGGGTGGATGACATGTTGTCTACCCTTAAATTTTTTCAAATAAAATCAAAGCAGACGATGCGTTGTCCGAGTCTTTAGATTTTGACCACTAGTAAAGTGGTCGAGAAAGCGAGCAACACATTTTGAACCCCTTTCAACCACCTATAGAATGTCAGTAAGTCATTTTATGAACCTAAAAAACCCTAAAATTATCCCCAGAAACCAAAACCTAATTGAAGAAAATAATTTATCAACTCCGATCCATTTTTTTCGATGAGATTAAAGGCAAAAAAACACTATAATGAAACTCCTCTCATTGAATACAGCCCATTAAGACCAAAAACAAGTATTTTGGTTGCTGGAAATTGAACAACCAACGACTCTCTTACCCTTAGTATTTTCAGGAGACTTTCTCTCTCCTGTGTAACACCCGGGGACATCAACGTGAAGAAAAATGAACTACTGGATCAAAGCACATGATTGAAAAACTACACGGACCAGAGAGAAAGGTGGCCAAAATCCAGAGGCAAAAGAAAGAAAGACACTAAAAGGGATTTCTTTTTAGGGAAAAGAGGTTGGATTTTTTTCCCATGTTTCAATTCAAGTCCTTTGAATTTTATTTCAAACAAACAATAGATTGTATTTTTCTTTGGCAAAATCATACATCAACCCAATGTTGAAATATTTTACCGATACCACGGGGACCCTATACTAACCTGATTGAACCGAACTCCAAGCCATAACTCAAAATAAGTAAATGCTAAAGGATCCAATCAAAATAATAAAAAAATCTTATGACTGAAAGAAAAGAAAACAAGGGTGAAAAAAAAGGTTCGTTTTGTTTTCTCGTAAAATGTTTTATATGTGAAGTATTTTTCAGTACTCCGCTTGAGAAATATCTTCTAATAGAATATTTTACACTTGAAAAAATTTTCAACAACGGAGAAGGTGGTGGTGAGGTGGTTGCGGTGGTGATGAAAAAAAAGATGGTGGTGGTGAAGGAGGAAGTGATGGCGGTAAAATGAAGGTGGTGGTTGAAATAATTGGATAATATTGCAAATGAGTTATTATTTGTAAAATATTATATGAAACTTCACGGGTTGAAAATATTTTTCAACAAACAAACAAGATCGGGAAAGGGCCAAATAGTGAGTCCATAAATTGGAACAATAAAACATCAAGCAAGGTTATTTTTTTCCCAATCGATTAAAACTTTTGCTCTCATAGGATAATGGGTCTTTTGCCATTCTAAGTGTTGGGTAGACGACACGTGTTAGAAAATTATTAGAAAAATAACACAATTTGTAGTTTGAACACAACCGTTATTGAGAATAACGATTATTTCAAAATTCATGTTTCATTCAAAATAATTAACATGTACAAAGGTCAACTTAAAATTTCTTGAAGATCTAATGACCAATAGATGAGATTTAAGATACAATGACCATGGAAGAAATATAGATAAGATTATGTGACAGGAGAGAGAGCAAGGGAAGAAGAAAAAAAAACAGGTCACAGAGACACCAAACTCCATCTTCGACACACGCGGTGCTGTTAGAAAGACCTCGAGAAAACAATTATAACCACATATTGGAAGACCACTAAATGAGGTCATAATTGATAAGGGGTTTTGTTCGAGGTTAATTAAGAATTAATTAAGACCTTATTTTGTGATATTCCAAGGTGTGGTTAGAATTGTCCCGTTTAGATATTTCGAACAACATCGTGTGTGTCGAAAACGGAGTCCCAATATGTCCCAGGTGACCCACTCTTTTTTTTCCTCTTCCTCTGCTTATCTCTTCTACAACATTAGCTTGTCTCATCTCTTTTCCTTAGCCATTGAATCTTGAATATTATCTCTTGACAATTAAATTTTTATCAAATTAAGAGTTGACTTTTATTGAGGTAATATAATTTGCATAAAATATGCATCTTGGTTCTGACTAAACAAATGCTATTAAAAATAGATGTTGTTTACAAAATTAATATTTTAAAATATAATTACATTTAAATTATACTATTTTTTAAATACTTTTACAATTGATATCATTATTCCAAAACTCTTACCAATTTATATCTTTTTTTAAAAAAATCGTAGACATCGGGTCAATCAATACCCCCATTTAATGCTTCCTAACTGTGCCCTTAGCTCTACCTAGTTTGTGACCTCGTTTGAAAACACAGGGCAACTCGTGTTTCCAAAATATTAATTTTTTTTTTTACTAAAAATTAATTTTTTTTATATGTTTTGGATTGTTTTAATGCGCTGATATCAAAAATATTTTTTTAAAAATAAAAAAATATTATTTTGATGTATTTTAGTATGAAAAACACTTTAAAAAACAACCATAACCACATTTCCAAACATGAGACAATCCTATCCAACTAATAAAAGGCAGTATAATAATAAATGTAAGCAATTTTTTTTTTTTCCTCTGCAACGCAATTGTTTTTGGTCGGTGAGGGGGGAACGAAATGTTAGAGTGAAAGTTCATGCTTCAAATAGAAGCGAGGTCCATCAATGCAGAGCCCAAGGATCCCACAGTAGGTACCAGTAACCAGCCTAGCCCAAGGCATCCTAGTCCTAGCCACCACTAACCAGCCTAGCAGTCCCAGGCAGGCATCGTTTCCTTTTGTTCTTTCCAGTAAAAGAATACAACTCCCGCGGCAAAACCAAAATTTCAAATTTTTAGAACTAAAAGGCGGGAACAGCAATTTTACACTTGTCGATTTACAAAGGAAAACGGAAAGATTTCGCGGGTCCTGTCTTCATTACACCTCACCGAATAAATAAACAGAATTATATTTATTTTATTTAATCCATCCCCATTTCCCCATTCCTTTCTTCGTCTCAACAAAGAATCATAGAACCCTAGCAAACACGCCTTTCTTTTCACCCCCAAACCACCATCCATTTCTCTCCATGGATCGCCCGACAAGGAAAAGCTTGAAGCGAAAATTAGAGCAGGATTTCGAACACGAAAATCAAAGCCGCCACAAGATTCCCGCCACCGACGGCTTTGAGACTCACCAAAAACTTACGTCCAGTATTCAATCGCTAGTTGATATCCTCAATTCCACCTTCTCTACTCTTGAAGCCGATCGCGCTGCCGCCAAGCGCGCCACTAGCGCCCTCTCTCAAATTGCCAAGAACGGTACCTTGTTTATTTTTTTGGATTTTTTTTTATAAAATAATTGTTCAATACAGTGAATTGTTCTTATTATTATCATTATCATTTTCTTTTTCCATATTTAATATGAAACTATTGGGTGCTTTTTTCGTAGAGGAAGTAGTGGATACGATAGTGGATTGTGGTGCGGTACCTGCGTTGGTGGTGCACCTTCAAACACCACCGCCTTTGAGAGGAGAAAATGGCCCAAAACTGTATGAACATGAAGTGGAGAAAGGAAGTGCTTACGCTCTTGGACTTCTTGCAGTAAAAGTAAAGTTAATTTGATTGTTTTACCGCTAGATGTTTTCTTATTCTCATTCTTTAGTGTCGCATGATTTCAAAGGTTTCTTGTGCTTACTGTTTATTTTTTACGCATTAATCAGGCAATCAGCTAGCGGAACACACAATGGTGAATAAAACAAATAAATTTGCAATGAATAGAATATAATAATAAAATTTATTGTAATTAGCAAATCATATTTTCTTTTACAATTTATATCATTAACTTTATTCTGCTTGAACATGATTACAGATACAGACTTTCTGTTTACTACATGAAAATGTTACCCTTTCCTTAATTTGTTCCTGATTTTATGATTCCTTTATCTGCCGTTCATCAGCCGGAGCATCAACAACTAATAGTAGATGCTGGAGCTCTGACCCACCTCGTGGAATTGTTGAAGAGACATAAGAGTGCTGATAACTCTCGAGCAGTCAATGGTGTTGTTAAGAGAGCAGCTGATGCAATCACTAACCTTGCCCATGAGAATAGTGGCATTAAAACACGTGTCAGGTTTGCTTATATGGATAGCTCTCTTTTTTTCCTGGTTATGGTTTCAATTGTTATTATACATATTTTATGGCATCTTTGGTTATGTTTTCAGGATTGAAGGTGCCATTCCCTTTCTTGTTGAATTGCTTGAGCATGCTGATAATAAGGTACAGAGAGCAGCTGCAGGTGCCTTGCGGACCCTTGCGTTTAAAAATGACGAGAACAAAAATCTGGTAGAGGGGATTCTTTTTTTCTTCATCCACTAGATTATTTCGTGGTATGGGTTCTATTGTTGACTTGAAGAGCAAATTTGCAGATTGTAGAATGTAATGCCTTACCCACTCTTGTAATAATGCTTCGATCAGAGGATACTGCTATACATTATGAAGCGGTTAATTCTCAACTCAACTTTTTAGCTGGATTTGCATTCTGATTGTATAGTTTTATGTACTAACTGACCGTGCAAGGGCTCGTTGTCAGGTTGGTGTGATCGGAAACCTAGTTCACTCTTCCCCACACATAAAGAAAGCAGTTCTTCTTGCTGGTGCTTTACAACCTGTAATTGGATTGCTAAGGTATTGCTGACCTGGACATTGTTGCCTGTTCTTGCTCAGTCACTCTTTTCATAATATAATTGTCTGCTGGAAGGTCCCCCACATATCCCTCTTAATTTATATATTGTGCAGTTCTTCCTGTTCAGAAAGCCAAAGAGAAGCAGCTTTGTTATTGGGTCAATTTGCAGCTGCTGATTCAGATTGCAAGGTAGACTGAATACCATTCCTGTTTCAAGCCATTCCTGTTTCAAGGCCTAAAGGATTTGACCTTACGTGTGCATCTATGTGTTTGATACTCATTTCTTTTTAAAAGTTAACTAGAACAAGGTTCATGCAGGTGCACATTGTTCAGAGAGGAGCTGTGAAGCCATTGATTGATATGCTTGAGTCCTCAGATGTGCAGCTCAAAGAAATGTCAGCCTTTGCACTTGGGAGGTTGGCACAGGTTATTGTTTGATCCTATCGTGGAGTCATGCTTTATTTAAAACATGCATACATATACCTCTTGTTGTCTGTTGAGCATGCTGCGTGTGCATGTGTTATTGTAGTATAGACTTCACAAAAAGCAGCTCTAAGCATCAAATCAACGAAGGGACTCATTATTTTGGCCGACATTTCTGTTTTATTTTATCAAGAAATGGACTTCTTCACTCTTTTTGACACATCCTCTTCCTGTTTTTGACTGCTTGCTTCTATCCTGAAACAGGCTTTGTGCAAACCATACTACACAAACAGGAAATTTTGGTTTAGAATTTGATCCTCAATGCATCCTTGTAGTCCCTAGGTAAAGAAAATGAAGTCTAGAAGTAAAAATAATGACACCCTAATCAACTGTAAGACAAACTTTTGTCTCCATGGAATGGTAACTGCTTGTGTATGATTAAATATTATAAACAATGCAGTATGATTTGCAAGGGTTATTTACTTTCTGGGCTTTCTAAAAACATCTTTCTCAGTTACCTTATTTCCTCTTAATATCAGGAAACGCACAACCAAGCAGGCATTGCCCATAATGGTGGTATCGTCCCATTACTTAGGCTCCTTGATTCGAAAAGTGGACCACTCCAACATAATGCTGCATTTACCCTATATGGTCTTGTTGATAATGAGGTATGATTAAGTTTGACTCTTTATTGCTTAAAGAATAGTCTGGTACTGCTAGTCCCTACGTCCTTATCCAACACTGGAATCTACTGAAACTTATTTGGATTCTTCCGTAGGATAACGTTGCAGATCTTATCAAGGTCGGGGGTTTCCAGAAACTCCAAGATGGAGAATTCATTGTACAAGTATGTTTCATGGTGTTATATCTGATCTTCCTTGGCTACTTTTTTTTGTGCTAAAAAATTGAATAACCTCTCACACTGATGGAGCTGGTAGATTATTACTTTCTTCCCAATCTTATTCAGTTTATTGCAGTACTCTTTTCCAGCTCTTATTGTTATAATCTGATACTTTGCAGCAAACAAAGGACTGTGTTGCGAAAACAATGAAAAGGCTAGAGGAGAAGATTCATGGACGAGTAAGTTCTCATATATGTAAATGATATTTTTCATCACTGTTTTCCTATGTTAGTTCTTAAAATTGTCTTTCTTGCCCGATATGTTAACTTAGAAAGAAGTTCCGAGTACAATTTGTTATCAGCAGTGCACTGATTGTGGTTTTATGGACAGGTATTGAACCATCTCTTATATTTGATGCGGGTTTCAGAAAGGAATATTCAGAGACGAATTGCTTTGGCTCTTGCTCATCTTTGTACTCCTAATGACCGAAAAGTAATTTTTCTTCATAAAAATGGTACAACTTTTCGATCTGCCAAATTGTATGGTCTTTCTAGAAGTAATGGTTATATTTATACGGGACAAGCTTCTCATGGTTTGTTTCTAAATGCGTCCTACAGGGTTAGATTTGCTGTTGGGGCTTCTCGAGTCTGGAAGCTTGAAGCAGCAACGTGAGGGCTCAGTGGCCTTGTACAAGCTGGCTACCAAAGCCACATCAGTCTCTCCTGTGGATTCAGCTCCTCTATCTCCTACCCCACTGGTGAAACTCCTTTTCATGTTGATTTCTTTCCACATGTATAGACTCCTCTACCATGTTCGTAAGGTTTGACCAGCAGGATGTACATCTCCAGCAACAGATTGTGTGGTCGACCTCTAATTATTCATCATTTTATAGATTGTTGGTTCTGACTTGGAATTCCATTTCACTGAGCTTTGGTCCATGCCACTTTCTGCTTTTATTTTAATCCCATTATTTCAAAAACATTTTTTAATCTCTTCGTGAGCAATTGTTAAATTTTTATAATTCAGTTTGACAGTTACAGCCTGCTCTTTGAGTACATGTTAAGCCCATATTTTGAGGTTATAAACAACAGCAGCAAAATAATGTTCTTACTTATTATTTTTCCTTAGGTGTATTTGGGTGAGCAATACGTTAACAATCCTACATTGTCTGATGTTACCTTCTTAGTTGAAGGTACCAAAATTTTCTCTTGGGCAGCAAGTTTATGTTTGATAAAATGTCTTTTTATGTCATGATAAATTATGGTTTGTATGTTTATGGATTTTTGCTAACATTAATATTGAGTGTAATTTTGCTGTTATCAGGCAAACGGTTCTATGCTCACCGAATTTGTCTGCTAGCTTCTTCGGATGCTTTCCGTGCGATGTTTGACGGGGGTTATAGAGTGAGAATTGACTTATTTAAGAACTTTCTTTTGGCTTTTAGTTACAAATAGCTTTGCTCCCCTCTGTCATTTTGCCTTCTCCACTGACGCATGCACTATTCACCTTTACCCAACTGTCATGTATTATCTCTGAGAGTTCGTAATTCATCAGATTTCTTCACATAAGTGTTTCTTTGTTATTGATGAGCTGCTCAGGTTGTTAAGGACTATCATTAGACTGATTAAACTGATCTGTGCAATATTTTGCACTTTTGCATTCAGTTAATTTATTCCAGTTGAAAAGAATTTTGTAGTAGAAGATGGTAAACGGATGTTTGATTTAATCACAGGAAAGGAATGCTAAAGACGTGGAGATCCCAAATATTAGATGGGATGTTTTTGAATTGATGATGAGGTGTGAATTCTAAGCTTTCTTTCTTCGATATTAAAGCAAATGTGCTTTAGAATTCTGATAGCTTCCTCGTGCACTTCTAGGTTCATATATACAGGATCAGTGGAAGTCAATGTAAATATTGCTCAGGATCTGCTTAGAGCTGCTGACCAATATCTTTTGGATGGCCTCAAGCGTCTCTGTGAATGTACCATTGCACAGGTTAACTGATTTACTATGTCAATGGTTGCTATGAGTAAACACTATTAGCACATGATGGCTTGAGAGGTTGTCTGACGAATTCTTATTGTCTCACAATAGGATATTTCTGTGGAAAACGTTTCTCTCATGTACGAGTTGTCCGAGGGCTTCAATGCTATGTCATTAAGGGAAGCATGCATTCTGTTCATACTGGAACAATTCGACAAGTTATGTACCAAGCGATGGTATGTTATCTTCTCAATGCACATCCTTCCCCAAGATTTGTTATGAGTTTCTAGTATTTGGGAATTTGCATGGTGTTAAGCAGACTGAGGTCTTGGGTTTGTTTTAATTGGATCGGGCAAGCAAATGGAGAGCAATTGTGAAAAGCATTCTTAAGAACAAAAGGCTCTGATTGGGAATTCACACCTCTTTAAAATGCGTATTTTGACATCTGAAGTGGTGTCTTGAGTATCTTTTCAACATATATTTCAAACATATCCCGGTTAAGTTATAAATGAGTTTCAAAGTTTCTTTTCCTACAAATAAGGCCATCTTTTTCGAAAGGTTAATGGGCAGGTTCGATTGTGAAACATGCAGGTCATCTAGTTTGATCCAACGCATTATGCCTGAGATACGCAATTACTTTGAGAAAGCACTAAGCAAGCCTACCAATCTATCTTGAGGGGACCAACTGTAGATTGATTCAGCTTGGGTTTTGATGTCTCAACTAACCATTAAGATGGAAGGCAACGAGTGTACATAAATCTTCAAATTGTCGAGCTAATGTGGGGAAAGTTGGCTATTGTCTTCTTTGCATAAGCAGTCAGTGAAGTCCCATGTTCTTGCAAATCCCCCTTTTCGTTCTGTTACGTTTCCTTTGATCATTCATTCATCTTGAAATAATCGGTGGTTTGGGTCACACGTAGATCTTCTGTCAGCCTAATTTGGCAGTAAAGCAGGCGTCTATGTAGCAGTATGCTAATGGATGTGCCACACATAGCAATTGTATCTGTAGGCGTAGTAATGTCTCTTTTATCGGTAGCATTTATTTGCCTTGAAAGGTCTTTTTTCCAGTTTTCACTCCTTACTGTTTACATTTTGAATGGCAACTTATTCGTGTGGATTTTCTATCACTGAACAATAAATGACCAAGAAATTTGTGTGTAGAATTGTTTTAAAACAAACAAAAAAAAGAGGTAGTTTTAAGAAATAGATTTAATTATGATTTTAAAAAATACATGTTTGTTATAAACTTTTATGAGATAGATTTTTATATGTAAAAAATAAATTATTCTAGTTTTTATAAAATTAAGGTTTAAAATGCAATTACATATAGAATCTAGTGTAAAAAATAGAAACTATTTTACTAAATAAATAGGTTTTTTTTGCTATGGTTTAATAAAAAAAAATAAAGCTACTATAATATCAAATGATTTTTAGTGGCATGATTAATAACTTGTTTGAAACCAAATTATGTATAAAATTAAATTAATAATTTACTACAATTTTTATGCTTAAAATAGATTACTAAATCATATAATTGAATTTAATTGTATTATTTGGAATACTTATAGAATTGAATTAACAATCTTTACTACTTTACTTTTAATTAATAATTTTTTTTGTTATAATTTTTTTTATTAATGTGAGAATAAATTATTTTATAATAAATCACGCGGCTATCACAACATGTAATATTAACGTGAATGGTTTAGAAAGCATTGGAAAAAAATGATTATACTGATGAAAGTACCTTGTAGTTCATGGTTTCTAGTTTTAATATTTTCTCTCAAATTATGTAACTTCTACCTTCTTTCTTTTGAATCTCCAGTCTCGTGCCGCTTCGGTCTTACGACAAGTCCTTGGCCCCTGACCTTCGAGCGCGTCTGTTACACCTGGACCTTTCGGTTAATTTGGTCCCTACGACAACCATAATGGACATTAGTTTTCAACCGTAATGGAAATCAAAAAGGTTTGGATTGTTACTCACTCAATCAAGCTTACAAGTGTGTTTGGTGATGTCGAAGTATTTTTTCTTTATTTTAAATTAAAATTTTAAATATTTTTAAATAAATAAAACTTTAATAAACAAAACCTAACACACCACTGCTCTGCTTAAGATTGTACTATGCTCGTTAACGAGGCCCATTATCTGTTGGAATTAAAATTATGGACCAGTCAAGTTAAAAAAGAAAGCCCAGTCCAATCCACAATAACTCGTCTCGAGGAAAGAAAGCAGAGGAGGATAACTAAAAAAAGTAAGGACAAGATAAGAAGCAAACACAGAGGTTCATTTTATTAGTAGCAGAAGACAAGGGAGGCAGGCATGGGTGTAGAGGTCCTGGGACTATGGTTACCTAATCCAGCAATCCGGTTCAACAGGCCACCATTTCTTCACCTATCACCTCCAACTAGAGCATCACTTGTTACACCAGCTTCTCTCTCTTCTCCACCCCCCACCATCCAGGCAACAATCTCTTGATTCACCTTCCTGTCTTTTCCTTTTCTATTTAAAGTTTTTCCTTTCTTTTTATTAATTAAAAGACTTGGAGCAGATTGTTGGTGGAAAAAGTACTCCAAGTTGGCAAGGAAGTGGAAATGATGTTTGTGGAGGAGGAGGAGAAGAGACCGACTGGTACGATTTTGAAACTGATCTTTATCATTGGACCAAACCACTGCGTCCTGTTCAGGTACAGGGTTTTTTTTCCAATTTTAGCCATGGAGTATTGTGTTAATTAAGTGCTTAGTTTTTTTAAGAGAAAAGAAAAATGAATGCTGGAAATGGGGGCAGTGGTATCCAGGTCATATTGCGAAAACGGAAAAAGAACTTAAAGAGCAACTCAAGTTGATGGATGTTGTCATTGAAGTTCGAGATGCCAGAATTCCCTTGTCTACTACCCATCCACAGGTTAGGCTAACCACTTACAAGCCATTGCTGTAATACAAAACCAAGTTTTAAGTCTGCTTGTGTCATTTGTTTGTTGGGTTTATCGTGTTTTTCTTCAAGTATCATGTTTTTGTTTTGTTTGGTCCAATTGAAAGTAATTGTGCTAGATGGTTCTTGAGATTTTGGTCCTTGTGATACATGAAGTAATATTTTTATACATGTATATATATCATCACTGAAGATAGTTTTATTCAATTCCCTTCCTTGCTTTTGATGTTTCTCAACGATCCTGTACGCTGATGCTTTAGGACTGTGTAGTTCTTGGCTCTGAATTTTCTTTCTTCCCTTTTCCTTTCTTTTTTTCATTTGTGTGTGTGGGTAGATGGACTGTGTAGTTCTTGGCTCTGAATTTTCTTTCTTCCCTTTTCCTTTCTTTTTTTCATTTGTGTGTGTGGGTAGATGGACGCGTGGCTTGGAAATAGGAAAAGGATTTTGGTCTTGAATAGAGAAGATATGATATCTAAGGCAGACCGGAATGCCTGGGCTACTTATTTTGCAAGACAGGGAATAAAAGTAGTCCTTTCCAATGGCCAACTTGGAATGGTATGTATAAGCTAGAAATTCTCGTTCAGCTTCTTTAGTCTTAACATTTTGTCATAGAGTAATTTTTTATGTGGGAAATACAGGGTACTATGAAGCTGAGCAGGTTTGCAAAGTCATTAGCAGCAAGTGTAAATGTCAAACGCAGAGAAAAAGGACTCCTTCCTCGTCCCGTGGGTTTCCTAGCTCAGTCAAGCCAGTACCAATCTTTTGTTCTTAAATTTGCCGCTAAGTTCACGTGCTTGTTACATGAATTGGGCCCCTTGCCAGCTTTAGTTTGAAATTTCAGTCTCATTGCTGTTCTTTTCACTTGAATTAGAAAAATGCTGTTAGGCCCATGTCATATAATGTATGACCATTATAGATGTCATGAAATCATTTTAACTATATCATTAAAACTACTATCCGAAAAGGAACATGCCATTCGACCACCTTCTTTTTGATTCTTTGATTTCCAAAGCAAATCTTGACAAATATAGTTGAAATGTCATAGTAAGGATTTGTTTTCATCCCAGGGTTGTGTTATAGAGGTAAACTTTGTATTTGCGGATGCTCTCTAGAGGAATAGATCATAGTCATTGTAAAAAACAATATTTTTTGGGAGACATTGATCCTTTATTACCATTGTTGTCAGTCATAGCTATCTTCTTAGTAACCATGAAACCTAATTTTTTGAAGCCTGGCAAAAGAATATCATTAACTTTGATGAAATTTATTTCACTATTGTACAGGTTCGAGCTGGAATAGTCGGGTACCCAAATGTTGGGAAGTCATCCTTGATCAACCGTTTACTGAAGCGTCGAATGTGTCCAGCAGCTCCCAGACCTGGAGTTACAAGAGAGTTAAGGTATGCATTTATTTATTTTGCTTAAATATCATGAAGGATGTTAAATTATAAATAAAAGGTATTTAAAATGGAACCATCAAAAGCATAAGTTTTAACCTGGAGTTATAAACAAGTTTAAGTATGTGACTACATATTCATTTAATTTGCATTACTATTGTGGAAAATGTGAAATAGAAGCAAACATAAACTAAAACGGGAAAGTCTAAACTTAGAAGTCCTGAATCAGTGCAGTCCTTGAGGAATTTACAGATCTCTAATGTACTGAGAATCTTGTAGACATATTAGTGTTTGGAAAATTAGAACCTCGGCATCCTTAAACAACAGATTTAGCATTGCAAGGTTTGAAGATTTTATAAATCTAACAGAAAAGAGACCTTCAAGCTTATAATTTACCTGCTCTTTTGGGTGTGATATGAAAAAGAAATAATGGCTGTAGTTATATGCTTGACATGTTATGTTTTCTTTGTATTTCTTCCTTGCTCCTTGGAAGATGGGTTCGATTCGGGAATGACCTTGAGCTGCTAGACTCTCCTGGAATAATCCCAATGCGGATCAGTGATCAATCAGCTGCTATAAAGCTTGCTATTTGTGATGATATTGGAGAGAGATCCTATGATGTCACTGATGTTGCTGCAATTCTTGTCCAAATTCTGACAAAGCTCCCAACAGTGGGTATGATTGCATTGTTCACAGTTCCAACTTCCTGCTTGCTATAAACGCCTACAAAAAGAAAGAAAAGAAAAGAAACGATGGCTTCTAATACCATCTTTTGTTGCCTGTCAGGTGCAAAAGCTCTTAATAACCGCTACAAGATGGATGCTGATGACTTCTGTGGTAAAATGTATGTCTTACACAGCCCATCCTTTTCTATATTTGCGATATGACCTAAGTGCGCAGCTAAGAGACTCGAAGGGCCTAGAAAGCTTAGTTAGGAAACTTAAATTACCAGACCTTTTTATTGCGTACTTACTGAAAAAAGCAAATAACCCGTAACCCCACAAACCAATTGCAATTTGGGCAGATGAAACTCTACTCATATCCCATAAACACTGCTGTTTTTTATTTGCTGGTTGCCAAGGCAAGTAGCCGGACATTCCATTGCATAAATATTCCTGATCGGTTTTGTTGCTGTAAATTTTTGAATGCAGATTTGTCCAGAAGCTTTCAGTTCACTTGTTCAATGGGGACACCCATCAAGCAGCTTTTCGCATCCTGTCTGATTTTCGAAAAGGGAAGTTTGGTTGGGCGGCTCTGGAGAGGCCTCCCAGGTGATGATGATGGTAGCTTTGTTTTGAATGTCCGCTAATACTTCAGTCTGTGGCTAATGCCTCGAGAGTGCCAAAAGGTAGCTTGAGCAGCACTCGGATATTGTGGAAATTGATCTTGACTTTGAGTGAAGGGATAACTAAAGATTTACTGTAAATCTCTTCTGCGGAAATCAAATAGCACAACTCAGAATATTTGGCAGAGATAAAAAAAAATCTGGAGTTGTATAGAAAAGGAAAATCTCCAGCCTTGTGTTGTAATCTACTTGGTTATATCTAATTCTTGACAATTGTTGTCTGCAGACAACTTACTATTTAAACCTTTTGCAGCATTAGGTTGTGAATCAGAATTAAAATATAGCAAGTGCTTATAAATTGCACCCTGATTTAAAAGGCTTGCCAAGCAGCTAAACTTGGCAATAGCATGTAGTAGTAATTTCTAGTTTTTGGGATTTCAATCTAGAAGAGCCATTTTATTGTACATGACACATGGCAATTAATACAAACGCATCTTTCTGTTTGTTGTATTTCTAGCTGTTCTTCGTTGCTTATTTGCCTTTTCTGGTTCAGAAGTAGAGGGACTGCAGCGTGAACTTTGAATGATGTGATGACACAGTGCTCGAAATTTTCTTTGAGACAGGCTGGCTGACATGCTGCTCTGGGTTGCTGCTTGAGGATGCACAGCAGCCTCGAAGCTCCTGTGCGAGCTTTGTGGACAAAACTCCTTATTACTGGAAAAAAAAAAGTTGTTTACTATGTACAGGGGAACTTTTGCAGGCAAATGCCTACAAACTGTTGAGGAACAAAAACTATGGAAACAAAAAGATATCATAAATCCCAATATTGAGAATATGGGACAACTTTCACGAGGTAATGGCAATCTGAAAACGAGCAAGCAAGAATGCTGTCTCTCTAATAATCAATTAAAGTACCTACACCGAAATTCAATATCCAGAATTTCTGACTTGACTGTATTCAGACATGAGTGAGATTACAATGATACATCGAGATGATTTGGCATCTTCATCTTGCAATCGTGGAAGAACAAGCAGTTGAATCATCTTTGCTTGACCAACTTTCTTTAATTCTACATGCTTGGATTGGGCGTTCAATCTGAAGCCCACCGGCAGATTCTTTTTCCAGCTGATAACAGTGTTTTCCAAATGTATTGACATTTACTTGAAGTCTGAAATCTATACTAAACAAAAACTTCATCTCCAACCTGTTCAATTCTTCTGTGCTTACTCCTCCAACTTTGGCATAGTAGGCATTGTTAAAGAAGCTGCAAAAGCAAAGGGAACATTAGGTTTAAGAACCCAAAGCAACAAAAGATGCAAATCGAGCCCCATTCCCATGTAACGAATATTTTCCTTGTTGACTAACAGATTTGCTATCAGACTACCTTACAAATGTTAGCAGATAATAGACATCATTCTAAACACCACAGAAATTTCGTATATACAGTACCCGACTCGAAAGTCATGTGTACTTATTATAACTTGGCAGGATGTACACAGCCTGTTGGAGTCTAATCTAACAAAAATAAATTTAGGGAAATGGAACTTACGCATCATCTACAAACTTTGCTGCTATCATTACACTTGTAATCAGGAGACGGTGAACATTAAGGGCAGTTAAATGAATATCTGTTTGCTGGAGAAATCTATCCATATAAATGTGTGCAACAACAAAGCAAGACGGGCTGCAGGCAGAGTACTTGAAGATTCGATCAACATAGTTCCGGATACTTACAGTAGGTGGTCTTAAGCCATGAAATATGGTAACAACATCTTTGATCTGCGTTGTCTCCAGTAGCATTTCATTTTTTTGAACAGATCTATCAAGAAGAGAAGAAAGAAGCATTAAAACCCTAGGAGATCTTAAAACTCCTTTTCTTAATTCCTCAAGTCCCAAGGTTCGATAGATATCCGAGTCCATGCTTCCACTATCAGGTGAAAGAGCTTCCATGTCTGAAATGAACTGCATTGAATTAAGACCCAGAAGTTCATTATCATTGAAATTACCAGATGCATCAAACTTAGAAGTCTTTCAATTTACTTTTTGAAGAAGCAGGTACAGAAGAACTAAAGGAAAGGGAAGGAAAATAAGATAAGTGAAGGAATTCATAATCATTTGATTGTCATGTAAAGTAAAGACAACAGCTCTTGAGCTTTCAGGATTTCTAGTAGAGAAACCAATTAATCCTTGCATCCCATGTGTGCATTTCCCCTCATTTCTTCTCCTGGCGACCAAACAGGATAAGATAATTATAGTTCATTAACATCTCTCCTTTGTACTCCTCTCAATCATAGGCAAACAACCTATATTCAGTCCAGAAATCTACATACTACGATACTAAAATATTTTGGAATTGCAAGTATAAAACATAGCAAAATGATTTTCTAACATTTAGAAAATCCCAATTTTTACACAAGTTGAGACCATAATTAATGATTGGGTGCAAGCCAGATCAATACTTCATGAACCAAGTCCAGATCTCAGGGCCACCCAGTACACCTTTTTCCCAAGATATGGAATATGAACACTGTTTTTGGCGGTAAAGGAAAAAACTTTATGCCTGATGCCTTGATTTAAGTACTTAATCAGAAAGAACCGTTACAATTAATTAACAGATAAAGTTAAGCACTGTGTGTGTAGTCAAATAAAGCAACAGAGAAGAAAAAAAATACACATATTCATCAAATGCCCAAATCAGAAAACAAGAAATAAAATCAAAGCAGAAAGAGAAAAGAAAGAAATCAAATAGAAACCTTACAGAATTCTTGAGGAGATGTTTCTCTGCAGAACTACAAAAGCCTGGAGGACGAAGCAGATACACTGAACACAGAAGAGAGAAAGAGATAGAGAGATTACTGTGAATCTTGTTTCATCAAGTTTGGCCATCCTCTCCCTTTCTCTCCGCCATCTCTCCCTCTCATTAACCAGGGAAAAAGATAGCTTTTTATTGTATTTGTTTAATATATTTAGAGTACTCTTTACAAGCAAGTGAGGCTCGCTCTTTTCTCTCTCTTCACATGGAAAGGAGACAAGTAGCTCTTTCCCTCTCTTTCTCTGTGTAAAAACTATATATGCTATGCTATAATATTGAATGGAAGTGAGTCGCCATTGTTAAGGTGGCAGGTGGGTAAAGGTTTGCCAGGGGAAAGAAAAGCCCTTCTTGGATTCTCTGCCCTTCTACTCTGGTTTAAGGCAGGGGGACCAGCCGGTTTTCACTTAGATTTCTTTTACAAGTATAGAAATCAGACATCCCTCTCTTTGCCTTTTTTTTTTTGTCTGTGTTAAAAAAGGTTCTTGGTATTTTCTTGAAAGATTAGTGCTTATCAAGATTGATTATATTTTATTAGCTAATTATTTTATGCTGTTAAAAAATTATTGATTATCAATCTAAGAAGTTAGTGGATAGGGATTGCTGTTTGTGGAGACAAAAAGATTTAAATGTGGAAGACTATCCATTGAGAATTTACATTCTAAATTTTGTGGAATACAATTCACTTTCCACTTATTTTGAGAATATATATATATAATTTTAGTCTAAAGACTATGAGCTTGTTTGAAAATGTAATTACAGTTGTTTTTCAAAGTGTTTTTCACTTAGAAATGTATCAAAATAATATTTTTTTAAAAAAACATTATTTTTGATATCAAAGCATCAAAATGATCTAAAAATACTAAAAAAATATTAATTTGAAGTGAAGAAAAAAATAAAAAAAAATTTAAATTTTTTAAAAACGCTTTTGAAATGTAAAATTAAATTGCGCCTATATATACCAATAAATGGTGATTGTTTTAAAATAATAATATTTTTTTTATTTTTTATGTTACATGATAAATGGGTTTGCTTTCAATTTTATTGGAATATAAGAAAACAAATCATGAAAGCTTTTCATAGGTGCAAAAGCCTCCCGAGGCTCGAAAAATAATACCATTGATAGGAGTGGAATTAAAAAGAATGAACAATTGAGAGAAGATGGACGCTTAAATTTAAATTTTTATAGCATTCAATTAATGTAGATTATAAAGTGATCTACTTAAACAGGTCACGTTGAAGGTTCAAATCTTTAGTAAAAAAATGATTTGAAATTCAAATAGTTTTTTTTTTTAATATTATGTCATACCACAGTAATTAACTAAATTAATTTTGTATTTAGATAATATTTGATTGTCGTCCCGATATTAACAAAATAAAAAATAATAAAGATAAAAATAATAAAATATATTTGATCGAAAAGATAAAGATAAAGATATAAAAATAAATTTGTTATGAGAAAATTTTTAAGTGAATTTATATATTTTCAAAACAAGAAGTGCAAAAAAACATGTTTCAAGAGATAAATTTATTATTCCAAAAACATCATTGTATAAAACTTTATATTTCAAAATCATTCAACTAAAACATATAATGATAAAAAATTATTATCATAGTTTAAAAATCTAACTCAAAGATCAATTTGGAATAAGACTCGTATCATAAGTCAAGAAGGTCAATTTGGATTAATCCAGGTCAATGTAAAAAATAAAGTGATCATTAACATATTTTTAAAACTTAATTAAGGGATCTATTCGGGATAAGGCATGGGTCACATGTTTGTTTGATAATTGATCCTGATTAACACAATGATCAAAATAATTATTATAATGGTTTTAAAATCAGATTTAGGGGTCGACCAAAGACAAGGCCAGCGTCACAGGCGGGGATGATCAACCTGAGTTGACTCGAGTTAATGCATGGATAAAAATGATCATTATCATAGTTTCAAAACTCGACTTGAGAGTCGATCCGGGACAAGACTTGGGTCACAGGTATAAAGGGTGAACCTGGGTTAACCCAGTTTTTTTAAATAACCCAACTTGGTGATCGATCTGGAACAAGGCTCAGGTTATGAGTCGAAAGAGTCAATTTGAACTTACCCAAAATTTTTAAAAACCTTATTAGAGGGTTGATCTGGGACAAGACACGAGTCATAAGTCGGTTTGATCATTGACTCAGTTAACATAAGGATAAAAATGATTATTGTCATTGTCTTAAAACGTAACTCAAGGGTCGACTTAAAGCAAGTCTCAGGTCATGGGTTGAAAGACCCAAAATTTTTTTTTAAAAATCAAAGCAACCTTGTTTTTACTATTTTTAAAAAACAAATCAATAGATTTTTTACAAGTGTTTTATCACGAGTTGATTTGGGTTTTGATCGAGTTATGTCTGATCAATCTTTTCTTTATTTTTTTCTTAAACCCGAACTAGTTGAGGTGTCGAGTCAACTCACTATGCCAATCCGAGTTATTATAATATTATTAATTTAAACATTCAATACAAACTAAAGTAAAAAATTAATAATATTTTTTAAATAAATAAATTTGAAAATAATATATATTAAAGATAAAATTGATTTTTTATATGATATATATTATAACAAATTATTTATTATATGATAAAATTGATAAATAAGTTTGACAATAATATATATTAAAGATAAAATTGATTCTTTTATATGATATATATTATAACAAAATAAAATATAGAGACAATTATTTATACCACTATTAAATACAATTCTATTTTTATATTTTATTTCTTTTATCCCTACTATTTTTGTAATTAAACTATATTTTACAAACTTGTCCTTTCAACCTACACACCAAGCACCATAATTTTATTTATTTGTTTTTTTTTTTAAAGGAGGCAAGCATGGGAGATGACAATGAGGGTTTATTTGTCAACTCCTCGTATCTTATACGTGTGAATACTCTTGCCTCTTGGGTTTCTTTTCTTTTGTAAATGAAAGGTTGTTTGTTTATTTTATTAAATCACGACGAAATATTATAATGACATGGCAGTCATTATCTCGCGCGGATCCCATTTTTTTTCTAGTATAAAAAAAATACTAAAAAGACAAAGATTCTTCTTATAATATAATTAAATATGGCCAAGTAAATACATTTTAAAATCTATAGCTCAACTCTTTACCTATTCAAGTTTGTAATTAAATTATATTAAAATTAACTCAATTTAAATTGATTAATTTTATAAATTTAAATGTAATATTGATAACTAGTAAAAATAATACTTGATTTTAAAAATACTTTAAGATGATAATTTTATTTTAAAAAAATATTGAGACAATGATAAATTGGATCGATTTTGGTCCTCACATGACTAGGATCATAGACTTTATTGAGTTTAATAATTTTGTTATAATTTTTTTATTTAATTATACTATAAAAATAGATGTTCATAAAATTGAGCATCGACCTAAAAATAGATACTTATTTAAGATAATAACAATCATGTAGAAAGTAAGTAAAAATAAATCATACAATTTATTTCCCAACCAATCAAATATTAAATGACAAAATAAAAAAATAAATTAAAAATAATTAAAAGACAGAAAAAAAACAGATCCAGTTAGTGGGTAAACTCGACAAACTCGTGAATCGGGTAATCCAGGCTAGCATGTCCAACTTGTGATCTGTGTTATGGATTCCACGGAGATTATAATTTGTTATTTTAATATATTTTTTATTTGACTATGTGATAATAAAAATAGACGATTGTAAAATAAAACACTAACACAATACCAATATTTTTTTAGACCACGATAACCTTGAAGAAAGTGAAACAAAACCAATTATAAAATTGAATTCTCAATTAACCCAATATCCAAGGATTAAATAAAAATAAATAAAAAACTTAAATTCGCTGTGAATTGTGTCAATATTCCAAAGTCATGAACAGGTCCATGAACCCAATAAAGTTTAATAATATGACTCTTCTCATAAATTATTTTTTTAACTATATGAGAAAAAATATACAATAAAAAATTCAAATTCAATAAAAAGAAGACACTCCACCAAACCTGTAAAACAGGGCAACTCAGGTTACCTTAGTAAATCCACAAACCACGCTAAATCTACATAATGACAAATAAAAAAAAACAGATTATGAAGTCAAATTATCAATCATCTCATTATTAAAAGATAAAATTGATAATAACAAACTTTTTAAAAAGAATTATAACAAAAAATCAATAAAAAAGGAAGCAAAACACTATAATCCACACTACAATGTTTATTGATTAACAATGATCTTTTTATATGTTTTAATTTTATTACTTTATAAAATTTAATAATATGATTTCTCTCTTAAACTAATTTTTTTTAACCATATAAAAAAAACAAACCATAAAAAAGTTAAACATCCTACAAAATCTACAAACCAAAATAACTTGGGTTACACTGAGAACCCCATTTCAACGAAAATAAATTTAAAAATAAATCACATCAAAAAATCTTGCAAAGCAATGGGTGAACAGTAGTTCCCGGACCTTTAGTTTTGTTAATAATATATATATATATATATATATATATATATATATATATATCTTTTAAGTATTTAGTTTTAACAAAGGTGGGACCTGTAATCCCACCATTAGTGAATGAGTTCCATTTCCCTCGATAGTATTTGATTGTGTGGTGTGACAAAAGATGAGACTGATTTTAGTGGTATGGTGATTAGGTGGGGTTGCTTTCCCCCCTGACTGGACTCCACCATTGCAATTCAGCTGGAGGAGTGCTTTCACATCTGCAACTTGATTGGACAAAAACTTTCAAAATCCAAATGTACCATCCATTTTCTTTGCGGGTCTCTATAAATTTGGCGTGAAAAGTAGTAAAAAGTTGAAACTCCCGAACGCAGACAATCTTTTCGTGCCTAAAATCTATCCATATATTCCCGACTAAACGGATCATGCTCACCGTTCAATATCCATGCTAACATGGCCATCACAGAAGTATAACTGGACCAGATGCCACCAGTAAAAGTGGAGTCACGACTCACGAGTCAAAATTCTTGATGGTTCTCAACTTTCATGATCACCTTATTTCTCCATCCACAAGAGACAAAATGTTCCTTCACATGACAGGAACAACGAATGTGATTTGGGCTGCAGGCAGCTACCCCGTAGATGCAAAGCAACACTTCATCGTGTTTTTGAAATTTCCTCGTGCTACGAAAATTCTCATTTTACGTACCAGATACCACAAGACGAATATCGCAAGCGTCAGCTTCTCCATGCACTGCAAGTTGCAACGCCCTTTCTTGATCTTGAATTAGCCATGTACATCCTGAATGAGAAATAGAATTGTTGGCATGTCCATGTCACCCACCAGCCAAAGTTCTCTAGGCATGGCGTGTGTATAATGCAACCAGACCATACTGTTCACTGTTGCTAAAGTGACGTCGGTTCCGACAGTAATATTATTAAACTTCAACAAATCATTGAATTCTGCAGGAAAATGTACCCACCAGCTACCTCTAAACCAACAGTCCAACATGATTTCGGGCAAAAATACAGTGTACTAGTCCCATGTCCATACATTGAACGATTGTTTTCCGAGATCCAACGTTATTTCTTTCAAGTCGCTTAGAAAGCTCGAGGTTCTCTTCACCCGCAGGAGACATGGCTCTTTGCCTTGCATCTTATTTAGGCTACATTTACCAGAAGATTTGGCTGATATATTCCACAACTTCACATTGAAGGCAATTTTTCCAATAACCTACACTCTCATCCTTCCAATGATCAGATTTGAAGATGCTAATATTAAAATTTCAAATTTATTTTGTCTCATGCTACCCAGCATTTCTCTGTGTGATCTGTGGCAATAGATGAATCTTCGCAGATAGATTAACCAAAATCCAACCTGAATTCATCATGAGGAATGCGTTTTGCCTTTCAAAATAAAGATTTTCACTTCATAAGAGCCCATTTAACAAAGAGTCATTTACTTCATAGTAGCCCAAATGCTTTGAGGTTGGAACGGTGGCAGGGCTTAGCCCGCGTACAAGAAACAGGCTCGGCTGCTCAAGCCTAGCAACTACAGAATGCAAAAGGGGCCGAGTGAATAAAAAAGAGCCGAAGCAGAAGTGAAATTCGAAGGCCCAAGCCCATCAATTTCAAACAGCTCCTTGGACCTTAACTGATAAGGCCGTCAATAAATAAAAAAGAGAGGATATTATCGTCATCTTACATTCAAGGAAGAGAACGGAAAACCTACCACGCTCTGCCTTTCCCGATATTAATTTTTAAGCGAAGCATGATTTCCCTCCAACTCCCGCACGCTCACTTTATTTATTTATTTTATTCTCCTTATACGGTACAGTTTGATGATTACAGTTCCGGTATCCCTCGATTCCCTCCACTTATTTTAAAATTTTAACCCCCGATTTTTCTCATCTCCAATAAATAAATAAATAAATAAAAAGTCAGTTACTCAATTCTCAGTTTCTCACTTCTTGTTTGTTTCTCCAGAAAATCTAGGGTTTCGACTTGTGCTCGCTTCGTCTCAGGTACTCCCTCGACCTTTCTTTTCCTTCCTCGAAAGAAATTAAGGAGAACAAACTTTTTTTTTTTTGGATTCGTAGATCCGTGTGGTATCTCTATTTTTAATCAGTTAAGTCTTAAATTAAGGTTTAGTGGATTTTCAATGTGGTTGTTTTGACTAGGAACTGTATTTGTTGACAAACTAGGAGTTCATTAGTTAAGTCTTAACAAGCCATTGCTTTTATTAATCCGTATTATTTTTCTTGGTAGTATACTTGTTAACTCCATAGAGGAAGAACATCAATCAATGCTAGAGAAGAATGCCCCTCAAAGGGATTTGTGTACTGGTTTTTATTTATTTATTTGTTTGATTTGTTGGTATTTCGAATAATTATTGCGGCGCTCACTAATTTGGAATTTGAAATTTAGCCTTAGAGTGGTAACTTACAATGTGAAGATTTTATCCACTTGATGCTTTAAATGTTATGCGTTTTGAGATAGTGGAAAAAAAAATATGAGAAATGATGCAGAAAGCATATTTGCATTGGAATTTCTTCTGCTTGTTCTGTGAAATGTTATGTGTTTTGCTTGTTTTTGTATTGTGGTATGGATTTATAAATCATAGTTCTGGGGTATTTCCAGGATACTTCAACATGGATTCTGTGACACAAACTTTCCAACATCGCATGTCTGTCAAATTGTGGCCTCCTAGTCAGAGTACCAGGCTAATGCTTGTAGAGCGGATGAGCAAGAACTTCATTACTCCATCCTTTATCTCCAGAAAGTATGGGTTATTGAACAAAGAGGAGGCTGAGGAGGGTGCCAAGAAAATCGAAGAGATGGCTTTTGCAGCTGCGAACCAGCACCATGAGAAAGAGCCGGATGGTGATGGAAGTTCTGCAGTGCAGATCTATGCTAAAGAATCTAGTAGGCTTATGTTGGAGGTTCTTAAAAGGGGGCCCAAAACACAGGAGGATGAAGAGGTGAAGACAGTTGATGAAGCTTCTGCTGCTGTTGCGAATCTGTTTGATATATCTGGTGGCCGGCGGGAATTTATTAGTGGGGAGGAGGCTGAGGAACTCTTAAAACCCCTCAAGGTGCCAGGAAACTTGTATACTAGGATATGTTTCAGTAATAGAAGCTTTGGCTTGGATGCAGCCCATGTCGCAGAATCCATCTTGTTGTCCATAAAGGGTCAATTGACAGAAGTGGACCTGTCAGACTGTGTTGCTGGAAGACCTGAATCAGAAGCTCTTGAAGTCATGGGTATATTTTCTTCAGCCCTAGAAGGTTGTAAATTGAGGTATCTGAACCTTTCAAATAATGCATTAGGCGAAAAGGGTGTCAGGGCCTTTGGGATGCTTCTCAAAACCCAGAATATTTTGGAGGAGCTTTATTTAATAAATGATGGTATTTCAGAAGAAGCTGCACGTGCAGTTTGTGAGCTAATTCCTTCAACTGAGAAGCTTAAGGTCCTTCATTTTCACAATAATATGACTGGAGATGAAGGTGCAGCTGCTATTGCTGAGATGCTGAAACAATCCAATTTGTTAGAGGATTTTCGATGTTCTTCAACAAGGGTGGGCTTGGAAGGGGGTGTTGCCTTAGCAGAAGCTCTTGGATCATGTAGCCATTTGAGGAAGCTTGATCTGCGTGATAACATGTTTGGTGTTGAAGCTGGTATAGCTCTGAGCAAGTCTTTATTTGCATTTGCAGATCTTACTGAAGTTTACCTCAGTTATCTGAATTTGGAGGATGAGGGGGCAGAAGCACTTGCTAATGCGTTAAAAGAATCTGCACCTTCACTGGAAGTTCTGGATATGGCTGGGAATGACATTACAGCCAAGGGTGCTTCTTCTTTGGTTGCCTGTATTGTGGCAAAACAATTTCTCACCAAATTAAATCTTGCTGAAAATGAACTGAAGGATGAAGGTGCTATTTTGATTGCCAAGGCAATTGAAGCCGGTCATGACCAGCTAAATGAAGTTGATTTGAGCACTAATGCAATTAGACGTGCTGGGGCAAGGCTCTTGGCACAGGCTGTTGTGCATAAGCCTGGATTTAAATCGTTAAATATCAATGGTAATTACATTTCTGATGAAGGGATTGATGAGGTGAAGGATATATTTAAGAGTTTGCCTGATGTGCTTGGAAAATTGGACGAGAATGATCCAGAAGGAGAAGATCTTGATGAGGATGCAAGAGACGAGGATGAGGATGCAATAGAGGAGGATGAATTGGAATCAAAACTCAAGGGGCTAGAAATCAAGCATGAAGAGTAGGAGTTTTCGTTGCAGGTAGCTTGCTGCCTTACAGTTTTTCGATTTGAAACTTATCCATGGACTCTGGATATTTTTAGATTACCAGTCTTTTCTGCGGAACTCGTAAGGCAGTCCAGCTGCATTAGCTTAGGGTAATAGATTTATCCTTTGTAGGCCAGGGCAGGAAAAGTGCTTCTTTTCATTAACATATCAAACTAGCAAATTTACTAGTTATAGTTTTAACTAGTTATGTGCCCCGATGCTTTTCAGTGTGTTTTTCAAGGTTTTGGATTTTTTTTTTGTTAAAAATAAATATGTAATCTTTTCAATTTTTTTTTTAAATTCTAATTATAAATCAAAAGTCTATAAAAACTATTTGTATTAATAAATACAAAAAATAAAATGTTAATGCATTTATTCAACTCATATAGCTAAAAGTTGAATAATTTTTTTTAATGCAAAAGAATTAATGTGTAGGTGTTATTAATATGTTTTTTTTTACATCAAGTAATAAATATAACCATGAATTACAAAGTCTACACTTATATATAATTAAATATAATAAAGATTATATGTATTAAAAAAACAAATAATTTTTAACGTAATTGAAAAATAAAACAATATTGCAATTGTTACAGAAAAACACAATTTTCTTAGTCAGAATAAATTTTCAAAAACAAAAAGTGTAAAGAAAAAAAAATTAAAATACAAATTACAAAAGAATAAAAAAATGAACAAAAAAAATGGTATAAGGAGGCCAAGTGTAAAGAATAAAAAAAATAATATTTTTCCCCAAAAACAATGTATAAAGAAAAAAAAGAAAAAACTAAAAAAACATTAAAATCATGAAATTGGCATGTAGGTTATAATTTTTATTTAAAAACATATTAGGTATGCAGGCTGTTCCAATGTGTTTTTTACATGAAAAAATTAAAAGTGTCATTTAAAAAGCTTATGCAACCATCTAACTAAATATATCGATAATCATTCATGCAAATAAATAAAAATCATTAGTAATAACCAAGAAAGAAACTTTAAAGATGAGATATTTATCCGATTATGTTTATTAAAATTTTTATTTAAATAAATAAAAGATAAATTCACCATACTTAAATGATAATACAAAGAAAATGATTGAATAAACTCACACAATAAAAAAATATTACGAAAGGCTGAACACATCAGAAAAATATAAGAAATTGACACTTGCTGATATGATATAAACATAAAAAAAAGATTAAAAAAAGCCTCAAGTGAAGCCGACAACCAACTCCGGTGAACAAATCAAACACATGACCTAGGACATGAAATTGAGATGACCCTATAAATAGAAAAGCAAAAAAATACTGGCAAAAACATTTGAAAAAAATGCTTTAAAAAAAGACCAAAGTCAACTCGGGCTAATCTTTTAGATTCATGACCCAAGTCATTAGACCAGGGTGATTCTATTAAAGTCAAACCTGAAAAAACAAAGAAGCAAGATTCTTAACCAAATAAATATTGAAAAATGAAATTGAGAAAAAAAAGTCAATAAAAAAAACAATGCAAAACAAAACAAATAGCAATTAAAAGAATTACAACTAAATTCAACATAAAAACCAACTAATATTAAATGTTAAGGGAAAATTTAAATGAAATTAAATGTTTAGGGATGGAATTGAAAAAAAAACAAATCAATCAAGAAAATAATTTTAAAAAATAAGAATTAAAAGAAATGGCACCAAACTTGACATAAAAATTCAATGAAAAGAAATGTTTAAGGATGGAATTGAAGAAAAACAAATAAATCAAGAAAATGATTGAAAACAAAAAAAATAGCAATTAAAATAATAAGGACTAAATTTGATAAAAATCTAACAAAATCAAACAACTAGAGATTAAATCAAAAAATAAAATTCAATTAGAAACAATCATTGTAAATAAAACAATTGCAATTAAGAGAAGAATGAATGAATAAGAAGAAAAAAGAAATTGAAGGGTTGGTATAACTTTTTGCATGGCTAGGACTCAATCTGAGGAAGAAAGAGAATGAAAGGAAAGAAAAACAATAAAAGCCAAATGACATCAAATTAGGCCTTAATACTATACGCGCGTCACCTAGAGAGGAAGAGGATGTCGAGACACATCAAATGATGTGGTGGAAACTTGATTTCAACTACCGTATTTAGCCACACGTGCTGTCCGAAGGCAAAAGAGCGATTGACGTGTGCCAAACACGTGCCAACAACTTTTTTTTATGTGCACAAAACTGAAAATGCCCCTATGACTAAACATCAATAGCAAAAAAATCCTAATAAAATTACAGCTAAGCCTTTGAAGCCAAGACTAAAAAATTTGAATGGCAAGGGTAATGAAGTAATTAGTTGTTCATAAAATTATAAAAAAACAAAAATACCTCTAGGACTAAATAACAATAAAAAAAACCATTAGGAAATGACAATCAAGCCCCTAAAGCCAATGCTAACAAATTTTCATAGTAAAGGTACTTGCGTAATTCAACTATTCATGACAAAATTGTATACAACCCCTAGACCAAAAGTTCTGATTGTTTACCCTTTAAGGGCAATACAATAATTACATTGTTATTAAAATTTTTTTGAAAAGAAGGTGCTGCCCTAAACAAATTAAGAATGACAAATTAGTTGTGTGCAAACATCATCCTACCTCTCAAGAAAAGCTTTAAAAATTAAAGGATAAATGATAATTTCACTGTAGCCTTAGACACATTTCACTGTGGCTATGATAAAAAACCCTCGCAGTTTTGTATTTTACTTAATGTACTTGGAATTTGGATTAGTTTAAAGAATTTGCTAAACAATGTTGTATTGACGCCAACAATTCTTTATCTTTCATTTTCTAGTTGCTACTGTGTACTAGGTGTTTTTTTTCTTCTGATTCAATTCATGTTAGTGAATATGCCTCGTAGTCAATTGGGCTGGTTACACGTAGTACTGCTTTTATTCATGTAAAACATATTTATTATTAGTAAAGATATTTTTTAACTTTAATATTAATGAACCTAATATTTAATTAATGGATTTAGAGTAAAGATAAAGTTCACGGAACAAAAATACTTTGCAAAAAAAATTATGAAGTTGTTATAATTATGAAATTAATATTGCATCAAAGCATTGTTCATAAATGTTCCCGATCAATGTTCTATTAAGATTGGATATTAACCAGAGCTGTTGAGACCAATACATATTATATTTCTTTCCCCATGAAAAGAAGAAGCTGCTCTCATAAATTGAGATATGAAGGATACCTGTAACTAATATGCAAGTACATGTCAGATGACATATACACTGCCATAAGAGGATTCTATATGGAGAGATCATCTGTGTCTATGGAAAGGCTCACATGACGATTGTGTGAGTGATCATTAGAATTAAGATCACTAAGTTATTTTATATATGAAGTATTATGTTTTGATCCTGCTATATATTTTTCTAATCAAGGATAACAAACAAACATATATTGGATATAACATAAATTATATGAAAATATTTAAGTAATTAAAAGATGATTCATCTAAATGAATTAGAAAAAATGTCTCATTTGTTTTTTAAATAGTATTGATTGTGCAATCTTTGATCAATGTGGAATGTGTTTTGAAAAGAGTTTCAAAATCTTATTTAAAAAATTAATGACTATAATGTTGAGAATTAATATGATTTGACAAATCAGACATACTCTATGCTATAATGTCTAATCAAAACATTTTTTATGAAGGGATAATAATTACACTAAGAAACTAGTCACTGAAAGGTTAAGTTAAATAATTTATCACTTTCCTAGTATTTGAAAGATGATAATAGGTTGTTAGACATTGTACTTGATCTTCAAATATAAATCAATCAATTATTGAATTGATAATAAATTAAATTATTTAATTTATTTATTCTTATTTTATTTAGGATTATGATTTATATTTGGATCAACTTATTAGTGTATCTAATGAGTTACACACATTAGAACTATTGATTAGAAATTAAAATATGATTATTAATCAAGTGTAACTTGATTGTAAATAAATTTTAGAAATTGAGGACTATAATGTAATTAATACAAGGTATTATAATTCTAGATTTATAAAAAAAATCAAGTAGGGACTTGATTGAATAAATCTCTAAAATTATCATAAAATAATATATATGATATATTTAAGGTGCAAATTGATATTTTTTCATTTATATGGTTTTTTAGGTTTCCCTATAAATATAATGTTATGCCTCTTATTTTCTAAGAAAAAAAAATGATGAAAAAAATACAGTACATAAACACCTAAAAAACAAAAGAAAAGAGCTAACACTCTAAGCTATATTAATTCTTCTTTTCTAAAAGGATTTAAGATATTTTTTAGTGATGGTTTGTGTGAATTATCGTTAGAGGTCGAATACTTAGACAACCTCTAATTTACGACAACCTATAATTTATGACAACCTATCCTTAAATTAAATATTTAAAGTCGAAAAGAATATATGATATTCAAGTAATCTTAGCATAAACTCTAAAAACTCTAGATCTATTTATCGAGATTACCGAGATTCACAATACTCTTAAAAAATTTTAAATTTATTATTTTTGCTGTGAACAATAGTTGATGCTTCCTATCTTGACATTTTGAAATACAATCTGAACTTGAAAATATGCATAGAATGTTACAGGTACTAGCAAGCTTTCTATCCATGCGTGGTCTACTCTATTCTAGGTGCAGGCAAGATAATCCACCTGCTGACTGCCGAATGAATGTGTGGTCCTCACGTATTCTAGACAAGCTTTCCATCCATGACCTCAGTACTTGTTAGCCACTGCTTCTTGTTTCATCACACGTACGGGTTTGCTTGATTTTACTCTGAAAGTTTGCATTACTACCTTTGCTTAAAACCATGGTATTAGCGTGCAGAGAAAATTATCCGGGCTAAATGCTTGTTATTTCCTTCCCCAAACCCTTTAATGACGATTTAAGAGGATGATTAATAACCTGGTTCCCATGTATCTAGCCATTGGCAGAATATCAGAATCTCTTTAGAAGCAAAACTGTAGTAGATAAAGCCTCATATTTCAATGCTTGTGAATTTGATTCTGTTAAGGCATGGAGTTCTGTGGTTTTTATGAAGATATACTGCAAATATAAAATTGAATGTTTATTTGTTTTTGGCAGTGCAACCCATTGGTTGAACCATGATGTAGTAGACCTTTCGCTAATGCAAAATTATATTAAGATCTTTATTTAGGGCGTGTTTGATTGCAGGAAAGTGAATTCCTGGAATTCACTTTCCATGTTTTTCCATGTTTGGCAGCAATATAAGAAAATAGTCAAAGGAAACTGAATTCCAGTCAAATTAAAAAAAGTAACGTTACGAAAGGAAAGTGTTTTCCTTTTGTTAAAGAAAGGAAAACACTTTCCTTCCTTCATTTTCTCATACACATTTTCTCATACACAGCTAGAGAACTTTTTCTTCAAAATCACACAGTCTCTTTTTCTTCAAAATCAATTGGAAACTGAGCAGGAACAAGAGTATTTTTCTGGACCAATTAATTTCAGGTAATTTTTTCCTCTTTATTTCCTTTATGTTTTTCTCTGATTCTGCGTAGATCTGTAAAAATGATGGCATAAATCTTTGATATTCTTGATAAATCTGCTACTGCTACTGTCATATTATTTCCATAACATTTCCATAACTCTCCATCTTGATAAATCTGCTACTGCTACTGTCAACAATTATTAATCTCGTCACATTCAATTAATCAAGCAACCAAAAAAAAACACATTTTTTCTGCTACTTTTTTCTTCTTCATGAATCACAATCGACAGCTTACTAACCAAACAGAGAGACAAAACGGGCGGGGGGGGGGGAGATAACTGTGACAGAGAGAGGCAAAACGGTGGGGGGGGGGAGGGGGCGATTTCTATGAACAGTGAGGCAAAACAGGGAGGCGATTTCTGTTAACATGGAGAGGTAACGCGATGGGGGGGGGGATCGATTTATGTGAACAGAGAGAGGCCAAAACCGGGGGGGGGGGAGAGGCGATCGATTTCTGTTGACAGAGAGGCCAAAACTGTGGGGGGGGGCGATCGATTTCTGTGAGAGAGACCAAAACAGGGGATTTCTGTGAGATCAAAACGGGGGAGGGGGGGCGATCAATTTCTGTGAGATCAAAACGAATGGGAGGGGCGATCGATTTTTGTGAGGCGGTCGATTTCTGTTGTGGGGGCGATCAATCTGTTAGCAAAGAGAGACAAAACGGGGGGGGATTTCTGTTACAGTGAATCCTTGCTCTCGGGGGGGGGGATTTCTGTTACAGTGAATCCTTGCTCTCGGGGGGGGGGAATGGGAGCAGGGGAATTGGGGGAACTGGAACCGAGAGGAGAGGGGATTGGGAGGGGAATGGGAACAGTGAAATTGTTGAATGCTAATGGGGAATTATATAAACCGGTTATAACGAAAACTATAGGGAAAATGTGGAATGAATAACAGGGGGAATGGGAGGGGAATGGAACAGTGCAATTGGGGATGTTAATGGGGAATTATACAAACCGGTTATAACAGGGGAAATGGGGAATGAATATAACAGGAAAAATAGGGAATTATTGTCCGCTTCTTTCAGCATAATTTATTGTATTAATTGTGTAAGTATTTTATATGCTTTTTTTAATATTTATTTCCCTAAATTTTTAGGTTTTGTTATCAGAAAACTTCACTTTCATGATATGGATAGTAAGATAATTCATGCAACATATATGAGAGCAGCTGTAACTGTGATAGCTACAGGGGTAGCTATTATTGAACAAGAAAGAAATACAATTTATATACCAAGAGAACCACGTATAAATGCAATTGCTCAATGAGAATTCTATATTAACAGCATTAAAGGCTTTGATGAGATCATTCTTGGGAATGCATTTGATCATTTGGTCCAAAATGAAATGTTGGCAAAAACATTTATGGCAAAAAATGTTAATTTGAGGAAAATTTGGGTTCAGAATTTTGTGAACCACCACTACTACAGGCCTGCTTGCTAAGATGGTTTGACTATGTTCAAAATTTGGGTTCAGACTATGCTTGTTATTTAATGAGTATGTTTACTTGTTTAATTCGGTTTAGCATGTTTATGTTTGTAATTTGAACTAATATGTATGTATATGACATCGAAACTTAATATTTATGTATGATTATGTTTGATGTTAGATATTTATATTTATATCTTGATGTTTATTTGATATATATTAAAGGGATATTAAAGAGATAATTGCCTTTACCCGTACAAAAAAAAATATTTATCCAAAAAACCCATAAAAATATTTTTGTATGTATTGATCTTATAAAAAGTTCTTCATACAAAAAAAAAACTCAAATATATAACTCTTACCATAAACTAATTTGGCTTTCTTCATATGAAAAAAAAAACTTATTTTAAGCTTTTAAAATTGAAAAAATATATTAATAGGCTTTTTGTAGAAATATTTCATAAGCTTATGTATGAATATAGGATATAATAAATTTTTTTATCATTATACTTTTTAGATTTTATTTTTTTTATTGTAAGTGATTAAATATTTTATATATATTAGATAAACTTAAAAAAAAAATAATTCATTAATAAATTATTTTTCAGTTCATTTTTCATAACATAACCAAATACTGGAAAGTGTTTTCCAGTTCATTTTCCATAACACTACCAAACATCGAAAAATACTTTCTCGGAATTTACTTTTCAAAAATTCACTTTCCCAAAGAAATTCACTTTCCTGCAAACAAACGGCCTTATTTAGTAATTTCCTTTTGGTAGATAAAATGCATCTCCTACAGCCATCTGCAACGGGTAGATAAAACATCATGATTCATATTCACGCAGCAACTGGAACTTTCAGCGACTCGAGTATTTTATCGTCAATCTCGAATTGCATTGGCTTCTTGTCTCGGCCAATCTTTACATACTCATCAAATCGCTCCTTCAAGTCTTCAGGAAGGTTTGTGGTGCCCTGCCATCCCAAGATGTCCTTGGCAGCTCGTGGTTCTGCATAAAAGTGCTGCACAATACATGTACCAACTAGGGTTATCTAAATTGCTCAAACAGTTGCAAGGTTCTAGGGAAAAACACCTAAAGTATACGGCTTCTATTATACATTCTACAGCAACCTGTGTAATATGCTTATATCTTAAACACATCATTTGTTGTTTTCTACAATCTAAATTACTGTTATTGTTCCACGAAGAGGTCCGTAAAGGGGCGGGGAGGGTGAGCAGGAGAAGATAAAACTGTTTAATAGAAATTAAAGTGATGATGCAATGTGGACAAATAATCTGCTAGAAGTAATTAAGCACCTAATTTATGATGAGATGGAAAATAAGCCATTACCATATTTCGGAAAGGAAAAGCTTTCTTCGCATCAATTCCAACAGCTTTTGGATCATAATGCATGATTTCTACTGGTAGACCTGCAGCTTGTGCACAGAGTTTGGCCATTCCATCCAGGGTCACAGCACGGTCGCTTACACAGTTGAATATGTTGCCGGATGCAGCTTCTGGGTTCTCCACAGCTAGAGTAAGCATAGAGGATAAGTCCCTAACATGGGCGATGTTAGTCAGTTGCATCCCAGAACCAGGGATTGGCACTGGCCTTTTTCGGACAATTCCTGCTCACAGTAGATCAAAATCAGGTTTTCTTATGGATAGAAAGGTAAAGAGTTGGGAGAAAATCCAATACTAAATGAAACCATAGACATAAAACAGTTTTTAGCAGCTATTAAAATGAAACTAAATCAACAAGGAGCATTATAGGGCCCGTATTGGCTCCACAGCGTGTCATTGTATAATACTGTCTACTTTGTACTTACGATCAAAAAACCACTCCTCACAATCTTTATTGTTGCCAGATCCAATCATGTATTGTGGACGGAATATAGCCCAACTACTGAAAATCTCTGCTATGTATTTTTCCACCCCAACATGACCAGCATCAGCTTTAACAACATCCTGCAATGACGAAGAACTTTCAGTTAAGTGGAGAAAGTCCAATCCATTTCAGTTCTGTTGGCTCAATAGCGCACAACGTTACCCCTTCAACATGAGGAGGCTCATCGGTTGGTTTGTAGATTCCAGCACTGCTGATGAACAGGAACTGCTTCACACCAGCACTCTTGGCCCAGTCTACTACAGGCCTATGCAAGGAGAAAGACATGTGATCAACAGAGTGGTACAATTGGGGGAAACAGAACCACTGAAGCCTGGAACTATAAGTACTTGTAAGAATATAATTTCCTGGTAGTATGATTGTTAAACAGTGGTTGCAAACATCCAAAATTCCTAATCCTTAAAAATGCAATAACCTTTATAAGCCCATAGCATAGACCTTAGGTGCTCTAGTTTTTGCTAATTCCCACAAATCCTCAAGTATCAAATTCTGTAATCAGCTCAGAAACTAGTTCATTTTAATGAACTTCAAGACAAACCATCGAGTACTGTGCAAATTGGTCATTCCCAAACAAAAATATCCCAACATACCTTAGCAGCTTGCTTTTATTTAGTCCCTAATCATAAATTACTATAACTTACTGAATTATTGAGCTGATTACAGTGGACCACATTGCAAATTAACAACAAGAAATGCCTTGCCTACATGTTTGAATGTTAGGTACCTTCTAGCAACAAGAATTAAAGTTACAAACCTTACAGTATCCAGGTCCTTTCCATTGTTATCCAGCACCACATCAAATGTTGCTCCTTCCACAGCCTTCCCTACCTCTGCTGGGTTCCCCCATACCGTCTTCCCTCCAGCACCCACAATTTCCTTCAAAAGCAAAAACCAAGCCCCCATAAAAATTCCAAAAACCAAAGCTAAGAAGATAATTTCCCAGATCATAATCCACAAGTATCTGTATATATTGATTTTTAGAACTTACTGAGAATCTACTGAATGGAGGCTTCTTCATTTTGTCTGAACTCTCCTCACCAACAGTCAAGATACTTACTTCATGGCCAGAACCCAGAAGTTCTTTTGCAAAATAGAACCCAATAACTGCATGACCACCACTGTTCGTATTAACTATAAGGATCTTCTTTTTCTCAGCAGCACTAGCCTTGACAGGGAAAGAAGAGGCAAAGAGGCGTCTTGAACATGTGGGGTAAGCAGAAAAGGAAGGAGATATGGAAAGAGAAGAAGAGAGAGGAGACAGCTGCGAGAAAGAAGAAAGAGAAAGGCGTGATGAGGATGAGAGGGAAGGTTGAGAAAGCTTTGAAGATGGACCAGAGAATATGGGAGAGGAGGATGAAGGAGCAAGAGTAGCCATAGACTGTTGCCTTTTCTGAGCTGGTGTTTTTGATTGTTTGAGAATTGAGAACCAGCAGTTTCTGTGGCAACTAGAGATAAAGGTAACGGCCGGGCTTTTCATTTATTTAATACTGTTAATTTCCCGGGTAATTTGAATATTACCGTTGAGATGATTGGTTGTGGTTGATGAGAATCAATTCCATGCGGGAAAATTTAGACATTTTCTTTGAGTAACAGTGGACTATAGTGTAGCATGATGTTTATTAAAATATATTTTTAAAAAATATATATTAAAATGATATTTTTATTTTATTTTTTAAAATTTATTTTTAATATTAATATATTAAAAAAAACAATAATTTGAAATAAAACACATAAAAAAAATTCAATTTTTTTTATAAGTATTTTTAAAATATGAAAACAAACTTATTAAAACCTTCAAATTCCAAAATATATTGGCAAATTTAACAGGGAATTTGCTAGGGATTTCAAAGAATAATATGTAAGGAAGGTTTAGCCCATATCGTTGGTGGAATTATTTCCATACGTAATCATTTGGATAGTTATCAAACCTAATTTAGTATTGTTGACTAGGATCAATTCAAATCAATTTAAAAAAAATTAATTTTTTTTTAAAATTTTAATATTTTATATAAAAAAATTAAGAAATAATTTATGTGAATATAAACTATATATGTTATAAATTATTAATTTTTATTACATATATACCACTTTTTTTTTTTAAATGAAGGACAGGGTGGAAATACAACTAAATACAAATTATTTTTATCCTCACAAAAATTTTAATTTATTCTATAATATACAGATCAATATATATATATATATATATATATATATATATATATATATATATATATATATATATATATATATATATATATATATATCCTTATGAATTGTTTTTTCTTAGATTTTAATGATGCATTATTTTATTGCATTATATGTATGCATCGACTCATTTTATTATATCATATTTAACGTTTTATAAGAAAATGGGTTTTTAATTGAAGTCGGAAATAATAATAATTGATAATTTGCAAGTACTTATCAATAGAAGTTTTCTATAACAATGCTTTTGTGCCTTTTCGTCATATTACTCTTGTTTTTGGCCAAAGAGAAGGAATATTTGAGGGTATTATTGCTCCAAATAAAGGTTTAGATAGCAATTCATAAGAAGAAAGAGTTATAATTAAATTCATACATCAATCTTGCCCGTTACTCTATCAAAAATAATATTTGTTGACTCTAAAAAATTATATCCACAAAATTGTGGGATTTCAAGAACAAATTAATGACAATTAAAAAAACATTTGAAAAAAAATTGGATTTCAACTGGATTTTGCTGGATCACGGGTCAACCAGGTTTTTGCTTATCCTAGTTTTTTATCTTATCCAGACCGGTCCAGCCATCGAGTCAACTAGGTCTTGGATCAACTCGCCGGGCCGGTCGAGATTTAATAACTATGATCTGGACTAGGGTTCAATTTAAAAGAAATTACTTAAAAATTAATAAATTTAATCGTAGATCAGCAAAAAAAAAAAATACTATCTCTTAAAATAAAATAAAAAATTTCAAAACATAAGTAAGCATTAGATTGAGAAATCCGACACAAATTAGATAAATTTTAGAGTAATTCAGGAGTAATTATCAATACTTATTCTAAAATAAAGATATAAACATAAGAAAAATACAAAAATAATAGAGAATAAAAAAATGAATCTAAGTGAAAATGTTCTTTGTCATTTTTTATGATTCTATATGTGATTTCTTTTTCAGTATTGGTAATTATTTTCATAATACTCTGAAAAATCCCCACAAATTGCACTGATTTTCATCTTTTACTCATATCTTGTTTTGTTGAATGATATCAGTAATTACCCCTTAAGTTGACTGTAAGTGCCCATAAAATATGTTTTTATTTTTGGATTTTTCTTTATGTTTTGTTTCTGTCACTTCTTGATTTTTTGCTGCTTACTTTTTAATAGTAAAACTAATGTATACATTCAAATAATTATAAATCAGGTACTTTTTTTGTAATAAAAAAAAATTATTTACACTGTCCTTTTATTTTTGTAACTTAAATAATAATAACTACAAATCTGATAAGTTGATAGTATGTGTTTGAGGGTACTTTTGTTTGTATTTTTACATGTATTTTAAAAGTATTTTTGAATTAAAAAAAATAAATTTATTTTTTAATATTTTTCATATAGCAATATTAAAAATAAAAGAAATCTAAAAAAGTTACTTTATCTCCATCTCATCCATCTTAAATTGCAGATCGCAGCCGTTAGATCAAAAAGAGAGAGCAAGAGAGAGCCCACTTGGCGCGTTAAAAAAGCAAAACCACTTTAAGGATCTCAAAGGAGGGGACCAGGTCCACTCTTTAGATACGCAACACAAGACAAAGACAAGATCATTAAAGAATTACAAGAGATTTCAGAGATTTTTGAACGTTGGCCTCAGACCTTTCCTTTTAAAGCCCCTCATCATGATACTCTCCTCCTTAAAAACTAGCCGTTAGCTCTCTTTCTCATGGCTGCTTCAGTGGGTTCCCCATCACCAGCTGCCAGCCTCAACAAGGTAGCTCAGCTCCTCTTTCGTCCTTTTCTCCTTCATTCTCTTCTTTTTAGCTGATTTTAATTCTCTATTTTTCTTTAAATTGGTTGCTTGTGCAGGAGTCCACAAGCTTGATAGTTTCTTCTCCTCTGTTTTGTCCGGCATCAGATAAGCGTTTTTGGAGCTCTCTCCGTGGCCGGATCGACACCCTTCTTGAGAATCGGCACCGTAGTGTCTCGATCGGTCAAGATCAGCTCAATCTTGATCCTTCTTTAGGCACCAATGTGGTCAGTTTTAACTCTAAAGCTTCAGCTTTTCTTTCCAATGATTATTCTTGTTTCGATTTATTTGTAGCCTTAGCACATACGGGTTTTTTTCTTTTTGGTGGGTCATATAGAGAGTAGGTGAATCGGATCGAGCAAAGAGAATGAAGGAGGATTCCTTACTTCTGTTAAGAGGGTTTGACTCCATTGCTCAAAATCTTTCTCAGCTCTCTAGTAATCTGGACAACGCTCTTCAGGTAAATGGAAACTCGTTTTAAGCTTTTACAACTTGTTTTCCGCACTTGTCAAACTGGGTTTTATCCCCGTAAGAAGTACATTTTGTTTGCTTACGGATAGTTTACAATCAAATTTACTGGGCTAGCTACAGAGCTGTACATTATTGAACTTAATTCCCTGTTTTCTCTGTTTTCAGGGAGCTAGATATCTAGCTGAACCACCCACATTGAGAGAAATATTCCACAGTAGACTCGAGAACTCTGAGTTCAGGCAAGAAGATGTAGAAAAGGAAAAAATTGAAGAAGGGAAAAAGACAAGATTGAAGAGGAAGTTTGATCCAGATGATAGATCAGAAGAACAAGGAAATGATTTTCACAAGGAGAATGAACAATGTCTCGAAGATAAAAAGCTGAAGAAAGCCAAAAATGTAGGTTTCTCCCTACTTAGTGCAATACTTGATCTGCGGTAGGCTATCAAGTTTTTTTGCTATTTGCAATTGATTGTTCATTGGTGTTCTGCAGCTGGCAGTTTCCATGGCAACAAAAGCAGCAGCGCTTGCAAGGGAACTCAAGTCTATGAAATCTGATTTCTGTTTTATGCAAGAGCGATGCGCTCTGCTTGAGGAGGAAAACAGGAGGATTCGAGATGGATTCTGCGAGGGGACTAGACCAGAAGAAGATGACCTGGTAAGTCCTTAATGTGCAATTACTCAAATATGATGCTTGAATGATATGCCCTATATATTGCAGATGAGGCTTCAGATGGAAGCACTGCTTGCAGAAAAATCCAGGTTAGGTAATGAAAATGCTAATCTTAAGCGGGAAAACCAATGCCTTCACCAGCTTGTAGAGTACCACCAAATCACTACACAAGATCTCTCTGCATCTTATGAGCAAGTTATCCGTGGAACATGCTTGGACTTTTCTTCTCCAACATCCTCTATGATGGAAGCGGCAGACAATGAAGATGACAGTGAAGTTGCAAAAACAACTCCGAATATTTTTGGATTCGCCACTTCTCTTGATGAATCCTGTCACGAAGAAGCACGGATGAGCAAGTAAAGACGATAAAGGCAGTCACCGGTTTTGTCAGTAATTTGATCAGGGTACTTTAGTTCCACTTGAACTGTAAATTTTCTTGTGTTTTTCTCTACGGGTTCAAATTGGTGTAATTTTGTTCCCCGTGTACTATATATATATATAGTGTACTACACTGCATTTATTTTGTTTCTCCATTTCCTTCACCCATCATAACTGTTCAGTTTCTTTGAATGCCCGGTTTGACCATTCCTTAGGCATCAATTCAGTTCATCAGCAGACCATGTTGGTCTAAAGTTGCGCACAGTATGAGAGTTGCTCAAAAGTTTAGGGATACAAAAGACACCTCAAAAGTGAGCATAGATACAAAATAAGTAAGTGATCGTAAGCATATGATGTTTCTGTCGAAGAGGCCACTAGTTCCATCAAAGCAAAACTGACTTTCAGAAGATCAGTTCTTTCTTGTTTGCTTGTCAAGTGTCTTTCTCTTAGCAGGAGTCCTATGCTCAAGACCGGCTTCCCGTGCAGAGATTTTCGAAAGGCTTGAGAGCAATATCTCATTGAACTTCTCCAGCACATCACAAGCCATAGGATTCCCCTTCTCATACTACAGAAAACCAAAATCATATCAACTTTATAATGCCAAACATGATGAAAGAAACTGAGTTTTTTCCCCCTTTCCCTCCATTATGTACGTCTGATTATGAAAATAACCCAAACAAGCACATCGCATATCAAGAAAAAATTAGGTGATAAGGAATTAAAATGACCTATTCATCATCACATGCATCAAATTTTCCAGCTGGAGTCATACAGAACTTGTACAGGAAAAAAGAAACTCATTTCTTCTGTGAAGCCAGATGGATTTTGAAGTGTTTTGTTTGAGTAAATTTTTTACAATTTCAATCCTCAGCATTAATGCACTTCTGCCTCGAAAAAAAAAACAGAGAAAATGTATAAAGAAAACAAAAGTGGCCCAAACCCATGTATTGATCTCATATGCATCTGGTATGCATGGTATTAAAACGCTCAAGCAAAGAGCACGAAGACATTCATCAATCAATTACAGAAAAAAAAGCGAGCAATTCAGAATGCACCACAATGTGATTCAAGGAAAAGCACAGAGGGTAGGTGTGGAAAGCATAGAGGGACAAGTACGATGCCAGCAAACTAATGAATTTCTCCCAAATTTGTAATTGATCTCACATGCTTCTGGTATACATGTATTAAAGAACTCAAGCAAAAGATTAATAAGACATTAATTAAAAAGAATTTAGGAATACAAAAAAAAAGGGGCAGGAGAAGTACGGAAAGTGTAAGACATGACTTCATTTTCGAGGAAAACCATAAAGAGTTCAAGTGGAAAGAAGAAACTGTTGTTACAGTTTCATGAGCTTTAATGACAGAACCATAGTCTTTAATCTTTATAGTATTGGCATGTTGTCAGTGATATAGACTCGGTGAGGAGATAATAGAAGAAGCAATGGAAGCTTTATTTCTAAAACAATAGCCAAAGAATTTGTAAAACCTACACCTTGCTGCCTTGATTTTGATTTGGCAAGAAATGAACCCAAGATGTGCCCCAAGCCTTTGCACAAATAACTACTACCAAAAATATAGAAAATTCCAACACACAAGAACCACCCATTCTAACTCAGTATGTCAACAAGAGCTCATCAATAGATGATGAAACATTGTCACTGCAATGGAAAACATTCAATTTATTCCTTAAATGCATACAAAATTATAATGCTTCTAGAGAATAACTCTCAACATTCACATTACTTATAAAGCAAGTCCAAGAAAAACACAGACAAAAAAAGGACAGAATATCAGTCAGATAAAGTGGTCTAAAAAAACATACTGCTTCTATTTTGCCAAGAGCATTTTGAAACTTCAAATTAAGCTGATAATTTTCTTCCATTAAGGCTTCAACCTACCAATCAAATAACCCAAAAACAGACCGACAAAATAAATTAAGAATAAGTAAGATAAAATAACAAAAGAAAGGATTCTCAACATGCCACTGGAGAAAGATAACCTTCTTTTGGGAGTCAATATACAAACTTTTATATGTAATATCATCCCCACCACTACAGCTCCCACTAAAGGAGTTCTTGGTTGCCTGATCCAAAGTCAACAAGTGTTACATATGAAGTAAAAAAAATGGCAAAGATATATAGAGCGAGAAAGCTAAGTAGATCACAGGTGATATCTTAGTACCTTAAATTTCACATCTGCGGTCTTTCCTTGTGCCTCTAACATTTCCAGAATATAGTCTACTTTTTCTTCCAAGTTTTTGCCCATTGAAGTATGCTCTGATATTTTTGCGTCCGCATGGCCATCCCCTTCCTCGCCTCCAATAAGAGTTATCTCTTCAATGACATGCTCAAGATCTTGGTTGTGAGTGAACACAACTGAATTTTTAAGACGCTCGGATCTCCTAACCTTAGCACAGGTTTGCCTTGCTGTCTTTCTTGAATATGATTTAGCAAAGTGTGATTGCATTTGGAGGTTTGGTTCCACCCCCTCGAAGGTAGAATTTGCAGGCTGTTTTGAGCTTTCAGGCTGCAAGGAGGGATTAGTATTATTGGGCTCCAATTGCATGCCCAGAACAGAAGGAACTGTACTTTCATCCTTCGATCAAAATCAAACAGCTATCAGTTTAAAACTGAATGCAAGTATTATAAATGTTTAACCCAGGGGACATTTCACAACACATACAACATGGAAGCTAAATCTTCCAACTATGCAAGAATCGTACTACTATAAACGCTAAATGGTAATATTTTCAGAAACAACATTACAAGGGTGGGGATTTAAAGCCTTACACATCTACAATGAGGCTAGAATTTGAAATTTCCTCAATACCACACACGCTTTTTTTTATACCACATTTGTGTTTTTGAAATTTCCAACACAGGTGGCTATGCTGTCAAATACTACCGATCCCACCGTGGCTGGACTTGGAATTCAAAACCACAAACATTAATAAAAGAAAATCATAGAATAAACAAGCACGAGCCATTATAAGCTAAACTAAGCCATAACAACCACCCTTTTGGGTTGTGACTTTGTAACCCTGAATCATGATTACCAAGCAATTGCAAAATGCTAAAAATAAAAAAATACGAAGGGCCGCCATTGCACATCAACAGATTTTGTTATTTCGCAATATCCAATTCAAAAGATGAGCACTTTAACCAAAAACAAAGGCTACAGAGAAAAACCGACTTCAACAAAAATATTCCTCTCCTGACAACCCCAACACTGTCCTTTTTTTTTTTTTCATTTTCTTTATGAAAACAGAGGTAAAGAATGCCCCTCAGGGAATAGCAAGGGAAACCAGAGCATATGCAATACATACTGAAAACAAGCAGAAAACAAGCAAATAAAAACATAGAATCACTTGATAAGAGAGAGAGAGAGAGAGAGAACAATCTTCGGAAATAAGAAAGAGAATAGATGAAAAACAGTACGGATAAACTGAATAAATAAATAAATAAAAAGAAAAAACATAGAATCACTTGGTCTAAAGGGGGCAAAAAGAAAGAAAAGAAAAAAGCCAAGCTTGTTGTTGATGGTGGTTGAACTTACCACGTTAGCCCTTTCTATGAGCTTCAGAAGAGCTTTAGGTTTCCTTCCCATTGTGTTTCTTTCACATGCAAAAATGCTTTGGAGGCAGAGTGGGGAGCAGGGGTTGGATGCCTGTAAAATAAGGTCCTGCCTGCGTTCTTGTCACTTCCCTTCTTTTATTATTTGTTTATTTATTTATTATTATTATTTCGAGTTCTTCTCCTTTTTAATTCTGAAATTGAAAACGTTAATGCGGAAATAAATCAAAATATTTTTATTTTATTTTTTAAAATTTATTTTTAATAGCATAACATTAAAATAATTTAAAAATATAAAAAATAATTTAAATTTAAAAACATAGTTTTAACATAATACCAAACGGAGTCTTAATATTATTATTAAACCTATTTTATTAGATTACCCCTAAAACGTTTTCACTTGAATTCTTGTTTAATAAGGATTTGAAATTAAAACTTGTAAATATTATTTACATATCATTAAAAAAAATTTATAATACTTAGAGAAACTATTTGTTACTCTTTAAGCTCACTTAAAAAAATAGATACAAATAAAAAAAAATCTTAAATGAAAATACTTTTGATGAGTCATGAATTTTATTTTTTCTATATTCTTTGTGTTTGTCTCTTTCTTCAAGATGAGTTTAGAGAGTAACTAGAATGATGCTACTAATTATTCTCCGAGCACTATAATTTTTTAGAGAGTAACTAGTATGATGTTACTAATTATTCCCCGAGCACTATAATTTTTTTCATGCATGACTCGGTCGATTTTAAGGAAACGTAAATGACTGATTAAAAAACATGATTTAACTTAAAAAATTAAAGATGATCTTTTTTTAATATTGAGACAATGATATTGGATCGATTCGAGTTTCGTGACTTAATCCACCATATCTACGAATCGAGTTATAAACTCCACTAGATTTAAGAATTTTTTTTAAAAAAAATTACTTAATTATACGATAACAAAATCAGACACTTATAAAACCGAGCATAAGCCAAGTACAAATTAAATATCTAGATGTTTGTTTGAAAATGTGATATCCTCGTAACAAGATGAAATAATTTATGAAGATAAATTTAAACTCAAACAAAAAGAATTAAAATGAAAAGAAAAGAGAAGAAAATGGAAAAAAATGGAGGAAGCGCAAAAAATAGAAAAAAAAAATCACCTTTCACTGTTCATTCAAAGAGGAGAGGAGGTGAATTTATAGTCCAACTCTTTTAGATAAAGGAAGTAATGTATCTCTTATTGTTATTATAGCTTATAGGCTTACGGTGTCTTAATCTTATGGCATGTTTAGGAGTGTGGTTGTGGTTGTTTTTTAAAGTGCTTTTCATGCTGAAATGCATCAAAATGATAGAGATCAACGCATCAAAACGATCCAAAACATACAAAAAAAAATTAATTTTTAGCAAAAAACATTTTTTTGATTTTTTTTGGAAAAGTGGGGTGACCCGTGTTTCCAAGCGGGCTCTTAATCAATAATGATAAGCATCTAAATTATAATGCTTTTTGAATAATCTTAAAATTTTACGATTCATATATCATTTGGTATCTTTAAATAAATAAATTTATTTTTATTTAAATATGTGTTTTTTATTAATTTTTAACTCAAATCTAAAAATATATGAACATGAATACTATTAGAGCCCGTTTGGCTGAGCGTTTACGGCAACGTTTTTTTGTTAATAGTTGCAACATATCGTTTGGTTACAAAATGAGCCGCACTTTTCATGCATGACCCCACCATTATCTGCGTTTTGAACTTAGTTTTGTTGAAGCAGTTTCTGCACGATTTTCACAATGATATGTTTCTCCTGTTTATTGCAACTGTGTTTATAAACACAGTATTTTACAGAGGCACCGAAGAAGAAGAAGAAGGTGGCAGCTGGAACATAAACAGAACACAATGAAGAGCAGTTCCCTCAGCTCACCGCCAGCCACTGCTCTTCCTCTTCTCCTTCTCCTTCGTCTTCTGCAAGCGCTCCATTGTTCACATGAACAGTGGAGAGCTTCTCCACTGACCCAAACATAAATGCCCAGTGTCTGGGTTCGACCCAATAAAATAAAAAAAATCCAAAAACATTTCTCATATATTGTATTTTATTTGAGAAACTAGTGTTTACAATTATTCAATGACACTACATAATTATATTAGAAGGAGATCGCATGATGACGTAACATTTGCAGAATTTAATCGCAATCCCAATTTTGTTTTTGATGATATTTACCTGATGTTGTTGCACGCTCAGGAAGCCATGAAAACTGTAGTTCTTGTCGGATGAATTTCGTACGTGATGGAATTGCAAATAGTTTAATGAAACAATAAACAATACTTTATATAAAGTATTGTTTATTTCATGATGTAATAGCAGTAGTTAAATGTATAATATTTCAATTAAAAACTATCAATATTAATATGTGTATTTTTTAGTTATTTTATAACCTCAATTTGAAAAGCATTCTTAACCAAATACATTAAATTATTTTTTGTTGAACCTCGATTTCAACCACAGTTTTAACCAAATATATATTTTTCAAAATCAACCTCAACTAAAAGTACTTTTTATAAAACTATTTTTTTTAAATCACAACCACAACAGCTACCACAATATCAAACACACGTGTTAAAAAATCTAGTTAGATTTCGTCAATAACGCTAAAAGATATGAATATTTATTGGCAAAATCAATATGAATGGAGACCATGGGCAACGATTGTAATGTTATGTAACTTTTTTACCACTTACTTAAAATCTCTATTCGTGCCTCATTTGTTAAAAATCACTCATTCAGCTACGAGTCTTTTCTTCTTTTTTTTTTTTCACGTCTTCAAAAAAAAAAAAAAAACACCAACCACATTCAATGCCAAGAAAATTTTATGATATTTAAATAGTAATTAATAACTTTAATTTGCCAACAAATCACATACGAGACCAACTAATATAATTTAATTTATAAAAAAATAACTGAAAGCAGATAAAAAAAGGAGACCTCTAATTTGCCAAATGAATTCAAATATTCAAACTAACATTTAAAATTATTTTTTAAAAATATCCCTATTTTTATTTCATTCTAGAAACCGAAACTTATATCTCTTCTTTTCCCACTTTTTTCCAGTCTCTTGTTCTTCAACAAAAAAAAAAGGGGCTTAAAAAAAGGAGAGACTTAGGATTTAGTCTGCACTGAAGGAGAGACTTAAAAAAAGGGCTTCCATTACTAGAAAACAGAGATTTAGGTTTAGAAAGTTATCTGAGACTAGTTTTCTTCTGATGCAAGAGCAAACTCGATCCAGGATATCAATAATTTATGTCTCGCTGTGATGATCACAGCACATCAAATTGATCGAGGAAGCTTTTCCACCTGCATCTGATGGAGTAGTAGAATCTGAGATATTGAAAGCTGTGATGCCATGGATGGTTGGTCGTCTTCTCTTATCCTTCACTCTCGAAAGTTGATGCCTCATAAAATACTTTTGTGCATGCATGGCTTGCCACTTGAGCTTGGAGTCTCAGAGGCCACAGAACAGTACTGAGAGATCTTGAAATTTCCAATAACTAGTCTCTCCCTGTTAGATAATCTTAGGATGATCTCAAAAAAATTTAAATTACAACGGCAATGGATTAAAATATAAAAAATATTTTTTTGTAAAAAAAAAAAATGATTTATGAAATAAGGGAAAAATAGTCGAGATCTTTTATTCAATTTATTTCTACATGTATTTCAAATAATATCATTAAATTCAATTATGTGATTTAATATTTTATTTTATATATAAAAATTGTAATAGATTATTAATTAAATTTAAATCATATGTGAAACTTTAATTTTATATGTGATTTAATTTCAAAGAAATTTTTATAATATATATTACAATGTTTCAATTTACTCTTTTAATTTCAACAATGTTACCTTAGTTGCTCTAATTATTATTATTATTTTATTAACGTGAATGTCCGGGCCAGATTGCGTGCATCTCGACTAATTTTACAGATCCTGAAATTAATAATTATTTAGATAGGAGGATTGTGACCTAATTATTTTTTCAATGTATCATTTTCCTGCATTGCATAAACAAGTTAGGATTTGTCTCAGGTGTTGATGGTGCATACAAAACAAAACAAAAAAATTACAAAAAAAACGTTTGAGTACAAATGGCTGTTTGGGCTGGGCCTGAATGGTTAGAATCATGGCTAGAGCAACCTATTTCTTTCATATTTCCCTGGCTTAAGTATCAAAATCTTCTGTTCTAACATAGAAGAAAACATTGAACCCATGAAGAAAAATCCATGCTCGCCATAGTTAGTCTAGAATGCAACAGTGAAAATCCTGTTTATATTTGAAGTTTTCTGACTTTATAAGGTGTGAAGTGGAAATACGAGAGAAGAAAAAAATTCACATAGTAAATGAAATTGCAATAAATAGCTGATGAGTATGATAAAAAAAATTAGCTCATGGGTAAAATTGTTGAAGTTAGAACATAATAAAAGAGTAAATGTTTTTTTTACAACAATGAAAGTGTAAATTAGAAGCCGTAAATAAAAAAAAAGGAGTAAATTGAAACATCATATATAATTAGAGAACCCATGCATAATTTTTCCTGGACAAAACATCAAAACTAAACCCTGATTATTTGCTGAAATATAGTTTTATTTTAGAAAGTGATTTTCATGAAAATTAATTATTGAAAAGTAAATTTTTTTATGTTTCATAATGTCATGAAACATAAATCGAAAAATATTTTTTATGTTTGATCATGTCATGAAAAATTAGTTGAGAAATAAGTTATTAATATTTTAATTTATTTTTTCAAGTTTATTAAAAAAATAAGTATCAAATCTGATAGATAAAAAAGTTAAAGGATGATGAAATTAAAAAGATTTCAATTCCATAAATATTTTAAATAAAACAAATATTAATCAAAATAAGAAGGACCAAGTTTGACAGGTAAAAAATTGACATATGATGAAATTGAAAACAGATTTTAATTTTATAAATTATTTTAAATAAAATAAATAACAATCAAAAGAATATGAATAAAATCTGACAAATAAAAAATTAAAAACATATGAAATTAAAAATAATAATTTAACTTTATAAATTATTTTAAATAAAATAAATAACAATAAAAAAAATGGTGGTGACCAAATCTAATAAATAAAAAAAATTCAATTAAGAAAAGAATAAGAAAGAAAAAAAATAATAAAAATAATAAGGATCAAAATTAATATAAAAATCAAATTAAATTAAATTTTAAGGGATAAAATAAAAAAATAAAATTAAAATTAAAAGAAATATATCATAATTAAAAATTAAGGATTAAATTTGATATAATTAACAAATAACTATATATTTTTAATTTTTTATAACTCTTAAAATGAATATAATGGAAAATATTTTATTAAAAACTAAGTTAATTTATTTTCTAATTAAAAAATGTTTTTTACTGATAAAGTTTTATAAAGATAAACAAAAATAAGAAAGTTTACAAAGAATCCACATGAAAAACGGGGTTAGGACAGGAGGATTGATGTGGTTGAAGCCTTTTGTCTTCAAACTTTCCGGAGTCACTCATTTCCTTGCGCACACAAGACAAGCAGATAAGATACAGAAAACCATAGCAAGAGATAAGCCTCTTCCTCTTTCTCCTTCCAGTCTCACACAATCTCACTCTCTCCATCTCTTCTTCCACCTCCATGATACCTCTCCTCTCCCTCCACTCCCCAAAGCCTTCCCTTTTCCTCACCCATTTCCTTCCTCACCTTTCCACTCCTCTCCCTCGCTTCAAATCCCCTCCTCACCGAACCCACCATTTCCCTATCCACTCCTTCCCGAACAACCAACAACAACAGCAGCCCGCCAATCAAAACTTGTCAAATCAACAACCAAGAACCCTTTTCCCTGGCGGTTACAAACGCCCCGAAATTAAAGTCCCCAACATCGTCCTCCAGCTGGACCCGGAGGATGTCATTCGTGGCGGAAGTGAGGCGTTGGATTTGATTGATAAGGCTGTGTCTAAGTCGGTTGGGATTGTTATTCTCAATGGCAGCATCGGGGGTGGTGGCAGCGGAAAGAGCCTTTACGAGGCGGCCTGTTTGGTGAATTCAGTGGTCAGAGATCGTGCTTATTTGTTGATCGGAGAACGTGTTGATATAGCCACTGCTGTTAATGCTAGTGGTGTTGTGCTGTCTGATCAAGGTCTGTCTTGCTTCATTTATCCACTTTTTAAGTCTAGTTTCTATAATTTTTCTCTCTTTTTCGTTGCCTCTCTAAATTAACTTTGTGATTATCAGACATAATTTCGTTAATTGCATTTGTTTTAAGTAGTATTAAAAATCGAATTAATTTTCGAAATGGATTTTGTAGAGAATTGTGTTCATTCTGGTTTAATACATGTATGAGCACTTGAAATAATCCAGGCATTGAAGAGTAATGTGTTTCTTTGTCATTTTACAGGGCTTCCTGCCCTTGTGGCAAGAAATATGATGATGGGTTCTCGAACTGAATCAGTTGTTCTACCTTTGGTAGCCAGGATTGTGCAGACACCAAATGCTGCATTAAATGCGTCTAATTCTGAAGGTGCTGATTTTCTTATATATGTTCATGGCCCAGAGGAAGATTTTGATGTAGAAATGAGCCCTGGATTCGGGAATGTGAAGATACCAATCTTTGTCCTCAATGCTTCACGTGGGGAGGCCACATTGTCGGTGGGGGCATCAAAATTTCTGAAAACCGGTGCTAGTGGTTTAGTTCTGTCATTGGAAGATTTGAGGTTATTTAGCGATGATGCTTTGAGTCAGATGTTTGACACTCTGAGTGCAACCGGTAAAAACTTTCAGGATGACCTTGAAAGCTTCAGTAAGCTCAAATCTATGGATATGGAAAATGATATTCATGAAAAAACAACGGTGGCAGGCTTTGTTAAACTGGAGGATAGAGAAAAACAGCTCATAGAAAAAGAGAGATCAATATTGCTTGAAGCTATTGATGTTATCCAGAAAGCTAGTCCTCTGGTGATCTTTTATTTAAAAATTTGATATTTGGATTTTGTTCATGTGATAATTCTACGTTCGTGTTGATTTTCTTTCTTTCTTTTTAACCCTGAACAAGGGCATTGGCTTTGCATGACAGATGGGGGAGCTTTCACTTTTCATTGATGCGGTTTCTCAGATTGACGAGCCATTTTTACTGGCTATAGTGGTAATTGTGTGCTGAACTTCAACAAATTCTGGTTCCAGGGATATACATTGGTATTAGCTCTACATTTCAAATAAATCCCTCCTCTTTACTTGAAAGGATTTAAAATCAACTTCAATAATTTTTTGTAGTTTTTGTTTTACTTCTAATTGAAGAAAACAATCATTTCAAGTCTATGCCATGACTTTCGTTTCTATGTTGCATGAGATCAGAACATGGTTTCATGTTTCAGGATTTCCATTTTTGTTCAAGCAATTTCACGAACAAGCTGACTAAACAGTTTCATTTTGACCTTTAGGTGTTAGCTTCATTATTTTTCCATAACTTGTTCAATAAAATTATGGGTCATCATGATTTTCATACTTTCTAAGGATCCACTTCTTGTTCTTATTTCTCATCTATCCTTTCTCCTAAGACTCTGTTTGTTTTTGCGTTTCAAAAGCGTTTTTGAAAAAAATTAAAATTTTTTTATTTTTTTCTTTACTTTAAATTAATATTTTTTTGGTATTTTCAAATTATTTTGATGTGTTGATATCAAAAATAATTTTTAAAAAACAAAAAAACATTATTTTGATACGTTTCCAAGTAAAAAGCACTTTGAAAAGCAACCACAACCACATTCTCAAATAAACTCATTCCTATCGTGGTTGGACTTCGCATTAGTAAGTGCAAATGATGCACTAATACCCTTCCAGAGAAAGGCATTGGTATTGGCATTCTTCACTTTTGCTTCCCTTGATTTTTCTCTGTTTTTTTTTTAAAAAAAATCTTTTTCTGCAACAAACGATAAGTTTGTTATCATGAAAAGAACACTGAGACTCATACTGAGATTGGTTGGTTGTTTGTGCCATTATCTGTATGAACATGCTGCCAAAGGCTTTTGTTCTTCCTTGACTGTTTGTCTTTATTGGTATCATCCAGGGTGAGTTTAACTCTGGGAAATCAACTGTTATTAATGCACTTCTTGGAAAAAGATACCTTAATGAGGGTGTTGTTCCTACAACAAATGAGATCACTTTCTTACGCTACTCCAAGAGTGATTCTGAAGAGCAACAACGTTGTGAAAGGCATCCAGATGGTCAATATATATGCTACCTTCCAGCTCCAATTCTTAAAGAAGTAAGTCTTTTCATTTTTCGTCTCATGTGTACTCTTGAATTCAGTTCTGAGATGTTCTATATAAATGTCTACTTGGATCATCTTGTTTATATCAGATTGCAAGGTTCCAAGGTATTTTCTGCATATGAAATGTTTGTGTTTGTAGTCAGTTTAGCTAACATTCAGCTGCAATACACTTTTTAATGCAACTTTTTTGGATGTGCTTAATCTCATAAGAAGTCTACATAGTGCAATTTCTGCCACTTGCGTATGTAGGTTTCTTTCTACAACTTGATATTTTGTTTTATGCCTAATTGCACTTTCCATAACAATTTGACTTGGAGTAATGCTAAAAGCCCCAAAAGTTGGAACCCAAATGTTTTCCCTGAATCACTCCCACCATTGATTGGTGGGCTCCATGCACCAATTAAACAGTGGGAGTGATTCAGGGAACCCATTCAGGCTCATCGGACTCTTAGGTTTGATTAGTATGCAATTCACATTTCCTCCCCTTAAATGTGAGTCAAAGTTAATGGTTAGTTTTCCCTGGTAAGGATGCCACACCACGGTATTTTTCCTAGATGGGACTGAATAAGTTACAAATTCTTGGAATGTTAAAAGCCATAAAAAGAAGCTTAATAATCTTCAAAATGTAGGTATTAGAGTCACAGGAGAATTTTGGAGACAGGGAACGTCATATGATCTAGTCCATTTTCTGAATGTGCCATAAAGAAATAACCACATTCTGCATGGAAGAGTAAACCCAGATGCATTTAACATTGATAGCGGAAGGAAAAGTTCGTGCACTGGACAGTAAGAGGGAACCTAGAGAAGTCAAAAGCATTCAATCCTACATCTTTGTTAGTTCATTCACTCTGTTTTATAAAGTTTGTGATTTCTTAAAATAGAATAATATTCCAATCTAGAGTAGTTACATCATAATAATATTCCATTTCATGAGTTGCTTTATAAAAAATCCACTTAATGCTATAGCCTATAGCTCCTTTGGATGCTGTAACTAATGCATTTTATTATTCTTTTCTTTCTTAAACAGATGAATATTGTTGACACACCAGGGACTAATGTCATTCTCCAAAGGCAACAGCGTCTTACTGAAGAATTTGTGCCTCGTGCAGATTTGCTTCTTTTTGTTATTTCCGCTGACAGGCCATTAACTGAAAGTGAGGTATGCATGATTGTGAATGTGACATAGCAATCTATAATGTTTTATAGTTCTGAAACACAGTGGATTTGAATGCCCTGGCCCATGGATTTTAGCCTTGACTGTTACATTTTATACTTAACTGTCTAGGGATATGCAAGTAAGAAATGCGTTAAAGCTTCTTTGACTTCTTGATGCCGTCCAAATAAGATTGAGGTTTAGTTGAAGGTACCTCCATTGATTTTGAAAGTGAATTTTGCAGAGAAAATTCCTAGCATAGATGGGACCTTGAGCAATATAAATCCTAAGAAATTGCTCCACCATTGGCACATGCATATGATGATATGACTATAAGATATGGTTTTGAGAGGCCCTCACTTTGGACTAGAAGAATTCCAGCATTATATCAAATTCATTTTCTTAGTTGTTAAAGTATCTCAGCCAGTGATTTGCTGTTTCCTGAAGTAATTTTGGTCTCACTCCTGATATTATTTCCAGGTTTCTTTTCTTCGTTATACTCAACAGTGGAAGAAGAAAGTTGTTTTCGTGTTAAATAAATCTGACCTCTACAGGAATTCCAGTGAGGTAAGTTATAAACTTTTTTCCATATTATTTGTTGGTGTCTCCTAGTTTGCAATATCCAAGCTACTTACAAGAGTCTACTTTTGTTTCTGTGATTTTATGTAGCTCGAGGAAGCTATGTTGTTCATTAAGGAGAATACAAGGAAATTGCTGAAAACCAATGATGTGATATTATATCCTATCTCTGCTCGGTCTGCTCTTGAAGCAAAACTGTCAGCTTCTTCTGACCTTGGAAAAGATTACACAGAATTATCAGTTTCAAAATCTCATTTGAAAATCTCTAGATTCTATGAACTTGAACAGTTCTTGTATAGTTTTTTAGATGCCTCAACAACCACAGGAATGGAAAGAGTAAGGCTTAAACTTGAAACCCCAATTGCAATTGCTGAACGTCTACTTTCTGCCTGTGAAACTCTTGTGAAACAAGATAGCCAATTAGCCAAGCAGGATCTAACCTCCGCAACAGAACTGATTGATAGTGTGAAAGAGTATGCAATAAAGATGGAAAATGAGAGCATCTCTTGGAGAAGAAAAACTATGTCACTGGTAAGTTTTCCAGAGAAGATGTGTACAACCACTCACAGACCAGCTCACAGTAATGAATTAGATGTAAATTAGTGGTAATTTTTCACGAATGATGTCAGTTTATGTGCTGTGCTGATGGATGAAATTGCAGATTGATGCCACAAAATCTCGTGTTTTGGAGCTCATAGAATCGACCCTACAATTATCAAATCTTGATCTTGTTGCTTCATATATATTCAGAGGGGAAAAGTCTGCTACAATGCCAGCCACCTTAAAGATTCAAAATGATATAATTGGTCCTGCACTTACAGATGCACAAGTGAGTTAATGGTTCTTACCTTTTTAGGAACTGTGTTGATGATGCTTTATACTTGTGCTATGCTGTATATTGTCAAGTGTGTAATTTGCACATCTTAGTGCTTTTTTTTTTAAGATCCACTAAAACCTTTCTTTCCACTGATATTTCCTCGGTACCTTGGTGACTGCATATCTTTAGAGTTCTTTGGCTTTTGTCGCTCATTTTGCTGTTTCTTGTTATTTTTATTTTGGCATACAGAAATTGCTTGGAGAATACCTGAAATGGTTACAATCAAATAGTGCTAATGGAGGAAAACTATACAAAGAACAATTTGAAAAACGATGGACTTCAATTACCTATCCAACCTCCCAGATACATTTAGAGACCCATGATTTGGCGAAAAAAGTTGACCTCAGCATTAGAGTGATAGAGAACCTCAGTGCCGGGGCCACTTCCAAGCTATTTGAAAAGCAAATACGTGAAGCGGTTAGTTCTAATTTTCTGTGGCCAAGTGCCAAATTCTCTTAAAATTGCTGTCAGAAAATTTTGCAACCTTGTTTGAGCAAAAGCTGGCATCAATAACAGTTAACCAGTCTGATATAGTCTTTGTCAAGACATATATACAGTAGAATGCTTATGAAGATTCATGATCATATTGGTTTAAATATATATTTTGTGTAACCATAAACAAATTTCCCACTTAACAAACATAGTGTTATGAGAGATTGATAACACCTGATTTTTTCCATTCTCTATAACTTATTTTGCATGAGTGCAGAATCTGGTGTGCACTGGTTTATTTTTGGATTTTAACAAAGGTGGAGCATTGCACAAAATAACAAAATTGTCTGCAAGGAATTTATGAATGAGACATTGTAACCTGAGTAATTTCTGGTGGCACCAGTGGAACCTTGGACAAAATAACAAAATTATCTGGAAGCAATTTCAGAATGACACCTTATAGCCATAGTTAATTTCTGGTGGCATTATGTGTATTGTGTTATAATATAAAAGTCTGAGGCATGTAATCGAAAAAGAAAAAATAAATAGAAGGTAAAAAGGCATATAGAAAGTGGTTCTGCCTTTAATTCTTTTGTAAACTGAAGTATCAGCACTTTTATGCTATTTCAACGAGATTCCTCATAACTTTCGTCTTAGGTGCAGTGAGACTTTTTGTCCAATCAGTTCCGTTTTCATTTTAGTCAATTTGTGAGTCAATGTGCCTGAAGTCAAATGTTTTCTCTTTGGTCATAGTTCTTGGGGACTTTTGGCGGATTAGGAGCTGCTGGTTTATCTGCCTCACTTCTGACATCAGTACTGCCTACTACTTTAGAAGATCTTCTTGCTCTCGGCCTTTGTTCTGCTGGAGGGTAATTTTTCTGCCTGCATTTCTTTCCGTTTTGTTGTTTTATTGCTGAAGTGTATTTGCAAATATTTTTCAGTTTGTGCAGTATTTGCATGATTGTCGATTGATATCCTAAAATTCTATGAAGGCATCATTCCAACATGACATATTTTCTGGGTTATTCCCCTAAATTTTGAAATGGCTAGTTGCTCATATTTTCACTCTGCACTTGTCTGCATGAATCCTTGTATTCTGATCCATATCAAGTTATCAGCATGCAGTTCTTGTTTCCTCTAATGATATTTTTGAATATCGTTCCACATTTCAAACATGCAATAAGGTATTCAATATCTGATTGAATCTTTGCTTTATAATAGGTTCATAGCAATTTCCACTTTCCCAGTCCGTAGGCAAGCGATTGTAGACAAGGTAAATAAGATTGCAGATGGCCTTGCACGTGAAGTTGAAGAAGCTATGCAGAATGATCTCATGGAAACTGTTGGAAATTTGGAGAACTTTGTAAAAACTATTGGCAAGCCTTATCAAGATGCAGCACAAGAAAGACTGGACAAACTTTTAGATCTTCAAGAAGAACTATCAAATGTTGATAAAAAACTTAGAACACTTCGCATTGAAATACAGAATGTTCATTTATCATGAAACCATGGTAAAATCTTAAGTTTCATCATTTACCAGTTTTCCCTCTGATTCTTTTTGTGAAGCAAGTGTGAAGTTTTGATATGTATGAATAAGAACACCGTTTGGTAATTCCATGTTAGTAATCACTTCTGTTTATGGATTGTTAATCTTGCTGTGGAATGTTGTGAAATAGTGGAATCTAAATTGTTCTGATCATCTACCTGATGCAATGCATCGAGAATGGGTGTTACCATGTGAATTCAGATCAGCAGCTAGTTACTCTTACCTGATTCATTGAACACAGAAAACAACTGGCAGATCCTTTTGTTCCTTCCTCGTCACATTGTTTGAGACGAGCTGCATTAACCATCCCCAACGGTATTTTTTCAGGGATGAAAAGAATCACCATATTTTCGATGTATAGCAACGGGGATTTATAATAGTTTGTTCTATCTTGTTTATTTTTGATGGTCGACCATAATTTTCCTCAAGAGCTTGGCAAACTTCAGATTATGACCCTTTCGGTAAATGTCAAAAAGCACTGGTTGCTGCTTGCCTGGGTTGAGAAACCTCGACATCTTCTCATCACAAATAGACGGTAAGTTGTATGTTCATGGAAATGTTTAATCAGGTAGGACAATAGCGTGTCAACAACAATATCTACTTACCGACCGACCATCCATAAAGTTTGATGTCGGTTTCTCATATCGATTTTCGTGATTAACAAATATATCACCCATTGATTTCATGACATCTCTGCAGACTTTGCGTGTGATTCTTCCGAGATTTTTCAAGGGACACTAGCATGATCACTGGGAGGAAGAAAAGGCAATACTACTATAATGGTCAAAAGGGATGAGAGTGCGCATCTTTGTTGTCAAGCATGTTTTATAAATAAGCCATGAATTTGATTCCTCATCGTCTTTTGTCTGTAAATATATAGTTGAAGTAGAAATGGACAAATAGACATGCGTGTTTAAAAATGTTAAATAAACAATCAGAGGCACACTGGGCCTTCGTGCATCTGGGACCAAGGCGATAGGCTCTTTTGCCTTTCGTTAATGAGAGTCGACTCTTTACTTTCCCCCTCTAAAATAAAAAGATGATCGCGAAAGCAAATTTGATGGCTGGGAGAGAGTATGTATAGGGCATATATTCTTCTGTCAAGCTCACTGCTAGCTAGGCCTAAAGCACAGTGGACACCTTTCTTGGATTTCTGGGAATGAAAAAGGCTTCGTTAAGGACCGCCAATAAATACTACTCCTAAGCTTATCTCCTTCATGCTACTAGCAGCTGGGTTTGGTATCTAGCCTTGCTCAACAGGAAACTGCTTTTAATTTCTCGAATAAAAAAAATGCTTTCATGGTTCAATATCGCAACAAGGTACCGATGGTTGCAACAATGATATCATATAATAATTTTGGTACTAACCCTTGAAGGGCATTTCATTAACTAAGTATTCATGAGTCATGCATGACATTTGATCCTTTTGTTAGCTAGATTAGGGTGACAAGACCTAGCATGGGATCATTTCTATATGTCAATTACATGTCTCTTTGCAACAAGTACATAAATTCTAATCCATGGAACCCATCACTTTCACCTTTAAATTATCGATTCTCTTAACAGGGAAAAAGAATAGCCATAGTGCATGCTGCAACGACTGTAGGTTTTGGCTTTTCAAGGGAAACAATATACACAAAAACCAAACACAAAAGATAGGAGCTCTTCAAAAAAATTCCTTTATTAGAAAAAGTAGAAGTCACTCCTTAATGCATTAGGCTTTCGTCTCTCGCTTGACGACGGGTTTTGAATTCCTCCATTGAGTGTCATGTCCATTTGCCTCGTGCTTCTGTTAGTGGGGAAATTAGACGCAATCTATCTGATCTCTTCAGTCTGCAATGCCTATCTTCTGCTAATGCAACAAGGAATATATGCTGGACAGGGCTTTACGATTTATCTGAGCTGCATTTCATGTTAGACGCCTTTTAGTGGCAGGCAAGTGGGCTAGTACTGTCTTAATTATGGTTTTAAATCCTGAAGCGTTGTTGAAATGTCTAGGTGCATTATCATTGCTCATCACCTATTCTAGTTATGGCTGCAGGTGATGGGTATTCTAGCATTATTGTACCATTTTCATGTTTTTTATAATCCATCCAGCCTCGTACACCGCGTTCGTTAATGTCCCAAGATATTTCTTCACTATCCCCGCCTTTTTTTATTCTAACCAAACACTACCATAAGAATAAAAGTGTTCTAACTAGAAAATGTCAGAGGAAAGCTAGATTAAGTTAGTTTGACAATGGTATGCCTTGTAGTTGACTGTCCTCGCATTTGGCAGGACAGAAACCTCCTATGATGTTTGATGCCTTGGGCATGAGGTGGTGCTAGAGTAATTGATATTTATCATTGACATTGTTGCTTATGGTAAGTAATAATTAAAGACTGAAACAATAATAATTTATGAACCATAAAGGCTAAAGGGCAGAGGGAATTAAAGGAAAGTAAGTGGCCGACGCATAGAAAAGTCCTACATTTGCAGCTTAATTTGTCTAATGCTGCATGACAGAATTGTTATTATCGAGGCTCGCATTTTAAGCAAGCATCATGATTAATTGTAATTATTGAAAGAAAAGTTGGGAGACCGCTTGCCTTACAAGACATTTGAAGGTAGGTTTAGTTTAGTGTTTAATTCCTACCAATTGGTTCTTCTCACTGGAAAAGCGAATCCTACACTTTTTACGTTTAAAGGTTCATGACTGATGAGGTCTTGTTTCCTCTTCTCTTGAGTTCTCCTGTATCTGGCAATGTGAAGGGCTTGATGTTTAGCTGCAAACTTGGAATTAATGTCAAGTCGAGCCAAAAACATAACCTGCAAAACAAGCTCTCTCTAAATCTAGAGATCCCTGTAATGCTTAAGTCAGCTTAAAGAAGTTAACGGGAAGAACTTTCATGAAGAGAACAGTTCAGTCTTTGTTTTCAAGAGTGAATGCAAGGAATGCATTTTTGATGCCCCGATGACAGAGGACATAAGAGTTATTGTGTACCTCTGTTTTTGGTAGTAGTTTCATTTATTAACAGTTAAAAATAAACTAATAACTGTGGTGATTATTTCACTGTATACATAAACTCATTTTACCAGATTATAATAGTATTTTGACATTTTTGCTCTTACAAGGCTAGCTTTGGGTGTGGAGGACATGGCTGCTCTGCCACCATATTTACTTTATTTCTTTCTTCTTTTATTGAAGAGAAGGGTGGAGTGGACCAAAGAAGAAGCTCGAAGAAGGGGTCAGAAGCCTTGTAAATCATGAAAAGAGATGGAGAGAGAAGAGAGAGAGAGAGAGAGAGGGTCGATGATTTTCAATCCCTTTTGCAAGCCTGAGAGTAAGGGTTAGATGGAAGGGAGGGGAGGGAGTAGCGACGAAAAACAACCTCGATCGGCCTTGGTCAACGCACCAAGACTTTTTTTTTTTCCCGCTTCATTTGACTTTCAGGTTTACGTTTTCTAGGATCTTTGCTTATTTTTACACTATTTGGTTTGTTTTCAGGAAAGGTTTGTTGCTCAATTGTCTTTTGATTTCTCTCTTTTCCTTTCATTTTATGTTTTTTTTCCAAGCAATAAGATGGGGAGAAAGTGGCTTCCATATGTATGTTTCATATGTAACTCTTTTGCATTTGTCTATTTCGCTTCCATGGACTTTGCTCCTTTTGTTCGAGGTTTTTTCTGGCCTTCTTTCCTAGTCATGATCCATATCAACCATATTTATGTAATTTCAATTCCTCCAATAAGACATACAATCAATTATAAAGTATGAGAATTTATATAAAATCCAATATACATGAATAAAAAGCAAATAAACATTAAAAGATATATAAATTCATATATCTACAATAAAAAATTAAGCATTGATGTTTACATGCTTAAACAAAATACATTACAATCTAAAATGAACTTATTATGCCTAGTTTATGTAAACAAAAGTGATAAATAAGTTTACTCTTGGCATGCATGAGATGACACTGAAAAATACAATACATAAACATAAACAACTGACATAATTTAACTAATAATATTATATCAGATAAAATATAGCTAGGATCTGTTTTCTTTATCCCATGTTGATAAGTAAAATCTTTTTATCCTGTTTACTTATCATTCTTTTATCTTTTATTTCAATTTCCACTATTTAACATCATGTTATCATTTATCACCCATAATCCGGGTAAACTAATATACGCTATGTCAATTCTAAATTGATGTCATTAGTCATTATCTTGAGAGTGACAAAACAAAAGTATATCGATATCTTTCCACCTAGTATCATTAGCTTCCATTTCATTGGATAGCTAATTAATTTTTCATGTTCATGCCGATGTCAATGAACTCATTGATATAATTAGCCTTTTTATTTTTCAAGAACAACTAATCACATCCAATTCTATTTATTTTTTTCATGTTAATGCTGATATAAATAAACCTATTGACATTATTATTATTATTATTATTTCCCTGAGAATAGCTAATCAAGTCCAATTCTATCAACCGAGAATTTTTTATGCTCCAAAGGTGTGGTGAAAAAGCCTATTTACTCATATTTTTTGTTGAATTTGTCATTTGCACCGTCGCTTTCACATGAAGTGAATAACGCGGGAGTGACAGGCGTCTTTTACAAATGGTAAGTAACGTGATATTGTAAAAACCAGTTACATGCTACGAGGGCCTATAGAATCCTTGTAGTATCAGCTAATCGGAAAAGGGGAATCTTTTGATTCGGCTAGCCCACGCCCTTATTATCGATGATGTGCCCTGTACCGGGCTCGTTCCTTGATGACCGCCTGGCCACTGTCCTAATCCTGGCCATATCCCTTGTCCTTTCAGTGTTTTTTATTTCTTTGTAAAGTAGCTGAGTACTCTGTTTCGATATTTTCTTGTAGTACCTGAAACGAATCCCTGAAACGGGTTGACGTGGAAACGACCTCAAACTTAAAATCTGATATTCATGCTGATTGTTTTTTTATATTTTGTTTTTAAATTAGAAATCAAAATTTAAACATTACTGTGGATCTTGCAGGATAGAGCTACGATTGATTTGTTTTTGAGTTTCAAGAATTTCAGACCAGAAGTGAGTGGTTTGGTGTCTGGTTGCCAAGAATATCATTCCCTCCGTACTTCCCAAAATCATTTCATACACGCTCATCAATTGAAGCAAGTAAACTGTTACCTTCCGCCTGCAGCCTAGCCTCCACCTCTTATCATTCTCATCCTCTCCTTTACCGTCCTATATTATGGTTGCGTGTGCAAAGTTGAAATGTTATTCTTTGCATTGTGGTTAAATTGTGTTTCTAAAGGTTTTTAATTTTTTAAAAATTTATATTATTTTTTATATAGTTTTATATAATTTTGAAAAATAAATTTAAAAAAATAAAAAAATAATTATTTTGATATATTTTTACGTAAAAAACACTTTGAAAAACAATATCTACCGTACTCCCAAACGTGTTAGAAAATAATATAAATTATATATTAGGACTTTACCTAATAGTTTAGGCTATTGGGTTGAGATGGTTCTTTGACATGGTGTTATAGCCTTGATGACCAAGTGGTCACGAGTTCGAATCTCACCACCCCTATTTATTTGATAAAAATTAAACACAGAGTAATGTGGGCATGTGCAAGTTGAAAGTCCAACACTTGAGAGGGTCTGTTAGAGAATAATATAAATCATATCTTGGGACCTCACCTAACAATTTAAGCGATCAAACGATCACGAGTTCAAATCTCATCAGCCGTGTGTTAGAGAATAATATAAATTATATCTTGAGATCTCATCTAACAGATTACTTTGATCCATCTTGAGACCTCACCTAATAAAACTTACCCGAAATCAAGATAAGGTTACGGTGGCAAAGGAAGAATCATAGTAAAACAGTACTTTACAACAATTTCATAACTTCTATCCTTATCTCCCCGTGCTCAACCAGAACCTGGCCTCTTGGGCAAAATGATACTAGTGTGGATTCTGCCTTTTAGAGGGGTGGAAAAAACGAAAAACCTTTTAACCACAACCGTTGAGATTGTAGGCGCAGCGACAGCGACAGCGACGCCCCTACTCTTCTTGACTTAATGCTAAGTTTCCAATCTTTTCTCTGTACAAGAGTTCTCTATGTGTTCTGCATGTGGTTCTCTCTTCCAAAAACATGTTTTATGATTGTTTTGAAATTTCATTTTCATTTACACAAGTGAATTGACAAGAGCAAAGAAAAACCCGTATTTAATTTGACAGTCTTGCTTTCCCACTTCTCAAGCAATTTCTCGAGAAAAAAACAAACAGAGTTTTTGTCCAAGAAAAGAGAGAGAGATAAAGAGAAGTGGTAGGGTTTTTAATAAAATCATATTTTTTACTTAGAATTAAAACTTGAGAGTCTCTAGTCTGATTTGCTGTAAATTGTTTATGATCTGAATTCTATTTGGAATTTAAATTAATATTCTTAAAATAATTTTAAATACATAGATTGATTTAACCCTTCAAATTTAATTCAATTCCAAGAATTATAAACAGCATGTAAAAGTAATATTAATTAACCAATCTCTGTATTTTGTAGTGTTGAAAATACTTAAAATAAACCCTTGACTAACAATATAACTATCCTTGATTTTTTGTTTTTTTTCCAAAGTACCCTTTGCCCTAATCAAATTTCTCTCCCTTGCCCCCTTTCTCCTTTTTTTTTTCTATTTTTTAAAATTAAATTATAAAACAAATTAATTCCTACCTGTTTCTTAAGTCGTGTGAGGTTCAATTCAGGGTTTCTTCAAGAAGTTCGTTGGTTGGACGCCCTCTAACTTTTTATAATAACAATTTTCATCTCTTTAGTTTTCATTTTCCAGTGCAAGTCCCTCGAGTATTTTTTTTTTACAAAAACTAAGTCAATCTAGCAGTTGCTATCAGGAATCCATGATTGTATGATCATGTGATTCAGCAACAAATTATTCAAAAAAAAATAAAATAAGGTATGTTATCATATATTTAGAATTGTTTTTTTATATAAAAAAATAAAATAGTTTCCAAGCTAAAAGAAAAGAGAATTTAACAAATATTCAAAATATACTCACATGAAGTCATTAAAAATCCCAACATCCCACGGTCAAAATATCAACTAAAATGCTAAATGAAATAATTTGCCAAAGGGATTAAGTTGTGATAATGATGACAATTTTAAATTAAATAAAAGTAATATATATATAAAAAATAAAAGTGAAATCAGGTGATCACGTCATTTTGAATATTTTCTTTAAACTATTTTTTATTTAGTTAATTTACTTTTTTTAAATCATATATAGATACTTGACCAGGATTTCACCGTCAGTCAGATAAATTTTTTTGTAGAAAAAAACTGAATATGCAAGATTTTTCAATGTAATTTTTTACAAAACAAATCATAATCATAAATCAAAAGGTTGCACTTAATTAAAAAAAATCAAGAATCATATGTGCCAATAAATACAAAAAAAAAAAAAATGTTAATGTGTGTATTTGACTTGCCTCATTGCAGGTCAGATAATTTTTTTTCTAATATAAAAAAATGAATGTATAGGTGTTTTTAATATTTTTGACATCGAGTAAAAAATATAATTGTAAATAAAAAAACCAATGCTTACATATAATAAAATAAAGTAAAAATCATATGCATTAATAAAAACGTGAAGGATCTCAAGTTAATTTTTAATGCTGTAAAAATATAAGATAATGTTGCAATTACTACAGGAAAACATAATTTCCTTTTGATTTTTTATAATAATTTAAAAAATATAAATAAAAAATAAAAAATATTACAAATACAAATTATAAAAAAATTAAGATAAGAACAAAAAGAATGGTATAGATAAGTCAAGTGTAGAGTAGAGTGATAAATATCCCAAGTGTAAAGAATAAAAAAAAATATTTTTTTAATAAAACATGTAAAGAAAAAAAAGGCCAAACTAGAAAAAAATATAGAAGAAAGAAGGTAAGAAAAAAAAAAGTGGTAACAAGTATAAAATAAAAAATATACCAAATAAAAAATTCTAAGCAATTTTTTTAAATAAAACCTAAAAAATTACAGATTTATCACCACTATAATATAAGAATTACAAAAATTTATAATATGCTACTTTTACTGTTAACAACGTTTCTTTTTAGTATATATAATAATAATAATAATAATAATAATATATAATAATGTATACGATAAAGTCAAAAATGTGACTGGCGATTTGATGTATAGTTTAAGAAACTTGCATCTATAACAATAAAATTATTAAAACCTTCTCAACCACCATCACACGCGTGTTTTAACTTCTAATTGTAAATCAATTGATTTTATTTTTAAATTAAACCATTTCAATTGTATCAGATAGTGGTTTGGGGAATGTTATCATTTTTAAAAGTTCAGTTTTCAAATAGCCTAAGCTACTCTCAATGAAATCAATCAAATAAATATGATTTTGAACAAACAATTGTTCGAGGGACCTACATAAATAAAATAAAAACTAAAGTAACAGAGTTTCAGCAGACCAAAAGTTAGGGAACTGTATGGAGAGATGGCAGGTTAAATTTTTTCTAACATAAAAAAAAATTAAAAAATAATAACCCGAGTTAACTCGTGTTAATTTAACTAATACGCGAACTGAGATATAAAATTAAAATAACTTTACAAAAAAATTAAAAAAAATCACAAAATTCAAAATTCAATAATCTAATGTCAAATGATGAAACATGTCAAGAGAAGAACTATTGAATAAAATATCAGAGTCAACTTGGGTTAACTTGATTAACTCACCACCCACGATATATGATTGGGACAAAAAAATTACTTTTTGAAAAAAACAAAACCTAGAAAAAAAATCAAAATTAAATCAATAAAAAAAACACTAAACAAAACTGGGTCAACTCAAATTGACTTGACTTACCCCCTTCGGGATAATATCACATAAACAAATTAAAAAAATCAAAAAGTTCAAGGGCCCATAAATTAATGTAAAAGGATAAAAAAAATTTAAAAACAAATATCAAGGAAAAAAAATTTAAGTCAACCTAGGTTACCATGACTTATATTATATCTGGGATATGAGATCATGATAGCCCCATAAAAAAATAAAATAAATAACAAAGCTAAAGGTCTAATAACTCAATGTTGAATAATAAAATTAGAAAAACAATTAATTTTTTAAAAAAGAATTGAACTTAAACTGTTCTAATATCCCAAACCAGTAATCAAGGTCATAAGATTGAGATTACCTCGCAGAAGGAAGACAATAAAATCACGAAGCAAAATTTTCAATCATAAAAATTAAAAAAAAAAAAAATAGCAATCAAAACAATGAAGACCAAATATGATAGAAAAAACTAATTGAAAGAAAATAATTAGAGATTAAATTAAAAAACAAAATAAATTAAGAAAATAATAAAACAAATAGCAATCCAAAGAATAAGGACCAAAATTATATACAAATATTAAATGAAATACAATGTCGAGGGAAAATTGAAAAAATAAATAAATCAAGAAAAGGATAAAAAAATGTGAATCAAATTGGATACAAAAATCAAATGAAATAAAATGTTTAAGGATGAAATTAAAAAAAAACTTGAAATAGAATTAAAATAAAAACAAATTGCAATAAAAAATAAAAATAAAAATAAATACAATCTGGAGGACACGACTGAATTTTAGAAGGTCCGACATGAATATCGAGGTCAGGAAAAAGGGGAAAGAAAAAGAAAAAAAACCACCTAATTAACTGAATCGTCAGTATATACTTCTGATGACATGGTAGATGGTCATTTTTTGCTGCTGAATATGCTGCACACGTCACTTGAAGCAGCGCGGGTGACGTCCACTTGCTGGCACGTGCATGGATGACACCAACAACTTTTTCTTTTTTTTAATATTTATATTTATTAAAAGAAAAGATGCCCTCTACTTGGATATAACAAAAACAAAACAAGAGAAAATACAGAAAAACCCTTACAAGGAAGGCTTTATTTTTTTTGAACCTGATAAGATTTAAGTATTTTTGCCATGTATAAAAAATGGGGATTTCCATAAAATCCCTCCATCAACTTGATTATATATTTTAAAAAAAACTATTGTGAAAATACTAAAACATCATTGACCAACAGTGAATGAGATTTTACTTTTTAGAAGTAATTTAATTATTCTAATATGCATAAAAAACTAAAAGATAAGGAAGACCCTAGACTTTAGTTTTTTTAAAAAAATTAATTCCAAGAGCAAAAAAGTCATTTTACTTTGCATAAAAAAATATAAAAAAGACTGATCTAACTCCCATAAATATAGTAATGACCAATAAACCCATGTGAAAAGACCAAACCACTTCAATAGCCAGCTATTTAATTTGTTTTGAAAGGGTTAAAATCATCATTTTACACATGAACAATGGTTTTCCTATACAATTTAGATTTACTTATTAGTTGTGTGACCTGCGCTTCACCACAGGTCGGATAGATTTTTTTTGCAAAAAATAAAAAATAAATATTTAAGTTTTTTTTTAAATTCTAATTATAAATAAAAAAGCTTATGAGAACTATTTATGTCAATAAATGCAAAAAATAAAGTGTTAACGTGTCTATTCAACTCGTCTAGCTGCAGGTCGAATAATCTATTTTTCTAACGCAAAAAAATTAATGTGTAGGTGTTGTTAATGTGTTTTTTTACATCAAGTAAAAAATATAATCGTGAGTCACAAAGTCAACTCTTATATATAATAAAATATAATAAAAATCATATGTATTAATAAAAATATGTAAGATTTCATGCTAATTTTTAACGTAGCTGAAAAATAAAAATTCAACTGTTGATGACAAAATTAAAATTACTATACGGCCCCTTGAACCAAAAGTTCTGATCGTATACTCTCTAAGGGCAATACAATAATTATATTGTTATTAAAAAAATAAAAAGAACAAATCAAGAAAGATAAAATTGGCAATGTATAAAGATCATCTTATCTACCCTTCAAGTAAAGTTTTAAAAATTAAAGGATGAAGAGTAAAAAATTAATTTTATTGTAACCCTAAATACATTTTATGGTTTACGGTGAAATACCTATGGGATCCAGTATTGTACTTAATAATAATTATTATAATAATTCTACGGATATCCCCACGTACTCACACTAGGTTTTGACCCTAAAATATCAACTCACCATAGAAAATAAGAACAGGTAGGGGAAAGGAATCCCATATCAAAGAGAATCTTGCATTTTTGTTTCGGTCGCTCTATTGTTTTCTCTTGTCAGGAAAGCCTGATGTTTCCTCTCTAATCCAGGAATTTCTTTGAGCAGTAAGCATTTAGAATCCCACCGATTCCTTCTTCTTTTTGAAGTCAAATAGTTTTTAAGATACTTTGGATGCTTGTTCTGTTCTGTTTTTTTTTTTTTTAATTTTTTTTTAGAGGAATACCAATTAGGGAATACTTCAAATATTTCTCCCCCCCCCCCCCGGAATTTACCCTTTTATTTACAAGAATATTAAAAAAAAAACTACAAATACATTAATGAATTCGAATTTCTTACCCCTAGCGGACAGTTTTATACTCTTATATGTTTTCACAGCTCTTGAAAGTTTTTTATGCTTTTTTTTGCTGACGGAGAGACCCATGAAATAACTTCACATAGAAATTGGGCTACTGAACATAAGTTTAGAACATAGACTTCTTAGCCGAACCTAATTGTTGAGCTTGACCGGTGGTTACAAGTTTATCCGAAAAAACAAGCCTCTCACAGAATAAAATACTCTTCTATGCTCAAGTCATTCAATTTCCGAGAGAAAATATGAGAAAATATATGTAAGAATGAATTGTATAATGGTGAAAATTATTGAGTTTGAGATGTTTTCTTGTTTACTTGATCATATAAAATATTTATAGACATCAATTTATTTCAGAACATGAAAGAGCTGTACAGTAATTAATCGGTGAAAAGGTTGGTTTACTCCGGCGATCGTTGTATCTGCTCTGTTACTGATGAGGATTTTGGTGATTATTAATGTCATGCTGGCAAGACATGACCTTTGCGAGGAAGGAGACACCTGTTTCCCATGAAATATGGTGCTGAAAATACGATGGTATCTACGTTGTGCTACTGGTTACAAGTGTGATACTAACCCTGTCCTGTATAAGAGTGTGGACCTGCAAAGAGTTTGCATAGAAAACTTTGTGTATGGAAGCGGTGCACGGCGCTGCATCCTGACATTTCGAAACTCTAAAATATATTGTTGTGTGTTCAAATATGGTTTACAGAGCCCGTGAGGCGAGAAGAAATGGAAAAAAGATATGGAAGGAGGAGGGAGAATCTGGATAGGCAAGTCTAGCTATTAATGACTAGAATTTCTCTGGGTCTCTGGCCTAGACCTACGCCGCTAGAATTATGTAGCCATTAATGCCTAGATTTTTTTTTTCATTAACATCCCCAAACTACCTATACCATTTTTTAGGTTAGGTTTCTTGTTTTCAACGTGTATAAGATTGAAAAGTTGAATAATTAAATGGTATGATTGTTTTTGTGTATTAAAAATATTTTTTTATTTTAAATTAATATTTTTTTAGTATTTTTATATTATTTTAATATGCTGATGTGAAAAATAATTTTTTTTTAAAAAATAAATAATATTTTAATACTTTTATAAATAAAAAATATTTTAAAAAAATAATTATAATAACATTTCTAAACACGTAAAGAGTTACCGGATGGAATTTGAAAGATTATTCATGAAAACACACTACTGCCAATGTTTTTTTTTTACTAATAAATTCTTCTTGTTTTTTTTTTTTTTCTTACAAATCATATCCTTAGAAAATAGGTTGGATAAACCTTAAAATAGCAACTTAGCTGACTCAATAGGATTCTCAATTTATTCGTTGATCTATTCACATAGATTATAATGAATTTATAATGAATAATATAATAAGTCTGACTCACATGATAATTCTCATTGCTAGTCCATAAAAAAAAAAGAAAAAAAAAAAAGAGGAGAGAGGATTATTTATATTGTAAAAAAAGTTTAAACTATCGTCATGAACTCAATTCTTTCCAACAACTTTTAACTAGTGGTGCCGCCCTTTGCCGCTTTCTATCCTTCTATAAATCCATGCCCTCCTCCTTTCATTTCCCTTTCATCTTCACTCCTAATTTCTTTCTCTCTTGTAATCTCTCCACGAGCCCCATAGATCATCTCCAATCTCACCAAAACCGAAACGCGGGTTCTGTTTGAAAACACCTCTTCGATCTCAAATTCACTCCTTTTATCCCATAAACCTCCCAAATCGTACAATTTCAATAAGAAAACAAAAGCCTCCCCTGTTTCAGATCATTCATTTCCTCTGTTTTTTACCTTCCACATTTCTATTGTGAAAAATGTCCTCCTCAAGCTCCTGTCCAGGCCTCCAATCATGCCTAGAGCCGGTCTCCCTCGTAGAACCACGTGTTTTGAGGATCAAATTGGCTCCATCCAAATCCAATGATTCTTGCTCCTCAACAAGTGGCAAGCCTTTTGTCACTGACTCAGACAAAAATGCTGACATGGGCGGCTGGAGTTTCCTCCAGTCTATTGCTAACAATACCTCTCAGACCACCAAAGAGAACGACAAAGTCTACGTCCCTCCGAATTTTAAGCGCTCTTCTTCTATGCTCAACGAAAAGAGCCTGGAAATGTGTACCGAAAGCTTGGGGAGTGAAACTGGCAGCGAGATGAGTGAAAGCAGCGACGACATGGCTGTCCTTCCATTAGAAAATGTGAATTATGAGACTAGAGAAACACCAAAATCGCGTGAAGCAAGAAGAACGAGTCGAAGTGTTAGCTTCCCACCTCCTTTGAGCTCGATTAGTGGCTCCAACAATGTTCGAGTGAGGCCTCACCGAGAAGGTGGAAGGCTAGTCCTGGAAGCAGTGACCATCTCTTCTTGCCATGTTTATTTACATGCAGAGAGAACCGATGGCCGGCTCCGGCTACATTTGATGAATCACTGCTCTTCTAATAACTTTGACAATGAAGAGGAAGAAGCAGAAGCAGAGTCTGGTGAGGAAATTGTAGTTGAAGAAGACGGTGATGATGATCAAAGTGGAGATAATGAAGCTGAGGGTGGTGATGGTATTTGGGGAGAGGAGTTGGAGGGAAGTAGTGTAAATACTGGGGGTGAAATGGGGATGGGGAAATTGGCTAGACCAGGAAGGTGCAAGGAAGGTGGGAGCAGCAGCAAAAGCTTGCTTAATTGGGAGCCATTTTGGGTGGCTACTTGAAGCCTTGTGCCTGTCTCTCTATTGGTTTCTTTCATTATAAGTTTGCTATATATCCTACCTCGTATTTAATTAACTTTCATCAGTGATTAATTACAAGGTTAGTCATGGAACTCCTTGGATTTTGTAAAATATGCTAATGGTAGTTATTGGAATTAATTAGTGGATGATTCTCTTGTATTTCTTACATATACATATATGCCCACTCTGTCTAAAACTACCCTTAAGAAGAGAAGTTTAGCATTTAAGATTTGTCAACTGCCATAACCTTAAAAGCATAATCATCACCTTCCATGGCTCCAAAGCATAACCAGCTGGTTCCAACATAAATCTTGATCAGGACGTATGGCAGGGAACTCCAAAGCATAACCAGCTGGTTCCAACATAAATCTTGATCAGGACGTATGGCAGGGAAGCAATATTTTTGGACCATCTTGGGCGGGGAAGGAGAAATTTATGCTTCGAAAGACTGGAGCATCAAGGCAATAAATTAAATGAACTTACCAAGTCATGCATGTAGGGATGATGGTCACTTTGCAATACACGCGGAGGAGAATCAAAAGTTAAAAAGTTGTGTTAAGAAAAGAAGAGGAATTAAGAGTGGCTTCTTGATGATTTAAATCAATCTTTACTCGTATATCATTAGTTTTTTCAAATTAAGTTTTTTCTCTCTTCCTTTTATGAAATGTTTTAATGTTGATAGTGGCATTCTGGTAGTTTGGATGCTCCAACGGTAAACAGATTGCAAGTTGAGGTGTACGGATAGAGTACGAATGCCTGGTAACTTTCAACAAGACTAGGTCCCAGTGAAGATAGCAACATGGACCTCACCTCAGCACGCACATGATCATCCATGTGCTCTTTTTTCGCTTTGCTCAGATCGCATGGATTGCTGTTTGTACCGTCAATTTACACACTGGTTTCATGACTTTCCCCATATTTACAGCAACTTCTCTCCAAAATCAGACGTGCAGATAAGGCTAGAACGGTCAATTCATAAGCGTTTGGGGGTAACCTAACAAGAGCCGAAACTTTTTGAAGTTCCAAATGGATGGTTACATGGGCCAGGCGATTGAGAGAGAGGGTAGAATTCCTTAAAGGAGGAGGGCTAGAGGGCAGGAGCACTGTCCAGTCGTGGAGTTTGGGCATCCATACGTTAAGGTTCTTTCATGGGGTGTTGGGGTCAGTTCAGGGAATGGATAGCACATGCATCATCGCGTCTCAAACAACATGTGCTTTGAGAATCTTATAGATTTTTTGTGTTTAAGCACATATTCTCCCACCATATTATGTCATAGAAACAGAAAAAAAGAAACAAATATCCCAAGCATCTTTTGTTCGAACAGCATGTCGCCCCTTTTTTATGATCACATGAAGTATTTTATCTAAAGAGATACTCGCGCGTATATATATGAGATAAATTAGAGTTTAAATTACCCTCACGTAGTTATGCTTTGCATCTTATATTCTTACGAGTGGTTTCTGCTTTAAGATTGTCGGCTCCAGAGATTGGAATGTTTCCAAATTAATCTATGAACACATGTATAAAAAGATTTCTAATTTTATAATCTTGAATATTTAGAGAAACAAGATAACAAATATTTCAAAGGAAACTACGTTTTTATTGTTCTTTTCTTACACCATTCTCGTTTTAAGAGATGAAAAAAATATCAATGTACGTATGAAAATGATGTTTGTGTTGGAAACAAATGTATAATAAAAATCCAGCTTGAACAAAACAGCACTGAAACGAGTGGTGGTGCGTCTTGGCTGATATTTTCGATATCGACCGCGATGCAAAGCGACATGGAATGATTTTTTTTTTTTTGTATTTTAATTTGTAGTGGTAAGTTAGTAAGTTTGCCATTTCTTACAGCTCCATAGAGCACGCATATACATATATAGAATGCGTGTAAAATGACTGCTCACGGTGCCTGACATGCATCTACTTTGGAGGTGGATTGCAAGTTGCGTTGATGGGTTCAGGAGAGTCCTTTAGCATGCCATGTGACAGAAACGAGAAAGAGAGATGGACAATCATATCAAGGAAGATTGAAAAAGAGGCTCAGCTTCCATATAATTTGTTCAAAGAAAAAGAAGTATACGCATTTTTTTCAACCATTCATAATTTTTTTTACTCTCTATATATATAATTTAAGTCATTAAAATTATTTTAAATGATTAAATTTAATAGTTGCAAATTCAAATAAAATTAAGTTCTGGAAATATATAGCCTCGTACGTGGCATTGCGGGGAAAAAAAAACTAATATGAGCTGAGAAACAAAAGCAACATGCATCACCTAAATTTGTCTGCCTCAATGGAATTATTATACAATCGAATTAATTCTAGATTCTCCCAGCAGTTATACAGGCAAGACTTCTAATAAGCAAATCCCTCGATCGATTTTGTTCTCATTATTCGATTTTGTAATCTTGTTTGCACTTTTTTTTCTTCCTTGCATGCCAAGATTTCACCAACAGTACCAGTAAGGAAGTGTGGATTGTAAATTTTAGCCACAATTTATTTTCCGTGGTCGACATCATATATATATATATATAATGATAATACACATGCAACAAGGTATACGAGAAACCCAATTATAATTGTTTTCTCTATTGATTACAACGGTATAATATACTCTATAGTTAAATTATTAGCCATCACATGTATTCATAGCGAAATGGCAGTAGTGGTAGACTTCGTTTTTCACTGTCAAACTCAGGGAGGGAGGGTGGAATTTTTTGAAAGAGATGAAGCTCAATATTGCTTGGGGAGAGGAATTAATGAATGCACGTATGCTTTGTGATGAGCTTACATAAACATGAAATGGAAAGCTAGTTTTTGTTGTGTATAGTATTAATGCCATCCACCAACAAACAAAAGAAATTAGTAGTCTTTTTAATAGAATTCAAACCCCACCACTCTGCCCACCCAGCCATGGACACAATAAGCACCACAAACCCTACCAAGCGAAGATACAAAACTTGCCGTCCCTGTTCTCCATTTTCTGTGAATTAAGCTCCAAGCTCTTCGCCCTTCAACGTGCTGACTCATTCTTCGTTAATCCAATCTGCAAAGCTAAGGTCTGGCTGTCCTTGTCCATATAATATATGGGCATGGCATGCCATTAGCTACACCTGAAATTGGCACCACATAAATATATCATATATACACAAGAATAATATTGTGGAGGGCCGCACCTATTTGAACCTTGTACAAGAAAACATGGCTGGTGGTCGACGACCTTGTCATATGCCAACCAGGAAGGTTGTATTTTTATTTTTTTTTGTGGCATTCAAATCGTGCTACCCATTTCGAACAAGTCCTACGTGTTCAAGTAGATTGTTCTCCACACATGCATATATGTATCTGATTCTGATTGGAACTTTCGTTTTCATCCTATTTATCAATATGCAATGCTTTATAAATAGTTGTTGGACATCCACGCCATCAATCTATCCAGTCTCTGATGATCATCTTTCATAATTAACCCTATCAATCTTGATTTTCATAGGGCAACGTACGGGATTAACAAATCATGATATATTTCGATTGAGAACTTGACTGCCTCACTCATAGAATAGTTTCTCATTGGTTAAAGTCTAAGAATTCCTGCTCAATTTGATGAAATTTGTACCCATAATCACAAATATTTAAAATCACTAATCAGAAAAGCAAGTTCGAATATGTTTAAGATATGTATGGCCCAAAAATAATTAAAATGATAAATACAATACTGTTCCTCGTTAAAAAAAGGAGACCAATTAATAAATAAGTGAAAATAAGATGAGGTTACATTATTCAAATTCTCAAAAGAAAAAGAAAAAAAGCATCCAATCTTTAATTATATACAATGAAAGAAGCTAGTTTTAATTTTTTTTATATGTTTAGATTTTAATGTACTAATGTTAAAAATTAATTTTTAAAAATTAAAAAAACATTAGTTTAATTTATTGTTTTTAAAAAATAATTATTACTGTAATACCATCGCTACCGTCCTATAACTATGTACTTGGAACTTATCTTGGATAGTAATTAATTTTTAATTAAATAAATGGAATATTTTAAAAAAGAAGGGAATATTTGCAATCGATGATCTTCCAGAAAAAAGAAGTAATAAAGGAAGGGGAAAAAAAATGAAGAAAACAGGGACCATAAAACAGACAAAACACATTAACATGGCCCATGGACACGGTTGGTTTTCGACCAAAACCTTTGCAGAGTTCATTGGTGCTTATCTTCTCAACGTCACGTTTTGGTGTTGGCGGTTTCGAAGACGTTGCCAAACAGGACCCTCGAATCTTAACTTGTTGACCTTCCACGGTGAAGCCCAAATATATCAAATTTAGAACACCAATATTTGTTCATAATTGTCAGACTTATCCAGGATTTATTTAAAAAACAACAACTTGAATAGCTGAGTTGTCGGGTAAACGTGCGGATCACTGGGATAATTAATATCAATTATTTTTATTAAAATAATAATAATAATATATATTTTTTTATAAAATATTGACCCAAATGTTTTTCATCTAGATCAATTAAATTATTAAAAATCTAGTTGGGTTGAATTAATTTGAGAGATTAGATATTTAGTCTGATTTAGTTAAGAATTTGGCCTAGACAAGCTCTAAATTTCTCAACTTAACCCGCCTGGTGGGTCGCACAAATTTATTTAATATGAATGCATTACTAATCATTATCAACTATGAGTTGTCTCCAAGAAAATGTTTTGGAATCTTTATTCCGCAATTTCAAGTTTTTTATTTCTATAATTGTACTGTGGAATATCCATTGAATCTTCAATAGTTTGTTTATTTTTATATTTAAAAAGTATTTTTAAAATTTTTTAATTTTTTACTTTAAATTAATTTTTTTTTTATGATTTTAGATTTTTTAATATTATGATGTTAAAAACAAATTTTAAAAATTAAAAAAATATTTTTTTATGTATTTCCAAGCAAAATAACACTTTAAAAAACAACTGCTATCACAATCATAAACATTACAAAAAAAAATACAATATTTTAAATTGGTTAACTCATTATAGAGTTTGTTTGTTTTAAAGTTTTTTAGTATTTTTAAAAAAAATTGATTTTTTTTTATTTTTTTATGTTTTTAAATTATTTTAATATAATGATATTAACAATAAATTTTAAAAATTAAAAAATTATTTTAATATATTTTCAAATAAAAAATATTTTAAAAAATAATTTTTAATACAATACCAAAATATACTTATACACAACGTGCCCGGCTAACTTTATCGCATCGTCCACCATGAATTTCCCATAGAAATAAAGTTTGCTTAAAATATTAAAAAAAAAGAAAAAAAAAAACAGAAGCTCAATGAAAATCGAGGAAGTACTGGAAACCCTGGGAATCCACGTGGACAAGGCTGATCCTGGGTGTGTGATACAGTCTCCTAGAGGCGCGTGTAGATAACTAGCAACATTTCATTTCATGGAAAATAATTGAGGGAGAATTAAAAGTCATGCTATGAGGTAGGGGTGGACCAAATTCTGGGCTTTTTTCCTGTGATGGCTGACAAATTAGAGATCACAGAGGATCCATGAAAGTATCCAATCAGGGCCCACAACTCACAAACCTTGAGAGATTCTGTAATCTACTCTACCTGTTCGGTATCTTCAGATTTCTTGTCCTCTCTCGTTTCCCCTTTCCGTTTCCTTTTTTTTTATTTTTTATTTTTTGGGAACTGGTCATCTCTCAATCATGCATGACCCCCGAGTCTCGGTTCGCCGAGGCCTCAAGAAATCCAGAAAGACATGCTTCTTCATCTGAGGATGTCGTCTTCACCTGCTGTTCCAAGAAGAAAAAAGGAAAAAGGAGACGTCTTCATTGGCTGGGGGCCACTAGCAAGACTCGGGTAGAGTGGGACCCAGTATCAATTATGGTGGGGGATTCCCAGCCGTCCATGTTTCCCACCTGCTTAGCAAGTTACAGGGGGCCCTTTGGTAGATGGTTAAAAGCTTTTGGAAACAAGCAGTACATGTTCATAGTTGGCTAACATATGTACTCATTTATCGTTGATTTGAACTAAAACCATTTGATTTATTGGACCATGCAAATACAATTTGTTTATATAAAGTAAAAAATAAGAAATTTTGATGGACATTTTTTTTATAATTAATCTTCGTCCATTTTTATAACAAATATCTGTTTTTATAACTGGTATTCGTCCACCTGACAAACTATATTTTATACAATTAGTCTCCGTCTAAACAACATATTATATTCTATACAATTAGTTTCTATCCAATTGGTCGACTATATTTAATATAATTAGTCTTCATCCAAACAACTAATTGTATTTTATATATTTTTTTTATAAATCATTTCAAAACATGTCATGTGTAAAGAGATTTTTTACAAGAACATTTCTCGGAGTAAAATGTGATGTGATGGACATCTATCTAGCACTCCATAATATGTTCCCTCAACTACTAGTTCAACCTTGCATGTCTTTTCTAATATTCATGGAAACATCCCGAATTAATACCCAAATCAATCCCATTGTTCATATTTATTAAAATGCATCATCATTCTTTCTACCAATTACGTTAATTAAGACCCCAAACACAAAATCATTCAAATTACAAACTCCTCATCAAATTCAGGCATACCACATCATTTAACCAGCCAAGACTCATACAAGTCTACAAATTTCCATATTTATATTGCTCTATATTTAACCAACATAGCCAAATCAACCACTTCATTCTATATAGATTATCATCAAAATTAAACACACCGCCATCATCATCATCATACTAATTAATTAATGAACATAACAACATTAACTAGTTACATAATTCCATAACTTTTCATTTTCCACATTTAACCAACAAAACCAATTTCAACTGAATTATTCCACATTAATTACCATAAAAATTAAACTCATTATCAGAATCCTACCAATCATTTCAAGCATAATAACATTATCTAAAACACCAAACTAACACAATCCCACCACTTTCTATATTTAACCAGCGAAATCAAATCTAACCAATTTATTCCACATTAATTACAATCAAAATTGAACACATTATCATTATTATACCATTCAATTTAAGCATAATACATTATCTAGAACACCAATCTTACACAATTTATTCAAATTCCCAGATTCCCCTAAAATATCAAATCATGGCCGGCCGTTTAGGTTTCAATTTTCTAAAATTAGTTTTCAATCTCTCCTCGTGTCTTCACAATCCCTAATTGCTATAAATTTATACAATTTAACATTTCCATTAAAATCTACATAAACCCTAACAATTCAAAATTAGGAATTTTCATCCCCCATCCAAAACTGATAAAGCAAGTGTATTTATTTTAAAAAAAGCCTCTTGCCATTCGTAAGGTTTACGAACTTAGTCTAGTTTTTTTTTTTGTATGATTAGTTAGTCCACACTCTCCATTCAATATTCAGTTTGAGAGAATTTGAAGAAAATGAATGAGATGAGAGAATTTTCAAGCCTTTTTTCCCTCTTAATGTCGTTGGTTGTCTTGCTAAAAAGGTAGAGGAGATTTTGCTTTAATTATGAAATTGTCATTCGTAATTTGTCCCCTTTTTATTCGGCAAAATCTTCGACCGTCAGTACTTTTCACATACTAATTTACCTTTTTATTTTCTTCAAGCTTTTTTGATAATTAACTAGAAATTTTTACCCCTCTTAATAAAAATCTTCTCCTTCTCCTTTACAACAACAAAATCTAGAGAGCAGCTTTCCTGTTCAAATATATATGAGAAAATACTAATCAAAAGACATATCAACCTATGAATCCATGATTCTATAACTTTGAAGATTGTAATTGTAATTAAAAAAGTTTAATGAACACAAAAATCTAGAGAGCAGCTTTCCTGTTCAAATAAATAATGACAACCCACAAATGTTTTTAGAATATTAGGTAATAATTCCAATGGTTTGTGGGTAAATTTAATGGTATGAGCCTAAGCTTTCTTTCTTTTCTTTTCTTTTATTTATTTTTCCATAAAAAAGAAGAAGTAAGACCAGCCTCTCATTTATTTCCGGTTAATATGAGAAATGCAATGAAATTCAATATACAATCTTTAATTAATATTGATATAACAAATTGGTGGACTAATTAACTTATTGACGATGTAGCATATATATATATATATATAGACACTAATACAACAATTAATATATCGATTTATTTCCACATAATGTGGTCTCAAGGGCATAATTAGGTTTTGCTTTGCAGGGGCACGGCGGCATCCACAACATTTAGAAAAAATCTCAATTTTGACCATTAAATGTTTCAATTTGCCCAGCACTTGCCTAAATTGCAGGAAGTGAAGAGCATATTAACATATATCTATCAAGTCATGGTCAGATTCTGTCTCTCACAACTATACACTGGAAATGTGTGTAATGTGAAGACAAATATATTTGATATGATGCACGCATGGAGGAAACAGTCAAAAGCACGCCATGCCCATATATCAAGCAAAACATAAGGCTGAGACAATGGTGAAGATAGCGGGATCAATGTTGTTCTTGGGAGTGATGGATCGCATCAGTGAAATGAGAGATCTTCTTTAACTCTTTCTTTGTCAAGTTGATTTACCAGAATCCAACCCTTTCACATCATCCGCTTCTCATTTTCACGAGATGCTCAGTCCATTTCACCGCATCTCTTAAAGGAGATCTTCCCTTTGCCCTAGCTGATACCTCTGCTCTCTTTCACTCATCAAAACCTGACTTTCCCTACCAGCATTGATCATATAATTGAAGACGAACACGTTTTAAAGATCCGTATCAGCTGCATGAATCTGCACCATGTCTCCAAAGTGACTGCGCTATGATGCTACCATGAATGGTGCTCATGAAGTGTTCAATCAATGAACACAACCAAACACTGTGCACCAAGAAAAGCAGGTCTATGGTGACAACTGAAATAATTATCGTTGTCAAATAGCTAGCCGCATGGTTGATAAACTCGTTTGGTAGGTTCACCCAAAATTTCTAAGATTTAAAGATTTTATGGGGTTGAGTTTTTAGTTGAAACAAACAAGTTCTAAAAATGGATGAATCGACACTGGAGAAGAAAAACATGCTAGTGTTTTAATAAAATATTTCATCTAGATTAATCAAGTGACCCACAAGTTGATTTAGTAACCTATATTTTTTTTTTGGGCAGTCTTCGAGTCGAGTATGAAAACTATTTCTAGGTGTTGTTGACAGCCATTTTATCTACTGTATCAAACAACCAACTACAGGGTTTTTTTTGCCATTAGTTTGTGAAAAGGCTCATCTCTATCTATATTAAAACTCATTAACTTGTTAAGAGGGCTATTTAAAAACAGAATAATACTTCAATTTTCTGAAAAATTGGAAAAAACTGGAACTTTCTATTTAAATACAATATTTCTCCCTCTGGAAAACTGAAGAACTACGTACTTTTCTAGCTTTCAAATTTATATTGAGTTTGGAAAACACATTTTAGAGGTTTTTCAACCCAAGTTTTTCTATTTAAACTTATATATATATATACACACTTGTTATAAATTTAATATTTATTATAAATCTAATTATTTTTTTTGAGTTAATAATATAACTTTTTTATGATAATTTTTTATTTAAACGAAATAAAATTATATTCTAAAATCGGCCCCTGCTTTCATGCTTCAGCCAATACCAAATATAATTTCAATTCAAATAAATGTCTATAAAATGGCCCAATAAAATTATAAAATGAAGAGTTTTTCATACAAATTGTGATTTCAAGCTCATATTTGGATGCAATTTATTTAATTTTAATAGCAATGACTAACATTTAATCTGTAATTTTTTAAATTATTATTATTATTATTATTATTATGCTATTACCTTAAAATTGTAAGGTTGTGAGATGATGGAATGATAGAAAATGACGACAAACAAGTCCCATCAAGGAAACAAATATGGAAAACACTAAGTGGCGAGCAAAGGGACTGTCTCCTCCAAAAATAGCCCGAGGAGGATTCAAGAGTCCTTGCCCCCTAAGTACCCATCCGTGATCATCGCTACATCACTTTGTTAAATCTGTTAAATAATATTTATGTAATTTTATTTATTAAAGGTAGAATAATATTTTTAGAATAATATTTTTAATTTCACCTATATATATTTTATTTGTATTTAGATGCATTTATAATAAACAGATTATTCAGAATTGTGGCTTCCTTTTTGTATTTGATCTCAATTATTTTAACACAATCAAGTTTCTTTTTCCATGGAGGGGAAAAAAAAACAGTTCTTTGATTATGATTTATGGCAAGAAATTAAGTACTCGAAAGTGCTGGCAGAGCTCCATGAGAGCCATTCATGCACATGACGAAATATTTAAATGGATTTCACGGTGAAAGTTGCCTTCGCCATGCTCAAGAACACGATTCGCTGGAGAAATGAGTTTGGCATTGATGAATCGCTTGAACAATGGTGGTCTTAACAAAGACAGTTCCAAAATAAGGAGCTTTATAAGAATTCATTTTCTATGGAGAGAGGAGACATAGATAGATTCATATGAGATATGAGATGGAGAATTCAATTCCCAAAAGTGAGTATTAGGACATTGAATTTCAGTTCATTTATAATAATTTTACTTAGAAAGACTCTTTAATTATTAAATAAAATATAAAGATAATCTTATAAATAATCTAATTTTTTTTTATAGGGGTAATGACTTACATGTGCTAAATCATACAAAATAATTTCTTTCTCAAAACTTTAACTTGAAAGAGACATATATCAAAGTACATTAAAATCATCTCAAAATATCTATATTGAAAAAGTTTTGAGAAGATTCAAGAAGTCAAATTATGCATATTTGATAGCACTCATTGTCAAAGATAACAAATTCAATCAAAATCAATGCCTACAAAAAGCATTGAAAAAAAAAAAGACAAGTAACATTCTCTATGCATCTACAATTGACAAATTGATACATGCACAAGTCTGGATAAGATTTAACTTGGTATTTGCAATAAAAATGTTGAGAAGATACAAAGTAATCTAGGAATAGATCATCAAAAAGCTGTTAAAAAAATTATTAGATATATTGATTACTTATAGGCATACTGGTCCCCTTGAGGTGATTGATTTGGATTTTGTTGATTACATAGACACAAAAAAGTCTACTTCAAGATACATTTTTCAAGTTTACTTTAGGAACCACATGGCATTGAAATACTAGACCTATCAATAAAAACAATAATAAAAGTTGCAATAACCAAGAAAATACTTTAATACCATAAAACATATAATTTATCTAAATTAATCAATGTCAATTTAATAGTAAACTCTAACTTTTGTATGAGCAAATGTACATTATGCATAGAACTTATTAATTTTTTTTAAATAAAACTAATAAATAAAATATCAAGAATAAAATTTATTCACATCTGTGAGCCTAAAATAAAATTTACCTTTAATATTTATTTATTTTTTTATTCCAATTAAATCATAAAAAAAATTATAACAACTATAGACCCAATTCATTACTTTTATAAAATATTACAATTTAATTAGTAAGAATATAAAGTGTTATATAATGTATAGAATGGAAATTGTAATTTTCAAAATACGAGACAAAGAACAAAACAACTAAACTACTTTCATTTCAGATTTTAATTATTTTATACTATTTTAAGCAATTCATTTCAACCCTCCCCACTGAATCAGTAACCTGGTGGCTGGCTGGGCAAGGCCCGCCATATCAGGTCCGGTTTAGACAACCGTGCTCTTAACACAACCATACGGGAGAGGGAAGGTGTGCCTGAACAAGGTGATTTTCTTATATACAAATACACAAACTGGGACGCGCGCGCATAGATGCAATTATAAAGAGAGAGAGGTTTGATTGCACCACGGCAAAAGGAGACGGTCCACATTCTGTAGTACTTCAACAATGCCAAAGGCATAAATCCTAGCAAACTAGAAAAATGATAGAGGCTTAGCAAAGTTATAGAGAGAAGCAAATCAGAACATGAATTAGAAGGTTATTGCAGTGTGGTTGAAAGAATTGTAGATGTTTTATATACACGGGTTCCATCATGAGCTTCAATTGCAAAAACTTGGAAAAGCCTTCAAGTTTCAAAGCCAGCAAATAGCAGGAGTTGATGATTGGTCATATCATATAGAAGCTAGCTAGGAGAATTTCTCCTTCCACTGTGGGCACGAAAAGCTGCCATTCCAGCAACAGCAAAAGCAGCGCCAACTGCACATGTAAAACACAGTTGAGACAATTCATGCAGACATGTATAGCATGATATGAGTGTCGTTTGTGTTCATGCATCAGTGTAGTGAGTTTTCTTTTTCCCCAGTGGGGGTGGGAAGCTTAACCTGACATAAACAGGAGAGAGTGATTGACAAGCTGGTGGAACTGCTTGCGTTTCCTCCCGGCCACAGTTTCAGGAATGTTCAAATGAGGGTGTTCGGCGGCACTTAAGATCCTGCAGAAAACATTATTCATATCTCCGAGCTTTGAGCTGATAGGAATAGAAGCCCCTATTCCCAGCTCTTGGCAAACCTGAAGACGAATATGGAACTATCACCACAAGCATAGCTTAAAAATAATACAAGTGACGGGCAATGTGCATGTGAAGTTGCAAGATTTTACTTTTGGTACCAAATTTCGGAAATTGGGCATGCAAAGATGAGGTTTCAATGACAAAATGTATACCCTTACTGATTTTTGCACACTCATTGGATGTGGATCCAAGTCATCCTTAGCAGCGATAATGAGACTAGGCACCCCATAACCACTTTCTTCTCCATGCCTAGCAACCTCTACAAGAAGTTCATTTGACCTTTTCCATGAATATTCATCCGAACTGGCAATAAGAATTATATGTCATGCCATGATATCTATATATTTAAAGAGAGGAAATTAACAAGTATAAAGAAGAAACTAATTCCAATAGTATATTTCTTCCCCTTCCAATAGAATCAATGCCATTCATACACTTTAAAGGTATGTGCACGTGAAACGCACATGGCACATGCATTTGTGGAGGATGGAGCAGAGCCAATAGTTGAAGAATTTGGTAAAATGAAGATAACATGCACCAATCAGAGTCATATAATTGAGACAGACATAATATATGGTCATAAAAGAGATCATCTACCAACTAATGGACTACCAATAAATACAAGGGAGTCAAACTTGCCTGCTAAAAATCACCAGTCAAATTTACCTGTCATAAACAAATACAGCAACATCAGAGGACGACAGAGATTCTTTATTGGATAGAAATTTTTTCACTCCGTCTTCTGGTATCTCTCGCAAAATAAGAGTCTTCTTATTCCCCTGCAAGGACAACTGCATGACCATATAGCTTATGTCTATGATACTTTGATGAAGATGACCCGGTACATTCTCCTTAATATCAGATCATAAATACACATTGAAACATAATTTTCATTCATGTTTTGAAAAAGACCTGTTTAGAATGGTATTCTATAGAACTACCACCCAACAGAGTGGCTACCATACGTACCCCATGCTGGTCAACAACATTCACTGCATAGCGCTCACCAGCTATCAGTTCATGACTTTCTGAGAATGGCCTGTGTTGGAATTGGCAGCAGAAAATTACTATTGCTTGGTAGAAAGCAGAACTAAAAAAATAAAACAACTGGAAACAAAACTAGGTTCTCCTTGAATGACTCAGAGAAGTTAACAGATGAAATTATCTGGAGCATATTGGCTACAATGGACATGACATAGGTTCGAGACAATACCTTCCTAAGAATGAATTCAACAGAGTGGACTTTCCAGCATTTTTAGGGCCAAAAACTAAGCAGTGGAAAACATTTCTTTCTGTTTGCTGCTTCTTACGATCAACGGATCTTCTCCGAGTAACATGAAGTGCTGAAGCAGGATTTCCTCCATATCCAATGTATAGCAAATTAGCCAAACTACCTCGTGGATCCAGCATGGTCATAAGAGCCCACTGCAAACAAATGTTCAATATAAATAAATTTGACAGATAGCACAAGAAGATTAAAAGTAATGGACTTAAAAGTGACGAGATAAAAAATGGATGTAGACAAATATTTATAAAGAAGTCTTCCATTTTCTAGAGAAAATGAGGATATTCTTCCCCAAAAACACAGAAAAGAGAAAGAAAAGTAGAAAAGACACAGAAAGAGATAAACAGTAACCACAGGTCAATTTTTTAGTTCGAGGAAACAATATAGAAGATAAGCAATTATAGCAAAACAACTCCCAAGCAGTATATAAAGATAGGCCTCTCCCAGACAAATTGGAGAAGCGCCAACCAAGCTTCCATCATAATAAGATAGCCAGAGTAGCAGATTCCTCTGAATAAGGACTCCATAACTTTCACAGAATACTGGCACCAAGTGTTTTACCAAGTTATAAGCATATCATCACCATTGGTTCATTTAATAGTATCTTTTGTAAGCCTCCAAAAACATCCATTATTTTTTCATGTTTAAGAGGACTTTTCAGAAGGCTGATGTCAGATGTTTCCACGCATCATGCCTTCGCCACCATCAAACAACAAAAGGAATAGAAACGGGGCATGTGCAAGAAAGTAAATTGTTTAAGGTGGCCAAGAGAAAGCTGTTGTCACATAGTATAACATGTTGGAATGCGTTAAAGCCACCAAGAATGAGCAGGAACTAGATAAAGAGTAGTTAGCACTGCAAACCTCAGATAGAAAACCCTTCAGAGTTAAATTTCCCTGTGTGGTTCTCTCTGCAGCATCCTTGTAAGGAGCCTCACCCCAAGGACTGAAATATAGAAATGAATAGCACATTTACAAGTACTATGTAAACAAAAGAAACCCCATTACAGCAATTTGCAAGACCCTAGGAAACTTGAAAAAAAAGCAGATTGGAAAAGGGATAATATTTAGTCCTTGCTTCCAATGCAGATGCAGTCAAAAGAAAATAACTTCGACAGAAACTGAGAGGAAATGTAGCTATGCCTAATACCCTCAATGCTATATCCTAGATAATTGTTGGCAATGCTGTGAAGCGATACAAAGAAAAAACAATGTTCTTCTTGTATTTGCAGTTGTCATTCAAAAACAAATTACTGTATTTGCAATCAAAGCCTCCCTTTGACAGAAAAACAAAAAATTTGAGATCTTGCAGTAGCAGCTGCAACAGGAAAGAGATGACAAGCCAATTTTTCATATCTTCATGCTTGCTTCTCATCATCCTAATATCATAGGTTCCTCCTTATAATTAACAAGATACAAAGTCCTCCAGAGATTGGACAATCAGGAAGCAGCCCTTATGCAGCATTGCAAAACTACCTTTAAAGAAACAAGAAATGGACGTGCCAAACCTGCTTTGCTTGTTACCAGCTTTCAACCATTGATCAATAGAATTTTGTTTTGATATTCTATCTACAGGAAGCATACCTTAAAATATTTTTTGACATAACAATGAAATATTCCCAAACTTTTAGGAAGGAGGAAAAATACATGCCTAGAAAAATATCCTATATTTTGTTTTATTTTTGTAGAATTTAGAATTGGATCAAACATCTAGCTCATTAACCGAATCCAGCAATAGAAGGAAAACTGAAGATGTAGTAAATCTGCAGCTATGCTTGTTCATTTTATGATTGTGTTCTGAGATATAAATGTTTATTGCTCTTTGCATTGAAGTGGCATTTTCATGAGCTTTCTATTTTGTAACATTTAGATAAATTTAAATACGAAAAATTTGGCTCTTTCATTCCAATCCTTGAACATATAATTTATCATGGAGAGTTTATAAGGAGTTCAGCTTTGCATGATTTTTTGCGTTAAAGGCAAAAAATAGTTGAAATAAGCTAACTAGTGTACATATATATAGTACTTGCAGAGATAGGTGGGGCCACTCTATTGTTTTAGTGTTTTGCTCATGCATAGTACAGGACAATATGTGAATTTCTGCCCCACCTCCTACCATCACCTTGTCCAATCCCATGGACAAGCATCAGAAGTAATTTTTTTCCATAACATCCCTCCCCTTTATACTTAGAGCCAAAAACACCCTAGTCCTATTCTGTCTGATAAAGTCCAGTCCTATCTTGAATAAAACCAGGCCTGCATACTGTTTTGAAGCAGGGTAAATTGTCTAAATTTAGACCCACATGAAGCATGGGGATGCAAGGTTGTATTTTGTTCAAACTCCCGTATAAACTGATGACGTGTAAGTTTAAAATGAGAAACATGTATTCTTTCATCATCACATATGATGTGTAAGTTAGATGCATGCAACTTGTGGATTTATTGCTCGTATCATTTTTCACCCAACAGAGACCAATGCACCCAAGAAAATACACAGTGAACAAACACTGGCAAATTATAGCAAAGAAAATCAAGGAACAAAAGCAAATAACCAGACTTACTTTTCTGGAGCAGTTGAAAATAGCTCATCAAGCTCAGTAGGTCGTAAGGCTCCATACTATTAAGTGTAAAGATTGAAACATTAGAAATTCTTTTGGAGGTAAATTACATATGAACGGAAAAAGAAAACAAACTTCCAGGAAGTGACGATCAATAATCTGGTAACAGTTAATACATACATTATCGGTATCAAACAATCGGAACACCCGACGAACAAACTCTACAGCTTCAATTGTCAACTCTACACTCTGCATGATGACAGAACAAACTCTACAAGAATTAATAAGAACCAACACCAGACGAGCAGTCCAATAATGTATATCAGTCACACACACCTGATCAGGAGCATCCTTTGATGGAGCTGGAAGAAAATCATCTCTGAGTTTTAAATCATTGCCGTAGCCAAATTTTCTCAAAACAGCCCAAGTAGTTTCAAGGCGCCCTTTATCTATAAAAAGAGAATGGAGAAACAGGAACCCTTCAAGGGTAAGCCCCAGGTCGTTGACCCCTTCTTTCTTCTTTTCTTGCACAACTCTTCTCACACCCACTATTTCAGCAGGCTGCAGTGGAGCGTCAAAACATTTAACCTGGTTACCATTATTGCAACATGTCAGAATCCCCAGCAACAGAATTGAAAAGTAGTTTTGGGCTTCTTAAGGGGTAACCTGCCTAGCATTAGAGGGGTTTTCAAAGAAGTTACTCTAACTGATATTCAGTGAATTGGGGTCCCTCAATGTCTTAATTTCTGGTTCCTCTTTACTAGAAGGAAATCGTATTCTCCGTTTTGGATTATCATTCTCATTATTTTAATAATATAGTTTGCCATTATTGAGAGAGTGAATGTTTAATAATTTTTATTGTTTGTTGTAATATTCAATTTGTCCATGAAGAAATGTAAAAGAGTAGAAAAGGGAAAGGAAACCTGAAAATCATTCAACTCTGCATCATTGAGTGCACCATCCATGTCACTATCACATAGAATAAATATCCTTCTCAATGCCCTTATACATCGGGGTTGCAAAGCTTGAGTGTCTTGATCAAACAAAGGAGCTGTTGGATGAAGTACAGCTTTTTGAGCATAATAGAAAACGTCAGGGACCTACATATAGTTAACTTTCGTTCTTAAGTTCTAACCTTTTATACTGCTACCATGTGAGTTTCAGCGCAGAAAATAACAAGGTTAATGTTCTAATAAAGCATGACAACACCTCTATATGAACCAAAACGTTCTGCCTTCCAACACAAAAGGCTCAAAAATTTGGAAGCCTGGTCATCAAAACAGAACTAGTTGCAGGGAAAAAATCCCTTAGTTCTTTATCCTTTTCTACTTTTATAGCTCTCGACATCACCACCAACTTTCCCTTCTCTTACAACATTTTACAATTCATCATAACATAACGAAACAAAACAGAAGAGCGCTCTATGCATGTCTCAATAAATTCTTAGATGTAATTGTTTGCTATGAAATTCAATTGCCTCTATCTAGAGAATAAATACCTGCATAAGGGTAACAGCAGAGCACTCTATACAGGTCTCAATCTCCCTATACTGTTGCATGATTGGTCCCATAACCGGCTCGAGGCTAATCGGCTGGTTCTCATCTCTCAAATCTACTTTGCAACCCACCACTATCACCGGTACCTTCACCTAATAAAAAAAAAACAAAGTAACATTACATTCACCAACTAATAACCTACATTATAATTACAAAAATTGTAAATAAGAAAACAGAAAAAGAAAAGAAAAAAAACCTCTAATCGACGAAATTCCTGAAGCCAAAAACTACTCAAACGAGTAAGCGTCAACGGAAAATCACACGCGTAAGTTAATATAATCACATCAGCTCGCTTCAATTCTTCATTTAGCTTTCCTCTACTCTCCAAGCTTTAACAAATTCAAGCAAACTAACTTTTAACTAACATTAAAAATACGTATACAATGCGTATGTGTGTATAAAATACAGAAATGCTTACCTTGCAGAAGTGTCGATGATAGTGATAGGAACGCGATCGGGGAAGAAATCGGCAGGGAGGCGAGTGGGTGGAAGCACGGGAGATAGGTTTTCCGGGAAAGATTCGGTGGCTGCCGCCGCAATCAAACTCGATTTTCCTGTTCCACGGTCTCCGACTACTACGATTCTCACGCCGGTCTTCCCGCCGGCGGCAGCAGAATTCCCGCCTGGCATTGAATCTTTTTAAGAATAAAAAAATAGAGAGCGCGACTGCAAAACGAGGGAATCAAGAAATTAAAAAAGAGTAATACGATGGGAGAGTCTGCTATTTATATTTAGTAATTTATTTTTTAATTCATTTTGTGAGTGGGCACCAAGCTTGGCCACCGAGTTCGTTGGAGATTTGAGATTTTCAAAGTTATCTCGCGCGTCTAGTGAAGCTAGAACTAGCTTTGTTTTCTTCTTGGGCTTTATTGTTTAGGGCTCAATCAATTAAAGCCTCATATAGGCCCATGAATTTTGTTTAAATATCCAGCCCAGTGTAAAACCTCGGCCTGCATTTTGGAAATGTTGGTGCGGAACGTGCGGGGAACCCTTGCAGCCGCCGCGCGGCAGTTCTCGGCTGCAGCAGTGACGGAGAAGGGTATTGTTAGCGGAGGAGAAGGGAAAAAGAGTGGCGGTGGAGACACGCTTGGAAGGAGGCTGTTTAGTTTGGTGTATGGAAAACGGAGTGCAGTAATAACAATAAGGAAATGGAAGGAAGAGGGACACAATGTCCGAAAGTACGAGCTGAACCGGATTGTTAGAGAGCTCCGTAAGCTGAAGCGGTACAAGCACGCCCTCGAGGTCAGAATCAGATTGATTCTCTTTGCTTTATTTTTTAGAACTGTTTGTTTTAATTTAGGAGGCTGCTGTTAATCTTAGATTGCTTTTGTTGTGATATTTACCTGATTAGTTATTAGAAATGTAGGTATGTGAATGGATGACAAAGCAGTCTGATATAAAGCTTGTACCGGGTGATTATGCTGTTCATTTGGACTTGATTGCGAAAATTCGTGGTCTAAATAGTGCAGAGAAGTTCTTCGAAGATATTCCTGATAAAATGAGGGATTATCAAGCATGTTCAGCTCTTCTCCATGTTTATGTCCAGAATAAATCGATCTCCAAAGCGGAGGCTTTGATGGAGAAAATGTCTGAATGTGGGTTCTTGAAGAATGCTCTTCCTTATAACCATATGCTATCAGTGTATGTTGCAAATGGGCAGTTGGAAAAGGTCGCGGAGATCATTCAAGAGTTAAAGAAAAAGACTTCACCTGATGTTGTTACTTATAATATGTGGTTAACTGCGTGTGCCTCGCAAAACGATGTGGAAACAGCAGAGAAAGTCTTTATGGAGCTGAAGAAGTCAAAATTAGATCCAGATTGGGTAACGTATAGTACGTTAACCAACTTGTATATCAAAAAGGAATGCCTTGAAAAAGCAGCGTATACTCTGAAGGAAGTGGAGAAAAGAGCTTCAAAGAAAAATCGAGTCACCTACTCCTCTCTTCTCAGTTTGCATGCGAACATGAAGGATAAGGATGGGCTACATCGAACCTGGAATAAGATGAAGTCGGTCTTTAATAAAATGAATGATGCTGAATATAATTGTATGATATCTTCACTTGTTAAACTTGGGGAGTTTGGAGGAGCAGAGAATCTCTACAATGAGTGGGAATCAGTTTCTGCAACTCGAGATTCTAGGGTTTCAAACATAGTTCTTGCTAGTTATATCAATAGAAATCAGATGGAAGACGCTGAAAATTTTTGCCAGCGCATGGTGCAAAAGGGCATCACTCCCTGTTATACTACCTGGGAGCTTCTTACTTGTGGTCATCTGAAAACGGAGCAGATGGAAAAGGTTTTAGAGAATTTTAAGAAAGCCTTATGTAGTGTAAGGAAATGGACTCCTGATAAAAGGTTGATTGGAGATATATTCAAGAATCTGGAGGAGCGGGGCGACATTGAAGGAGCAGAGAAACTACTGGTTATACTTCGGGATGCTGGCCATGTGAGTACCATGATATATAATTCTCTTCTACGAACATATGCGAAAGCAGGTAAGATGCCAGTTATAATTGAAGAGCGTATGCAGAAGGATAATGTGGAGTTAGATGACGAAACACATAAGCTCATACAGACAACTAGCACCATGTGTGTGAGTGAAGTTTCAAGTTTGCCTATTCTGAAATAAACGGTATACTTTGTCATCTAAATTCAGCATTAGTAACTTGTGATATTCTGCTATTCAGTTTGGGTTCCTGATAATTTGCATTTGAATTTAATTTTGATAGTCCGCATTTCCCCTGGTGCATCAGAGATCCTTGAAATCCTTTTGGATGGAATAAAGGGCCATGGTTGGTCATCTCCTCCACTCTTGTATCCTGGTCTTCCCCCCGCCACCTTATTCATTAGGGTTCTACCAATAGATAGTTATTATTCAAGTGGACAATTACTGAATACATCACTAGGCATTAGTAATGACTCTGTTTAAGCATTAATCATATTCTGTGTTTTTGTTCCATTTTTTTATATCTGTATCTCTGTAATGGAATTTGTCATGGTTAAGCCCTTGATTGACCACCTTATTCAATTAGGTTTGTCCAATACACAGTTGGTTGGAGTTGATGGGAGTATTCTTATATTCAACCAGATTAAAACAGAATTAAGGGAGAGAGAGTGGGGTTGAACAGCCATTTGAAGTGGATTAGTTCCGGTTTAGTTTAGCGTAACATCATAACAAGTGGTTGGATAATCGAAACATTCGTTCAGTGGTTGGGACAATATCCTAATAGGAAGCCATAATTCTCTTCAGAAAATACAGTTTCCATTTAAAAAAGTTGCCCCCCTACTCCAAACTATAAACTATACGGAGAAAGACATTTTTTATGCGTGCTCGATGCTTAGTTGGATACTGGATTAAATTGAAATATTAAAATCCAAACAAAAAACGATTAAAAGCAAAATAAATAGGAATCAAAAGAATGAAAATCAAATTTGATAAAAAGACATAAAAAATCAAATGCAAATGAATAAAATTAAAAAATAAATAAATCAAATTCAATACAATCAAAAGATTGCGGACACTTTGCAATTTTGCAAGGCTAGCACACCTTTTGAGGTGGAGGGGAGAGGGGGGCGAAGAAAAAATTTCATTAGAGTTCTTCCATGCCATGGATGCTTACACGTGCAGCCCCACCATGTAGAAGGGGACACACTTATTCAGATACCACCCCAGAAGGCTGCCAACGACCACTGGAAGAAGTCGCACACGCCATCCAAAGGGCGCTTGCTCTGCACGTACCAACCACTTTTTTTTAATTATAGAAAAACTTGAATACCCTTGACCCCACAAGATTATTACAAGAAAACCAAGGTTAAAAAGCCAATAGAACCCCTTGACCTTAGGCAAAAAAAAAAAGATGACCTCATGGGCTGTGTGACAATTATACTATACAAAAAATGTGAAAATGCCCTTCAGACATTAGTTGTGTTTTTTTTTTTAGAGTAATTACATTGTGCAATAAATATGTAAAAATAAAATTCTACCCTTAAGTGTGTGTTTATTTTTATTTTTTGTCATTGAAGGGCTCATTAGTTGCTTTACTAAGGATTGCACTGTGCACAATCCACAATAAAACACTAATGAGTTTTAGTTTTATTTATAATGCTCAAAGTTGTTAAGTAGTTTAACCCTGAAGATAATATGTTTAATTGTTGGACATTAATTAAGGTTTTTAAAAAATAAAGGGTATGGGTGGAGTTTTGTTCACCAACATCCATGCTACCATGGATTACAACACAACAACGTAACACAATTTTTTTTTCCCATTCTGGTTCTTTGGTTTTTTTCAATTTGATTCCTTAATTTTTTTTATTTGCTCCTTTAAAGTTGTATTTATTTGGAATTTGATTTTGCTATTTGTTTTGGATGCCTAGCTTTTGGAGTCTCGGGGTATCAAAAAAAGAAAAGAAAAGAAAAGAAAGTCACTTAATTGATTCCCAATTTAGATCTATTAAATGAAATTTTGTTGATTTAAAATGATTGGAGCTATGGGGATTGAATTTGAAATATAGGCAAATGTTCGACCTCTTTTTATTTAAATAATCAAGGCTGAATTATACGATCATGTAAAAGTTCAACCTTGATTTTTTTTCACTCAATTTCTTTTTTTTTTCAATTCAATTCTTTTAAATTTAGTTTATTTAGGATTCGACTTAACATTGTTTTTTGAGTGCTTATAAAAGGAGATCCTGTTGTGTTGAGGACAAATTCTAACACGCGTTCAATGCTTGCTTTTGTAAAATTTTGTTCAATTGTATTGGTCTAAAACAATTAATGCTTGAGGGACCAAATTTTTTTTTTTAAAAAAAAACAAAATAATGAGTAGGTTAAAGATCAAAGACAAAGGCATACCCATGCATTAGCATGTGGAGGAAGTCGTTACGCTCTAGTGGCGCATGCGACTTTCTGCAGTATCAAACCATCACCTTCCTTGGTGTCTCTAGACGCATCTCAACAAACACATTTTGATGATGCTGCGTATGGTTATGTTGCAAGTGCGTGGCGGTAGATTTTTTTTTTTTAACCTCTTTCTTTTCTCTGTCCTCTCCTTCGTTTTCACGTCATTCTCTCTAAAATACAAAGGGGTTTTGTTATTTTATTTTCATGTCAAATATGGTTATTATATTTTTTTTATTGTTATTTGTTTTGTTTTAAATATTTTTTTATTGATTTTTTTTCAATTTCATCCCTCATTGTTGAGTTGATTGAGAATTAAGCTTTATGATTTTTTTCAACTTGTTTTCTATAAAGTTATCTCAGCCTCATCACTCTAGTTATGGGTTCAAAAAGTTAGCCTTGGTTGACTTCGGTCTTTGTTTAGATCCTTTTCTAAAATTGATTTTTTTTTTCAATCTCATTCTTTAACATATGGTTAGTTGGAGATTAGGCTTCATTATTTTTTTCTCTTTCTTTTCTATAGGTTGTCTAGATTTCTAGACCTGATCCACAAGTTTGGTGAGTTGATATAAGTTGGCCCGAGGTTTTTTTTAATTGATTTTTTTTTAATTTTGCCTTTCAACATTGAGTGAGTTTGGACATTGAATAACTTCATAATTCTTTTCAATATATTTTCTATAATGTTATTTTGATCTCGCGATCCAAGTTGCTAGTTTGGAAAGTTAGCTCAGGTTGACTCTGATTATTTTTATTGTTTTTTTTTAATTCCTTTCTGTTAAATTTCAGTGTTTAACGTTTGGTTAGTTAAAAATTGAGTTTCATGATTTTTTTAATTTGCATTCTATTAAGTTATCATGTTCTCATGAATTTAATAACAAGTTTGCTAAGCTGACTAGTTTTTTTAAAATTATTTTATTTTTATATTTCATCTTTCAATGATGGGTTGGGTGGGAGTTGGAGTTTATAATTATTATTTTTTTTGCTTTTTATATGATATTCTTATTCTCATGACTCGAGTCGCAATTTTAGTTGTTTAGTAATTGAGCTTTGTGATTTTTTTTATTTTTTTCTATTAGATTATCCCCGTTTCATAACCAGGATAGCTAGTTTAGTGACCTAACTCGAATTGTTTTTTTTTTCATTTTTCTTTTGAATTTTTTTCCTTTTTATTTCGTGCTTCAGCAATGGGTTGCTTGGGAGTTGGATTTTATTTTTTTTATTTTGCTTTCTTAGGGTAATCTTATTCTCCTGACTCGGCTCATGAGTTTAGCTGGTTCAGAATTAGGCTTCGTTATGTTTTTATTTGTTTTCTATTAAGTTATTTCGGTTTCATGACCAGAGTGGAGGGTTTGTTGGGATGACTCAGATTTGTTTTCTTTTAAAATTATTTCTTTTCTGATTTCATCCTTCAACAACAGGTTGGTTAAGACCTTGACTTCATCGTTTTTCTCGATTTGATTTCTATAAGGTGACATAATTCTCATGACTTAAATCATAGGTTTATCTAAGTTGATTTTTTTTTGTCCTTATATATTTGGCTTATTGATAATTAGCCTTCCTAATTATTTGACTTTGCATTCTATGACATCATCACTTTCTTATGATCTTATTTGCAGTTATTTTAGGTTAACTAGGGTTGGTATAGATTTATTTAATATGTCATTGTCTTCATTTTTTTTTAAAATTTTTGTCTAATATGCCACTATTTCATTATTTCAAAAGAGTGTTGTCCTATAAATAATTGATTTTTATTTCATAATTGATTGCTAACAAACATGTTAGCTATATTTTTATATATTTTTTTTAAATAATTTAACCCCCTAGTAGTCTAAGTGGCAAACCCTCTCACTCTATTAGGAAAAATAATGGTTTTGACGTCTAATTATATATATCATAGGCAGCTGAAAACCGAGTAGGAATGCAAATCCGACCATGAAAAAATTAGTCAACGAAAAAAATCCACTTCTGCCGAAGACGGCAGACAAATCTCCAAACAACTTGAGAAGAAGAACAAGTAGTTCACCAATATCGCATGTTTTAGATTATCGAAGTAGATCAGAATAGAAGCCCGAATTTTACAAGTCAACACATGAAAATTAAAAAGAGTCATCTATAGATTCTTTACTCCTTTAGGCTTCTGACACGTGTATGATATCCTCCGTGGGGCACTCTTACCTAAACCAAACAAAACCTTTCATGACGCTGGAGTTTCGTGTGATGGGATTGGTTGTTAAGAAGAACAGCCACCAGCTCCAACATGCAAGGCTACTCTTTTGGGATAATTTGTCACCATGTAATAATCTGTTCAACTGATCACCAAATTATATATGCATAGAGTATTTAGGTACTAGTACCACGTTACGTGTGGAGATGTGGTGTAATCACCAACCAATCACCATATCCAAAACCAAAATGATCATGAATTGTAAATCAGGTTTGCAATGTTGATGATCAGGTTTGCAATGTTGATGATCATGGAGTAGTGAGTTTTACGATAAGTCGGTTTAGGAGTCCGGTCCAATTATGTTTCTGAAAAAATTTGAATTTTTTATTTTAAATTATTTTTATTTTGTTTTTGTATTGTTTTGATATGCTGATGTCAAAAATAAATTTTAAAAAATAAAAAATATATATTATTTTAATATATTTAGAAGTAAAGAAACACATTTTGGTTTTATTTTTATGGTGTCCAATAATTTTTTTTATTGGAACTTACCTTTGGAATTTTTTCGGGCATTTAAAGTTTTTAAATGTACAAAATCAGATAATTGAGATGTATTAAAGACGTTTGTTATTCATGCGAAGACCATAAGAAAAAAAATGTATTTAAAGATGATGCTTTGTTTAAAACATGAATAGGAAAAATACAAACCAAACAATAAAAATATATAAAACTATTAGGCTAAGTATTTTCTTTAAATATAAAAAATAAAAAACATTGTCGTTAAAGTTAAACTTTACTGGAGATCGAGTCGGCATAAAAAACAAGTTATGAATTACATAATTAACTAAATTTTTTATAAAAAATAATCAAAATTGAATATTTTTTAAGTCAATAAGTTATGATTAAGTCATGAACTAATTCAAATTTTTAATTAAGTTATATCAAATTAATTTTTTTTATTAAATTTAGTCTAAATTACGTTCTAAATTGATTCATCGACCATTCCGGTTTTTTAACTATAATAAAAAGGCTGTAGGTGGTCAGATTAGTAAAATTTACAGTCCAAAGAACCGCATAAGTAGGGTAAATGTTGTAAAAGGTAAGGTGGTTTTATGCTTAAATCTAGTCCGAAATTAAGGGTCAGTTAAAGCAATTGAAGGACGCAAATCATACGCTTACAGGAACAGCAACCATTAGGCAACTGAAAATCGTCATCATTTCGTCCATATCTCTTGGAAAACATTGTGCACGCGCTGAAGAAGAGAGTGATTATTATCTTGTTATTAAGGTCCCACCATCTATCATTTATCGCCCCCTCTTTCCACGTAACTATTTAGTTAGGTTGCAGGTCAGAAGTTGGAGCTTAAAAGCCTCCATCTCTCTACTCCAGAACAAGAAAGGAACTAAAATTACAATCCAAGCCTGAAGAGTGAAGCCGGAAACCTCCCTTTGCTTTTCTCTCCCTTTTGTCCTTCTCTCTGCGTTCAATGGCCGGTATTGACGATGGAGAAGTTGGATTTGAAGAAGCAATTTCATGCCTACCTTCTCATGTTCTAGATGAGGCTATATGGGACTCCAAGGTATAATATATACACGTACACATGATACACAAACATTATCATTCTAATGGATCACAGTTCAAGTTTTTGTCTGTCTTTACTCTTTAGGTTCCTAAGTTTTTGTTTTTGAAGTTTCGGGGCCATGTTTTATTTTAGGAATATGTGAAGCAACACCACCACCACCACCACCATCAATATCGCAGTCTTCCCAAATTGCCTCAAGACCCACATCCACAGGTATGCGCTTCTTTCCTTCTTGTTGCTTCCACTTCCAGAAAGTGTTTTTTTTATATATATATTTTCAGTTCAAACGTTTGTTTTCGTTTATCGAATATTGAAGAAAATATTGTATTGCTATAATATGATTAATTAATGCTACTGAAGTCAGGGTTTCACTTAAGCGAATGCTAGCTGCTGGTTGCTTAAACGTCCATAACCCAAAAACTAGGAAATGAAAGTGAGTGTATAATTGATTTTGAAGCCTAATGGCCATTCGATCGGTTTTCAACCATTTATGGCCTTGTTTTAGAGCCCCCAGCAAATAGTCTCGATGATGATATTATCGCTTCAAAGGGTCCTTTGCACGCTTCTACATTTTGGTGTAATTAAGGTGGAAGAGGCGTTAGATGGAATATAGACATGAAGGTTGATGGCGTGTCATTTCTTACACGCATGCATGAAATCTAAACGACAGGACATGCAATTAATAGAAAGATGGCTACTAAACTGCAGGTAAAACGTGATAGGAATGCTGATAGATGATGAGTAGGTTACGATCATGTCATTAGCCTCTTGTCCTCACAAATAAATGGTATTTTCAACAGTTACAAACCAAAACGACATGCATTATGTTTTTTTTCCTCTGTCACTCGGAATAGATATGGATAAATTCTAGTGGTTGATGGTGAGATAAGCTTGAGAATTTGGGATGTGTCAAGCAGCTTTCCGAGAAGCGGTTTGCCGTTGGCATCGGAATTCTTCCTTTTTGTGATCATACGTGATATATATAGAAAGTTTTCTCAGAGAACGTCCAAATCACATAGGCCTATGTACCCAACTCGATCCTACGGATGGTGAGTTTAGATAAAGATGGAAGACAATTTTACACAAAACATCACACAAATTAATGTAAACACACTGGATCATATATTTTTTTTTAAAAAAATTCTGAGGGAGTTGAGTAACCGACCATATATACGTTTTTAACCACGAAAAAGAGGAGAAAACCAAGATGCTTACTGATAAAATAAATATCCTGCACAGAGCAAGACCTTCTAAATGATTTTAATGCGCACTAATTCGGGTGAAATACTGTAGGGTTCACAGTAAAATGTTTTTGAGTGTTTTCATAGTGGTTCTTTCTTTCTGTTAACGACCGAGGTTGTAAATCTCTTCTCTGAAACCAATTTTGCTAAATTATAGAAGTATAGAAGATATCATTTAAAAATATTCCTTTAAAATATCTTTGTGGACTCCAGTAATGAAACTTTATAACCCCACCTGCTGTGTCCTATCAGCGCCCAAAATCCAGCCCAAGACCAGATTGTAGAACAAAATACGCCACTAACTGGGCATCAGGGGGCCCTGGAATGCAAGCTGTTTTTCTAGATTCTGGTAAAAAATCATCAGGGACCGGAGTTTTTCTTCCACAAAGGGCAGGAACCAACATGCAATCTAGCAAGAAGCCAGGTACTGCATCTTTGATGGAATGATGCGAACGTCTGATACCACAACTGTGATCCTGCTAAAATGAACAGGGATTGAAAATATTATAACTGATGTACTGTCTTTCATGATTGTGCAGCTTGCGCTCCTGTTCTCCTCCCCGCACGTGTTGTTCAAGCTCTAAATATCAATGTGCATGAAATAGGCTTGCACATATCACGCCGGCAAGGTTAGGCTAGGCTAGGCTTTTTGCTCTTCTCTTCTATGCGTATAGCTTTTCTTCGCTTTATGATTAATTTGTTGCCAGCTATTGTCTTATTGCAGATGCCAAAAATAAATCAAAAGGCAGAGACTGCAATTCTTTCAAGAAGAAAAATAGCAAGGACGTGTCAGCACAATGCGCTGTTGCAATAAATAATGAGAATTCTTCACCAGAGATATTTCTTCCCAAAGAGTGGACTTATTGATCCCCAAAGGGGCTGCCATATCACAGTGCATAAAAGCAAGAGCTCTCATTATGTTGTGCTGCTAAATATCTTGTACAATGTAAATTGAATAATAATAACAGCACGCTATCTCCTTTATTGTTTATCCAAAGCTTCATTGGCATGAGACTTCTTTATAGCTTGCATGCAAGTAAGATATTGGTAGGACAGCACTGGGTTTAATCTTGAAAAAATTTCCAATGACAGGATGGAAGTCTCTGGTGGGTATTATATTAGCAAGCTATATTTTGATCGTCTGATTGATGATCTTGTAAACTAAAAGGTCAAGCAAATAGCATAAGGATAACATACAAATTTGTAGTCGAGTGAGAATACCAAGGGAAACTACCAAACGTCAATTGATAATAATGCATCACAGATCTACAGAATTTTTGACCGTTGAGTCAAGGCTGGTGAATAAATTTGACTAGAGATAAGATAAGGACAGTTACTTACAAACGCTGCTGCATAGGTGTATTGTATTTTAAGGGAAGCATGATCAGAAGAGGAACAAGAAAAGCTGCTCTCTACAATGATGAAAACACTGTCATTCTTCTGTTGGGATCTTGAATGCAAGGCCCTTGACTACATGGCGACATTGAAACCTGCAAGAGAAACTCACGTTGCTTTATGATGTGGAATTATCTCGTGACTCATACAATCTCATACAGCATCAAGAAGCCGGTGGCAGAAAATGCTTCAATTCTCCCCAGCTTCTAGATTATGAAACTTGTAAAGTTAAAACATTTTCTTTTCTGGAATTGTAAGAGGCACAGACCAAACGATGCTGGATTATATTTTCCCTACCTTCCTCATTTCTGACCATGAAGCTGACAAAACTAATCTATCCACTAAATCATTTTGGGGTGGTTCACTCATTATCAATGTTAATTTCTGCTCTTCAAATTATTCAACTGATATGGTTTCTCAATCTTCTACTATAGAATTGAAGCTCTCAAGTTCAGATAATAGAAAACCTATTAATGATATCAAAACAGCAGTCATTGTCCGATACCAGATTAAATCATTTGAAGCAGATTCTCTCGAATTTCTGGAGCTGCTGGTTTGAGAACCACAATCAGGAGCATCCATTTCCAGAACTTTTCTACACTTAATTTGCAGCCTGGAAGGCACAATCTGCCCAAAAATGCAATCAAACAAAACAATCATATGAAATTAATGCAAGATTGCCCTTGATCTAAAAAATCAGAGTAAGAATATGATAGGCGGCCTTCCAACAAGGACAACGACTGAGAAGCACTGATTCTATGATCTCAGAGATATTTCATTTTGATGACAATCAGAAACTGTTCTGAAGACATCAGTTAAAACATGTAAGATGTGCCTCAAACAAGGATGGAACATGCATGCAAAAAAGAGAATGCAGCCAAAATTAACGTCTTTGTATGAAATTCATTGTTTCATCAACATGATTGTTCCATTAGAGTATTGTAAAGATCAAAACATTGTTAGCCAATTCAGCAGTAAAAATAAGTGGATTTATTTCTAAGCAAAGTAGGATGCATGATTTTAGTATGATTGTGATAGTGGTTGTTTCTTAAAGTGATATATAATATCTCAGAAAGTAAAACTTATGCAACTAAAAGCACAACAAAACTTTTTGGTATGTGTAGCTAGATCTATACCTTTTTACTGTATCTGAAGTCACGTTTTGGAAGAAAATGCAGGGGCAAGTTGAAAGAAGATGGAGCTTTAACCAACAGAAACAATTTACTAGGACCTATGGAAAGAAAGAAACACGGAAACATCAGAGTTTCCTCCCAGCAGATTAGCTAATAATGACAGGACAAGCTTTACCAGATACCTGGATACGAACTAGATCCAGCACCCTTCGAGATCAACGCACGAACAGCCTGTCAAAAGACATTTGACCTATCAAACTTTTATAAAAGTTTGTCAAATTTGCAACTTAATATGAAATTACAAATAACATAGATGTACATATAGCAAACCTTTCTTGAAAGCCCTTCTGCAACTTTGCTTTTAGCAAAACCACCATCATCTCTTGGGACAACATTTCCACGCGAAAAGCACAATTCATAGACATGCTGGGGCCGTATTGGACTAGCCCCAAGTACTAAAATCACTTCCTCAATGCAAAGAACCTCACTAATTATGAGCTGCAACGCACTCTCGAGCCCACCAACTGTATTAACCAATTTCTCCAGTCTCTTAATCCCATGTTTCACCTCCCTCATTCTACTAATGTGATTTCTTCGAACAGATGCCTTTAATTCGGTATTTGTAATTGTCGTCTCCTATACATAACAATTCTTTGGCTTCTAATAATAATAATAATAATAATAATAATAATATGTAGTTGATAACATACCAGCTCTTTATACTCTGTTTGCAAGGAATCAAATTCAAGACTAATATCCTGAAAAATCCTGCATTATCAAGAAATAAAAGATTTCTTAGAGCATTTTCTAATTCCCTTCTCTTGATCAATAATTACCTTCATATTAACAGTATTATTTGGAAAATTTACTAAGAAAATTATTTCATAAAAACCTGATCGGCGTCTGCAATATCAGTTATCGTTCTTGAGAAGAAGAAAAATTGAAATTAGGGGAAGCAGAAGAGAGAAGTTACTTACGAAGGGATTTGCTGGTGCATATAGAGAACAAAACCGAAAACGCTTTTGATAACATGGAATACAACTGAGTTGTCGATCGAGTCAGCGTTGGTCTCGATCTCTGTGAACTCCATATCCGATGAGCTTACTTCCATCGTCGTTTGCTTTAGTTGAGAGATGCTTTCGCCTTTCGGCTTATTTGAATAGATGTTTGGGAGGGACGGGAGCGCCCACGAGAAATGGGCTTTTATTACTGGGCTTGGCCTAATTCTATAAATACTGCTGCTAAAATTCTACTTTATAATTATATATTCGGTTATTTTTTAAAATATATTTTTTAAAAAATATATGATTTTTTTTATATTAACACATAAAAATTTTTAAAAATATTAAAAACAAATTAATTTCAAATTAAAAAAAATCAAAATTTTATAAAACATGATTTAGCGTAAAAACAAATAGCTAATTGTATGGCTTTTCGCAGAACCAGTAAAACCATCTATCATTATTGTGCATTTTGCACCCAACTTGACTCTGTTAATCCTTGACTCCACGAACTTATCGTAAAAGGAATCCATGTCTTTTTCTTCACAGAGAGAGAGAGAGAGAGAGAGAGACCCCAGTAAGGCTAAATTCTTAATACCCAATATCTGCATAGACATGAAGAGTTGATTCTTGGAATTTACTTGCTAATCTCGTATTCTTTCAATCACTTTGATCAAGTGGTCTTAAGGGGTTTCTTTGACGGTGGAATTAGGGTTTGGAGATGGGTTAAGACTTATGGTTCTTGTATAAGAGAAATTTATCCTATGTTTTGGTTTTTTAGTCTTTAAGAGGTGTGGGCGATTCGATTTAGAAGAAGAAAAAAAGGGGTGTCGGGGCCATTATAATTGTTTTTAGAAATTTCTGCTTGAGGCTGCCTCCAAAAGCTAAAAGGATAAAGACCTTAAACAGTTAGTGCCCTGTGCTAAATTCTGCAAACTGGCATAAAATGATGCTCGGACAAGTTGCATTGCTTGTTTAGTTATAAAAAAAAAAAAAAAAAGACGTCCCATTTGTTAGGCGCATTTGGAGTACAAAGCAGTTTTGCCTGTGCTGCTAATTTTGTCTCTCTTTCCCCTTTTCTTTTATCCTGCTGCTTTCTTCTGTGTTAGTGCAGGGAGGAAAATTGGTTGGTCTGATTTACACTATAGAAAGCCAATTTAATGTCGGCTTTTCTCGTAATCTGCTGAATATCATACAAGCTTTGTTTACTTATATTATATTTCAGGGATAACCACTTGACCATAACGAGGGTCAGAACAATATACTAAGCTATGCACAGCTAATTAGCAGAATTTATCAGAAAGAAAAAAGTCAGTTCGTCGGGTTTTTCCCTTGATATATATAGTAAGAGTCTCTCTGCTCAATCATGGGGTATTATTTTATGTATTGCTCTCTTCACCTCCACAATGCTCACCTTCTTTCCATTAACATTCTCCTTCACCTGCCAACATAAACTCATGGAGTTACTCAAGGCGCAGATAGCTCTCATATTTCTATTTACAGACAAAAGAAAAGGAAGAAGATAATGATGAAGGTGTTTTGTATGGGAGAAATTAAAGGCATACCTTGGCCCTCAATTCCCCTGCAAAGATCCCATTGTTCAAAGAAGACTGAACCGCAATAGTTTCTATCCTGAGCTCCCTTAGCATTTGCATTATGTCTAATAAAAGCCCCTCTCTAAAACCACATTCCAACTCTAACAATGCGTCACTCTCTATTATCGACACCTCTACGCTGGTCTCCAGCTCCTTATGGACCACCGGCTCTGGCTGTGGCAAGGCACCCACCGTTTTGGGCTTGGCACCACCACCAGCACTATCCTCTACGACCCTCATCTTCCTCTTATCTGGCAGAGGCCCAAGACTCCTCGCCCGATCCACCACTGTGACCCCACTCTTTTGCTTTTTCAAACTATCGGAAGTAGAAGTCCTCTGTGGACGGTCCACCGATCTCGGGCGTTGCTCACTCTCCATCTGTTTATTACGCGTCTCCAAATCCTGGATTTTTTGACGGAGTTGCTTCACGTATTCAATTGTGTCCCCTAATATTGATGCTTTGTCCATTTTGGTCACGAAGGGCACCAGCGACCTTAGCATTATAAACCTCTCGTTTAACTTCTCTCTCCGGCGTCGTTCTGCTAGCACGTGATTGGCACTGAGCTCATCCTGTGGGGTCCCCTTGCGGAACCGACTGGCTGCTTCACCGTCACGTGACTTTGGGGAATTGTCTTCGCGGCTTTTGCTGTGGAGGTGTGGTACGCTAAAGAGAATGTATTTTAGGAGCCACTGAGAGGTGGTCTCAACTGACACGTGGAAGAGGTGATCGGAGCGGTTTGTCCACCTGGAAAAGGCTGATTGGTGGTACCGTGCCTCGTATGCAATGGACGATGGCTCTGCTGCCAGCCATACCGGTTGGCTTTGGAGGATGGTCGATATGGTTTGGGAGTAGTGCGTGTCCTCTTGCGCCAAGTCTTCTAGCGGAGGTGGTCCTGCAAAAATAAAGCTAATTATTTTAAGTACAGTAGCACTTTTGTTGGATTGCGCTGATGATATGGGTCAAGGAAATGTCAATACACAGTGAATTTCGGTTTTGCATTGGCTACTTGAAACTTCGCTGGTGGCGCCACCCAAAAATATGTTCCAACTTTAAAGAAATGGCAGTCAAACAGACGTAAGCAGCTTGCTCAAAGCACACGGAAACAACAACACAACTAAAAAAAAGTAAAAAAAAAAAAAAGTACAAACAATATATAATTTTGTTATATAATATCATCACATAAAAATTTTGTAACTGATTTTTTTTTCTCAAATACAATCTAAATAATTCTATATATAGTCTATCTCGAAGAGAAATAAACTCTAATAAATAATAATGGGTTTATTCAAGGGATTTCTGAATTAAATAGATAAAATAGAATTACAAAGCACAATATTTGACAGCCTAGACTACATAGAAAAAAAAAACATCATAAAAGAAAATATTTGCCTAAATTATATAGGAATTAAAAAAACTAAGAAAACAAATAATTTATCATAAAAATCTTATTGCACCAGCTTCCCCGGGTGGGAGATAACTCATCATCAAATTCAAAAAACTTTTATCTTGATCTTGTGAAAGTTCAATAAAAAATAGTCAACCCTTCACGTACTCAACATTTCCATTAGAAATATTATACCTTCTAGCAATATGCTTAGTCTTTCTAATAACTAAACTAATTTTAGTGTTACGGTGAAAATCATGTGTAGCAACTCTTATAGCAACCTTCTCAAACTCTAACTCAACTAACACACTACAAGGACCAAACAATCTCTTCCATTCATCTTTCATATTGATCATCACTAACAAGAAATGTGCTAGTTTTTCCACCATAAAAACTTTTAAACATATGCTTTACAAATTTTAATTAAGTATACAAAAATCAACTTTGACCCCATAAATTCTAGAGTTGTCCTAAAACACTGTAAGGTAGATCTTCCACAATATATTTCATAAAAAATATCATCTAAAAATCACATCTAATTTGGTTCCCTTTTTATGGGTGGTTTAACTATTAAGATCAGATTCCATTTTGCTCATTATTTTACTAGTGTTGTGGTAGTGGTTCTACTCAAATGACGTAACATGAACATATTTTGCATACTTAGGGTCATCACATACTAGATTTATGCATTGAAACCTTCTTTTTTAGTGTCATCTTCCTTATTCTCTTTGAATTTTGTTAGTTGATTCCAATACAAAAATGAAATAGCATTATAAAAAAAAATCAATTTCAACATCAGATTCTTCATGAAATTTCTCTTGTAGACCTCAATTAAGAGACCACCTCTTCTACTTACATCTCTTAAACAAGTTTTTAAAATTAGATATGGATTCTTGATTTTCTCATGATATTTTATTTTTCTCTTTTTTATCTTTGTCAATCGACAAGATAATTTTTCAACTTGCCTCTATAAGTTTATCATTGTAATCAACAAGTTAGTTTTACAATCTATCTCTACATGTCTTCTATTATTAGTTCGTAAACGTCTATTTTCTAAGGAGGAACCTTGTTATCCCCTTCTACACAAGAACATTCTATTACATAATCTCTTCCAACCATGGTTATTCATTAACATTCAGCAACTAACCATCAATAATCATTGGGCTAATTCTGAAACAAGCTCTTAAAATTACCTATGGATTCATAATCACTCTCCTCTAGCTTTCCTTTTTTCATCTAAGCCAATTGACAAAATAATTCTCCAACTTGCCTCAACAAGTTTATCTCATATACTGATGGGTTCATTTTGCAAATTGTCTTCATATATTTTCTATCACTAGTTTCTAAACACCTCTTTCTTGAGGGGAAACCTTCTCATCCCTTTTTATATGAGAATGCCCTATTATACAACATCTTCTACTCATGGTTATTTAACGACACTTAGCAATAAACCACTAAGAATTGTTGAGTTAATTCTAAATTGGTTCTTGAAATTGATTTTGAATTTGTGATCACTCTCCTCCAGTTTTCTGCTTTTCATCTCATCTAATCAACGTGTTACCTTATAATTTATCTTCACATATATTCTATCATTAGTTCTTGAATGTCTCTTTCCCGAGGGGAAACCTCTTTATCCTCTTCAACAAAAAAATATCATGCCATGTGATCTCTTATAGCCATAGTTATTCAATAGTACTCAACAACTAACTAAAAAAATTATTGGGCTCTAATACTAACTAACACAAATTGAAACAACATGAGAAAGATAATTAAACATAAAATTCTATCGAATGAGATCACCACACAAAATTCTTATTCAAAATCCATTACTAAATATTTAAACCAACTAATGCATGTAGGAACAACACAAGAAAGATAGTAAGCACAACTAACATATAATTTAGTTAAATAGGGTCACCACATAAGAATCTTGATTCAAAATTTTATTACTAAATAATAATCCTCAAGTAGCATGCTCAAATAAAATATAGATTACTTAATTTATACTAGTCTTAGGTTTATCTTGAAAAGAAAAAAATTATAATAAATAACTATAGAGTTATTATAGGGATTCCTAAATTAAATAGAAAAAATAAAATTACTAAGCACAATATTTGATTTTCTAAACTAAATAAAAATAAAAATAAAAATACTTAGTAAAACAAAAATTAAAAACAACCTAAAAGACTTAGTGTTTTCAATGTAGCTCCCTTCACATATCACTTTTCACTAGAACAATACTCTTTTTTCTCAGCCATCAATTTTTTTTTCATTTTTTTAAATCTAGTCCTTAAACATTGTGTTTATTGGGAGTTGGTCTTTGTAATTTCTTCCTGTTAGCTTTGTTTGGGAATGTCAAAGCCTTGAAAAAACATCTCATTATTAGGTTGGTTATATAGTTCCTTTGTTTTGTTTTTGTTAAACTTTTCATTGGATCTTTTTTAAAAGTTCCTTTTTATCCATTTAGTTTGGGGATCAAACATTCCAGTCCAAGCCTTTTTTTTGTTCTCATCTTGGTCCCTGATTTGAGACAGGGGAGAGGGAGTCACCAGAAAACAGTAAAAGAGAAAGAAAGTTATCAGTTAGTCAAGATTCTGGTCATGAAAAAGCTTATATTTGGTGTTATCTTGTTTGAAAAAGTAGATTGAGTCTTAAGAAGTTTTTTAGATTCGATTGATTTTTTGTTTTCTAGGTATTTTAAGGTCTTTTAGGCTTACAAATGAGTTTATCAAGGCTTTTATGGTGTTTTTGAGGTATTTTCAAGTGAAAACATGTCAAAAAATAAGCTTTTGAAAACACACTAAAACATTAATTTAAAGTAAAAAAAATAAAAATATTTCATTTTGTTTCAAAAAAAAACTTTTAAAACATAAAAACAAACTAGGTCTAAAATTGTGATTTAAACTTGGTCATGCTAGGGTATCAACATCCAATGCAACACATGGTTCATTATTGATTTTGTCAAAAGGAAATCTCCCCGCTCATGCAGTATTGTTAGTTCATAGTAAATGGATTGGGGCCACTCCCGCAGCTCTTTTCTAGGATCCTGAATCCATGTAGCTAGACATGTTAGGCTTGCTTGTGTCATTATTCAAAAAATTAAAAGAAATCACAAAAACATTTAGGTTTAAGGTATACCATGCTCTAAACCATATTTGATTTTTATTTTTTTATTGTTATTTATTTTGTTTTTTAATTTTGGTTGATTAGGATTTTATTTCATGATTTTATTAGTTCGTCTATTATGGGGTAGCCTAGTCTCATGACCAGAGTTATGAGTTTAAAAAATTAGCTCGATTTGACTTTGATTTTTTTTTATAAAAAAAATGATATCCTTTTCATTTTTATCCTTTTAATGAAGTTATTCTATTCTCATTTCCTGAATTACAGGTTAGTAAAGTTAACACGTATTTTTTTAATGTTTTTTATCAAAAAAAATTTTCTATTTCTCCTTTCATTATTTAATTTACTCAAATGTTGACATTCGTTGTTTTATTTAATTTTTTCTATGTGGGGTTATCTTGACCTTACAACCGGGTCATGAATTCGACATGCTAGCTTGAGTTAAGTTTTTTTATCTTTTTTGTTTAATTTGATTTTTTTCAATTCGTCCTTCAATATTTGATTTGTTAATAATTGAACTTTTGATTTTTTATATCTTTATAAGGATATCCCATTTCCATTCAATATTTACTTTGTTATTAAATGAGATCTTCGAGATTTTTTTAAGAATATTTAGAGGATTTTTTTTAATAATATTAACAAATATTTATTTTTTTATTAGTCATTGTAATTTTTTTTAATATTGTATTGGCTTTGTTTTATATAATCATGTTATTAAAATAACAAATTTTTCACAACGAAGTACAAACAACATTAATTAGTGTAAACCCCATTATCTTTTGGAAAACAAAATGCTCACCCTCCATCCTTGTCGTATTTAGTTATGAGTTTGTTATAATTAAATAAAAATTTATTTTAAATAGATTAATAGGATAGCTCTAGATTTAAAAAAAATCTGATCGCGTTAAATTAGGATAATAATTTAAAAGAACCACAAAATTTGAAATTATTACTCCGATCGTTAGATTTTTAAATTTCAAGAATCTTGTCCCGGGCCCAGATTTTGATAGTTTTTGTGATTTTGCTTGTTATTTTTTTATTTCATGGTTTTTTCTTTTATAATCTCAAATGTTTATTTTGTTTTTGTAATTAAGATAGAGATTTTCATCTATTGAAGACTCTATAAATATGCTAAAAGAGAGGGACCAGAGGATTGTTATACTGAAAACAATGAAACTTGTGAACTTGAAGTTTACGTCTGTAGTTCATTTTATTATTAAAATTCTCGTGTTCTTTCTTTGTTTATTATTATCTTTAACTTCCGCCTACATCACCTGTAGTGATATTGTAAATGAGCAGTGAGTGGCCCATAACTACTGGTCCACAACCCTAACCATCAAAATTTAATTTGGAACCCAATTTATGATCATCTCTCCTAGCAAGAATATTTGACGTATGCATGCACTATCATTCATTTTTTTCCTCTTATTTGAAATTAAGAAGAAGAAGAAGGGAGAAGGAAAAAAAAATACTAGTACCATTTTTTTACCTGAAGCTGATGGCTGAAGGTTGCCACTGAAAGGGTTGTCTTGCAACATTGTCCACCTCCGAGCGGACTCCGCTTTATACGAGTCAGCTCGGCTCCGGTGATCCATCGAGTTGTCTGGACCAGTCAAAGGAAAATCCGAGTCCAAGTTATTAGACCCATCATCAGGAGAACCAAGCCTGATATCCTCAGACATCTCAAGTTGCATCAACTCGCTCGGCTCAGCTGCTACAACTTGATGAGGGTTTTGAGCTTGTCTCGGTTCTAAGTGATCATCGCGACTGGTTTCGGCTTCTGAGTCTGAATCATGTTCCTCCTCCTCCTCATCTTCTTCTTCATCCTCATCAATTTGTTCGGCATTGGCTGATGGCTCTGCAGCCACATAGAAGGGAGGAATGGGTGGAGGATGGAAACGAGGGTGGTCATGAGAGGAGGTGGCAGGGCTGGAAGTGGAGTGCTCGGATAAAGCTGGTTTTGGGGGAGTAAGGTGGCGGTGGTGGTGGTCACTAAAGAAGGTTTTTACGTGTTGGATAAGCCCAAGATCCTCTTGAACCTACAATTGCATATTACGATCACCAATTGATATACAATTTGAAGTCCTTATATAAAAAAAATACATCGAGGAAAAATATAGTAGCAGAATTTGTTCACCTTGTCTGTTGTGCCAAATTCAACAACACCATCGAGAAGAGGGATGCACACCACAGTCTGCATGAATATATTTTTTTATATACGTTAAAAATATGGCAAAATCGTGTGTGATAAAGTTATAACATGGAAGAAGAAAGAAAAGAAAGAACATGACAAGTATATACTTAGTAAATTAAGGATGTAATAGCATTGGCAAATAGATTTACCTGTACACGAGCACTCTAGTACAACATTATGATCGATCGGTAAGAGGTTCATGATCAGAAACGAGAGAGAAGATAGTTAGCATTTGTTTTCTAGTGAAAAAAATAAACAGTTTGAAAATTGAAATTGAGAATGAAACGATGAAAAGAATAACATGCGAGCCATTTATTAAAAATCTTGTTTTTTTTTTTGGTATTTATTTTCTAGTTTAACTTTTAATCGAGTTAATCTATTTCTTGTTTTTTTTTTTTTTTTTTGCCTAATTACACATGAGATCCCACACTTCTTATGATATTATAGAATTTTAACTAATTAATTACATTAGTTTTGTTTATCCAAAAATAGGGATATCTTGTTGAGTGTGAAGATGTTAGAGAATAATATTATAAATCATATTCTGGGACCTCACCTAATAGCTTAAACTATTGGGTTGAGATAGTTCCTTGACATGGTATCAGAGCTTTAATGATCAAGTGGTCTCGAGTTCGAATCTCACCATTTTTATTATTTGATAAAAAATTAAGTATAAAATAATGTGAGCCTGTGCAAATTTCAAGGCTAAAAGGCTTTCACTTGAAGGGGTGAAATATTTCAAGAAAGATTTTTGATGATTCTTTTGAGAGAGTCATAGCTGAAAATGGGATGTGTGCTCCCCCATTTTCAGTATAAATAAAGGCCATGAGGGTAGCTAGAGCAAGCAACAGGAGGCAGCAAAACATGCAGTAGAGAAGCTTCCTTGGGCAGCAGCTGCAGTAGCAGCATAGAGATAAAGCGAAGTGTGAGGCAAGAGTTAAGGTATTTCTCCTCCTCCATTACCGTAAATTGTATTTTTATTTTTATCTAATGAAATTAACTATACTCCATGAACTAATTCATTACATTATTGTGAAAATAAAAATATGTTTGGTCTAAAAAATAGTAATAAAAATATAAAATAAATCTATTCCTAAAATATTTTAAATTGAAATCAAATATATATACTTTCAAAATAGAAAATACATGGAGATATATCTTTTTTATTCGACTGTCTCTATTTTTTCTGTTGCAAAATATTAACCAAATATTACCATAAGTACCATTGATTATAATCATAATAATATTTCTAGCTAATTCAATAAATCTTGGATATTCAAACGCCATCCCAATATTGAACTATATGTCGGATTATATATAGCGTGTAAGATATATATTACAAGGCAGGTCTCCATGCACATTCAATTTAATTAATTAGTTAGGCTAGCAGGTTATATAATACCATAAGTTTAAGCCATTTAACGTGGATAGTCAAAATGAAGGCAGAAGCAAATAATACCTTGGCAAGGATTGCTCTAGAGAAAGTTTTGCTATCAATCTCGTTTGCACCAGTAAGCCATACGTGTCGTCTCCTTGCGTAGGCCTTTCCTGGTAACCTGCACGTACGTAAAATCCATACACTTGATATGCCATTAAGTCTTGTTTACATGCATGAACAGATTACATATTTGCAAGAAAGGGAATATTTCTTAGAGACGAAGAATGAGAATTGCATCAATAAATTATAATTAAGTTGCAGCCAACGCTGGATATGCGCGCAAGCCATAGAATTCTTTGGTACAGGATCAGTGATTAACACAGTTACATGCTTCATTGCGCGCGGCACTTCATTGATTGCTGAATATATGACCTAGCTCAACACTTTATGGACAGCAATCGATCGATTGTTTTATAATCTAGGTAGGTCCTAAGAGTTGTTACATTAATGGAGTTCATAATCAAGAGGAGACATGAAAGTATGGGGTGAAATCATGCATGGAGCTAGCAAGCTCAAGTGATGAGAAGGAGAGTTGCCAAATATATATCCCATTTTATAAGGGCACGGGCTTAATTTGTGCCTTATCAAAATAAATGGCATCTATGGTTAGTACTAATGAAGTTACTGAATGACCCAATTTTGAAACTTTTGATTTATTAAGAGGTATATCGCGCAACGCAACTTATAAAAATACATGTATTACAAGTTTTCAATGAAATTCACCACACGATATATCTTGAAAACAAAAACTCTTTAACCATCACTAGTAGTAAAGGCAATAATTTTGCTGTTAGAGGGTGTTTGTGAATGTGTTAATGGTTATTTTTCATTTTAAAACGTATTAAAATAATATTTTTTTATTTAAAAAAAATTATTTTTAACATCATACATCAAAATAATCTGAAAATATAAAAAAAATATTAATATAAAGCAAAACAATACTAATTTTTTTAAAAAAAATTTCAAAAATATTTTTAAAACACACTACCAATCACTACCCTAGTCTCTAACGTAGCTTTCGACCTTAACTTGATGCACTTTCAGGAACATTTTTAACGAAAATCCAAGATGTTCTTCCTAGGAAATTAAGAAGACGTACGACATTAAAGCTCACTCACCTAATCGACATGTTGCATTCTGAAAAAGTAACATCTACACTTCCAAAAGTGATATACTTATCGACGATCATAAGTCAGCTTCTTCTCAAGAACTATTAAATCGAAAACAGTTTTTCCTTACCATTATTTTTATCCGTCAGGCAAGCTATCATAAAGGATCCTACGCCCTATCTTAATTACTCCCCTACAATGTACTCTCCAGCCTTTTCGTCATTTACACCCATCGAACGGCCACCATTTCTTATGAGGGGAAGGTTTTGGTGTCTTTACATTATTTCTTCACATCGGCAAAAAAATTTGAATTCAATGCCACTAAATTAAATATTAACTTTCTTGGATATTGGAAACATTTGAATTCTATTATACCACAAGTTTCAGAGAGGTTGAGAGAGAGTATGTTCGACAAGTATAACTAGGCGTTAATTACTTCATGATAACTAGCATAATACAACAAACGAACTCAATATCACCCACACATATATATTCTACTTTAATTCTACTTACAGACTGATTCACTGGGTTTCGCTTCAATATCAGGAAATTTACATTGAAGTAAATCAAATAACTAGAAAGAAAAAAGATGGAAAAGAAACAGAAACACAAACTTACCCACCACCAGGAGGGAAAGAGAAGGAAACACACATCAGATAAAACCACTCAGTCTCCGTCAAGTCCTCCGGTGACAAGGCGGCGCAAGGTCGACGTGCTGGCTGGTTGGTCTCTCCTATAGATAATGAATCGTAGAGCTCTCTAAGCTGCTGACTCCTTTGCAAGGAGGCTTCTTCAGTCGTAACCTCCATTGGTTGCACTGTTTTTCTAGTCTTGATTGGCCCATTGTAATACCCATCTCCCCACACTAAGATCCTGAACAACAGTACGCAGTTCTTAATAACACAAACTTATAAATTCATTGAGATTGACATTATAATTCTCCAAAACCCAGATTGTATTTGATACATGTGAACATGATGAAATATTTTGAAGTTTTACTCATCAATCTATCATCATACATAAAACATATAAAGGATGCATCATTTCTGGAAGAAAAATATTACCCTTGTTGTGGACACATTTGCCAAAAGAGACTGTATGTCCATTGAACCGATTGCACTGCAGCCTGTAACATAGTCTGCAAGCGGCTACTAGGCGGGGTAGCCATTCTTGCAACTGTATATTGATCACCACCAGAGAGATACCTCTTCTCCTTCTAATACTCCAGCTCCTGCTCTCTACTCTAACAAAATCAGTCGAATAAAATAGGTCAAAAATGAAAAAAAAAAAAAAAAAAACACTTCGGTCTTCTTTCTTATACAAGGACTAAAGACACATAGGAAAGGAACTCAATCAGGATCTGAACTAAAATCAGATCCTTGAATACCAACCAAGAAAGGGAGAAAGAATTGGAAAGTACTTTTTAAAGAAACAGAAAGAAGAAGAGAAGAAGGTGCAGTGGTAGAGCGCAGACTTGCAGGTAATGAAGACAAGACAGACAAACAAAAGAAAGAAGGGCAGATGTGTGCATGATTTTGAGGAGATTCTAGCTACAACTACTATTCCTACAATGATCACTTGCCCAACATAAATTGCCCCGCCCACCAGACCTTGTCAGATGATCATCAATCCATAAAAGGGTTATGAGTGGCCTTTAGTTACCTTTGCTCTGTATGTATTGTTGAAGATAAAGATTCTATGGGCAGAAATATGTATGTATATAAACGTAATGAGAGAATGAGAGAAGAGATTGGGAGAAGGAAAGAGAAACAATGTCACTGTTTTTCGATACAAGAGAAAGAAAATTAGACAGACTTTGAGATTTTGACTGGTTGTTCTACCAGACAGTTTGATATTACTCTTTTCTACTGTTTTATATCTGCCATGATAAGGTGTATGCGCTGGGTTTGTTAGTTGGTGTGTTCGCGAGCGCGTGCTCGTTTGGTGAGGGATCATATTTGTTTAGGTGGCAAAGACTGGGCGTTGGGATCAGTAGTAAAAGGAATTGGAGTTTCTGGAATACGGATTGCATTGAAACATTTGCCCCTTCTTTTATACTAATATATATCAAGTTATTAAATCTATGATTTCTTAAAGAAGTGTCTATATCCTTGTGCCGTGTTTCCTGAGCATCGTAAGATCAAGGATTTTAGAATATTTGACTAGTTATACTAATTATATCAATTATTAATCTATTTTTATTTAATTATATAGGAATTAAAATGTAGTTTGTTTTTTTAAAAAAAATTTCAAGCTGACAATTTTTTTTTAAAAAAAGCTTTAAGACCATGATGTATTAGATTGATCTAAGTCAACTCTGATTAACTCATCAAACTTATAAGCTAGGTTATAAACTCTAATGGGTTCCATTATAGTTTTTTTTATTTAATCAATGATAAAAAAAAATGAAGACTAAATCAAAATAAATAAAATATCAAAAGATGAGCTTGAAAAAATTTAAAAATTTAAATAAAAATTCAATGTTTAATGATGAAATTAAAAAAATAAAAAAGATCAGGAGAGATGTGGGCCTCGGTGGCCCAGTGCATTAGGGCCTTAAAAAAGCCTAGTGCATGGGCATTGACAACCGCCTAGGCAATATTTTTTCTTATATAAGTTCCTCCACCCTTTATTTTATATATATATAAAAAAAACAAGTGATATGTTGCCTGCGACTACTACCTAACCCATAATCTAAGCACCATTATGGTGGATAAAAAATTAGGGGTGGGTTTTTTTGGGATAAAAATATATTTTCACCCAAAAACAACTAATAAACACCATAAAAATCTTCTTAAATCACATGTCAACCCTAAATATATTAGTGTATATGCCATGTAGCTAATTGGTTGGTTACATATGACAATGATGTTGTTCATGAAAAATCATATTTATTACTAATAAAGGCTTTTTTTATCTTTAATATTCATTGATATTTGATTAACGAATCTAAAAATAAATTTATTGGAACAAAAATGTTTTGCAAAGATTTTTTAAAGTTTTAATAATTATGAGATTTCTATTGCATTAAAGCATTATTTTTAATTAAATGTTCATGATAAAAGCTCTATTAAGACTAGATATTAATTTGAGTTTGAGATTGTTACATATTATGGTTTTTTTTTTATGAAAGAAAATAGTTGTTTTCATAACTAGTTCATTTATTAGGGATATCTAGAACTAATATGAATGTACTTATCAGATGACATATACACTGAAACTAACCTGCACGAGAATTTTGTATGGAGAGATTATTAGTGTTTATGAAAAGGCTCACATGAAAGTTGTGTAAGTGATACTTATACTTGAGATCACTAAGTTATCTTATATATATAAAAAAATGTTATGCTTTGACCCTAACTATACGTTATTTTAATCAATGGTAACAAATGAGCATATATTGAGTATAACATGAATTATATAAAGGTATTTCAGTGATTAAAAAATTATTCATCATCATAGGTGAATTAGAGAAAATATTCTGCATGCTCTCAAATAGTATTAATTGTGAAATCTTTTTGCAAGGCAGAATGATTTTTTAAAAGAGTTTCAAATCTTATTCAAATAATCAATAACTATAGTGCTGAGAACAAAAATGATTGACAAAGCAAACATACTACATGCTATAATATTTAAATCAAGTATTCTCGATGAATGGATAATAATTACACTGAGAACTGCTCATTGAAAGGTTAAGTCAAATCATTTATAACTTTTCTAATATTTTAGGGATCATGACACATTGTTATATGATGTACGTGATCTTTAAATATAGATCAATCAATTATTGAATTGGTAACAAATTAAGTTTTTAAATTTATTTAGTCCTAGTTTATTTAGAATTATGATTTATATTTGAATCAACTTATTAGGAACCTAATGGGTCACACACAATAAGAACCACTGGTCAAAAATTAAATTAGGATAATATTTACAAGTAGAAAATTTTCTAAAATTTAGTTGGGATTTGATTGAATAAATTTCTAAAATTATCTTGAAATAATATAAGTGATATTATTCAAAAAGTAAAGTGTTATTTTGTTATTTCTAGGGTTAAGTTTTTTCTATAAATAGAATGTTATGCCTCATATTTTCTTGGTAGATAAAGATTACATAAGTTACAAAACAAAAAGAGCACTCATAGACATAGAAATCTCTCTCTCTCTCTCTCTCTCTCTCTCTCTCTCTCTCTCTCTCTCTCTCTCTCTCTCTCTCTCTCTCTCTCTTAAAAGGGTTTCATTAGACTTTTTATAGGTGGTTTGTGAAGACCGAGAACTTAGACACCTTATGGTTTGCAATAAGTCAACCTTGAAGAAGTTGATCAAACCTCAAAACAAGATCTAATCTTCAAGTAAACTTTGCTCAAACCCTAAAACAACTCTAGATTGTCTAACGAGATCGTGAGACTTCTGAAAAAAATTTAAATTTACCCTTTCCACCATATTAGGTGTTTGTGCTTTAGAAAACCCAACAAAAAAACCTTAAAATCACCCAAAAAATCAACTAAATAAAAAAAAATCAAAATGAAACTCAATCTTTTTTTTCAAGCATGTTTATAGAAAAACCAATCACCATTGAATCCTTTTATAGAATAGAACTCGTTAACACCAAGAATAATGAGTTTTGCCTCTTCTCTCTTAAAGTCAAAGACTAAAAGATGAAGAAAACAAACTTATGAACAAAAATGAAAATTATCAAGAACTTGACATTAGGCATATTTTTTCTTTATATTTTACATTTCACTTTTATTTCTTTTAATTTGGTAGTTGCACAATAATTTCAAAACTAATTTCATCTAATTACATTATAGAATGATTAAATTAAAAGAAAAAGAACTGAAAAAGAAAAAAAAAGCAGAAGTTCCATTATTCATGTAAAAAGCTCTATAACAAACCTTAGATATTTTAGTACATGGATGATTTGTCCAATCTGCTATAATTTTGATAATTTACGGGCTATTGTTCTATGAAGTGTGTGTGTGTGTATGGTAATAATTCTTTTAGGAATGGTCTCTTAAATACACCACCATTATAATTGCTAATTGTTCTTCCAATTAAATAAGTGGATAATTCATTAATTCCTTCTCTTTCGGAATATCGAAATTGTTAGCTAAAATCAAGGATAAAATTGATTCAACTGAATATTAAAATATAACCTTGACAACCATTATATAAACCAGAAGTGTTTTTATAATTAACCCTAATAATTAAGAAGGCAATCTCCAAGGCCTGCGTAGGAAATTAACCGTGTCAGAAGGATACAATTTTTTTTTTAAGCATTTATTAATTGATTTAGTTTTGCTTGTGCAAATGGAGCAAAAGCCAATTTGCATCAGACCCGAGTCCAATTTACCGAATTCATGCGCACCTATACAAAACAACCTCATGACTAGGGCTCCATTCAAACAATTCAAGATAGATAGTTTGGGCTTCGTTTTTCTGAATCATCTTAGCAACAATAAGCCAAAGGCTGGAGGGGGAGGGCCTCTCTCCATTCAAACAAGAAAAAATTGCTTCGAAAAACACACACCACAAACTCAAAACAGGAATACAAAAAATATAAAAGGAAATCAAATGCTGCAACAAAAAGAAAAGAAAAGAAGAAGAAGGAAATCACCCCTTTCTCTATCAAAAAACCTACATGGAATTTCCTTAATTTTGGATACAAAGTATTACGGCCTTCTTTTTTTTTAAAAAAAAAAAACAACAACAACAACATGATCGTGATCTGCACAAGCAAAGATCAGATGTTTTGATAAGACATGGAAATACCAAATACAGAGACATTCAGTGGTGATGAAGAATAAGATCTGAGTTCCTTTACAGTATTCGTTAGAGTGGATCTGAAATGTCTACAAGGCTTAACAAAGACAACTTCCCCGAATTAGCCACGCGTTCCTTCAAACTAAGAGTGCTAATTTTTTTTTTGGTGATATCAATGATGAATAATTTTTTTAATTTTAATGTTTTTCCTTTAATTCAGAAAAACTAGCTTCAATAAATCTTTCAAGATTTTAAAATCATTATCTTGTTTAAATACATTCTTAAATAAGATCCAATAAACCAAGAAATTTGTATTCAATTATCTATTTATAAAAGCTGAACCTAAATTTTAGATTATGAAAAAAATAAAGGGGAAAACTAGAACTTAAAATGAAAATACTAAATTGAAAAATTAGGTAAAACAAAGTGTTAAAATATCTGCAAGATTTGTGTAGAAAAAAAACACAAAATACTCTAATTCACCCTATTTTATAGATGATTTCATAACCAAAATTAATATAGAGTTAATTCTAGTAATTATCAGAATAAATTCTCTATATTCTTAGCTTTAATTACCCACCATAAAATACCATAAAATAAAAATTAAACTTCAATGTTTTGACTTTAAATAAGATGTTTTTGAGCTTAAAAAAAACTATTTAGGTTTTGAAGAAACTATTATGCAAAAAACAGATCAAATTTTTATATTCATAGGCTGGACAAACTAATAAGTTAGAAGAAATAATTCTTCATGGAACAACTCCAAGCCTACATTTAAGTTGACAAAAAATAATATTTTGAAATCCAAAAAATCATATTACAGGAAACTCATACATGTGTGTAAACCCTTGGCCTGAATTTCTAGTAGTAATAAAAATCTAAATTTAACCCGAGAAATAATGGGTTAATTAGAAAATAAAATAAGGATATATATATATATATATGTGTGTGTGTGTGTGTGTGTGTGTGTGTGTGTGTGTGTGTGTGAGAGAGAGAGAGAGAGAGAGAGAGAGAGATAATTTTGTTAATTACCAATATATACCTCCTTTACATTTTTTTTGTTTCTCAAGTAATATTTTGCAATTCCATCATTTGTTTCTACCGAATTTAAGCTAGGATATTTTGAATTTCAATGAATTATATCCTAGTACTTTTCTTTCTTCTTGTATCATTTCCATTTAATTTTTATTTTTTTTATGTATTTTTTTTTATTTTTTTGTTGTTTTTCATATATTTATTTATTTCTATTTTAATCTTTCAAACTCATTTCAATTTATTTAGTATCTCCTTATTTTATTTTCTAATTATGCATGTGTGCTTCCAACCTTGAGGAAAAAAAGAGAGAGAGAGTAAATTCTTCATTACCTTAAGCTTAATCTTGTGAAAACCTAGGGAAAACTAAATAATTAGGGGGGGTTAAGTGTGAGGTTTTACTAGAATAAACACTCAATCACTTGAAATTAAAAAGTCTTAGTAAGGGAAAAGCAACAAATTAGAGAGAGAAAGTTAGGGAGGTAAATGAAAAGGAAGAAAGATTAGAGAAATTTTGACTAGTTAGCTTTCAAAGTACATATTATTGTCTAGTAAAGTACTATAACGAGAATGTTTAGTTTATGATATGGCATATACCATGATGGAAATTGTTATAATGGAACTTCATTATGGTTCCTAAGTTTATAAGAATGAACAGTAATGAATTAGTTCTATTTTGACAAGGGACACCTCGACAGTTAGACCATATAACGAAGTAGGTACTAGAACATCATGTACAACAAGTAAGCATCCTACACTTTGATATATTTAAATTGTTTCCTTTAAGATTGTGTTAATTGTAATTTCTTTGAAAACATAAATCATGAACAACAAATGAATTAATAATAAGGTGAAAGAAAAGAAAGAATTGTGAACTTGATTAGTTGTCAAAGGTAAATTGAAAGCTAATGATATTAATGTAAAACATTGATATCGGCATTTACGAAGATAATAATTTGATTAGCCATTCTAGAATGATGTCAAAAGAACTATATTGATTTCGACATGCTATCAAAAGTATGGGAAGGAAAATATCAAACGAGAATTATTAGACTTCCAAGTCATTAAGGCTAATGATACCAACATAATGCTGACACTAGTGGGGTTACACTAATGTCAGCATTATTCAGAAATACAACTAACTATCCATTAAGTGAAAGGTAATGATACTGGGAAAAAAAAGTATTGGCATACCTTTAATTAGTCTTCATTGAGATAATAACTAATGATATTGATTTGAAATCGATATTGACATTGATTCGGTTGACCCAGGTTATAAGTGATAAAGAATATTAGGGTGTCTGACATTGAAAACTAATTTTTTTTACGAGATGTAATAGAAAGAATAAGGTTTATTACACCGGATTATTAAGATGCCATGATTCACTTTATTGTTATTGAGGTTATGTAATTGTTTTATTATAAACTTCATTATGTGCATACTTGTTAACAGGTTCATCTCATTCAAGACAAGACTAGCTGAGATTGTACTTATTTTACTATAGATTAGATAGAACTTTCTCTAAATGGAAAACTATTGTAATTATAATTAATGTACTGTATGGAATATTTTGGGACATTAATTTAAACTTATATGTTTGTATCTTTACTCTGTATTATTTCATATAAATATTAGCTAGTGTCTAATCAAGTAGTATCAAGTTTAAGGAATTTGAATTTGTCTAGATACATGATTATTAATGTTAAATTTTGAAATTTCATGTATTATATCTAATTGTATGCTTGAGAAATGTTATGAAAATATGCTTGAGATATTGTGTTCATAAAGTCGGTTTGATGTGATTGTGATCTAGGATAATTGGATCCACTAGTTAAAAATAATAATATATAAGTGTAACAAGTTAAGTCGATAACTTGGATGTTACTATTATAGAGGAAACTTTGCTGAGATTTTAAAAGAAAAGAAAATATCCATTTTTTTCTTTATGAAGATGTCTGCTTTGTCTTGGAAAAACTAGGATTGATACAATGTGTATAGGTTTAAGCCCAAAGCCATTTATTTAGGTCCTATTTCATCTAAAAACATGGGTGCTATTTGGATCTAATTTTAACTTTTTATATTTCCACTAAATAAAACACTAGGATAGCTTGTTTCTTTTTTTATATGAGATAAAGCTTTTAGATGGTTATAAGTTTTTCTAAAACGTGTTAACCAAGGTTTCTTTGAAATCAATTCCTCATTCACCTATAATTTATTTAAATTATGTTAATGTTTTATTTTAATATATTGGAGGTTAAATTCCAATAAAATTTTAACCTTAAAAGTGAGTGGACTCCAGTTTTAATTTGGTTCCAAATACGCTTATTAATCATGTTTTTTTAAAAAAATCAACAACACCAATAGTGCATTACCTCTAATCAAACCTTTACTCATTTATACCCTTATATATAAAAATTGTATGTGTTAAATGCTCACACGCCCTCTTGTCATAATGAAACTTGTAAAACAGTGTTATAACATGTCCATACCTAAAGGATGGCTCTCATAATGTCATCTTTTCCACTCAATAATGAACTACTAAAATTATCTTTATGTAAGTTGACGTAACTCATGGATTAAAAACATGCATAAGCCATCAAGTAAAGGGTTTAAAAGTCTCAAATCATATTCTCAGTTTCAACCTTTAATCATTTATACCCTTATATGTTCTTTGTTAACACACAACACAACCTCTAAGGCTTCATTCCTCCAACACTAATGCTAACTTGAGCATTAGGGAGTTCTCTAAGTCTAACAATGAACTTGTTTTGTGGGTGATAATGAAGCTCAAATCATGTAACCTTAATTTCATAGTCTATCCAATAGATTTGAAATGACCCAAATTCAATGGGTTCTCTTATAAACCTCATTAATGATGTTGTTATGGAAATTTATTGTATAAAATCCGATTCAATTTTTTTTCCATATATTTTCCCTATTTTTCCATAGTTCACAACCTAGAAACTCCAGGATATAGGAGGTTTACAAACCTTCCCACCATAAGTGCTTCATTAACTTCTACATATCTGCAATAGTTGGCCCAGTAAATGAGAATGCTCACATAAGCTATTTTGGTCATACAAGAGCAATTGTAGGCATTGGCTTTTTCTTAGAGGGTGGCTCGACTATTAGCTCTACCATATGTACCACTCAGTACATGTAGATAACATTAATTTTAAGGAAAAAGAAGTTAAAATGACATGTAATAGAGCAGGAGAAAGCGCTACCATTACCAAATCCAATAAAAAAGTTGTTTTTATTATCATGAAAAGTGTTCTATAAGTGGGCACTACAAGCACGATCAAGAAAAGTCAAAAGCCAAACCAACATACAATCATCATCACAAAAGCATTCATCGTCATCACACCTTATTAGGGGTCTCCTCTAGTAGTCAGGAAAAAAAACGACTAGAAGGAAGTTAGGTTCATGGTTATACAGGCCACTAATATAGAGGTGTGCATTTCTTGCCAGATGAGGAGCTCTCCATTAACTAAACAAGTATTGGACACTCGTATTTTGAGGGACTTCATTGCTATAAAAATGAACTTAGACAACTATAATGGGCTCATAAATCCAAGAGACCATGTGAAAAAAAATACATAAAAGTCTAGAACTAATCATACAGAATGTCGCGGGGGGGCGACGTCGTCTGGCGACGACGGAGGCTCCTGGCGTGCCTCCTGGTGTGAGGTGCGGTGTGTTGGGAAGGTTTTTTGGATTTAATCATAAAATTATGATTAAGGTTCAGGAGTCGCCTCCTAGTATTACGATCACTAGGAACCTATGGTCTGCGAGAGTCTGGGTAAGGGACTAGTTGTGCAAGGGGAAGACGCATCACCCCCAGTGCACCCTACCTAAGGTAAGCTGCATTGTTGTTTGATTGTTTTTTCTAAGTTGGGTTTCTATTCGTTGGTCTTTTCTAAGGTTCAAGGCAGATCTCTCTTCATGAGAGAGTTTCTACCTTATCAAGTTAAATTCTAACTGTTCTAAAGTCTGACTATTAGCATCGCATTTCTACACTTTGTATCTTTAATACATGAGGGTGTACTTTATCGTGTAATTTTACACCCCACCAATATTAAAGTCTACATCTAGATCCTAAAAAAGGATTGGAAAAAGATTTTTGACATATTGGTCAAATCCTAATGGATAATCATAAACTGGTTACGATATCCATTTTTGGATTTTTTAAACATGAAAAAGATGCAATTTTTGTTTGAAAAATATGCTTGGAAAAATTTTAGGATTTGGCCGTATGCAATAAAATATTTTTTTTCTTTTTGCAAATGTTTTGAATTTTTTTTTTGAATTTTTTTTTTTAAAATATTTCCGACAAAACCAGATAATTTAATACCAGATTTCTATTTTACAGTGTAAATATACAACCCGATATTATGCAAAATGGATAGAAAAATATTTGAGAAAATCATGATTTTTTTTTAATGATTTTTGAAAAATTTTGGATTTTTTTCAAAAAAAAAAAACATTGGGGGGCCGGGCCGGGCAAGACCAGACCAGCCCAGCCATTTGGGCTGGGCCAAAACTGGCCCGGTCCAATGGCAAAGTTAATTATTCTATCGCTGCATGCAGAAATGAATTCTGCATGCAGCGGCCTCGACGAAGAAGAAGGAGGCGACGCAGGGAGGAGAACCACCTAATGTGGTGAGGGTCTGCGGTCGTGCTGGGGATGTCTGTCCGGCGGCTCAGGGGACTTCGGCTGAGGTGACGGTGACCGATGGCAGAGAAGCAGAGAAGAAGAAGAAGAAGAAGTTGCAGAGGAGAGACAAACGCTGGAAGGAGAAAAGAAAAAAGGCCACGGTGGCTGCTTGGTGGCCGGTTGGTGGTAGAAACGGTGGCTGAGGCTGTGACAGAGATGGTGGCCGGCGGTTGGAGCTGGCTGCAGGTCACGGCGGGAAGAAGAAAAAAACACGCAGGAGGGGCTGCAGCGAGGAGGAAGAAAACCGACGGTGGCTTTTGGTGGTCGGCTGGTGGTTGCGTTGGCTTCCTATGGTGGAGCTGATAGTGGGAAGACCATTGATGAGGGTGGTGGTGGCTGAAGGCCACGATGGAGAGAGAAAGAAAGAAGAAATGTGCAGAAACCGGGAGAAAAATGGTTTTTTGGCTGACTTTGGACCCGATTTCCCCCCTTCAGGCCATCAACGGAGACTCTATTTATAGGCGGTGGAAGAGGGTAATCTCGTCTTCACCGGGTTAAACTTTCATCCCTTTATTGGGTTGGGAAGGATCCCAACCGTTGGTTCAAAGTAGCCTCCTTGAGTTGTCAAATCTGCAGGAAAAGGCTGCCTGAGTTGACCTCTTCACGCCGTCTCCGGCGTCGCCGTCTCCGGCGTCGCCGTGCTGTCATTCATCCTGAAACGTTCACATGGGGTTTTAGAGGAACTGCAGGGGATCCATTTCGTGCAAGTTGTGTTTGATTTTATGGAGAAATCAAGCATTTAATACACCTGCAAAGTAGGCTCCCACGCTGTTTCTTTTGGGTAAAACAGGGAAGACAATGAACAGTGACCGGACGACGCGTCGTCGGGTCCTCTTTTTTTTTTTAATGACAAACGACGCCGTTTTGGACTGAATTAGGGATTTTAACATATTTTCAATTTAGTCCTCCATCTTCCAAGTTATTTCCATTGAACCCCTAATTGCCCATAAACTTCTGATTTAATGCAATTAAGTCCCTGATGAACTTCAATTGGAACCCCGAAGTTACGCGCCTATTGCAATATAGTTCTTGGTCTCGGATTTTGTCAATTTAACCCCTAATTGACCATCAAACTTTCAATTTCTTCAATTTCACCCCCGGTTTTTGTCAATTGAATCCCCATAGTTTTCCACCTTTTGCAGATTGGTCCTTGGCCTCTGATTTTCTTCAATTTAGCCTCTAATTGACCCCAAAATTTCAATTTTCTTGCAATTTGGCCCCTAATTTCAATCAATTAACTTGGTAAAAATTAAATTTGATCTCTTAAAATTCCAATCTCCTCAATTAAGCCCAAATTAGGCTCCCAAACTTAATTTTTCACCAATTAAGCCCCAAATAAAATTAATTTGACCCATTTAAAGTATAATTAAGTCCTTGCACTTAATTAAATCCTTCAATTGGACCCAAATTAATTCTTAAACATAATTAAAATTTAATTTGGCCCATGATTAAATCAAATTGGCCTATTAAAAATTTAATTATGTCATTGGACTTAATTTTTATGCAAATTCGTCCAATAATCATTTAATTTGACCTTGAATTTGCATTTTTTCTCTATTTTTGGGCATAATGGGGTACAATTAGGTCTTGAATTTCCTCCAAAAATTGCAGCTTGATTTTCCAGCCTGCCTTCTCCACGGTGCGAGCCTTTATTTTATTTTTTGATTTTTATTTTGAAAAAAAGGTGATTTTTAGGAATAACCCAGAATTGGGTTATGACATAGAATACGAATGCCATGTATAAGATTCTCTCAACCATATTTTATAGGTTAGCCTAAATATGGTATCACTATTTAGACTCTGAATCAATTTTTTACTGTGAGGATCTTTGTGTAAAGTTCATATTCTATCTTAATATAAGTATCTCAATCAAGAAAAGTTAACCAAACTTTTAATCATTGCCCAAAGAGAAAATGTGGGCACTAGGGTTTACTTGAAGATATGTTTTTGAAGGTAGATAATCTTTTAAAACCATTCATTAAGGCCTTGATAAACAATTGGTTTTGTGGATAAAAATGTACACCCTTCTTAATAGGACCCTCTTATATATAAAACAAATCATGAAAACTATATTCGAGTAAAATAAATAATAAAATCATCTCCATAAAATTATAATCATATGTTATTCTATATGTTGTTCTTCATGAAACTACCTTCGTATATTGTTCTTTTTTCATGAGTTATTCACCATGTGTATTTTCTATGAAATTTTCTTCATATATATATATATATATATGTTCACAATGAAATTTCTTCAGGAAACTACCTTTGGAATAACATATGAGGAATAAGAATTGGGTTCCCCTATAAAGCCCATTAGATTGGACCCGGAGTGTCTACAAGGACCAATCAAGAAAACATCTTCAGTTGCTCTTACATCCCTTTTGTACTAATTGTGCATCCTCTTATACGGGATCTAGGAGCATCTCTCTGGACTGATCACATGTCCTTCACAATAGGAAGTGACTGCGTGTCCCACCAGACTAGCCACAAGTCCCCCTCATTGACCGTGCGTCTTCCCTAACAGGGCTTATACCCATGTATCCAATACTACACCTTGAGTTAATTACCCTTGGTACATCTTGGTTCACCTGACACCAACTATGGAAAGGAAACGAAACAAATATATATTAAATGCCCACACATCATCTTGCTATGATAAAGCTCACATAATGAATTTATGACATGTCCATACCCTCAAGGAATGACACTTATTTTCACTCAATAGTGAACTACTAACCTTATCTTCATCTTCATGCAAGTTAGTGTGAGTTATAGATATAAGAACATCCATGAGCCACAGGTAAAGGGTTTAGAGGTTCAACTCATATTCTTTTCTTCAACCTCTCTAACCATCTCTTTCCTTACATATTATTTGCAAACAAACACAACATAGTCTTGAAGATTTATTTTGCAAGTGTTCATAAAATCCAAGTCCAACCATCTCAATCTTACAGTCCATCCATCAGCCTTAAAAAAACCCAGACACAATAGGGTTTTTCCTCAAGCTCGTAAAGTAATTTAGCTCAAAAGTAAGGGACTAGCTAGAACTAGAAGTCTAGAACTCCACGTTTTATTAAAACCTCGCTAAAACGATACTGTCGTACTATCAACGAGGGCAAGGAGCACCAGCATCATATCAATCTCATTAACTTTATGAACTAGCTAGAATTGCATGGTTTGGTGGACTCTCCACTTGGGATTTCTTATCTTTTACCAACTCGTTTCCTTGCTCAGTATTTTGCCTGGATTGACACATTGAAGACAACTGCAAGCGCTTTTTGCTGTCGCCCGCACTCCCCGGCCTGGGAAAGTGCAACTTCACATGGCCAAGGATTTTCTGCCATTCACTAATGGTCGACAGTTGATTTCCGGTGAAAAGAAATCTCCCACCATATGACTGAACCTGGTGCTATCTTGGTTGCCGAGTAAATGGCTTTGCTTTAAGTCATTCGATAGTCTTGCGGTTAACAGAGGACTCCCTGAACTTTTCTTGCAAAGTTTCTATTTTATCATCGAGTTTATTACTCCATCAGTTCAGAATGTTTAATGGAGATAAGTTGACGTTATTCCCACATTTTTTTATGGACTAATCCCCGCTTGCTTTGACATGCATTAAAAGAAATTTCAGCTAATGATGATACCATTAATTAGATTTGACGCAGGTGGTGGTCGAGTCAGAGTAATATCTGATGATTTTGTCTCAGAATGAATATTAACATTGTTCATTTCAAATTCATGGTTCTCTAAGAAAATCAAAATAAAAAATATTATTCCATTATTATATTTATTTGTTATTGATCCAAGGAGTATATACGAAACTTTATATTTTTCTGGAGAATATAAACGAAACTACATGTTATAGTTATCGCAAAAGTGTGTTGATTTTCATTTACTGATCATGTTACAGTTTTAATGTACAATTTTATACTCAGATTGAATTTATTTAACTAGTGTCTCCTTTGCACTATACATGAAAAGAAAGATGTAACACTTACAACCATCTTATTCCAGAAGGTTTTGACGTGCAAGTGGACAACCACTTTAACGAGGGCATGTGAAAGTTCAAGTGATAGCAGAAATTTTCTTGCAATTTGCAGACATCGTCAGTGCAGATAGCACCATCGCCATCCAAGAAATTATATACCTCTGACTTATACTGAACAATTTACAGATTAAGATAGACCATGCCACCATCCCACTTCTTTTTAACGTTGGGATAAAGGATGAGACGTGATCTGGGCTAGCTGCAGGGAAAGCTCACTGTCTTCCATTTTCATTTCTTACAAACAAAAATAAATTCCAAGGAAGAATTCAACTGCAGTCCTCTGTGACCCATTTTGCAAAAGAAGAGTGCTGCTGAACTAATTAATGCACGCCCATTAATATAAAACAGGCCTGGCCCCTTTTTGTTTTTAATTATCATTGGTGTGTGTGTGTGTGTGTGTGTGTATACAGCCAAAAATTAGGTCCTAATTAGACTGTGCGAAGTGCCTGATATCCCCAGCAGCCCAGTGACTAGTGCTCATGTTTGGCCAGCGCGGAACAGTGACAAAATGATGAAGTGCTCTGGGACTGGATCACATTGTTGCCATTCTGACACGATAACGATTAGGTAGATAGAGCGGCACTATATATTTACACTACTCAGTTCTAGATGCACTGCATGGCTGCCCATTTAAGTAATGATATCTTACGTCAATTAATGATGATTAAGCTAAGAGTTAATTAGATCATGTGACCTGAAAAAGGTTTGACTTTCTTTTAATTTTTTTCCATTTTTTGGTTGTTGAGAGATATTTTAATAGATCTTAAACTTCAAAATAGAACAACTCTCGTTACAATTTAAAAAAATAAAAAACTAGAGTTTTTAGAACTCCAATCTAGCAATCACAATTTTCTCCTCTCCTCAGCACAAACCAAGAAAAATTAGTGAATCACATTAATCAACGAGAATAATCTTTAACTAATATTTGCGTATTGGCCAGACAAATGGGTTAATATGTTTTCTTGATGAGATTGAGGAGTGAAAAAAGGTAGGCGATGCACTCCTCCTGTACTGTGGGATCAGGCGGATGCCTGTGTATCGAATATCCATAATATTATGATATATTACTATGATCAGGAAGGTTAATTAAATTCATCTTTTTAAAAAAAAAATTGGTTTTTAATTAAATTAATTGTGTAAATATAAATCTGGTATGTTTATTTTATGATATTTTATTTTATTTTCTTTCATGGTTGTTGCTCATGTGCCACGTGCATCCTGTTTTGTTGTCGTAATACAAGTTTTTACAATAGCGTTGCAACTTTCTTGATGAGCTTTTTTTAGCAGTGGGTTTGTGTGTATGATGAAGTGAATATGAATTTTTAATTTATTTTTTTATTTTTTTTCGAGTATGATATTGGTGATTTAATATTTTTAAAGTATTTCTTATAGTATACATAGTTTTTTTATTCTTAATGTCTTTATTTTTAAAAAAAATTAAAGAAAAAAATATCTTACCCACGATAATTACGTTCAAGAATCTAGTAATTTCTAAGCTAAATACATGCCATAGAGGCAAAAAAGCACTCACACTTTGCAGGATAATATCTTATAAGAGCCAGATATGCCTTTTGCTTATTTTAAAAAAAAACAATTATGATCATACAAGAATATTATGAACACCTCAAATCCGCACCGTGGCAAACGGGAGCAATGAAACTATTATTTAACTAATATTTTTGTATTGGACAGACAAAAGCAGGTTGCAAGCAATTTGGGATAGTATTTTCTATTATTCTTGATGGGATTGAGGAGGATAAACAAAGGTTGGAAATGCACTCCTCCTGTACTGTGGGATCAGGTGGATCGACTCTCCATGATCCTCTTATATAATATTCCTGAATTCTAACCAGAATTGTTAAATTTTAGATTTATTTTTTTTTATGATTATAAATTTAAATTTATTTAGTATCATTAAAAGTTATATTTATATTATATGATCATTAATTTTAAAATACGTAAAATTAGTTGAAATACACGTAAATTAATCCAGACATCCATGTTAATCAAAAAAACAATTCCTGATTTCTTTCTCCACACAATAGCTTTAGACATGTTTTAGTATTCGAGATGTTTATAATTATGACAATGGTTGTTTTTTAAAATATTTATTTTATATTTTAAAAAAATTATTTTTAATATCAACACGTCAAAATAATTTAATAACATCAAAAAAAATTATTAATTTTTTAAAAAATAATTTTTAAAACTCAGTTGTTGTCTCCATAACTTGTTATCAGTGTACGGATGATTTCCGTGGCACGGACTTGGAAAGTTTATAATGGGTTGTTGATTACACGGTATGCGAAGAAAAATAAATTTGAGCTGATTCACATTGCAATTCAAGTACATTGCTTACAACGGCTCACGTCAGGGATTATAATTTGGACAAGTATCAAATTGGAATTGGAGGTGGCAGGCATTACCTAACTAGGTGGCCAATCAGAGAGTTTATATATATATTTCTTTTTGTAAATAACCAATATCCTCAGTTTTACACTTCCATAACATTCAATGATAAATTCATTGCAAATTTATATGATCACTTTAATTCACGTTTGAGTTTTGTGAGGAAAACGTAATTATCCACTTGAATAAAAGGTTTTTATCTGATTCCAAACATCTGTATTCCATTGGTCTAAGAAAAATATTTTTTTATTATTAAAAAAGACATTTTTTAATCCATTTGAGGTGAAATGAGATTAGGTCTTTCTTTGAATGATTCTAAGAACATATTTTCATATTGCCATGTTATATTTTAAAAAACTTAATAATCTTTTTAATACCAATCTCAAGATTTAAATTAAAAAAAACTAAGAATATAACATGTATTTTCAATGATCAAACTAACTGATTAATCAATATTTTATACGCTTTTTACAAACGCCTAAAGCCCTGTCTAAAAATGTTCGATAACATGGTAGTAACCTACCAACAGATAAGTCTAGCAAGCTATCAGACCCAACATACTTTAATTCAACCACATGTTGAGTCCAAATAAACATGAGTTTGACAAGCTATCAGATCCAACATACTTGGATTCGATCACGTGCTGAGCCCAAGTAAACATGGATCTGGTGACCTGCTAGATCTAACAAACTTGGTTCAGCCACGTGCCAAGCCTAAATAAATATGGGTCTAGCAACCTGCCAAACCCAACGTACTTGGTTTCGGCCACGTGCCTAGCCTAATTAAGTGTGGGTTTGGTGAGCTGTCAAATCCAATATACTTGGGTTCACCCCCATGTTAAGCATAAGTAAACATGGGTCAGGAAACCTGTCAGACCCAACGTACTTGGGTTCGGCCACGTGCTAAGCCCAAGTAAATGTGGGTCTAATAAGCCGTCACTCTCAATATATTTGGGTTCAAACCACTTGCTAGCCCACATAAGTGTGGGTTTGGCAAGCTGTCACACCCAACATATTTGGTTCGAACATGTGTTGAGCCCAAATAAACATGGGTCTAACGACTTACCAGACCCAACAAACTTGCGTTCAGCCACGTGATGAGCCCAGGATGTTAGATCCAACACTATAGGGCTCAGTCAAATGCTGAGTCCAAGAGAACATGGGTTTGGCGAGCTGTCAGACCCACCGCACCTAGACTTGGCTACGCTCCAATCCTAATTGGTTTATAGGTCGTTATAAACCTGTCTTAGGGTCATAAGGCTCTGTTTATTTATTTTTAAGACTTATAACATGAACTATTCATGTCAGGAATATTTGTCTCCCTACATCTATAGATATATAAAAAGTCTTCCAATGACCTATCACATTTTCATCACATTAATGAGGTGTAAGGGTTATTTGTCCCTTAATAATGATGTGTAAATGTTTTTTATCCCTTAATAATTTTATCAGGAGAAAATAACTATACAACCCCTTCACTTCATCTAAACAACAAGGTTCATGAATTATAAACACCCTTTGAACCATCTAGGTAAAGGATTCATAATTTCTATTCTCCAAGTATTCATACTTCATTTCTTAAAGCATTTATCATACTAAAACAAGAACAAACATACATGTTCTTAGAATTTAAAGCTCATTCTAGCATTTATTATAATCTCTTACTAAAAGTCGCTGACTTTATCATCGGAGAATCTCTAAAACTCACTAAAGGGACTGTTTTGCATGTGTGAAGCCTTCTACGACCAATCATCTATTTCTTGAGCTTTGGAGAAGAAAATATTGACCTGAACGTGTGATTAACTAGTATCTAGACATCAATTAACTTCATTCCTGAGCATATTGAATTTAAAGCTCATTCTAGCATTTATTATAATCTCTTATTAAAAGTCGCTGACTTTATCATTGGAGAATCTTTAAAACTCACTAAAGGAACTGTTTTGCATGTGTTAAGCCTTCTACGACCAATCATCTATTTCTTGAGCTTTGGAGAAGAAAATATTGACCTGAACGTTTGATTAACTATTATCCAGACATCAATTAACTTCATTCCTGAGCATATTGAATTTTAAAATAGCATCACTAATCTCAAGATTCTCTAACAAAAATATGCACAAAAGCGATTGAATTAAAGTGCATTAATTGATGCATATAATTCATAATTTGAGATTATATTCGGATTGAGTTGAGTATGATTATTGTTCAAAATCTAATTAAATTTGGATAATAAACTGTAAAACATTTTTCTTAGGTTTGAAAGTGATCTGTCTTCTCTCTCCATAGATTACAAAATTTTCTAATTACCCTCTTGAGATTTCGATTTTATTCTTATTTTATTCCTCTATTCTTCTTCGTTAATATTTTTTTTCATTATTCGGCGTTGATGTAACATAATAAGTAAATTCTCAACTTCTATAACATTCCCCAGCCAAGATTGATGGAGGGCTCGGAGACGAGAACACGAGAAAACCAGAAGCTCAAAGAAGTATTTAAGAAAACTAATTATAAACATGGGAGAAATTAGCAGATCTCCAACAACACCTCATGAGGAAAGTTTTTCGTTTTACTCTTCAAATCTAAGCCATGTATACACATACAAGTTGGACATTCTTCTAGCATTCGATCATCAAACTAGTAGCAGTAAAACTCGTTTGAAGCTTTCAGAACATGGAAGAATTTGCTTGTTGCTTTAGTTAAAAGTCAAAAAAGGAAGGCGTATTCGTCGTTTTATTGCAAATTCACCAGCTCTTTCCTTGAAAACGTGGTAACAGATGTTTCAGTCGGTTTTAGCTGGTTGTTTTGCAGGAATTTGAACTTTATGGTATAATTAAGCTCTAGACCATAGCCATAATATTATATAGGGCAGGTTTGTGTCAATGTCATCTGGATCTGTGCTGCTCCTAATTAATATACTAGCAACGGTACATATATAATGGCAAGCACTCAAAATAAAAATAAAAAAAAATGTCAAGAGCACTAGTGAAGTGTCGTCTTTCCCAGAATAATAACAATTGGACTGGTTGACATTGGTGACAGATAAAGCATAAAACTCCAGAGCATTGTTGCTTAGAAAATTGATCACTTTCTTGATCTCTTCTGCTCCATTAAAGTTAATGCCAATGCCACCATCCCAAACGCGTGGAAATGGAAAGGTACGATCTTCGTACACAAAAAGAAGTAGTAGGAAAATGATGCAATTATTACAGTCCTATAAATAAATAAATAAATAAATAAATAGATTTATAGCCTGAAAAGTAGTGGAGGATGTGCCTTCCAGGTGTCTTCTAAGAAATGATCAAAAGCTTTTTTTGTCAGCCTCGAATAAAATAAGACCAATCTAATTAATTCTGGGTGAGCAAAACATTACAAACGCAGAAGGTGCCATTGGTAATCTGAGGGCACCAGCGAATACCATCCTATCCTTCCATTAGCACGCAAGGGAGGAGGTGTGTAAAACACTAGATTTCTATGGATGGAAATCGGAAGTTCAAGTTGTCAAATCGGAAGCCAGCGGCGGAAAACACTCGTTAGACAAAAATTACCAGTAGTGCCATTAATGATGCGCCGTGGAAGGAATCTTATTGGTATGTTTGTGATTGTGGTTAGATTATCTTTTAAAATGTTTTTTATTCAAAAATATATTGTGATAATATTTTTTTATTTTTAAAAAATTATTTTTTAATATAAACATATCAAAATGATCTAAAAACATCAAAAAAATTAATTTAAAGTAAAAAAAAAATAGAAAAAATTCAATTTTTTTTAAAAACGCTTTTAAAACGCAAAAACAAACGGTAATATATATATAGACTATTCTAACATTTTTTATATAAAAAAAATTTAATTATAAATTGAAATGTTTATAACCAAAATTTGATCAAGAAATAACTAAAATTAAGATATTTAATTTTACAACACAGGTCATGTATTCGGTCGTGTTTAATAAATCTATTTTGTATGATAATTTTTTTATTAATAACATTATTTTATAAAAGCATATTGAATAAACTCAACTATAAAGCAATCTAATATTAAATTGAAAAATAAAAAATAAAAAAAATAATTTAAAATTAATATAATGTTATAGGATGAAATCGGAAAAAAATATCAATTTTAAAAAAAATCCCAAAGTAAATTCAACAAAGAATGACGAATAAAAAGAACCACGATAACCAAGGTCATTTTTAAAATTAGTAAAAAATTATATAGAAAAAAAATAAACAAAAATAACATAGTTCAATCTCTAATTGAATAAATGTTGAAATCTGAAATTAAAAAAAAAACACATGAGTTTAAAAAAAAATTAAAAAATGGCAACCCAAGCGAACCAGCTAAACCTGAGTTAATATTTAAAACTCTCAACTCATGAAATTCTAGACCCAAACTCAATCAAAAAGCTCAATTTCAAACCAATTTAATATTCAATGATGAAACCGATAAAGAAAAGTCAATTTAGAAAAATTACCAAAACTAAAAAAAAATAGCAATCAAAAGAATGGAGAAGAAATTTGATAGGAAAAAAAACTAAAGATGATGAAATTGTAAAAAAAAAAATCATTTTTAAAAAATACATCAAACAAAACAAATAACAATAAAAACAATGGAGACTAAATTGAAGGGGATAAAATTGAAAAATAATTCTATTTTTATAAATTATTTCAAATAAAATAAATAGTAATCAAAAGAATATGTATCAAATCCGAAGGAATAACATATTGAAGAGTTTCTTTGAAATTTTAAAGAGGCAACCATGGAAATCGAGTACATTAAAAAAAGAAAAAAAACGAGGATAACCTCATAGAAAGCAAACCAAAATGAATGATGAAGTTTAATTCCTAATCAACCAAATATTAAAGGATAAAATTGAAAAAAAATATCATTTAAAAAAAAACTCTAGTCAACCAGATTAATCCATCAAACCCACGATAAAAAACTCCAGTTAACCACATTAACCCATCAAACCCACGATACGAGTTATGATACTAAGATAACAACAAAGAAAGAAGACTACAATAAATCATGAAGCTCAAGCTCAATTTTGTGAGGTGGTACACAGAATAAGCACCACCTCTTTTAGTGATAGCTTGATTGTCAAAACATTTCAAAAGAATAGGTATCAAATCCGAAGGAATAACATATTGAAGAGTTTCTTTGAAATTTTAAAGAGGCAACCATGGAAATCGAGTACATTAAAAAAAGAAAAAAAACGAGGATAACCTCATAGAAAGCAAACCAAAATGAATGATGAAGTTTAATTCCTAATCAACCAAATATTAAAGGATAAAATTGAAAAAAAATATCATTTAAAAAAAAAAACTTCACTCAACCAGATTAACCCATCAAACCCACGATAAAAAACTCTAATCAACCACATTAACCCATCAAACCCACGATACGAGTTATCATACTAAGATAACAACAGAGAAAGAAGACGACAATAAATCATGAAGCTCAAGCTCAATTTTGTGAGGTGTTACACAGAATAAGCACCACCTCTTTTAGTGATGGCTTGACTGTCAAAAACATTCAAACTCAAAACCTCAATTAAAGGATGAAGTTAATATAAAAAATGACCCAACAAAATAATCTGAGTCTATCCTAGTTAACCTGTCAAACTCACAACTCGAGTTATAAGATCATGATAACCTCTTAGAAAGTAAATGAAAACAAATTATGAAGTTTAATATTCAATCAACCTGAAGTTACAAAATTGAAATAAAGTCAATTAAATAAAGAATATAAAAAAGACCTGAGTCAACCCGGGTTAACTCACCAAAACCATTACCTGGGTTATAAGATCGAGATAACCTCATAGAATGTAAACTAAAAAAATAACCTGAGTCAACCAGGTTAACTAGCCAAACCTGTTACCTGAGTCATTAGATTATGATAACCCTATAAAAAGCAAATCAAAACAAATTATGAAACTTAATTCTCAATCAACTCATTGTTAAATAATAAAAATTAAAAAACAAATCAATCTAAAAAAATTATAAAGAGACTTTATTCTGCCAAATGTTAAAGGATGAGATTAGTGGGAAAAAACAACATAGATTAAAAAACTAAAAAGAAAGACACGGATAAAAAAAATATTGTAATGATCAATATTTTACGAGGTGGTGCACAATAGAAGCTCCACCACTTTTAATTTTTGTTAATATGATTGATAGATATATTTAAGGATAAATTAAATATGTTATTTGCTCATATTTTGGATTGAGATTTTGTTGAAAATTGTTCTTCAATATAAGGATTTTATTATAAAAGTTAATATTTTTAAAACCAATTATGGATTATTGAGAACTTGATTTCAAAAATCCTTTATTATTAGAATTTTTCAAATTCAAAACCTCAATCCAAACATTATAAAAAAAAATATATGGCTTATATAGTGATGGCTTATATACCTTTAATTTTAATTAATTATACACAGTTTATTGTTTTACGCTTAAAGCATTCTGCTACGTTATTATTAGTTTATTGTTTTATGCTTAAAGCATATTCTGCTACGTTATTATTTGACTCATTAATTAGAGATTTTATGTTCACGCAAAATTTCTAGATCACATCGAATTAAACTAAACGGTAGCATTTTACACAACTAAATATAAATATAAAAAAATAAAGAAATAACTACAGTGAGTCTTGTGAAAAATCATTTGAGTATTTCCACCTAGCTAGGATTTGATATAATCTTTTTATTAATTCAATTTTAAATGAAATTTGAATTTGTATTTTTACTATATATTTTATGATTTCATTAAAAATATTTTTGTGAATTCCAAATTTATATTTTTTATTGAATTATATTTTTTGACTAAATTTGCTTTTTAATGTAATCATAAAATGGATTTTTACGGAGATCTAATTGATAAGATATCTAGACTTTTGATAGGAGGAATTGGAAGTTTACAAGATATATATGAAAACATTCTTCGTTACTTTTATTAACGGAAACAAATAAAGTGAATCTCTTATTCATAAAAATCAAATTAAATAATGATAGAGCTCATATATTTAATTTTTTTAAGATTGTCAAATGAAATTAATATTTTAATTTAAAAAAGAAACGCTATATATCTTCAAGTTGATACATCAGAAGGGCTGGCTCTACATCAATACCTAATTTCTTAGCGATGGTGACACTAACTTCAGTGATTTGTGCAATCAAATAAAGCATTAGATTTTTGTTCAAACGAGAGAAAACAAGACAGGCCATTCAAACAGGCCATTCAAACCCAATTTTGAAGAGCTACTCAACACGATCACGTAAGAGACAATAGCAAGTGGTGTGTAAAATATAATAGGAAAAATCCCACTATGGTATGTATGTGGTGTCACTTTCTACTTAATGATCACTAAAGTATAAATTTATTTATTTATCTGCTTTACTCAGTGTCTCCTGCGTTGACTCGTCGTCAAACCGACTTCGTTTCTCTCTAGCTCTAGGGCTTCAATATTCAAACCATCCTACGTTTCTCGAGGACATTAACGATATGTATTTCACCAAGACTGTGAAAATAAAATCTCGGCCACTTGGATTAAAAAGAAATTGTCAATAAGTGAATTGCTCTATCGCGCACTATCTAGACGTACACACAGGAGTAAAGTACATTCAAGAAAATTTTGGGACACTTGAGATGGTCTTCAAGGAATCATGATCACTTATCAAATACGACAATGCTAGTTCCACCCGTTCTTGCAACCATTTGCGTGACATAGTAATCGAAAATGCTTGACTAGATTTAATGAACCAGTACTGTCGGCCTTTGGTTTCTCTATTGGCGATGCAAGTTGCAACCGGTGATTTTTTATTAATCATCCAGCAGTATCTCTATACTAATTTTATACGATTTTCAAGAATTTAAATTGATATACGAGGTATAATTTTATGTTTTTTTTTTCTCAAGTTTAAATCCCAGCTATTCTTCTTCACTTGAGTTTAGATGAATTATTGACACAGCCATGTCATGGTTCGCCCTATGCCAAAATGGATGGACAGGCTACCTATAATTAACATCAAGTAAATTGTGTTTTCAACTTAAGACAAATGTTTATACGTATACATATCAAGGTGATGCGAGAAGACGATCCCCCACATTACTGTAGCAGAAGGTACACTCGTGTTGTTCAAGGTGTTCCACTAGATCACGCTAAGTTCACTAAAACGAACCCAACGTTAAGATAAATATTGCAGGCTTGCATGTTTCAGTGCATTACCCCATGGCCATGTAAGTGTGTGTGATTTGAAATGTGAAACCGTGTATGTCCACTTTGAAGCTTCGGCACAATTACTGTTTTTTTCACTTTTTTTATATCTCGAGCGATCGATCCTTGTTGTTATAAATACATGCACCCTCTCCACCTCAACCATTCAACAAACCAAGTCATATTTTTTTCGAGGAAAAAAAAATAGCAGAGAGTACCACCAACTAAGTAATATCATGGGCTCAGTTGTTATCCCTATCCCAGATGGAGATCAGGGATTTACTCATGATCTCAAACAGGAAAAGAAATTCCGAGTTTCTCTAAGTCCTGTTATTTCTTATGTCCAGAAAAATAGGGATACCATAAGAAAAGCTATTCACGCCATCAAAGTTGGAATTACTCTGGTTTTGGTTTCTCTTGTCTACTTCGTTGACACTCTCTATAAAGAAGTTGGAGACGATAATGCGATGTGGGCTATAATGACTGTTGTGGTCATCTTTGAGTTCCATGCAGGTTGATATATATACTATATAGTATTAATTTGTTTAAACTGTCGTAGTAAATATTGCATTTGCATGCGATGCTATGTTTTCCAAACTTTTTCTTGATTTGATATCACATGCATTTCAGGAGCTACCCTTAGCAAGGGCTTGAGTCGTGGAATTGGGACTGTTTTAGGAGGCGGATTGGGATATTTAGCAGCCGTTTTAGGTCAGCAAGTTGGTGGTATCGGCAACCCTTTTGTCGTTGGTGTTTCTGTCTTTATTTTTGGTAAGGTTTTCATCCTTCCCAGGATTCAAGATCAATAAAAAATTCCAAAACAACAAAAAAATGATGAATATTGCTACAACAATCAACATTGCTTTTCTTCTTTAACCATGAAGTTTTCGAGGCCAATACAATTATAAACGTTCCTCGCCATTCTTCAGCAACATCCCAGTTTCTTGTAAAAACAAATCCCAGTTTCTTTGTGCTCCATAGTCAAATACGTTGTTCATTAATTGCTTCTAGAATGAAAATATTTTATTCTGATCTCTTAATTAGTTAATGAATATTCCTTGTGTGTGCATTCCATTCCATGCGACAGCGAACAGTAAAGTGATATGCTATCACGACATCTAAAACTTAATTTCAAACACTAACTTTATCGGTTTAATACTTTAATTATCATACATACTATGCCTAAGCCCCCTGTGTCAGCTTTGTTCTTTATTAATTTCTGCCCTCGCTTTTAAATGTACGTTTAAAAAAATAGGCCTCCGGTTCACTCAAATTAATCTTGCTTTTAATTATTATCTTAAGAACAGAAAATACAACGATATATTTTGCATATACATGCATATGTCCATAGAATGTTTGATCAATCTCGTTCACTGATTTCGATACTCATATATAATTGACAATACTGATTGTGGATCAGGTGGGGCAGCAACATACGCTAGACTGAATCCAAACATTAAGAAGAGATATGACTATGGAGTGATGATATTCATCCTCACATTCAATCTGGTTTCAGTATCCGGTTTACGTGAAGAGAATGTCATTGAAATAGCCCGCGAACGTCTCGTGATGATTGTTTTGGGCTTCGCCATCTGCATTTGCATAAGCTTGTTTGTGTTTCCCATGTGGGCTAGCGATGAGCTTCATGATTCTATGGTATCCAAATTTGAAGGCCTTGCAAGCTCCATAGAAGGTAGGCAATATATATTCAAAATAAAAAATCAATTAAGAACTACACTGATAAAATTAACGGTTAGTGAAAAATATAAATTTTCAGAATGTATATTCTATATTTTATCCTTTTTGACAGTAAGAACTAGAAAGGAGTGAGAATTTAAATCGTTTTGCAGGATGCATAGAGGAGTATTTCAGATTAGTCAATGAAAAGGAAAACCAGTCAGTTCAGCCGACTGCTAGTTTCAGGGACTGCATATCAGTGCTAAACTCCAAGGCAAAGGATGAATCCTTGGTATAATATTTCTTCTCTTTGTCTCCCAATAACTTGACAATAGCACAAGTATCTCACTGTCAAACAAATGTTCCCATTTAATTTGGTATTTCTTCTATCCCAAAACATGGAGTCTCTGATTATTAAAAGTTGTACTCTCTTCTTAGGTATATTTTGCGAAATGGGAGCCGTGGCATGGCAGATTTGGGCTATCCCATCCTTGGGACAAATACCAAAAGATTGGAGAGGTTCTTAGAGAATTGGCTGCGATCATTCTTTCACTTAAGGGTTCTCTTAATTCTCCCGAAGAGGTAACTAATATGTACTAAACTTTCCCTTTCAACATTTCTATTCAAGTTTCCGAAGTTTTTTTACTTAAACCATTCAAACTGTGTTATAATAGCCATTGCAAGCTTTGAGAGAGTCAATAAAAGAACCTTGTGAAGCAGCTGGGTCATCACTTACTTGGACTCTGAGAGAGCTTGGAGAGAGCATCATGAAAATGAGAAGGTGCCAGCCAGGGGCTTTCATGGTACCTAAGTTAAAATTAGTGAGACAAGAGCTTAGTCAGGTCATGTGTCCTTTCAAATTAGGGAAACTTGATAATGCTGAGGGATTTGCAGTAGCAAGCTTTGTGTTCACACTAATGGGGGTGGTAGAGAAGCTGGAAGATTTATCCAAGGAGGTGGAAGAGCTTGGAGAACTTGCTGGTTTCCTTCAAGGCTAAAGTTCTAAATTACGCACAACTATTCGCCAATTTTTTGGCTTGGCTGATAAACTATTCAGAGAAAGGCACGCACTGATCACTGCTTGGCAATGTCAGCAGAGCGCATATATCTTGTTTTAACCTGTAAATTTACTGATAAATATTATGGAAATATTAATTGCTATGGTAATGTTATATTACTTTTTATCTTATAAAAGAAAATAATGTAAATTTATATATATATATATATATATATATATATATATATATAGTGTACTCATGCTGTGCAATCGTGCCCGCAAAGCTAATCAAGAAATTATAATTACTCAAACCTAAACCGGCAATTTGGATGAAATCTTACTCAGCCATCGAAGGAACAAAGTCTCAGCGTAAACCACCAAACTACAAAGGGGCAAATGTGGACCGCAAAGATTGTCGTTTAAGGTTGTCACATGTGTAAAAAGCATGGTCCAAAAACTGCCCTCTAAAGTGAACAAAGATGCATGCGCTCTTTGAAAATACGGCCCAAACAATTTTTTATTAAAAAAATAATTTTTTTATATATTAAAATTTTAATATATTAATATTTAAAAATTATTATTTTAATATATTTAAAAAAATACTTTGAATAAATAACATGAACACTCCAATATAACATGGGTAGAGGCGTCGTGCCTTTTCAATTGTGAATCGCGTGGCCCACCACGATCCACCTTGAAACCAGAGGCCGTAAATCTTGGCCGAAAACCACTTGAAGTTGAATTTGAAGTGGGTGTGTAGAACAGTAATAAAAATTGTTTTTTTTTTTTATTTTAAAATATATTAAAATAATAATTTTTTATTTTAAAAAATTAATTTTTAATATCAACATATTAAAATAATATAAAAATATTTAAAAAATAAACAAAAAATAAGAAGCTACTTTATTTGAGGGTCAGATCTGCGTGGCACCATCATTAGCTTTTGGGGTTGGTCAGTATTAAAAGGCTAAATAAAAAGTGGGGTAGCCTTCGTCATTAGTGTTGTCCTGAGCAGAAATGGCTGAGAGACAAAGGCTTCGGTCCCCAACAGAACTACTGCATATTGTCGGCAATCATCTCAACCTCTCTTCTCCCAGGACAATTCTCGCTTCACTTGTTTCTCCTTTAATATATGATATGATTTGATATCCTTTCGTATTTTTTAAATTTAAATTATTAAATTCGAAAACAATTGTTTAATTACTAATTATTAAAAAAAAAGACCCAAAAAAAATTGTGAGTACCAAAAAATATTTTACATAAAAATATAATATTCAAGTCTTAGAAAAAAAAATTTAGCATTGTTATTAAATTTAAAAATACAGTCAATTTTATTTTTTTTCATAAATATAAATTTTCATTACAAATAAGTCTAATATGTACATTCAATAAAATAAATAGAGAATTATATGTGCTAATAAATAATAAAAAGTTTATTAATATAAACTAAAAATTGAATAAGGAAACTAAAATAAAGATAAATATTAAGATATCTAATCTTATATATATTTTTGAATTTTGTATCTAATTATAGAACATAGTTTTTTTAAAAGAAAATATCTAATTTCATATATTTCTCAAGTCTAAAATCAATTTTTTATTGACAGTTTTTGTATTTATCTCAGTGAACACAAGGTTTTAAATTATAATCATTGTTTTGATAGAAATAATATGACTGTTAAAGCAAATTAAAAAAAATATGATGTTCATATTTCATGCATGATTGAAAACAAAAAAAATCATAAAAGTATTAAAATCATATTCAAAATCCATTTAAAAATTTTAAAAACAAAAAATTAAAATATTTGAGTCGAATTTCCCAGAACAATGTATAATTATATTATTATTTTCATTTCAGATATATAATAAAAAATGCTAAAATAAAAATAAAAATTTATAATATTGTTTAATAATCACGTAAAAAATAAAGAATAAATGAATAAGTATGGTAATTTTATTGTTTTGAATTCCAAAAAGAAAAAGAAAAAAGAAAAGAGGGGGATGGGGGGACATAAAAAGAGAGACTCACTCTCATGCGTAGGTTTATAGGTCAGACCCGCATGTCTAGCCTTGTTTTTTTATTTTCTTTATTAAGATAATAGATAACATGTTATACAATTCTTTTATAAAAAAAAGTAGATATCATATTGTCTGTTAAGGCAAACGATATATTGTTCGTTTGCCTAGTTCCATGTAGACAAACTCGGAAGAAAATGCCATTTTGCTTTTGGACTTAATAACCCATTTTCCACCATTTTTTTTAGTTGAAAACACATGGAAAACAATATACCCAACTTAATAGATTCACTTGTTTCCTTCGAGTTGCCAAAAATATTGGTTAAAAAATGAAAAATCAACTCGAGATACAAAATCTTCTCAATCCCTGATCTATTTTTTTAACCAATTTGAATATCATTAACCATCATCATTCAACTCCTCTTGTCGAATGAAATATCTGGGCACCAAACTTGATCACTTTTATGATCGGATTCGCAACAACCGATCATTATCTATCTCTACCACTATTTTTTAGCAAGTCTTTCTTTCATTTATGGATATAAAATGAATAAAATGAACTTGCGGACCAAATTAAACATTGGTAAAAACTTTGGATCAAACTTATTGTTCTTCATGTTTTGCAATTTAATCCCCTTTTTTTATTTAGAACTTCTACAATAACAGCAATACTAATTCCATATAATTAGGCAATTGAAGAATGCGATTAAAAGAAAAAAAAAGTTTGAATTTATAAAAGAAATGATTTGTGGAACAATGAAGCTCTCTAAGAAAGTGTTAGGTTTTTATTAGATTATAATCATTCAAAATTAATGATAAGATTTTGATATTACAAACATGAGAATAATCTAAAATCCTCAATAATATAGCTATAAAATAGGGATAGATACAAATCAGCTCTAACTTATCATGTATCACATGTTATTCTTTCACTTTGAAAAAAAAAACCAAACACAAAAAAAAAGTAAAAAAATAAAATTTATAATTTATAAAAAATGATAAGAATATATCTCTTATTATTTCTCTTCTCGACTTATATTTATCTATTTCTATAAAATGAATCTTATTGAGTAATTTAAAAAATATAATTAATTATAGCTCGAACACCATAAAATTCTTTTATGTTATTTAAGTGATGATATAAACTCTTAAATCTAATATCATATTTAGGCTTGATTTTATTAATGAATTGCCAGAGAAAGATTTTCTCCATAACCAAGGTAAAAATTAGAATACACACACACACACAGCGATTAGTTAAATTAGAAAAATAAAAAAAATATACGTGTGTATGTATCTTTTTTTACTTTATATATAATTATTATTTTTATTATTTTCAATTTTCAATTAGATTTCAAAGAAAGTCGTACCTCTCATTTATTTATTAATGTTATATCTCATTAATGATGTTAATTTAAATGTTATGTTAGATATCAGTGTTTATATTATCATTCAAGAAACACATCATATTTAACTAGTATACATTCAATTAGATGCTTTACTGCATAAAATAAAATCTAAAACCTATTTAAATAAAATTAAATATCAAACACAAGTTTCAGCACTCGGAATCAAATGATCCAAACCAAAAATCAAGAACCCACATTTGCATTCATGATGGTCGAAAAAAATGTCAGCTCAAAGAAAAAAAGAAGAAGAAGAAGCCCAGTTCCACATTTAAGCCACTAAAATCATATGAATTAACTCTCCAAAATTCGAAGAAAAAAAAAAGATATTAATCAAATTCCAATTAAAAGACCCAAAGAACTATTAATGGAGCAAATTGAACACTGTTTTTGACCGGGCCTGTCAATCCTCGTTATTCAAAGACTTCTAATCCATCTTCTTCCCCACATAACCAATTCCTCAAAAACCATAATCAATCGTATAAACCCACCTCCACAAATCAACCAAGTTTCCTACATTCACGTCACCGACCTATCAAAATCCATAAAACCGATTCTTCACCACCATTCAACAACATAAAACAGTGATAGTGCATGAGGGTTTTGGGTGAAGAACGTTTTTTATTTTTATTTTGATAATTGAGAGAGAAGCTCTTATATGAGAAAAAAAAATGGAAGAGATGGAGAGATTTCATGGGTTGGGGACCGAACTGTGAAACACGTCATAGGTTTAGGAGCTTTTTTGTATTTATTCTTATCAGATATAAGACACATGAAAAGAACAAAAATCACTCCTTTAATTGTGAAAAATGATGTAGAAACCAATGAAAGCTTGAAATAAGAAGTCAAGGAGAAGCTTCATTTCTGATCAAAATGAAGAGAACAAGAAACATGGGTTTTCCTCCAAAACTGGCCCTGGTTTTCATCGGATTCTTTGGATGGTGCGTCATTGCTACAAGTGTTCCTGATACCAACGTGACAACTGTTCTCTGCAACTCAGGGGTGTACTCAAAGGGTGATCCTTTTGGTACTAGTCTAGCTTATGTCCTTGCAGAAATTGAGGCTGTAACCCCAACGAGCAAGAATTATGACTACTTCAACATCTCTCCTTATCCTAATGCTGTTGCCTATGGTCATGCTGCTTGTAATCAGAACCTCACCAGCTCCGACTGCTCATCATGTCTTGGTACGGCTAAAACAGCCATGTTTGCGAGTTGTCAAAGCCGAATAGGGGCTCGTTCGGTGCTCCATGATTGTACGATTAGGTATGAGCAATACCCATTTTCTGATTAAACAATTGGGCTCTCGACAAGATAGGATTTTTCTTTGGCTACCATGTTATCTATGCACACCATGGACAGTGTGTCCAAACTTATCCGTTTCAATGTTCTCGTACTTAGTTTGGCTGATAAGGTTTTTGCTTGTTCTTTCCTGTCACTCGTTATCATGTATTCGTTCTTATTTAGTTATTTTGGCTTATTAGTTTTCTTGTTCATTCTTGAACATGCCCATCCAATTTTGGATTCTTATGGACTATCAAGCATGCCTGTTTGTGCGTGAATGTCTCCCCGATTTTATCTTTGAAAGTTATGCAATTATGATTGACCAAAAATTGTCAATGGCACCCACTGCTGTCAAAAGCAGGGGAGCATGGAGTGGCCTTTCCTTTCATCAAGATTAAAGGGAAGTAAGCTAGTGGATAACTTCAAAGGAGGGGATAAGACAGGCATTGTCCTCTTGAATGCTTAATCTCTAAAACCCTCAATCTCCTTTGCAAGATCCATTTTGCTCACCACGCTGCAAATTGCGCATAATAAATTCACAGGGAGCACCTGATAGGGAAGTGGTAATGCCCCATGCTTTCGATTTGCATCAAGGCATGGAAGTCCGTATTTTTGGCCAACCAAATCCTTAATTCATAAATTTCTAGCTTAAGTTACGAGTTTTTCCATGCTTGTGTCAGGAAACCAACACAAATTCAAGAGCACTGTAGGGAAATAAAGGCCCCCAAAACTAGCATAGTATGTACTTTGAGAATTTCCATTCCCTGGATTCTTTACATTCTTTAACAATGACTAAAGCTGAAAAGTCCTGCTCCCAGTGGTATGTAAATTAAACAGAGGAGGAGAAATCGTACTGTTAAATTTCCAGTTTTTGCTTTGCATAAACAGTGTACAAGTGGCGTTATCAGAATCTTTCTATGGTTTTTCTGTCCCAATGAATGCACTTTGTATAACAAAAGGAAAAGCATGCCTTTGTGTATCTCTTCACGATGCCTGTGAAGTGTCCCCAATCATTCTGGGAACAAAATTCATCAAAAAACAGTATAACTTAAATTTTCCCAAAGATTGTCGATGGAAACTGTGATTGATCAAGTGGATGACCTGGAAGCGAACGCATCACAACCAACTCAGCAAGTGATGATTTTGTTGATTGGTTTGAGGAAACAGCAACCTTTGATCTATGAACTGCCGTTCTTTGATCACGTTGGTCAAAACAGATAACTTCCTGTGCAGTCACGGAGTAGCTTGAGAAGATTCTGTTAGATTTTGTGCATGAACAGACTCCCACTTGAGAAGAAGCGTATAAAGAAGCTCATTCCAGGAATCAGGTACACCAGGCAGGTACCAATGGCTGCAGTCTTGACGGTGTAGGAAGGGTGGACCTATACTTGATCCTAGATAGTACACGGATGGGTGGCCATCCTTTCTCCGTGCTGACATGCTTGTCACATTCAACAAATGCAAGTTCATGGCTTGTTATTCATTTGAATGTTTCGATAACACATCAAAGAATATTTTGAAATGGATGTCCGGTGAATCCAGCACTGAGCTTAAGTCAGGAAGCTTTTCCAAATGACAGCTACCGCGAGACTTCCGGTCACCACCTCTGTTTCATAAGCAAATTTATAAGATAACACATTCACATGCGCGCGCGCAATTTTGTTTGCAAGTATGTGAAGGATGCAGTATTTGAGACCAAAGGAATCATCTCAAGTAACTCATGAGTTGAAAAGAGCTAGTCCACAGTCTAGCGAGGAAAGAATTCAGGTTTTCCCTCGTGATCAGAAAACTGCACTGATAATGTTATTCTGTACAAAAACTTGAGACTAAAATCAAAGAGTACATATAGATGTATCAGCATTCAGGAAGAGTCTGGCAGTTGAAATATTCGAGAAAGAGTTACTTGTAAATACATTTGAAATGTTCATGATAAAAAGAGTACCAACGCAGAAAATTATATCAAGAAAAAAGAAAACAAAATACAAACCTGAAATGTACCGGAGAAAAGGTTCGAAAGAAGACTTGAGTCTTGCCCGTATTTACTTCATTGTGAATCCAATCGATCAAACTTTCAATTGATCTTCGATATGCGGTTTCAACACTAATCTCCATCTTTACTTCCCCCCCGGTCTTGGAAGTAACAACCCCTGGCAAATAACATAAAAGCAAATATCAAATATCATTTCAACATTATAGCATGAACAGACAATAGCTTCACTAGCAACTCTGAGACAATTAATTCCTCGAACAAATCATATTCTGATTTCTGACCTTGCCTCTTCCTACATGAAGTGTGCATGAGCGAGAATGCAACATCTTAACAGTGTAAAATAACAACTAGAACTGACAAAAGCATGCAACAAGAAGATTGTTACTCTGATGGTATAATGAAATGAAATGCCAGCAGCAACAAGAAGATTGTGGTTTTATTGCAAGGCAAACGTACTAGCTGTGGGTGATTTTATATGCGGTAATGAAAAAGAAATAGATAAAAACCCTTTCATATTTTCTCCATTTTGTCCATAAATCAAGTTAAATCATTGGTTTGAATGCCATACTCCAGTTGAAGGCTGCAAACCCATCTTAACCCACACCTTTGGACTTTGGTTTAAAAGTGGTAAAGAGGATTCATTCCAGGGAAACCTGATTGGTCATCATGCTTAGGAAGTTGGGAATATTCCTCAAATTCATATTCTGCCTTTACTTTATCCCTTCTCGTGCGCTCAACTTTCATAATATTCTGTTTACATCTACAATGGCACACGCCATCTCATATGCAACTGAACAAACACCAAAGAACTTCCTCCATATGTTGGTGCATTCAAGCTCAATAGAAAGATGCAAGTTTCAGCAGACTCTGCAGTAAATCATGGCATTCAAAAGATCTATAATCTCACCATGAATAATTTCTTTACCATATTCATGGCTAACAGAAACACATTTTCTTCTAGTCAGCAAATACAATGCATGTATGTTTTCAGCACTACCCCTCGGATTGAAACTCTTTAGTGAACAAACAAACTGTATATACCTTTCTCCTTCTAAACTTGTCACCTTAGGGCCTAAATTTCCATAATGTTGCAGATGTGTTTGCCACACGAAACATGCTTTCATCTACAAGTTATTCTGTGTATTCACAAGGATTTTTTCCCCCATTATATCCCCAAGTTGCTGAGCTGAGAAAAAACATATTGCACATATACACCAGCTACAGAAAAGGTTTTATAAAGACTATCTTTGCACTCATATGGTCTTATCCTAGTTCTATAGTGCCAAAAGTAAAAGAAAAAAAAACCCGATAGTTTACGCTCTCGCACACTTACACACAAAAGAACCAGGTCATGTTAAGTGTTCAGATAATATGTCTTACTCTCTGCCGTTCAGATTGAGACTACATGAACAAACAAGATGTGTGTATCTTCACGGATCTAAACTAGCCACCTTGAGGCCTAAATTTCTATAATCTGGCAGATGCATTTTCCACCTTAAACATGCATTTTAAGCAGACCAGCTACAGTAACCATATGGTCTTATCCTAATTCTATAGGGCAAAGTAAAAAACCAGAAAGCGTATGCTTGAGCACGTGCGCGTACACACACACACAAGAGCCAGCTCATGGAGGTAAAGCGATCGAATAGGCCGGCTTTACCCTCAAATGTTCTTAGTTATGCATATATGCAGACCAGTTGTGCTAAAAAGCTATAGATAGTTATTGTGCCCCAGTGTGGTATTCTCCAGATTCAGCGATGCCAAAAGTTGAAAATAGCTACATATAAAGACACAAAGACTAGCACTTAGTGTTAGAAAAAGATAGAAACATATTTTGAAGATAAAGAGACAAAATAAATCTTCTCTAGATTGTTTTGAAGTAAATTTATGTAGTTTTAAAACATAAAGCAAATGATTAAAGGCTTCCTTAGGAACCCGTAACTGGATGGGTTAAACTTACCCTCTTATGGTCTTCCCATAGTTCCACCAATGGCCAGAGTTAATAATTAGCACATCCGCATCTTTCCACTTGGGGTAGTCCAGTCCAATGTATCCACTCTTACAGTCATCCTCACCTCATTCGGAGCTCCGGCAGGGGGCCGACCTTGTACCATTAGAAATGGAGCCCTGAATATTCAACGGTGCAATTTAAGTCCTTGAACATGAACGCCAGGAACCCTTTGTGCTTTGTGATTGGACTCCCATTCACCTCATATATAGAAGAATTGTCAGGAACAGCAGTGGCAAGCATACAGAGGAGGGACTCCCGTTGGTTCCTTCCAATGGAGTCTCCAACAAATACAAGCCTCCGCTTCCTCAGCTTTTCCAACATCAACCTTGCATCAAATCTGATCTCAAGAAAAGAGAGAGACAGAGAACCCCGGTATGCTTCGCATTCTTTGGATTACTGTGATCACAGTATTAATCAAATTCTAGTATTATTTTTTAAAATTTTTATATTTTCCTTTATTATTTAACATGATATCAGAATATAAAAATAAAAACAAAATACCACAAATATTTTCTCAAAAATATATAATCAATCCAAAAATAAATTGGAGACCCTCATTTCATGAAACTATACTATGATACCTTGGGGTTGTTCAATTTATCCTTGTTCTTGGCGCTCTTCTTTTTTTTTTCTTTTTTTGGGCACAAATTAAGAGCATTTACATATTCAAATCTGCCATAAATTAGTGTGCTCTAGCTAAATTATCACGTACTGTGATTCTTTAATCCGCGATAATCCTTCAAAGAACAGAGGATCCATTGACCGGTAAAGGAACATCCGTGGAATGTGCTCTGATCCTCACCAGTTCACTACTTCTTGATAGTTGTTAAAAAAAATGAAAAAGAATTCAGACCTAGCACAAAAAAATAATTATTCAGGCATGTCGGCAAATGGGTTGATATCAATAAATTCCATCTCCATTTATTAAGTACGTATTTGGAAGTGTTTTTAAAAGTTATTTTTACTTAAAATTGTATTAAAATAGTTTTTTTTTATAATAACATGTTAAAATTAAAAAAATATTTTTTTTTTCATATTTTTTTCAAGTAAAATATATTCTTCAAAAATAATTGAAAACAAAGTTATCCCACTTCAAACACTCTCTAAAGCGCAAACTATAAAACGTGCAAATATACACCGATCAAAAAGAAACAGCAACGCTATTGGATCCTTTTAGCCATTCCCACATGAGACGAGGCCAGATCCATAGCCATGGGCCAGCATCTGGTATACCTTTTGGATCGCTGAGCATTTTCTCGATCTGGGACTAGAAGTACCTATCCAGGACCTTGGTAAGAAATGAAATGATTTCTTGTGAGAAATCAGAGATGTCATAGAAAACAGGAAAACAGAAACGTTGTAACCTGGCTTTGTTTGGTATCATCTGCTGCTTTTGCTTTATGTTTTTGTTTCCAAATATTTGAAATAGAAACAGAACTTGTTTGTTTTGGATTTTCAAACCACCCCCTGAGTTATGAAAGGAAGTTATATGAAACGCATCGAATCCTTTCTCAATAAGCTGTCCAAGGATCATCCATTGCCTGCTGGAAATACCAAAACAAAGAGCCTAGCTAGAGGGGCATTTTCTTTCGTAAACAGGTTTGCTTTGTTTAAAGCAACCTCCATAGAAAGCAAGAAGTCTAGTGATTGTTGCTGGAGCTTGGAAAGGATTTACTCAGCAATGTTCATTTAGAGAACTTGAGTGCAGGTCAACTGATACCATGCTAATATCACATTTTGCAACGCTCAGCAAATGTTATCGATTCAGATTTACTCGAGAAGCATGAACTAAATAGGCCAAAAAGTTGAGACAATAAAGTAAGACGATTGCTCACAGGATAGTTATGAAGACCAGGGTGGTGCAGACAGTGCCAACAAAACAAAAGAGGTGATAGGCTGAGCTACGTGCCAAGAAAATATATTTAATCAAGCTGGAGAATACTGTAATAAATCTGTGCTCTTACCTTAATGATCGGTTCATTCTCCGTGACCAAGAACGAGAAACGCCATGGCGAGGTATGCTGCTTCCGGTACTGCCTTCGTGATACAAATTTATATAGAGAAGATATTGTTCTCTAACCAACCAGGATAATGAAATCAGTAGTTTTATTACCAGGAGCAAAATTGATTTTTACACAAGGAAAGGTACACATCTGGAAAGTTTGTTAGAGCTCTGGCTAACAGTGATTACAGTAACAGATGCATTTCAGTTCTCACAAAATGCAGTACCAGAATGTGAGGAAAGCAGCAATGCCAGTTACGATACATAGCCTATCTAACCTGCTTTCGATTTTCATCTTCTCCTCTCTTAACTCGCTCTGCGCTTTTGAGTACAAATGACAAGACTCGAGAACTTCACTGTGGTTTTTGCTCCTGCGGCAGCTCAATGCTTCCTTGAGAATAAGCAAACTATTTCTTCCATTGACATGAGCGCCTTCCATGTCTTCCAACTGCATGCTCAGCTCTGTTAAATTGAGAGTTGTCTGAACGCCCTCTCCTTCAGTGTGGATCACTCTAAACTTCATGATAAGGATGCATTCTACTACTTGACATGGAAGAATGTCTTTCGCAGAAAGTACAGATCCAAAGCGTATCACAAAATCCTTGTCTGTAGGCCAATGCCTTTGCCCACCGAGAGGGCTCCAGCTAGCAAGATTGGCAGCTTGCTTGATTTTTTTGTTAACAACAATCCAACTAAGTCGAAGCCCATCACGAAGCTCCATCCATAGTTTTCCATCCTTCCTTTCTTTCTCCATAGATAAAATTGGGGGCAGACCATCAGAAACCGAAAGGAAAACTTTCCCTTCATTATCATCATCCCTAGCTGCATAGGTAAGAAGATCAATACGAAATGGACAGTTGTAAAACCAACCATTGAACTCATTGGCATTAGGGATGCCCCACAGTACTTTCGAACAGATTGTTTTATCCTTGTACCTGATATCAACAATGGACACAAAATCCGACGGTGCAACACTCTCAAATTCATCTACATCACCATAGTATTCAGCCTCAGTCCATTCTTCAGGGTACTCTAAGTAATCGTTCCATTGATACTCAGTTACTTCCTTGTTAACAATAAGCGGAAAACAGTCTGCATAAAACTTTCTGAATCCACCAATTGACGATATTAAACTTCTAACATCTTCCCTGTTCGTGGAAGGCCACATAGAAGAACAAACATTATCCCACAATTTCTCTTCTTTTGAAATGGAACAGAACGCAGCACAAGCACAAGCTGCACTGGCCAATGTGGGGCCATCAAGACGCCTCAATATATCATAGAAGAGATCACTACTTAACGATGCTTCATTCTCAACCGGTCCAACCGACATAGCCATAGACAGGAACTCTGAACATAGCAGAAACAAAAAAGATAAAATTACTGCATGCATATAAAGACAGTAATTCAACATAAGTTCTCTTGGTAATCACAGAAAATTAGCAATCCATGATGAAGTTTTGAGGAAATGGTTTTCGAATCATTCAACTTATCCCTACAAGAATCACTAATATGAGAAAAATCACAGTTCAGTGAGATTTGTAGAGAAAAAAAAAAGGATCATCTTAAGTTTTCCCGATTATAGTAACAAACAACATAAAAGAGACTACAAACAAACCCGTCACTTATAAACAGTATCAACAATCCACTCAAAGGCATGCTTAAGCAATGATAAAATGATAGCCGTGATCAATTAAATACCAAATCAAAACCAGCACTTCAATGAGAAAGAAGAGATAGAGAGGAAGAGGACGCTGAGTTAACAACGCACCTTGTAGATTAACAAGCAGGCATCACAAGTGAAACAAATATAAAGAGAACAAAACGTGAGCGCAGAGAAAAAGCATTCAGGAATCAGAAAAGAACAAACGAGAGAGAGATTCTTTGAGGGTTTAGATGAAACTAAGGTTTTGTTGGGATTTGAGGGTTTCTGTCTACTTTCTTGCTGCTGATTTTCTCGGTCTGATAAACATGAGGAGGAGCATAGGGGGTTTTGTTTCTGCTCGGTCTGGTCTGGTCTGGTGTGGTCTGGTTCTGATCTCTGATCTCTGATCTCTGATCCGGTTCCTTGTGGTACTTGGTGATGTTCAATGAATATTTGCCACGTCATTTAAATGTTGTGTTGATTGATGTAGACCACCCCGTCGTGTCTGACTAGTCTACTTGGAAGTCTTATCTCTTCAGCTTTCCCCTCTCGGGATTTTGTCCCTCGCTTCATCTCTTTTATTTTTTACAGACAAAAATCATAATTAATGTAATTTCAAATTTAAATCATTCTCTTCCGCTTATGCGCCTACAAATTGCTGGTCCAGCTTGGAAATGATCCTGCTTAATTTCTTGCATCTTGTTATACTAATTTTTCACTCCTTTTGATCGAGTATGAGGATTCAACTATTCTATTCTACTATATTTATAAATAAAAAAATCAATTGTTCCAATAAAATATTTTTCGTAAGTTATTCCTTAATTTTTTCAATTTTTTTTAGTTTATGTTGACAAATTAACATTGAATTTTGAACTTTTTAATAATAATAAAATCCATCCAAACTACGTCGTATATTGTAAATAAAGATATTTCTAAGTATAAAGCAAAAACTTGAGGTTTCTTTACTGTTAGTTGAATTATTGTTAATTCTCTCATATTTCATTAGGGATTAGAGCACTAAAATTTCAAAAAAAATTAAATTTGATTTTTAATTTTTATTTACACAATTAAGTCATTTTAAATATAAATTAGAGAACATCTACATGTTTTATGTGGGGTTGAGAGTTAAATTGAAAGAAAAAATAAACTAAAGTGCAAAAATAGGTAAAATTGATGGCAGGTGTGTAATTTATTTAAAAATTTTATCTTCTACCCTTATTTTATAAAACAATTAAATATTCGGTTCCTATAATTTTTAAAAAAATATAATTCAATACCAAATTGTCTTTTCTTTTTTAATGTATTTTGTTTATATTAAATATTTGTTTTTATAATTATTTGAATATGTACAGCTTTTGTATGGTATATTTTTATTAAATAAATTTTACATGCAAGTTATCTCTATTATAAATTTATTTTAATAAATAAATTTATTAAATACAACCAGTTAAATAACTCATGTTACGATATCAAATATTTTGAATATATAGCTCAATTGACTAGGTCTTAGATTTGCTTTCTAGATATCATCAATCAAGTCCCACAAATCTCAGGGCCACTGGAAGCTTACATGGTTGTTAACTTCAGGATTTGTAAAATTAGTTAAGGTACACATAAATTAGTCTGGACATCCATATTAATAAATAAATAAATAAATAAAAAGAGCAAAAAAATTCAACCTTCCAAGCACTCTGTCACGCGGTGGTGGCCAGGAGGCACATGACTTTCATTGACTGTCATGTCATATACTTATAGCTAGTGAAGAAGGAAACTCTAAATTGATTTTCGTGCTGGGCAGGAGGTGCTTGTGACCACAAAAACAAAGAGCGCGTCATCTCTCTAGAAGGTCAACACTGCGAATTAGATATTTTTGTATTCATTGATATTATTTTTTAAAATTATTTTTTTAATTTTTAATATTAATATTTCAAAATAATTAGAGAATTTCACTCTTGTTTTCATCTTTTTGGACGGCATGAACAAGGAACCAAATCAAGCTTAAAACCCTTGAGATGCATATCGTATGGAAGGCTTTCAGCTTTGACATTTTTTTTAAAAAAAAAATTAATGACTTTGTAAACATCACCCTTTTGTTTCCAATGATCGGACATGTCGAGGAAATCTCTCTACCATGTAAAATCTAGAATCTAGGTCACGCCCTCGTCTCGATTGAATCTGAACTAAAAATCTAATTTTAACGGGCAAATCGTTAGGAGTTATTTAAAAACAAAATAACATTTTATTTTTCATGGATCCTATTTAATATATAAATTAATATTTTTCTATACAACAAAAATATATACAAGACTCAGTTAGAAAATCTTTGTAAAGTATGCCTCAAGAGTTACTTGTTTTCTCATTAAATTGATACCATCTTGAAACTCGTATCTTGCTTTTAATTGTGTTTGAAAATTATTTAATTAATATAATTTAAACAGATTATGGGAGGATGAGAAACTAATTTTAAAACACCATCGATTTTTTAAAATTTAATTATTGATTTATGGTACTTAATTAAAAAGTGATAATGATAGAAATTAATTCTTTAACATTTTAACTTCTACGATTCACTATAAAAAAAGATGAGAGAAGAGATTTTACGTTTAATTTTTTAGATTTTTTTGACATACTTTCTCACCTTATTTTTAGTTTTCATTATATTTTATGACTTGGTTTTTTTCTTAAATCTAGAGCTTGAGTTTATGCTTTGTTGAGAGATATTTGAGTTTTTTTTTCCTAATTAAAAAATTCTATTTAGAGGTGCATCTAAACTAAGATTATGTTGTTAGAATCTTTAGAAACATGTTGCAAATAGGTGACGAATAAGGTCTTATAAACAAATTATTCATCATTAATAACAATAAAAGTTTAATTCATTTGAAATGCTTCAACAACTAAATATTATTTTTTATTTTAATTTAAAAATTGTTATTTTTATTTTTATTATTATTATGCGTGTTAGGACTTTGATCTTATATATATTGCATGTTTGAGTATATATTTAGTATGCATGCTGATATTATTTGTATTATATTTATGTTGAATGCATGTTTATCTTAAATTTTATTTTATAAATTTAAAATTATAAACACTCTGAGTTACTTTAAATAATATTTTATATTTTGTTTACTCTTATCATAATAAACTAAATACCAATACTCCTAACTATCTAAGATAATACAATATATTCTTACAACACTTGGTGCGTTCGAAAGTTTCACGCCACTAAACATACCCTTGCACTTTTCATCAATTATTCATCTAATTACAATCCCTTCCTTCTCTTTTTATTTTATTTAAAAAATAATAATAAAAGAGTGAATAAATTCTAATGAATTGGTCTTGTAACCAAAGGAGTGATATATTTAGTGTGTGTTTGGTATTGCGGTAGCTGTTGTGGTTATGGTTTGAAAAAAGTTGTTTTATAAAAAGCACTTTTAGTTGAGGTTAGTTTAAAAAAATAGGTGTTTGGTTAAAACTGTGGTTAGAATTGAGGTTGAATAAAAAGTAGTTTAATGTGTTTGGTTAAGAATGCTTTTGAAATTAAGGTTATAAAATAATTTAAAAAATTATATATTAACATTGATGGTTTTTAATTTAAATGTTATAGATTTAACTATTGTTATTATATCATAAAATAAATAATACTTCATATAAAATATTTTTTATTGTTCCATTATAATATCTACAATTCCATCACATATGAAACACATCCGACAAAAATTATAGTTTTTTTGGTTTCTTAAGCACGCAACAACATCAGATAAAATATAATTAGGAACAAAATTGAAATTACGATTAAATTCTGCAAATGTTACGTCATCAATCGATCTTTGTTTAATTTATGTAGTTTTATTGAATAATATTAAACACTAGTTTTTTAAATAAAATATAATTAAAAAATAAAAAATAATTTTTATTTTTTATTTTACTAGTCAAACCTATTTAAATACATTTTAAATTTTAAACCGAACCGGTTCAGCGGGAATAACACAGCATGCAAACAGTGCAGCAATCTGCACTCTTCCTGCTAATTAATTAGGAACAGTGCAGCAGCATGCTGCACTATTCATTCTAATTAATTAGCATGAACAGTGCAGCATGCTGCACTGTTCATGCTAATTAATTAGCAGGATGTGCGCATGCCAGGAACGCGACGAGAAAAGCAGAAAATTTCTGCTTCAACGAAATAACGTTTTCGACGCAATTAATGGTAGGGTCCATATACAAAAATCACGGTTAATTTTCTAACCAAACACTAGATGTTTACTGTTATACATAAAACGCAGTTATAAACACGTAGACAAACGGAGCGACATATAGCGACGTTTGGAATTCCAGACAGGTCTGTATTGCTTGATTAAATGGATCGACCGGCGGATGTGATGTGAGCGACAGATACCAGTCAATGTCGTGATCGAAGCTTTTACTCCATCACCCACAAGACCCGGCTCGATTGTTAAATCAAAATGGTTCCTGAATCTAGGTCCAGATATGGCTGTTCTTCTTCTTTTTTTAACCCTCGACGAGGGAGCAAGGTGTACCAGAAAAAAAGTGAGGAAGCAAGTCCGTACGTCCAGAAAATGACTCAAGAACAATCATTCGTCGGATCGACTCGTGTGCTTCGCTTTCGAAGATAAACTTTTGGAGTGAGAGAAAGCTTTAGGTGACCAAACGAGAGGAAGGAACACTAAAATAATGGATGGGCTCCAAGAGAAGTAAAAATTGACATTACACCTACATATTCCATGCATGCACCGACGGGTTTACCATAGTTTTCATGGCGTATGGTTCTTGCTGATGTTAAAGTTGTGGAAATGGAGGTTTGCCAGTTGGCCAGCGCACCGGGTGGTGCTTAATTATTACTTGTGATTCTACTACCAGTCCGCCACCGCCTTAGTATTAGTTGCACCTGTCACCATAAATGAACTCGATCATGGCGTAACCTGCAAGGAACGATCCTGTGAAAGTCCAAAGAAGACGCGGCCTAGGCCCAGATGAAAGCACGAGGGAGAGGGAGTAGGGACTGCGGACAACTACAGCCTCGGTAGGAAATTACGCAAGCCGAGTTTGGAATTTGGATTCCAGCTATCATTACCACAACGTTTCTCTACTTGTTTGCGTTTCTCACTTGTTTCTTTTTATTTTAAAATGATTTTGAAAAAAATTAATTTTATTTTATTTTAAATTTTTTTAAAAAAAAATTAGTGTTTTTTAATATATTAATATTAAAAATAATTTTTTAAAAATAAAAATATTATTTTAAAACAAAATATATTTTAAAAAACAACCATTATTATTTTCACAAACAATCATGTAGACATCAAACTCATTTTGCCATCACATGCAGTGGCGGAGCTACTCTAGAAGTTTATTTCGCTCCTATAATTTGATGAGTTATTCAATTATATCCTTAAAATTGTAAATTAGACCCTCCTAAATGCCTTTTAAAAAAAAACCCAATATGCCAAGTGCATGGGAATTTCTCAGGGCACGTGCCTAGTTGTTGTTTTTTTTATTGACCCGTCCTAGCATAGCTAGACTCTTTTCTATTGCTTTTTTTTTAATTTAAATTTTATCATTTAGTTTGAGATTTTTATTTTATTTTGATCATTAGTACTAGACTAAGAATTAATTAATTTTATATTTTCTTATTATATACTAAAATAAAAAAAATTAATTCAATAAAATCCATTACCGTGTCGTAGATTTTACAAGTTGAATAAGATTAATCTAGCATGCTTTTTTTTTATATATATATGCCTAATTAATAAAGTTATGTTAAAATAATTTTTATATAATTTAATTTAAAAACTAGAGCAAACAAATAATCAATTCAATCATTTTAAAATTTGAATCATTGTGACAAATTCAATCACAATACCACAAATTTTTTTTATAGTATAGATATTTTTTTATATATATCGAAAGCAATTTTTATCAAAGCCGCAATGAAAGCGCAAGAAATAAATTAATCAAAACAACTAAAAAGATTATGGTATTTATTTAATTGTTTGATAACAATTTTGTATTGCAACCCGCTAGAGTCTTAGTTGAGATTGCGGGTTCGATATGCACCGGGAGCAATATAGACAATTGTCCACCTTTTTTTTAAAAAAAAAAAAAAAAAAGAGCCTTTATAGATATACAAATAATAAACCTATGTCAGGCGCGTGGTCCCCCGGGCCCCACACCCATGCTTTGTTGTGAGAGGCTATTTATTTCTTTTTGTTTAACCTTTAGGTTTTCCTTGCGATTTTTTTTTAATTTTATTTTTTGATGTACAGTTTTTATTAAATTTTATTATTTAATACCAGCCGTTAACAAATTAATTTTTTTTACTCAAAAGAGTTCATAACTCTAAGCTGTAGATTTAGCGGATTAGCTAGATAGGATTAACCTAAACTTTTTTTTCCTATAAAATTATTTAGTTAACAAGATTATGATGAAGTAATTCTCATTCAATTTAATAAAAAATTTAAATTAAATAAAAAATCAAGTTAAAAATTTGTAAATTGAAGCTGTTTAACAAGTTTAGTTATAATATTAAAAAATTTACAACGATCTAAGTATTATTTTTTTATGTTATAAAAAAGAATTAAGTTGACACCGTGATAATAGTGCGTGAAATAAACTAGAATAATTTATTATATAGGACTTAGTAATTTATTACTTTGATTTAAATATTAAAATCGTTTATATTATTTAAAATATAAAGAAATTATTTATTTTTTTATTTAGATGATAATAACATCCACAAAAGTTGGAAAAAAGATGTGAGCATGTAATATATATTAAAGTGAAATCATTCACTTTAATTAATAACTTAAACAAGTCTCATATTTGCAACTAATAGATAAATCTAAAATAGTAATTAACTAATTATATACTGACACTTTGACTTGTTTTTCTTACTTTAAATTTAATAAAATAAAAAACTATAGGCATCACGAAGAAAAGAAACCTGTCTCTATCTCGGTCGCCTTGGATTCGTGTCTTCTCTCATAAACCAATTCTCTTGATTTGGCTCCATTGAAAAACCCTAGATTCCTCGCCCTCTCTCTCTCTCTCTCTCTCTCTCTCTCCTTTCCTTTTGCTTTCGAATTTTGGTTTTGAGTGTTTGTTGCCTCAGATCCGTTACTGTTCTTTTGTTTTCTCAAAATTAAGTGTTGATTTTTCCTGACTGAAAATTATTTAACTTTTTTTCTATTTTTCTAAAATTTAGGATAATGTACGGACATCTAAACAATATTTACTCTTTAATTTAATTGACTGATTACCTGTTCGACCCTAATTTTTTATTTTTTTCATAAAACAAAACGGAATTGTTTTTGTTAGAAAAATAATTAATTAATAGGTCGATAACTTTAATCGGGTTAATAGCACAAAATAATACATGTAGTGGTATACAATTACATGATATATTTTTTTAAATAATAATAATAATAAATTCGATTTTGAATTTAAAAAATAACTTGTATCCTAAGATTTAGATTTAAAAAAAAATTAAGGACAGTCTTCCTGGCCAATAGACAAACCATTCTGGGTTCATAGACTAGTTAATAGTTAGCCACAAAAGTAGCTGAAAGATGCCCATGGTTATTGTTGTTCTTATTATTATTTTTCCTGATCATGCCCATGATTCATGCTTTATATGATCAAGAAATTTATTCAAATGAGCCATCAAATACAAGCTTACCAAAATCTACCTTAGAACACCGTATTTTACATATATAATAATCAGCTTGTAAATTAAAAAACTGTAGAGAAAAAAAAAAGCAAACCCCTAAATCTTGCCGTCGATTGATTTCAAGAGGAGGTTAAAAACTCCAAAATGGTAGAACCAAAAACCCATTCAAATCCCTGGTACCTAAACCCCCATAAGACTATTACAGTATTACTAACACCACTGAGTACTGATCTCCGACTTCTAACCCCAACCCTTTTTATATATATATAAATTTAACCAAACAACTAGTATTCAAAAATCATAACCATCATCATCAAGCAACTGCTGGGTTCTCATCAGAGAAAAAAGCACCAGATTCAGAGAGGGAGCCCTTCTCCTTGCGATCAGCAGAATCATCATCACCATCGGGATCCCGAGCAGGATCAGACTTGTCCATGGCGGAACGAGCCTTGTCGAGGAAGGGTTTGAAAGCCATCTCAATAGCTAGCCACCCAAATGCAAGAGCCCCAAATACAACCGCCGCCTGTTTCGCTGGCTTCATCCCCATCTTCTTCTTCTTCTTCTTCTTCTTCCTTTCCTCAGCCGCTGATCTCTGTGTTGATTAGGTACTGTTTTAAGCTTTCTATGCAAGCTAAGCTTGATTCCCTTAGATGGATGTATTTTTATGTGATGGGAGAGGGAAAGTAAGAAACGGTTCTTTTTGTTTTTGATATCGATTGACGGTCAGGATTGGGTTTGAGCTAGGGCTATCTGGGGAAGGAAATTTGTCTGACTGTTATTAACTTATTAGTTACCAAATTCAAATTTTGAAACAAATACCCTCCTTAGTAAACAAAATTAATTTTATAAATTATTTTAAATAAAATAAATAATAATAATAATAAATTAATAAAAAAATACAAATAACAAAAAAAAATAAAAACCAGATTTAATATAAAAATCAAATTTAAAAAAAAATCAAAAATTCAAAATTCAAAAAAATATATAATAATTCAAAGATCAATAACAAAATTTTATATAATCAATAAATAATAAGATATTTTTAATTTTTTTAAAATTTGAAAGTATTTTCTTGTAATAATAAAAAAGAACTTTTCTAAAAATTAAAAAAAATTAATTACAAAATTGCTTTTACCAACTTTTATAATAATAAATAAATTAAAAAATCATTTTTTTATGGAACAAATACACTTCAGAAAATTGTCCTTTTCCTTTTTGTTGTCTTGACTATATTTTTTATTGAGGCTATCGGTATAAACAAGGGGTATACCCGTCGTTCCAAAATCGATACACGGTTACTGATAAATGGGATGAAAAAACAACATGCTAGGATTTAATACGAAAGAACTAGCAGTTGCAATAATAAGCGGAAACAATTCTCAGGATAAACCTTGCCAGCAGTTGGAAAGAATGCGCAGATGGGTTTTAGGTGATCATCTGATCAGTCAGCCAACTTTGCTATGTATCAGCAGCACAACTAAGCAATTAAAAGAGACATTCAGACGGTTCGAGCCATCAATCAGGCCACCGGAAGTGGATTTTTTAACCACTTGCTCCAGTTGCGCAGTACTAGTATCCGCTACATGCAGGTAATTCAAATCAGAATGTTCCATGAATGATAGCATTCCAGCATTGGTTAATGAAACTGGATACAGAAGAGTAACATGACGTAAGCTCATGACTTTTGATCTTCGGGTTGAATTTGAAAAGGATTAACCGACAGACAAACTCGAGTCCTGCAATTTGCCTCCACAAGGCAAACAGCAAAATAATGCAGTAGCATTCTCTAACTGTTCCTAACTTTACCAGCAGATTCTTGCTACAACATAGGTGTTTACATAACCAGACGCTGCAAAAATTTAAGCAAGCAAGACATGATTAGCGGCCGCGGCCACGTCCACGGCCTCGGCCTCTACCGCGACCCAGAGGCCTCCCTGAAATTTTTAGAAGAATTAAAATTATTAGCAATCCGTTATAAGTAGGAAAAGAAATATTATGTAACATTTAAATGTAGTTGAAGACTTGAAGCCAAAAAGAAGTTAGCAATACCAGCTGTTGGCTTCTTAGGTTTGACCTTAGGTGTCTCCTCGATCAGCAAAGTCTCAAGATTCAAGCTGTCAGGAAGGATGTAATAACGAATGTTGTTGCCCCTCACACTGAGATGATCCAAAGTTACTGGATTTTTCCCTTTCACTGTTTTCAGATGAGTGTTCATACTGATATCAACACCTACAATTGGCAAATCAACCAGTTAGAATTGTCATTGCTTCACCTGTTCCACCATGTGCACAGGAAAGGAAAATTGGAATATCACCTAATAACACTCCTCTAAAACCCCTAAAGTTTAAATTCATAAAGGATCAGAAAGAAATTCAATCCCAGAACAAATTTACCTTGTAAGAGAAACTCGTAAAATATTTCAAATTCTCCTCCACCATCAAATAACTACAAAGACAACAGGGCTCCGGAAAGTCTCACAATCTGTCCTCTCCCTCCTCTGGCCTCTAGGATACATCATTATTGCGTCCACATGTCTCATGGCCATCCAAGTGGTAGATAAATATTACATAGTTGAACTCACAATCAATAGACAAAGTTGCCACACTTTAGAAAGTACTATACTCGAACATGTGTTGTTCCTATCACATATTTGGAAGACTCATCAATTCATGGGGCCAGCCTAGGTCAGGGGCACTATAGTTAGCAATTAGCATACTCAATCTCTAGGGGTAAAAAAGTTTATCACGAATATCGTAGAGAAGACAAGATTCGTGGAAAAGGATGTTGCTCCAAGAAATATAGCAGCTAGCACTTATTCTCCATCACCTTAACTCTGCTTTGTCACTCAAAAGTCATATGGCTCGACAATGACAAATGCACTGCGAATCATGTTCAGAAATATACACAAAATTATATCTATCCCCACTCCTCATCAAAGCTTCAGAGACCAGAAGCTTCATCAAGCTCCTGCAATGGAAGTGCCCTAGCAGAGTTTACTGCACACTATTCTACAAACAGAGTTCCACATCATAATAATTCTTAGTTATTGTACAAGTGCTGAGACCTTGGAAAAGAGGATGAATAGAAGTAAAGCTGCTACCATCCCCCCAAAAAAATCCAAACTCTGCCTTAGGTAAGAGATTAACCTCTGGATTTGAAAATTCAACTGTTAGTTCAAGCTATTAAATTCCATGAAAGAAAATTCCATTGCCATAGATTGAATTGCCCATCAGTCCAAATGAGAAGCAAACTATCTTCTTTTCGTTAATCAATATTCATATAAATTGAATTAATTTACTGTATACTTTAACCACAAGACAATAATCTCCATTATGAAAATTACAATCTACCCAGTAGTTCATATGCAATTTATCAGAACATGAGGCATTCTACTTTATGGTCTATTTAGTCCAGAATTCCCCAGCCCGTCAAACACAACTTCATTCGTTTACTTTTTGTCAACTGACTCCACCCCGGATATTTTTCATTCAACAAATCTACCTAAATCTGTTTGCACATGAAGAAATAGAAGATACCAATGCGGAAGAACAATCTGCAGCAGAATAGAAATAGCAACCCTCACTTTGGAGCTGTCAATGATCCCATATCACAAATCTATCTTTTGCACGACACAGTAAAAACTCCCAAAATATACCATAACAAAGTGAGTCAATTGTCCATAATATTGCGCATCTTCATCCATAGATCAGCTCCCCTAAGAATCTACGGGGATAAAATAGCTTAAGAACTTCTTAAATCTGGAGGTGGACAATAGCCCAGATAAATACAAGGGTTTAACAAAACCCCGGGTAGATAAAACTAAAAAAATGAAGGTAATAGAGAGAGAAATAGAAACCTGTGATGGTTCCGTGAACAACAGTTCCGTTCTTCAGTTCAATTGAGACGGTCTCATTGTTCAGCTTCATCAAAAACCTAGATAAGAAAAGGATTGATAAAATAACACAACGATCAGATTATTAATTAACAACAGAGAAGGGAGACAAAGATAAGTTAGTAAAAACTAACCTGACGAGCTTCATTGTGGAGTTGGAAGGGAAGAGAACGCTAGCGAGCTAGCTAGGGTTTGAAGAAGCAAGAGCAAAGGCCAGTGTTGGAAGCGAGAGAGATGAACGGGGACCTCTTGCACAGATGGATCTGCTGCTATTAGGGCTCTCTCTCTTGCTTTTTTCTATTTGGGAATTTGAAAGGTTTAGAGCTTGCTCTAAACGGTGCCGTTCGGTAGTTTAAAAAAATGACGATGATATTAAATAATTAATAGTAAGCACTATAATTTTTTTTAGTTCTCACGACGCCGTTTGGCTAAAAGACGGTGCAAAATAGAAACCTGCAAATTGCGAAAAGGCTCCCTACTGGCAGGTCTTCTGCTCTTTTAGCCTGTACTATGGTTATGCTTCTCCATCCTAAAACAATACAGCGAAATTAAATAAATGATTGGTCATAGATAAAAATACAAATCATATTTTGAAATTCTATTCAAGCTGAAATAATTTTATGATATAGAATGATATAAAGCATATCGCTTCTATCAAGGCCTTTCATATATTTTGGTTGCCTGCGTTTCTTGATTTCATCATAAGTGAAAAGTGCTTGCTCTGCTATAACACAAGTTGATGATAGTATGAGTAGTAATGAAGATCTGGGCAGCAAGTGAGGAACTGTGTCACCGACTGTCTTAATCACTTACATTTTCTTTCATGGTTGATGCAACATGAATATAACAAATTGAATCTTAACAGAGATTACTTCATGTGAAATTTAATTCTAGAATTTCTCGGCACTGAAAAGTTTGCTCTTTTTTATGTAAAGAAGATGAGATCAACTGTCCCCTTTTTCTTTCCTTGTTCTTTTAGTCTTTATGCTACATCGGCCAAGCATTTTGTCAGAAATAAGAAACGGAATGGTTCTTTTATTTCCTTCATGATATGATACTGTTTTGCTCTCTTCAGATGACTAGGATCGTCGTATCTGGAGAATCCATTCACTCCTTTTCCAGTTTTCTTTAATTTTGATGTCTCATTATAAGAGTGTCCATATTTTAATGTATGATCTAGGGATAATTACTTACAGCTCTTAATGTACGTAGATCTATTACTGTGCCTCATGGAAAGCTGACGGAACCAGATATATGATGCTAGCTAGTAACCTGGGATGGATGTAACTTGATAGATAGGAATTTTCAATTCCGAAGAGTTGAGGTGTGGTTTCTCTGAAAACAAGTGAGTAAGGTGTGCATGCTTGCCTTTAGACATGGAAACGTTGTGGTTTTGTAATTCTCTAATTCAGCATGTTTTCATGAGAACTTCTGTGTTCTTTTCTTCGGGGTGTGCCTGAGATGACTCGCAACTATATGTTACTGGATGGAGAGATGATCATAGATACCGATGAAAATACACAAAAGCAAGAGAGAAGATGCCTCATATATGATATGGTGGCAATTATAAAAAAGATTGTTTCAAGAGTTTTATTTTGAATATTTTCAACTTTATCTGCTGATTAGAAGATACCTTTCGACAGAAGATAGTATAATTGAACCTCGAGATATGAAGCGTGGGGCTCTTAATTTCCAAAAGCTTGAATCCCTATTATAGACATGACCCTGGAAGCATTCAGTGTATGTATTACCAGAAGCACAAGAGATTAGCTACCATCCATGTTACTTTTAGAAGATTTGAGGTTGTGTAGTTGTTGAAAAACTGATTTCTTGGTTTATTCTGTCAGGTAAGGAGGAATTGGTTTTAGTTTCTTTCTTCTGTTACCAAGCTTTTGTAGAAATTCGAAGCGGATGGTCTTATATTCAAACCGAAACTTTCTTTGATTTACAAAATTGCCTAACCTGACAGGATTTTCGGAAGTTTATTTGTTTTGTTTTAACATTACATTTCATAAATAAAAAGTACAAGAAAAAAGAAAAGAGCTAACATACTGTAGAATACTAAATACATATCGCATATTAATTGAAGTTGGCAAATTAAAGAAGACATTCCCGTTCGTCTAGTTTTCTCAAGTTTCAAAGCTATGAACGGGTTCTGGGTTCTGTCATGGCATAAATGGGATGATCTTTATGTCCGCGCACACAACAACCTTTTAAAGTGGAAATATGCTCATATGAGCTCAGATGCCCTAAGACCCGTACTCTTCTCTTCCCTTTCCTTTCTCTTTCTATGTGCATGGAAGGAGAGGAAGGGGCAGGGAGCTTGGAAAAAGTGGGGGTTTTTTAGAGAGGTTGGCTGGTTTCGGGAACATTGTAGCCTCTCTTCAACTGATCATCCGTTGCTAGGTTTCTAGGGTTTGGACCATGAGGTTTGTCGTCTGAATCGGTACAGAACTGTTACCGATGGGTTGAACCGGGGAAGGGGTAGAAAAGGAGATTCTTTACTTGACATATAGATGGTTTATACCGAGCATAGAAGAAAAGGAAGCAAACGCAGAAGAAGCTTGGAAAAAAGAGTAACTCTTTAATCGAGGATTACAGGTACTGTTCTTGTAATTGGTAAAATAATTGAAATTCAATTGTTTAATGTGATTTTGTGTATTAATTATTTGTTTTATGAACTAAAGCTACTTTATTTTTTTATGGGTTTTGAGCTTCTGAATTTTTCTCAAGTTTTCACTTGGAAAGGCACTGTGTTTTTTTATCTCAATCATCGTCTAAGGTGTTGCATTTGAGAAATTTATCGTGGGAGTGTTCCGTTGAGCTTGGGAATTCGTTTAGTAAAGTCGTTACTCGTTAATATTAAAAATATATTTATTTTTATACTTTAAAAATATTTTTGAAAAAAATTAAAATTTTTAATTTTTTAATTTTAAATTAATTATTATTTTGATATATTAATATTAGAAATAATTTTTTTAAAAATATATTATTCTAATATATCTTCAAACAAAAAATATTTTAAAAAATAATCATTATTCTATTTCTAAATATTAGAGTATGAAATGGAGTGAATAGAAATCATGTTCTTGTCTGATATGTGAATTTGATTGGCTTTGGTTTTCTTATGTGTTGTTGTTAGGCGGATTTGATAGCGTATTTGACAGTGTGGTAGCGGGTGCTTTTCAAATAACTTTTCGTGCTAAAATACATGTCAATGATTTTTTTTATTTTTTAAAAATTATTTTTGATATCAGCACATTAAAACAATCCAAAACATATAAATCATATTAAATTTTATTAAAAAAAAAATTATATTTTTTGGAAACGCAGCCGCAACCGCGTTCCCAAACGTTCATCGAGCTATTGTAATTATATCGTTTTATGCATTGCTGTGTTCTGGATGTTGGCATTCACACTTTATTTTTTTTCTTTCTGCGATCCTCTTTTGAAGAGAGAAACTCAGAAACAAATATCGAAATCAATAAGCTAGTTGTTGATGTAACTTTTCATTTACTATTTACGTTATATTTATTTTTATGTTTTAAAAGTATTTAAAAAAAATAATACTTTTTTATGTTTTTATTTTTTTCTTTACTTTAAATTAATATTTTTTTGATATTTTTATATCATTTTGCTGATATCAAAAATGATTTAAAAAAATATATATTATTTTGATATATTTCTAAATAAAACATACTCTAAAAAATAACCACAAATACACTCTCAAATATTAACCCGAAGAATTTTTATACCATCAAAGAAATAAAAGCCTGTATTTTTTAACTTGTTAAATTTGAGTTTATCACGAGGACTGAGCCGGATATATTACCTATGAGATTTTATACATTGTTAAATTTAAATTTATCATGTTATCTCTTTTAAAAATATTTAAATGGGAGTGGTCGTGATTCTATTTTATTTCTGAAAATTAAAACATTGTAAATACTACTTTAGATAGGAATATAATTTTGGCTGCCAAGATAAACATATATGTTTCCAGTAAAATACCATGTGGAAATCTCATAATATTTTTTCTTCAATTTTACACCACAAGGTGTAACAGTTGAGCTCATTGCTTGCCTTTTCCCTGCATGGTGCAGGAGTTGTTGCTGTTTGGGGTTTTTTTTTTCAAATTATTTTGACGATTTTTGTTAAAGCTTGTTTGTCTTTTCTTTTCTTTTCTTTGTATGTTCTACGGACATCGACTCAGCTTGGTTCGATAACAACTATGCATACAAAGTTAGGTGCAGATGTATTTAACCAAGATAAATGGATGCTTTGACGCAGTTGTGCTTATGCACGAATATATTGTCGGTGTATTTGTAAATATATTAAAATAATATTATTTTATTTTTTAAAAAGTATTTTTAATACTAGTAAATCGAAAGATTCTTAAAATATAAAAAATAATTTAAAATAAAAAAATTTAAGATTTTAATTTCAACAATACTGAAGGCTATCGTTACTCGCATAAAAAAAAAATAGTCCTTCGTGCTCACCCGTTCACATTGACATAACTGAGAAAATTGTTTGGTCAGGTGCGAAACAAAAGAGAATGAATAGCTTTAACAAAAATTTGTTGCCTCCTAAACCATTCATGTTATTATCATTTTTAATTGTTCCTTACTGTTATGCATCTTTTAACAAAATATTGTTTGGTGCTCAAATAAATTTTTTAAAAAATTATTTTATATATTTTCGAATAAAAAATATTTTAAAAATAACTTTAATCATTATCCTAAATACCCCGAAGAGAGTTTAAGAAGGATTCAAAAAAACTTCCACGGATAGTTGTTACTCGTAGGGTAGTCAACTAGTAATGCATCCAAGGATGTGTTTGAAATTGTGGTATAAGATGTTTTTTAATATAGCTTTTCGCTTGAAAATATATTGAAATAAATTTTTTTATTTTTTATATTAGCACATCAAAGGCATTATAAAACACTAAAAAATATCAATTTAATGTTTTTAAAATAAAAAATACTTTTAAAAAACATCTAAAAACAAAAACAGAAGATCAATTCATTTAAATCCAAGACATCGCATTCCTCTTAGTGATATCTCATTAAAAGATATTTTTGGTTTTCTTTTAAATTTTTGCTAGAATTAGAATTTATCTATAAGTGGGGTTTTTTTCTTTTTCCTTTTCTTTTCAATTTCAACTTTAAAATATTATCAAACTAGGTTACATGTAATGAATTCAGAATCTTGATGATGTATTTAGAATTAGAGGGATGGAGCAAAACTCTTTCATTCACATTCTCATGTCTCACCATAAATTTGGGCCTAGCTTTAATTGATTTGGATCATGTATGTAGTATCCTAGGCCCAAGAACATGGCTTCTCACGACCCTGTAGACCATTTAAAGGCTAGTAAATTAGAGTTAAATCAAATCAATTAAAGCTTTACAGATGCTTTTGTGATGCACAAATCAACTATGTGTGTGCAAAACTAGTCCACTACACTAAAGCTTCTGGTAAAGTCGGTGAAATAGACGTTGCGGATTACATGTAAATTCCCGGACTTTACATTATTTGTAAGCACACTTAGGATCATATACGCTAATATTAAAAAAAAATCCAGGTGGGGATAGCTTTTCTAAAAGAGCAAGAGAAATTTGGAATTCAGATCATTGATATGAATGGATTGAATAATCTAGATTTCATTTAATAACATGATTAAAAAAACAACAATAAAAAAAATGACAAGATTAATAAAAAAATATATTAGATATAAAAATAAAAAATATTAATCAAAAGAATAATGACAAAATTAAATAAAAAAATTAAATGAAATAAAATGATAAGGGACGAAATAAAAAAATCAACTTCAAAAAGCCTTAAGAGCAAAACAAATAAAATTGAAAGAACGATGACACCAAAATTAATTCAGACAAACTTCAATGAGACATTTGATTTTTTTAAGGGCTAGCATGAAATCTGATGTGATGAGAGAGAAAAGATGAAGGAAAAGTAAAAATATCATCGGAACCCAACCACAACTTCATCGTGCACACACACCTAACCATTGGGAAGAAGATAATGCGACGCTTTCAAAGCCATCACTAAATGAGGCATTTGACTCCCAAGAGATGTTTCATGGTTGTCTAAAGAGTGTGAATGCCTCTTATTTTCTGGCATGTGTATTGACGCACTAACCAATTCATATCTAGTAAAAGACTGAATTGCTCCCAATTAAGATCGATAATAATTTAAAGATCATAATAGAAAAATGAAAATTCCCTTGTTAATTTGTTTGCTTTCAATAATAATGTATTTATTTTACTGTGCAATTAAAAGCGTTAAAAAACCAAAAATCTTTCTTTACCTTTTTTATTTTTGTTTTTAATGTCCCTTTTCAATTCCATAATGATAAATGGACTATATAAAAAAGACTGTTCTGGCTATGATAGCAAGTTAAATGGTTTTATTTGAGAATAGTAAATTAGTGAACTTACTGAAACATGAAAACGTGGAAAATAGGAGTAGGAGCTGTTTTAACTTTTATTTCAATTATAATAATATCCACTCCTTGATTGATCTGTCGTTTTCAAAACATTCTAAACGCCCTGTAAGTTGCAAACCAAGCTCATTGATGATTTAATTAAAAAAATAAAATACATTGAGGTGTTATTAATTGTGATCTGAAAAGCGGACAGTAATCGGATTCGTGGACGACAACAACCGAATATTTAACCTCTAGTTCGAATGTTTCTGTTCATCAAATACACCGGCCAATGGGAGGTTTGGTCGAGGTGGTAAGTGGATATTGAAGTGTACAATAAAGGTAATCATAATCTTCAAGGAACGTTTGCGTCTTGGATTTCAAAAGCAATGTAAGGGCTCTTTTGGCAACATGTTATTTTTCTGGCTTCTTTTGGAATTCTTGGGATTTCGTCACGGAAGCTCATGAAAAATATGCTTTGCGGTGTTCAAAAACCACTTGAACTTTCAAATACACTGTGCCTCGATAAGATGGGTGGCATGGGCTGCTTTTTTTTTTTTTAAAAAAAAAATAGAGATTCTAGTCCTAGCATAGTAAAATATCAAATTATAAAATTAAAAATAAAATAATTTTTAAAAACAAAAAAGAAATTAAGTCGAGTTTATCTAAGCCAGCAAGTCAAATCTGTAGTCTAGTTATTGGACTTTAATAATTATGTGGAAAGTAAATTGAATAAATTTAAAAAGTTTAATTCTCAAACTAATTTAATATTAAATGAAGAAATTAAAAAAAACTTACGATTTTCTTGAAAGCAAAGCAAGAAAAAGACTGAGTCTACCCCAACAACTTACTAAATCCATAACCTAGAACACTAGATCAAGATGGCCCGTAAAAAGAAAAGTAAAAAAAAACAAAGAATGAATGACAATTTTCTACAAACCCATCATTGAATGATGAATTAAAAAAATAATTTAAAAAATGACTTAAAAAGACTAAAGCCAAAACGGTCTAATGTTCCAAACCCATGACACGAGTCATGAGGTTGGGTTACACCTCAAAAGGAAAACCCAAAAAAATAGCAATGTCAAATTCTCAATCAACCAGAATAACTAGGGATAAAATTAAAAAAAATCGTCAAGAAAAAAATAAAATTAAAAAGAACAAGGACCATATTTGATAGAAAAAAAAGATGAAATCAAACTATGAGGAATGAAATTAAAAATCAATTTCAATTAAGAAAAATATATGAAAAAAATAAGAATCAAGATAACAAGGGCTAAATTTAATATAAAAAAAATCAAATATATTGCAATGAAAGAAACGATGATCTAATTTAATTCAATGAACAAATGGCCGGACTTCTTTGACTTTTCGCAATCCCAGAGCGTTTTTCAAGAAGGAAAAAGAAAAAACAGGGGGAGAAAAACGTGCTAACGGAGCTCAACCACCTCTCGTCCAGAGGCATGAACCACACCTTCATGACAGGGCGGCGAGACACATCTAATACCTCCTTGGACAACAGTGTTGAAAGGTTGGACGGCGCTATGTGCATCATAGAAAAGCGCAAGCAATTCCCACTTGCCGATGTACATTTTAACTATTTTTTATGTAAATTATATTATATATACTAAATGACTCAATGACCTTGTACTCCATGTGAGAATTACTGAAAATCCAGAATGAAATGAAAAATAAAAAACTCTGCCAGAATAAAATGACAGTGCAAATCCATATTACTAAGACGTGACTGTATACACGATAAAACACTGATTTTTTTTAGCTTAATAAATATAAATTACCAAATTTGTTTTACAACCTCAGCTAAAAAAACCTAAAAAGAAAAAAGACAATAGAAAAAAGAGTTTATTTCTCTCTCTCCAAACATTCTAGTACAGTACTCTTTTAGAAAGGGAACTGTAGGAACAGAACCTCCAAAATAATGGCTGTCCTTGTACCTCAACATTGATAGATCTCATTCATTCAAAGGTTAACCTTTGAATGCCAGAAAGGATGGGTGAGGTGTGGGGGAGTGTTTGGACAACCCCCCTTCAACCACCGTCTTCTTTTTTAATACCTATCCCAGATCCATGCAAAGATTGTTCGAGGTTTGGATAATCTTGTAATAAGAAAGACCCCACCTCAATATCTCCCATATCTCAAGGGCCCCACAAATTCTCAAACGATAACGACCGTCAAATATTTCCAACTCAGATCTAGGAGCGAAAGGGATGGATGGCCAAAACTTGCAAGATTCCAATATTTATTGCCTAAATGCCCCCCCCTCTCTCTGTTTTTGCAATGCCAGGACAGGACTCCACTATTCACGTTTAAAAAACAAACAAGATGCGTGCTTCATTTTTATTATTTAGATATTTAAAAATGAAATTTATTATTTCTTAAGTACACCAGAAGTGTTTTTAAAATCATTTGAAAGAAAAAGACAATTTTATCTTAATCAATGCACACAGCGATTTCTGTCGAATAAAAAAACAAAAATCAACAATCGTGAAGATCTGCTACCGTAGACCGGAGAGTACTAGATTCTACCTGGATTGTTCAATAAAAAGAGAGAGAGAGAGATGGACCCCATCAAGCGATAAACAATGACCACTGTATTAAATTGATTGATTGATCTCTCTCTCTCTCTCTCTCTCTCTGAGTTTGAAGAGGTGACCACACCCTTTTCAAGATAGGGGGAAAAAAAAGCTCTCTCTGCTGTACTATACACGACTATACTGCCCTCCCTTTCTCTCTCTCAGCTTCATCTCTCTCTCTCTCCCTTAAAAAAGAAAAAGAAAAAAACACAAACCCTCACAAAAACAAAAAGAAGTCCTTTTCAGTAGTGAGGTTCACTTGACTTGTCTCATTCATTTCTCTCCAACGAAAGATTTTCATTTACCAAGAGTGGGAGAGTTAAGTTATTCTTGTTCTTGAGATCTGAAAGGAAAGTTAGGGTTTTTATTTTGTGTGGAGAGAGAAATGTGGGAGGAAAAGGAGAAGATCTGAGAAGTACAGGAAGCTAGCAAGGAGGGTTTTGTATTGTGGTTGTGGAACTGGAAGTGGTTTTAGATGGTAGTTGTTTCCAAGTTGAACAAGTATATTTTTGGTTTTACTGGCAGTGGTGATGGTGGGAGGGTGGGTGGGTGGGTGGGTCTTCTCTTCTTTGGTTAAATAATAATTGAGAGATATTATTATTAGTGCTTGGTTTCTGAGGCTGTTAATTAAAGACTGTATTTTGTTTTTTTTTTTTTATTTTTGAAGAATGAGACTTTCTTCTTCTTCTTCTTCTACTGGGTTTAATCAGCAGACTCCAGAAGGTAAAACAGATTCAATTGTTGGTGTGTTCTTGATTTTTTTTCACTGCTTTTCCTACACTTTCATGCCGATTTTTACATGGGGCGCTTGCATCTTGTGCTTTAAATGCATTTTTTTGTGAAAATTTCAAGTTTTTTACTGAACATTAAAAATTGCTCCATATTTGTATGTGTATGCCCTGATTTCTTGCTATAATTGTTGATGTGCCATGCAAATTCATGCAATTGTGCGAAAATGCTTGTTTCTTTTGTAGGGGATAAAAAATGTTTGAATTCTGAGCTATGGCATGCATGCGCGGGGCCTCTTGTGTCTCTGCCTCACGTTGGAAGCCGAGTTGTGTACTTTCCACAGGGTCATAGTGAACAGGTCAGTGAAATAACTTTGTTTAATTACAGCCTTGCTGTCGAAATGTAGCATTAGGAGAACACATATGCATGTTTGACAACCTATCAGTGATATTACCTTATTCATCACTAAACATATCGGTTCTGGATAATATGTGGTTGTTTACGAGTTATTTCATATGGATAATTGTTGTAAAAGGAAAAAATATCTTGTATTTCGCAGACTAGCAACTTGCTTCATATGTAATTTTACTTTTGTAATGTTAAATAGATGCTTGGGCTCGTTTTTTGAAAATTGCTTTGTTCATGTACTTCTCATTGTATGGATTAAGGTGCATACTTTCTCTCTTTTTTTACTGGAGAAATTGTGTCTTTTAACCTCATGTGCATGTAAACATGTAATTTTTGTTTTTCACCATTCTGTAGCAGTTCAAGAGTCTTCCATTTTCTTTGTAGGTTGCTGCTTCAACCAACAAGGAAGTTGATGCTCACATCCCTAATTACCCAAGCTTGCCTCCACAACTAATCTGCCAGCTTCACAATGTTACTATGCATGTAAGCAATTTTGTTCTTAATCTACTCTGATGGGCATAATGTGCTGGCTGCTGTCGAACTCAAATGTTTTAACTACAGGCTGATGTTGAGACAGACGAAGTTTATGCTCAAATGACCTTGCAGCCATTAAGTCAGGTATCTTAAATGCCTAGCTTGGATTTTGATTTTCCTTGTCTTGTGCCGTTTTTTGTGCCTTGACGTACTTCTTTTTCAGGACGATCAAAAGGATGCTTACCTATTGCCAGCAGAGCTAGGTACTGCCAGCAAACAGCCGACTAACTATTTCTGTAAAACATTGACTGCAAGTGATACTAGCACTCACGGAGGATTTTCTGTTCCTCGACGAGCAGCTGAAAAAGTCTTTCCTACTCTTGTAGGTCCCACTATCTTTTCACCCGTTTTCAATTCATGACGTATCTGCAGGTTTTGAGCTAATTGTTATCATTCTTCTTTAATTTAATTTAGTTTGTTCTATTTTGTTGTACTTTTAGGATTACTCCCAGACGCCTCCAGCTCAAGAACTAATTGCAAGAGATCTTCATGATAATGAGTGGAAATTCAGACATATATTTCGAGGTGAGTTGTGTTATGTAACTGCTCAAGATTTCGTGTTGACATATTTGGGATAATCATTTTTCGGTATTGTTTGCCTGCTGATCTGTGTTTGTTTGTTTGTTTTTAATGTTATTTGTCCATTCTGCTTTAGCTTGGCTGTTCCCATATTTGTTTAATGTGACAAGGTTTGAGTCAGAAATTGCTTTCCTACCTCTAGATGCAAGTAATCAGTGACACCTTTGATATTGTTGATTGTGCTTTTGTGAGGACCAGACTCCAAACTGGTTATAAAATCTTAAATAAAGTAGCAATACAAACAAATTCCTGGATAGGAAACTAGAGTCAAATGCTACTAAATGGAGAAATAGATTGGATTCTGAAATAAGACGTAGTTAATAAGAATCAAAACAAAACTAAAACTCCTAATGTCAACCAAAAATCTCAACTAATCAAATAAAAATAGTTTCAGATATCAATCTTTGAAGTCTTTCTTGGTTCCCGATCACAAATTTATTAGAGATGACAAGTTCATATAGGTGTTCTCATTCACCAAGTAAAACAAAACTATTTTTAGATAGATTATAATTTCATAATATATTAAATAGAAAAAGGAAAAGTGTGCTTGGCAATTCTAAAGTTTATTGTTTTATAATCATTGAATATGAAGATTGAAAAGTCTCACTAATGAAATTGAAGAAAAATACATACATAGAAATGATCCTGAGATGGGGTGGAAGTTGAGTTTCTCTCAGAATTTTTTTGGTCAATATTGTTCTTTTTCTTATGGAATTGGAAATTGAATAAGAACTTGAACTCTGGCAGCAAAATAAAGTAGCATGCTTGAATTTAGTACCAGCTTACGTGACAATGGTGATAACATTGGTAAAAAGTAATACGAGGGTAGTGGATATTCTTGCCAAAGTGATGAGAAGAAACTGACAGGATGTTCCAAGAGTCAAATTCCTGCTTATAATGACTTTTCTCACTGAATTTTCAGGACAACCCAAGAGGCATCTTCTTACAACAGGATGGAGTGTCTTTGTTAGTGCAAAGAGGCTTGTTGCTGGTGATTCTGTCCTTTTCATTTGGTAGGATATTTCTCAACCCTGATTGGATTATTTAACTTGCTTTTACAAAATCTCTACATGGATGGGCATGTTGAGAGTCAATCCTTCTAAGATAGGGATGAATCTATCCTGATGGTAGCTTAAAAAACCCAAGAAAATTCTCCTCATTCTTTGCTCTATATTTCTGACAGTGAACTATAGAGATTTAAACTAGAAGCATTCCAAATTTACCTATTTTTTTTTGTTAAAGAGGGGTTCAGCCAAGCTGTTTCCAATGCCTGTTTGCACACTGCATGTGCAATGTAGCTTTGTGGCAAGCATCTTCCTTTTGGCTGATCTCAAATCTATTGATGCTGAAAGTTGAATGGCCCTCAATTCTATCGATAATCACATTTTAATAAACATTTTATATTTCATCAGGAATGAGAAGAACCAATTACTCTTGGGTATTCGGCGAGCGAATCGTCCTCAAACTTTCATGCCTTCGTCAGTTTTATCAAGTGATAGCATGCATATAGGTCTTCTTGCTGCTGCAGCTCATGCAGCAGCCACTAATAGCCGTTTTACAATATTTTATAACCCCAGGTGAAATATCTTCTAGTGCAACTTTGAAAATATTTTAACATTATAATGTATGCATTGTTTATTTATGTTTTTTGATTTCAGGGCTAGTCCTTCAGAATTTGTCATTCCCCTGGTCAAGTATATTAAAGCAGTATACCATACAAGGGTTTCTGTGGGCATGAGATTTAGGATGCTATTTGAGACAGAAGAGTCAAGTGTCCGCCGGTAAGTCTCTTAGTAGTTTTACATGGAATTGATTCTTTTAGACAAAATCTTGTTTTGTCATTTTGTTGCTGGTAATTTGTTATGCTGTTGCAAGTGACTGTAATTTTGATTAAAATATTGCGTAGTCAGCAACTTTTTAGAGAGCTAAGTACTCAGCTGCCCCTTTAATGTGTTAAACCGATGGTGCTTGGGAGAACTTGGTCTTAAAGTACCCTTGTTGCTTACTCATTGGCTTAAAGGTGCCTCAGTTGCACTCTCTTTTTACACTTATAACCAGTTCTGCAATTTGTTCTTTTGAAGAGATGGACTTGACAGGCAATTTTTGGCCTGTAGTGCTTTGTTTATAATGGGATGCCATATGGATTGGGTGTGTGGTCCATCCTTCACTTTTGTGTGACATCTAAGAATTCCTACTGAGTGATGCCTAGTAGTTCGAATGCAATCCAGGCCTTTCTAACCATGGTCTATTTGCTACCATTTTTCTATTCCATCTTTGTTAAGATATGATGCCTATCTTTGGCCTTCACTTGGGAGTTTATAGTTTTCATTTGAGTAGCCATTTAAGATGATGTTAGAGCCTAACATTGTGTTCAGGAGTTCATATTGTGGTAACCAAGGTTGTCAAAAACGCTTTTTTGACACGACACGAAAAATACAATATAAACTCGGATCGTAAAATCGTAAGTAATTTTATTTTTGAACTAATTTTATATTTGATAATTCCAGCCAAGAAATTAAATTACATTAAAATATGATAAAGTGAGTCAACAATATTATAATCAATGAGTGATCTAAATAAAATGAGAGATATAGATAGTATGAATCAATAAATTAATGACATGGAGAAATAAAAAGTCTCAGAACAAAACTTCTCAATACAGGGGAATCACTGAATGGTAGGAAGTACACATGAACCCTGTGACAACTTCGTTGTTCCCATCACAATAAGTCCTAATGGACCCCTTTTGGGTTGGAGCTAATGAGCTTAAACTAGTAATTAACTAACATAAATTCAAAAATGAAACAAACCCCTAAACAATGTCTAATGCGCTAGAAAAAATTCAAATTCAAAATAATTATTCAAAATTAAATAAATAAATAAAATAGAATAATAAAAAAAGTCTTCATGTTAAAATTCCTCCATGTAGCTCAAATCTCCAATTTTCGCATATTCTTGGCTGATTTGAGTCCTAATTTTAAACATGTCGTTCTCTCTAATCTAGATGAATTACTGGGCCTATGATATATGGTTGGAAAGCTTCAGATGTCTAGTTTCTAGCCCAACTTTAATCACAACAAAATTCCACCGGTAGCTGTAGATATATCCCAAACAGTACACGAAGGTCTAGTTTGACATATTTGACAAGATTCTACTAACTTTGATCCTTTGAAATGTTATGTTCCCGAACTCCATTTGACTTGAAAATTTACCACAATATATTTTCTGTGTCTAATATTTTCCTGTAAAATTTCAGCTCTATCCAATATATGGTTTGAAAGATATGCCTAATCTCGCAAAAACTAGTCAGCATATATAAGGCCAAACTTGGACCTGACTTGGTTCATATCACAAATTTAGTAAACTTATAAAATCAGAACGAGTTTATCGATTTTACTGATTTTGTACGAGTTAAGTCTGATTTTACTGGTTTTCGAGTTTTTAGTCTGATTTTGCATGTTAGATGCATGTTGACTCGGTACGATTTTACAAGTTAACTCGCGATTTTAACAACAATGGTGGTAACGTTTATAATTTATAAACTAATCCATGTTTCAAGTCTGATAGGGTTTCACATGAAGGTGCTTACTAATCAATACAGCCTGTCTTTGGTTTTCATCTAATAGCTTAAGGTTTTGGGTTGAGTGGTTGTTGATAAGTTTGAGCTATTTCCTTACAGTCATGCATTTTTGTATCTTTTTTTGATTGCCAAGCCACCTAACCCATATTTAATCAGCCTTTTCATTGTCTAGCAACTGCCCAGATTGCTCATACATCATATTAGGCATCAGTTTCCAATTTTACCCCTAATTTCATTTTCTTTCATTCAACTATAGTCAACTGGCTCATTTTATTTTATTTTATGCATTTTACACTTCTTATTCAAGTTTAATGCTGGATCAATAGTTATCCTTTGGAGTGCATAAACACGAATGCGTAAGAAGCATGTGATTATTGTTACATGGAATGCTATTTTATGGTGAAAAGCACAAAATGTATTGCTAGAACACTGCCTTCCTGGTTGGCCCAGAGGTGGCAATCAAGGAAGGGGATTGGATTCAGTTCAAATAAATTTTTGGTGCTGATGTGCTAAAACCAAAATTTTCAACAGTGATGCAAATTATCTTTCACATTAAATCGAGGTGATAGATTGATGCAGGCTGTAAGATGGATCAAAATGATGAGTGCATCATTTATAGTGATGGACAGCTACCAAAAAATTAAGGAATGGCTATTTGTAGTCTCTCCAATGTTATAGCTGTTGGAAACAACTGGGACATGACCACCCTTTTCCAACTCTTAAACTATACCTGTTTTTTGTTTCTACTTCCTCACGCCTGGTATTGATTTATCATCAGTTTGTGGAGTTAGTACTCTTTTGTCTGATTTCATTTACTTTTTTTTTTGCTTCCTTTGGTCCCATTCTCCAGAAAATATCTTCAACTTTTCATTTGTCTGAATGTATCTTCTGTTGTCTCATCTGAAATAACTAGTATAGTTATTTTTATTTTCTGTAGCAGTTTGGTATTTGGAATCTTTGATTTGATGGATTCAAAAGCTCGTAGCGTTATCTTTTTTTTTTTCCATGCCTCTTTGCTATCTTATTTTTAAAATTTTCATTTTTCCAGATGCATTTTTCTTTCCTGTCACTTTAAAAGATTCCTGTGATGTCTTACCTGTAAATGCACCCAGTAGATATCTTCACTGACTCTAGCATGTTTTATTCCAGATACATGGGTACTATAACTGGTATTAGTGATTTAGATCCTGTTCGCTGGCCAAATTCACATTGGCGCTCTGTCAAGGTTCGTTGGAACTTCATTGTTTTTTGTACTTGTATCTGTGAAGACCTTTCATTAATGATTTATTCATAGTTTTTCTTTGTTGTGCAATTTTAAATAACTTTTTTACTGCTAATTTAGGTTGGCTGGGATGAATCCACTGCAGGGGAGAGGCAGCCAAGAGTATCTTTGTGGGAGATTGAGCCGTTAACAACATTCCCAATGTATCCATCTGCCTTCCCTATGAGACTGAAAAGGCCATGGCCATCTGGGCTACCGTCTTTCCATGGTATGTGTCATTTTTGCTCAAGATTAGGAAGAATGGTTTTGTTGTGATGAATCAAATATCAAGTTTGACACTTAAATGATCCCCCCTCCTGAATCTGCTAAAACCAGGTCTGCAAGATGGTGATTTGAACATTAATTCACCAATGATGTGGCTTCAAGGAGGGGTTGGAGATCTGGGAGTTCAATCTTTGAACTTCCAGAGCTTTGGTGTTGCTCCTTGGATCCAGCCAAGGTTTGATACTTCTATGCCAGCTCTACAACCTGAAATGTACCAAACAATGGCAGCTGCTGCACTTCAGGAAATGCGAACAGTGGAATCTTCCAAACTAGCTTCTCAATCTCATTTGCAGTTCCAACAATCTCAAAATGTATCTAATGGGCCTGCTGCTTTGATTCAGAGGCAGATGTTGCAGCAGTCCAATCTTCAGCACGCACTTCTTCAAAACTTTCAAGAAAACCAGGCTTCAACACAGGCCCAGTTTCTACAACAACATTTGCAGCATCGCAATCAGTATACTGGTCAGCAGCTGCAACAGCATCAACCACAGCTGCAGCAAGTTCAACAGCCTAAACAACTGAATGAATTGTCTGCCCCACAGCAGATCCCGAATGTAATATCAGCTCTGCCTCATCTTACTTCAGTCGCCCCATCCCAGTCTCCATCTTTGCAGCCAATTTCTTCCCAGTGCCAGCAGCAGGCCTTTTCAGAACCACTTGGAAACTCAATTGCTGCATCTGATGTTTCTTCAATGCACAGTGTCATTGGTTCATTATCCCAGGATGGAGGATCCCACTTGCTTAATTCTAATGGATCCAACCCTGTCATCTCCCCTGCTTTATTATCAAAGCGAGCAGCAATTGATCCACAGCTTTCTTCTGGTGCTGCTCATTGTGCGCTACCCCAGGTTGAACAGTTGAGAACTACACAATCAACTGTGTCTGATCTTGCTACCTTGTTAGCTCCATTCTCTGGAAGAGAGTATTCTACCTATCAAGGTGCTAATGATCCACAAAACAATCTGCTGTTTGGAGTTAACATTGATTCTTCAACCTTCATGCTTCAGCATGGGATACCAAACCTGAGAAATATTGGCACTGAAAATGATCCGTTGTCTATGCCATTTGCTGCTTCAACTTTTACAAGTGCTACTGGAAGTGATATTCCACTTAATTCAGACATGACAGCTTCAAGTTGTGTAGATGAATCAGGTTTCTTACAGTCCTCTGAAAATGTGGATCAAGTAAACCCATCAACAAGAACCTTTGTGAAGGTAAATTGTTAGTCATACATGTCTGTGCATATGCGTAAATGTATACATAATCTGGCAATAGGTTTTCAACTTGCAAGTGTATCTTTTGTTAACGTTCACCTATGCACAGTATGAAAATTCAACCAGGCTGGTGGAACTTGTTTAAATAATTTAGGGCACGCTGAAGTGGTATCATAAACAACCATGATTGCCTTCCAGAGAAAAGCACCCTTTCAATTTTTTTTCACTGCCATTTGACTGTACTGTTTAAGTAATTTTTCTTGCTCTTGCCATATTTTATGTCGTGTGCTGTAGATGCCCATCTCCATGCATCTGAAAGTGCTCTGATTTTGAATGAGCTATATTGCACAAGTATTGGTATTTGGTACAAATCTAATGTGATAAGAGGGTATTTTGTGATTTCTGTGCTTCACAGTTTGCAACAGTTACTTGTAATTGTAGCTCTTGTGTTTGTGGTTCATGACATGCAATCATTTTTTTTACTTATTCAAAGCACTGCAATTTTAACAGGTTCACAAGTCAGGGTCCTACGGGCGATCACTAGATATTTCCAAGTTCAGCAGCTATGATGAGCTTCGCAGTGAGCTTGCTCGCTTGTTTTGCCTAGAAGGCCTATTAGAGGACCCACAGAGATCAGGCTGGCAGCTTGTATTTGGTGACCGGGAGAACGATGTGCTTCTCCTTGGTGATGATCCTTGGCAGTAAGTCTTTCAAATTTATTCCTGAATTCTTTTTGTTTTTCTTTTATAATTAGTTTTCCAAAATGATAATTTAGTACAAAGTACTTGAAGCAATTCTAGCACATACTTGTTACTTGAGAGAACAACCATGACCGAACCTTTTGAGTGCTGTATTATGTTAAATCGGCTTGCAATTCAATGCTGCTGATGGATCTCTTTTTCCAGGGAATTTGTGAACAATGTCTGGTATATCAAGATCCTATCTCCTCTTGAAGTGCAACAAATGGGCAAAGAAGGTCTCAGTCCTGCAGCTTCTGTCCCAAGCCAAAAGCTTTCTAATAGCAACAGCGATGGGCACATGAATACGCAGGGTTTTAGAAACTCAAGCAATGGGATTGCATCTATGGGGTCTCTTGACTACTAAGGCAGATGCACATAAAAAACCTGAAATCACATGACAATTAACTGAAAAGCAAGTAACTATATTATGGTACCTGTTATATCCACCGAACGTTAATGTTACTTGAACCTTTTTCTGGTGGGTAAAGTGTCGTGCATGGTCAGGTTATCTAGCATGTTACTGTAAATTGTAATTTACTATAGGAGACTGTTTCTCTTATCACTATACTAGTAACGTCATGGAAGTGTTAGGAGAATGCAGCATGGTAGTGGTTTGTTTGTTACCAGATAAAGTTTTGAGAAAGTAAATCTCTATTCTCTTATTATTATCTGAGGCCAGAGAGTAAACTATATATATATACAACCAGTCACAACCAGTCTGTAATGACAGTTGGTATAACTGTAAAGCAGTTAGAGCTAGACAGTTATAACAATATAACAGAATCCAAAAAATATCGAGGTGGGTAATTTCACTTGGTAGATTCTTCTAGTTTTGGCTTATCATCCCCCTTCAGCTGTGTTTTGAGGGACAAGAACTTTGAACTTGTGAGATGCTTAGTCAAACAGATCTGCGGGCTGCTCTTCAGTATAAATAAAATGCAGCTGTATCTTTTCTCTTGTAACTTGATCGTGAATGAAGTGAACGATTAATTTCTATGTGCTTCGTTCTAGCATGAAACAATTGATTCTTTGTCATTTGATAAGCATTGATATTATCATATCAGAGTAGAGGGATTGCAGATATGGATGCACAAAGTCCTTGCAGCAAGGCCTGTATTCGAACCATTTCAGCAGTAGCTAAGGCAAGGCCGTGATACTTTGATTCTGCACTGCTATGAGATACAACCTTTTGTTTGGAGGAGGATTAAGAGACTAAGTTACCCCGTAGATAATTCAATTATCAGGTTGAGCATCCTAGTCTGCATCAGTGAATCCTTCTATTGTTAAGGGGCTGGAAGGACTTAACAATAACCCATCATGTATAGTGCCTTTTAGATGCTGAAGAATCCTTTTGACAGAAAGCTAATGAGCAGAGGTTGGTTGTCGCATGAATTGGCACGCCTTGCTAACAACAAAAGCTATGTCAGGCCTGGTTATGGTAGGATACTGAAGTACCCCTACTACTCTTCAATGTTGAGTAACCTTTTCCATAGGATCACCATCAAACTTGGACAAATTCTGCCCAAAAACACCAGGTGTTTTTGCTGGTTTGGTATCAAACATTGCAGTTTTATGCAGCAGATCAGAAACATATTTGGTTTGGCTTAAATTCATAGAACCTTCATTGTAAGAAACCTTTATACATAGGAAGTAAGATAGCTGCCTCAAATCTCTTATGGAAAAAACAAAATCAAGCTTATCAATGAGTGAAGAAATCTGTGTTGATTAACTGTCGGTGATGATTATATCATCAACATAGACAAGAACAATCAAAGTTGTGGATTCACCAAAGTGTATAAGCATATAACTATCAGTCCTAGAATTGCTGAATCCTCATTGTCAAAGAGCAGAATTGAGGCGTTGAAACCAAGCACATGGTGCTTGTTTTAGGCCATATAAAGCCTTTTTCAATCTACACACTTTGGTTGGGAACTTAGTGTCCACGTATCCAGGAAGTTGAGTTATGTATACTTGCTTTTCTAGTTCACCATTTAGAAAAACATTATGAATATCAAGCTGTCGCAATTCCCACTTAAAACTAAGAGCAACAGTTAATATGATTCGAATAATTGCAGCTTTAACAACTGGACTAAAGGTCTCAAAATAATCAAGATGAGGAGTTTGGTTATACCCTATAGCCACAAGCCTGGCTTTATACCTTTCTGTGCTCCCATCTGGCTTGTGTTTCAGCTTGTGCACCCACTTATAACCTATTATATTGACAGCTGAAGGCTGCTGAACAAGATCCCAAGTATGATTGCGATGAAGAGCAGTAATCTCTAGATCCATAGCTTGAGTGCAGTTTGGATCTTGGAGGGCTTGTTTGAGAGTTGAGAGTGTATGGTTGTGAAACCTTTATAGCATAGAGATAAAAAATAGGCTTTTTCTTGGTTATACCACGCATCAATTGTGTTGTCATGCGTGGAGCTGGAGGAGAAGATGAAGTTGGAGCCTCATTAAACGACTAAGGTAGGGTACTTGAGGCAGGAGTAGTCTCAGAACTACTCATAGAATGGGAATTGTCACTCGTGAAAGTAAAAAAGGATGGTGGTGATTCATGGCTACCAGTAGAATATGAAGGTGAAGAAGTAGAGGGGGTTATAATTGCTGGAGGGAAAATTGTTGCTGAGGCGTCATTGGTTGGAGCAGAAGTTTTAGTGAGGGGAAATTATATTTCATCAAAGACAACATGAGGAGTAATATAGACCCGTCCAGTCAGAAAATCAAGGCACAAATATCCTTGTGATTGAAACTATAGCCAAGAAAAATACACTGAACAGATCAATACTGCAACTTATGATTGTTTTAAGGACGAATGAATAGGTAACACAAGCAACCAAATACTCTAAGAGACTGGTAATCAAGAATTTTTTTGAAAAGGATGAGATAGGGTGAGTCATGGTTGAGTACCTGGCTTGACATTCTGTTTATGAGAAAAGTTGTTGTCTGAAAGGCATATTGCTAGAATTTTATTGGTAAGGAGGCATGAGCCAACAAGGCCAACATAGATTTAACAACATGCCTGTGCTTCCTCTCAACTCTCCTATTCTAAGCTGAGTTGTAAGGGTAAGAAAAGCGATGAAGTATGCCAGATTGCTGAAGAAAATCCATAAAGGACCTGGACTCACCACTATTATCAAACTGTATACATTTGATTCTAGCATCAAATTGATTCTCGACTTGAAGTTTGAACTGCTTAAAGATATGAAGAGCTTGATCCTTTGTTTTAGAGGATAAAACCATGTGTACCGGGAATAGTCATCTAGAAATAAGATGAAATATTTAGCACCAGATGTAGCTTTGACTGAGGCAGGTCCCAAGATGTCAGTGTGAACAAGTTCCAAAGGTTTGGATGCACGGGAAAATAAAAGATGAGTAGGTAACCTATGAATTTTAGCAAGTTGACAGGAAGAGCAAATAATAAAGCAAACGGTAGCTTTATTCTTTCCACAAGAAACATTACAACTTTGCATTATTCGGGTTACAATTTCAGTAACAACATGACCTAGTCTGTGATGCCATAACTCCACTTTATTATCAACAGGACGAAAAGTATGAGAATGAAAAGCAGAAGACTTATGAACACCAACATAAGCCAATTTCTTGTTGTTCGATACTGGAAACCTGTAAAGGCCATTCTCAAGTTTGCCTCGAGCAAACATCTTCTTCGTATGTAGATCCTTCATAAAGAAATTATTAGATCGAAACTCAATTAAGGCATTATTGTTTGAGCTGAACTTAGCAACATTGATTAAGTTGTTGAGATAAATGGAATGTGAAACACCTTTTCGAGTTAGAAGGTATACGGATTAGAGACTAAACGTTGAGAACTAGTGTTGGAAATGGATAGGTGCTTACCATTACCAATTGTGACCTTATCTGTCCCCATGTAAGGTGTATAACCGGTTAGATTTTCCACATTCTGAATCAAATGATGACTTGCGCCAGAAACAAGAGACCAAGTGTCATCTGTAAGATTATTAGAGGAGGCAACCAGCAAGAATAAAGTTTTGATTACCAACATTCAAAGAAAAAGTATCACTGTTCTGAGAGCTTTGATAGGAGATATCAAATATGTGGTAACATACCTGAACTGTATGATCAAATTTGCCACATAACTGACATTATGGCTTCTCAGAGTTGGTTGAATTATGCCTTCCATTTTGTCTATATCTACCTCCTCGACCACGACCTTTGTAGGTGTAGTTACTGATATTAGAAGTATAGTTTTGTCCTCGACTGCCATTATATGTTCTTCCACCACCTCTATTATTAGAGGAAGAGACATAATTAACAGACATAGTGGAGATCTGTTCAATCGAGCTTTGTTGCTCAAGACGATACTTAAAAGTTAGAAGCATACTGTGAACAACTTCAATATAGATCTTGTCATCTCTTATGTTAATAGCAGTAACAACTGCATTGTAGTCTGATCCAACGCCTCCAAGGAGATTCATAACTTGATCTTGTTCTGAGACAGGTTCTCCAATAGCTGCTAGACTATCTGCCGCTCCTTTGATCTTCATGATGTAGTCTATCATTGCCAGAGATCCTTTCTTCGTGGACTGTAACTCAAGCCTTAGTTGCATTATTCTGGCTCTTGAGGATGACGAGAAGGTTTTCTCCAATGCATTCCAAGCATAGTGAGAAGAATTGTGGCCTATGATTCGTGCCATGATTGCTGGAGTGAGAGACGAGTAGATCCAGCTGAGGATTATGCGATCGTGTCTTCTCCAAGCAATAAACATTGGGTTGAGCACTCCTGGACTTAAGCTTTTTCTTCGGACAAATAGAGGTTCCATCTATAAAATCCTCAAAACCATTAGCGAGGGTGATGTAGCGAGTCACCCAAGTCCATTAAAATGAGGAAGAGAAACGCTGAAAGGAAATGCTCCACAACATAAAAGAGGAAGAACATGCTCGACTCTACTTCGTGTAGGTTGACGAGTTCTTCACCAAAAAAGCAAGTACATAAAGAGTGACCAAAGACATTTTAGAATCTCCTTTTCAGAAAACATATAGCAATGGCTCATCCTTGTTATCTCTTTTTCAAGAGCAAGTACGTAGAATGACGAGAAGGCTTCCATTGATGGGGTCGCCAACTAGTAAAATTTTCCTTAGGCCCTAATTGTTTGCTGGAAAATAGTTTTTTTTTGGAAAGTGAATTATTTTCCGATGTTTGGTAGTGTAATGGAAAATAAGTTGAAAAACGATTTTTAGTGTTTGGTTATGTCATGGAAAATGAGCTGGAAAATAACTTATTAATGTTTTACTTTTTTCAAGTTTATTAAAATAATGAGGAACAAATCTTACAAATTAAAAAGTTGATTGAGAATGAAATTGAAAAAAAAAATAATTTCATAAATTATCTCAAATAAAATAAATAATAATCAAAATAATAGAGATCAAATCTAAAAAATAAAAAGATGAAGAAATTAAAATAATAATAATTAACATTTCATAAATTATTTCAAATAAAATAAGTAATAATCAAAAGAATGAGAACCAAATTTGATAGATAAAAAATTTCAATTAAAAAATGATAAGGAAAAAGCAAATAACAATTATAAAAATGAGGACCAAAATTAATATAAAAATTAAATTTTAAGGGATGAAATTGAAAAACAAATATTCAAAACAAAATATATATAGCAATCAAAAGTTTGAGGACCAAATTTGATATAATCAGCAAATAATATGATATTTTTAAATTTTTCACAACTTCCGTAAATTATTTTCCGCCCAAAATAAAAGGAAAACACTTTTCTAGAAACCAAGCCAAATTTTTCTTTGATTGAAAAATATATTCCATTGACCAACTTTTTTAATGGCAAACAAACACAGAAAAATTTAAAAAATAATTTTTAAAAAATTACTTTTCAGAAAATAAACGAAGCCTTGTAACATGTGAAATGATGCCTAGAAATACTGTTAATTGCTCCTACTTGTATGCTAATTAAATCTTAGGACCGTCAGGTGGTGAAGGGTTTATATATGAGATACTTCTGGCCTTAACAACTTATGTAGAATGAAGATTAGGTGCACGTGCTTTTGACCAACCACGCCGCAGGTCCATGAAAAATCAGGTACCATGCTTGAAATGAGTTAGCCTTAGCTACTCTTCTACAAGCATGTCTGCCTTCACTGTTAGAATGATCCTTAATTTATCTTCTACCTAATTATATAATTAAACCTGCTAGACATTTATATATGAACTGACAAACCCTTCTTCGACAAGCACCTAGCTATAGTGCTCGCAGAAATAACCATGGGCGAAGAATCAGAGTATCAAACACCGCTACTAGAACTTGACTCTCATTCACGTATTCGAGATTTGTCTTCTGTTACAATTGAAGAATTCTTGGAGCACGGGCCTGTGGCTGTCCGATGGTGGCCACGTCTAGTTGCATGGGAATCAAGGCTCCTTTGGATCCTATCTGGCTCATCTATTATTGTTTCCGTGTCCACCTTCATGCTTAGTTTCGTGACCCAGATGTTTTCAGGGCATTTGGGTGCATTAGAGCTTGCCGGGGCATCTATTGCCAATGTAGGAATTCAGGGTCTTGCTTATGGCATAATGGTACGTCTTTATTTCTTTCCGTCAATTGCTTTTTTTCCTTGTTTCAGTAGGAGGCATAGCCCCCGAGTTACAAAATGTTGGAGTCTTATCCGATTTACAGGGTTTCAATTTGAGACCTTCAAATGAAAATCTCAAATCTAATCGTTGAAGTGTCCCTTTGAACCTACTGATTTTTTCTGTCGCTTGGACGTTAGTTGCGTATCCTGCTGAATTAACTAAGAACAAACTAAAAGCTTGATTGCTACTTTTAATTTGTTCTGCAAGCTGTTATCATGCCTTATAATCTTCTAACTTTGTGATTATTTGATAATAAACAACAGCTGGGCATGGCCAGTGCGGTGCAAACTGTCTGTGGCCAAGCATATGGAGCCAAAAAGTACTCATCAATGGGCATCATTTGCCAAAGAGCAATTATTTTGCACCTGGGAGCAGCTTTCCTCCTCACATTCCTATATTGGTTTTCAGGGCCAGTTCTGCGAGCTATTGGGCAAACAGAGAGCATAGCTGAGCAGGGCGAAATTTTCGCTCGTGGCCTGATACCTCAGCTATATGCATTTGCATTTAGCTGCCCTATGCAGAGGTTTCTCCAAGCTCAGAACATAGTAAACCCTCTAGCATACATGTCTGTTGCGGTATTCCTACTCCACATTCTTCTCACATGGATTGTTGTTTATGTACTGCAATATGGTCTCTTGGGAGCTGCTCTAACACTGAGCTTCTCTTGGTGGTTGTTCGTCATCTTAAATGGACTTTACATTATCCTGAGCCCTTCTTGCAAGGAAACCTGGACTGGCTTATCTGCCAGTGCTTTCACAGGAATTTGGCCTTATTTTAAGCTTACAGTCTCGTCTGCTGTCATGCTTTGGTATAAAAAAGATTTACAGCACTAAATGGTTTCTTACCAAGTTCTACATTCTGAATATTATTTAATATTTTATACTTTAAATTAATACTGCAGTTTGGAGATATGGTACAGCCAGGGACTGGTACTTATATCAGGACTCCTCACTGATCCAACAGTAGCACTAGACTCCATTTCTATATGGTATGCCAGAAGCTAGCATCTCCATTTCCCACTTGCACAATGCCATTGTTTTTTTTCCAGGTTCTAACTTGTAATTGAAACATCCTCAGCATGAACTACTTGAACTGGGACATGCAATTCATGTTAGGCCTGAGCGCATCTACCAGGTTTGCCAAGAACTTAAACACTTGGATTGACATATAATCAAGGGATATTATCATGCAGTTGAACCTATTTATTTTGTTTTCATTACCTTGAGCTACTTCTCGGCATTAAATACGAAGAAAATACATATTATCATATCTATACCGATGAATCTTTGGGTTGAATCGCAGCGTTCGAGTAGGTAATGAACTAGGGGCAGGTCATCCGAAGGTAGCGAAATTGTCAGTGATGGTGGTGAATGGCACTAGCATCGTAATTAGCATAATTTTCAGCGCGATAGTTTTGATTTTTCGAGTTGGATTAAGCAAACTCTTTACAACCGATTATGAGGTTATAGATGCAGTTTCTGATTTGACTCCCCTGCTTGCCATCTCTGTTTTCTTAAATGGTATTCAGCCTATACTGTCAGGTCAGAAAGCTACATTTTACACATCAAGTTCACTTACAGGCTATAACTACAAGATCTAGCAGAATAATCATTTCCTTGTTGAGTTTCAGGTGTGGCCATTGGGAGTGGATGGCAAGCTACTGTAGCTTATGTTAACCTGGCCACTTATTATGTAATTGGTCTCCCAATTGGATGTGTCCTTGCCTTCAAAACCAGCTTAGGAGTTGCTGTAAGTTTATCTTCCATGCGTAGCTTCTTACCGCAACTTGTTTCTTCTCTGTATTAATTTGAGCCTGGGAACTTTTGGTTAAAAGAGAGAGAGGGCAGTGGACTAAGCCCAGTGCTTGATTTTCCTGTAACTTTGCTGATAGAAGAGAATTCAGATGAACCAGTATTAACTTTCTTTCAGGGGATCTGGTGGGGGATGGTCGCTGGAGTTCTCTTGCAAACAATAACTTTAATTATTCTTACTGCCAGAACAAATTGGGATACTGAGGTAACTTAATCCACCTTGTGTCACTTGCCTTCTTTCTATCTTGGATAGAATTGGGATTCGTTGCCATCATTGTTAAAAAATGCGTTTACAGGTTCAGAATGCAGCTGAACGTGTGAAGAAATCAGCAAATGAAGATTTCTCTGGCTTGGTGGAGGCCATCTAAGGACATTTCAATCGATTCCCACCTTTTCTTTTTTGTTTTAGAGTTCTCGGAGATGAATTAATTCCAATAATCAATTTTGTAGCTTTAAATTCTCTAGAGAGGTATTGATTTGAATTCTGAATAGAATTAATTTGTTAGAGTAATTTGACATTAAAAATAATATTTTATGAATATCCTTTACAACAATGCTTGCGATGTGGATTTTTGCCTGCAAATGCTTCACTGCACAATGTAGCCCCGAATTGCACAAATATAATGTAACTATTGGTTTGCTTGGAGTCTGCATGCTCTACGCATTAGGGTTTACTTCGAGTTCCTTGTGGAAGATGGATACTGGAATCAAATCCATGGGCTCCTTTCATTTTGTAGTCATCGGCTTGTAGAGGTTTTTTTTTTCCTTTCATGGAAATATTCCACTTTTACGGCCTTTTTACCACAAAATAATCTATAAATAGCTCCAATGTTGCTGTTTCCATAACAAAATTTTCTCGTGACACATGAAATCATACAGAATTATTTTTTTTATTTCAACTTCACTCCATGTGTTATCTATGCTGCTGTTTTCATATCAGTTTTATTTTTGAATTAAGAGCAAAATAATTAATATTATTAATTCAATTTATTTCCACATGTATTTTAAAATAATATAATTGGATTCAATTATGTGATTTAGTATTTTATTTCAAATATAAAAATTATAATAAATTATCAAGAACTAAATTCAATTCTAAATATGATTTGTTTCCAAAAATACTATAGTTTTCTAGTTTTTCAAAATTTGAGTTATTTTAAAGTACCATGAGCCCAATCCATTGACCGATGTAGACTTAACCTGTTTTTGTTTTATAGAATGAGTTAAATTTTTTCTGATATAAAAAAGATGTCCACATGATTATAGTGTTTTTAAAAGAGCATGAAAAATCTAAGACTTGGGTTATTTGATTCAAATCAGTTAAATAATCTAGATTAATTTAATAATATAATTAAAAAAAAAAACAACAATAAAAAAAAGCCAATGACTAATCGAAAAGATAAATAATTGTCAATACTATTAAAAGATACCCTCTGAATATTCTTAAAAAATCTAAAAAGATCTTCTTTGATAACAAAACAAAAATAGAATAATCTCATAAGGAGACAAATGAAGAAAAAAATCTGAAACTCAATCACCAATAAATCAAACGTTGAAAGATGAATTATAAAAAAATCAATTTTAAAAAAGAATAAAAAAACTTAACTTGAGCATGCCAAACTCGTGGCACATTTATGAGACCAGAATAACCTCATACAAAAGAAATTGAATAAAACAATTGAAGTTAACTTTTAAGCAAATTAAATTATAAAAGGTGAAATTGAAAAACTCACTTAAAAAAATAAAAAAAAGAACTCGAGTCAACCCGGGTTAAATCAACAAACCCGCGACTCGTAATATGAGATTATGATAACCCCACATAAAGAGAAAAATCATGAAACTCAAGGCCCAATAATTTAATGTCGAAGAATAAATTGAAAAAAAAAATCAATTTAAAAAAAACTAAAAAAGACTGAAGTTAAATTAGGCTAATAAAATCCATGACTCGAGTCATGAGACTAGAATTACCCTATTGAAGGTAAATATAAAAAAAATCATGAAGCAAAATTCCAAATCATTCAAAATTAAAAAAAAAAATAGTAATCAAGAGATTGAGCACCAAATCTTGTATAAAAACTAAATGAAATAAAATAATGAGAGACTACATTGAAAATTAAAATAAATCAAGAAAATAAAAAATTAGCAATAAAAATAATGAAAATCAAATTTGATAAAAAATTAAATGAAATAAAATGCCGAGAAATGAAACTAAAAAACAATCAAGAAAATGATAAAAAAAAAACAGCAATTAAAATAATGAAGATTAAATTGGATAAAATAAATTAAATGAAACAAAATATCGAGAAATGAAATTAAAAAAAAAATCAACTTCAAAAGGCATTAAAAGAAAAAAATAGCAAAAACAGAAGAATGAAACCAAAATTGATTAAAATACAAATACAAATTGAGAGGACACATTTAAATTTTTGAAGGGTTAAGGGTGACCCGAGGTGAGAAGAGAGAAAAAAAAAAAAAAAAAAAAATCCTAACAGGAGCACAACCACTTCACCGTTATACACACACGCATGACCACCGCAAAAAAAATATTATGACGCTTCTAGACCTATTATGAAAGGTGGTGTTTAGCCTTAAGAAAACTCGCACATGCTGTTTAAATATGATAATGACAAATGAACATTATAGAAAAGATTCTATTGCTCCTAGTAGATAATTAACCGATTTTATTTTATAATGATAAAATGATCAAACATTAACATACGTCACGGTGTACAATGAATGACCAATTTTTTTTTTTAAAAAATAAATTAACCACATTCTGAATCTTTACTATTCTAGCTAGCTACATAGATTCCTTAGCCATGGTTAAGGTCTCAGCCTCTGAGGCTTCAAAATAAGAGTCATGAACTGGACCAGCATTGCCAAAATTTTTTACCATTTGATTGTGTGATGATCGCTGCATGGACCTCTATATTATTCATGACGCGTTAGGTTACTATCTCTCTCTCTCTCTCTCTCTCTCTCTCTCTCTCACACACACACACACACACACACACACACACATATCAGCACTACATTTAAGTCGGTGTATTTCCTTCCCAGAAAAAATAATAGAACAGCACGTAGTTTCTTTGGTAGGACATATACAGAGAGTTTATCCCGGGAACCAAGCCCATGATAGTACACCTCATGCTCCTTGGTACTAACTATATAGCTAGCCCAAGTTACGGTCGGACTAAATTTTTTAACATAAAAAAGGAATATTTAGCTCATGATTTATTTATTTTTTGCGTTGTTATTCAATTTGGCACAGTGGATCAAACAAAAAACCTGCAACATCAATGAGAAATTAAGCTAATTAAAGATACCCAGATGATTACATGCAAGCATCCACGATTGTTCTTCAAAAGTAAAGTTAATTTAACTAGTCCACGAAAACCAGATTTCATGAATTGCAGGTAGCAAATACATCCAACTGAGGAGCCAAAAAATGATGGGAAATTATTGAAGTGCCTTCCTTGTTTGAGCAAAAGCATAAAGTGCAGAGCTACGAAGATGAAAATTCTTACTCAAGCCTGACAGATGTGTAAGTCTATGAAAGGTGATGGAAGGAAAGAGTCGACAAAATTCTTCATGAGTAAATTAAAACAAGAATAAAAAGAAAAGTATAAAGAAATCATATTGAAAGGGGAAAAAGGAACAAAAAAGTTTCAGAATGCAGATGAACATGAAAAGCTCAGCACACATGCAGGCAATTCATATGCCAACAAATGAAAAACAATAGGATCCGAAACCAAAATTCAAAGCAATCCCAACCAAAATAATTCGAACAAAGAAATCACAAATAAAACCCATATAACAACAATGGCTTTCAAAAAGAATCATGAAAAGAAAAAAAAAACCTGCACAGAGAGAAAGCTCGGAGTATCAAGATCTTAATCTAAAACTTGCCTATAATAGAAAAAATATGAAACCCCCAAACACAGCAGGAATGGAATCCTAAGAAGCACATAGCCCTACAAAGCGCACAAACCCTTTCTTATACAGGGGCGATATGATAGGTGATTATGTGAAAAAAGAGAAGAAAAACAACCCCAACACCCACTCAACAACGCAAACAACAAGGCAAATAATGATAACCTGAAAAGACAACAATTGAAAGAGTTCCATTTCTACAAAAAAAAATGATGAACAATGCAAATTAACTTATCTAGATATAGGTCAATCGTGAATGATCGAAAGCCAGAGAGGAAGAGAGATTGATAGGACGCAGGATTGCCAGGAAAATTTATCAAATATGGTCGAAGACAGATCCAAATGAATAGGAAATCAATAGCAAAGCAAAAGAAACAGCCCTTAAAAATTGAAGAGGCAATTAAGAAAAAATACAATGGACAATGCATCAGATGCTTAATCGTGCATGCGTGTGGTATTAACCTATTAGGCAAGTCTTCCACCCACCAGAATCTGACTCCGTTGAAAAGCTTGAGATCATGCTCCTGGTCCACTGGATAGGGTTTCTTAAATGCTTATGTGCAAATTTTGCTCGTCTTTTCTTTCTGGTGTGGTGGGTTTAATGCTTGTATGCTTCAACGAAAGGGAACGGGCCACACCTTTCGTGGAAGAAAATCTCTCTCCAATTAACTAAAGGGGAAGTTTAGGGTTGCTCTACCTTGTAAATTGTTACTAGTTTTAGTAGGAATCGAGGGTGGTGTAGAGAGTCACCCAAGTCCATTAAAATGAGGAAGAGAAACGCTGAAAGGAAATGCTCCACAACATAAAAGAGGAAGAACATGCTCGACTCTACTTCGTGTAGGTTGACGTGTTCTTCACCAAAAGAGCAAGTGCATAAAGAGTGACCAAAGACGTTTTAGAATCTCCTTTTCGGAAAACATATAGCAATTGCTCATCCTTGTTATCTCTTTTTCAAGAGCAAGTAGAATGACGAGAAGGCCTCCATTGATGGGGTCGCCAACTAGTAAAATTTGCCTTAACATGCTAAATGATGCCCAGAAATACTGTTAATTGCTCCTACTTGTATGCTAATTAAATCTTAGGACCGTCAGGTGCACGTGCTTTTACCAACCACGCCGCAGTCCATGAAAAATCAGGTACCATGCTTATGAGATGAACTTTGTATTCGTAATGTGATAGTTTTTGTGGTTGTAGTTTAAAAAATTTATTTTATAAAAAGTATTTTTAGTTGAGATTGGTTTAATATTTATATATGTTTGGTTAAAATTAAGATTGAATAAAAAATAATTTAATGTATTTGGTTAAAAATACTTTTTAAATTTAGATTATAAAATAAGTAAAAAAAAATATATATATATATATTAATATTAATGGTTTTAAATTTAAATATTGTAGATTTAATTACTACTATTACATCATGAAATAAATAATACTTTATATAAAATATTTTTTATTATTCCATTAAACCATCTACCATTCCATTACGTACAAAATTAATCCGATAAGAACTACAGTTTCCTTGATTTTTTGAGCGTGCAATAAAATTAGATAAAATATTATCAAGAATAAAATTGAGATTACAGTGCGAGTGAATTTAATTCACTCTACACTAGTTTTTCGGGAAAAAAAAATATTGTTCACATGACATTGCGAGTGAATTTAATTCACTCTAAATTAGTTTCTAAAAAAAAGATATTATTCACATTTACGTGAACAGTGCGAGTGAATATTAAGTTTTTTGAAAAAAAAAATTGTTCACGAACATTGCGAGTGATTAAAATTCATTCATATTGTTCACTTAAAAAAGTAAACAATGAAGAAGAAAAGCAGCTTTGATAAAACCTGCATTTTAAACGTGAAATACACTAGACCCTATAAAAAAATAAATTATATTTTTAATTTTATCAAAAATTTATTTTGTTGTGGTTGCTTTCAAATGCAGAAGTATCTCTGCAACCAAACAGCCACTTAGCTACTCTTCTGCAAGCATGTCTGCCTTCACTGTTAGAATGATCCTTAATTTATCTTCTACCTAATTATATAATTAAACCTGCTAGACATTTATATATGAACTGACAAACCCTTCTTCGACAAGCACCTAGCTATAGTGCTCGCAGAAATAACCATGGGCGAAGAATCAGAGTATCAAACACCGCTACTAGAACTTGACTCTCATTCACGTATTCGAGATTTGTCTTCTGTTACAATTGAAGAATTCTTGGAGCACGGGCCTGTGGCTGTCCGATGGTGGCCACGTCTAGTTGCATGGGAATCAAGGCTCCTTTGGATCCTATCTGGCTCATCTATTATTGTTTCCGTGTCCACCTTCATGCTTAGTTTCGTGACCCAGATGTTTTCAGGGCATTTGGGTGCATTAGAGCTTGCCGGGGCATCTATTGCCAATGTAGGAATTCAGGGTCTTGCTTATGGCATTATGGTACGTCTTTATAATTTCTTTCCGGCAATTGCTTTTTTTCCTTGTTTCAGTAGGAGGCATAGCCCCCGAGTTACAAAACGTTGGTAGTCATATCCGATTTACAGGGTTTCAATTTGAGACCTTCAAATGAAAATCTCAAATCTAATCGTAGAAGTGTCGCTTTGAACCTACTGATTGTTTCTGTCGCTTGGACGTTAGTTTCATATCCTGCTGAATTAACTAAGAACAAACTAAAAGCTTGATTGCTACTTTTAATTTGTTCTGCAAGCTGTTATCATGCCTTATAATCTTCTAACTTTGTGATTATTTGATAATAAACAACAGCTGGGCATGGCCAGTGCGGTGCAAACTGTCTGTGGCCAAGCATATGGAGCCAAAAAGTACTCATCAATGGGCATCATTTGCCAAAGAGCAATTATTTTGCACCTGGGAGCAGCTTTCCTCCTCACATTCCTATATTGGTTTTCAGGGCCAGTTCTGCGAGCTATTGGGCAAACAGAGAGCATAGCTGAGCAGGGCGAAATTTTCGCTCGTGGCCTGATACCTCAGCTATATGCATTTGCATTTAGCTGCCCTATGCAGAGGTTTCTCCAAGCTCAGAACATAGTAAACCCTCTAGCATACATGTCTGTTGCTGTATTCCTACTCCACATTCTTCTCACATGGATTGTTGTTTATGTACTGCAATATGGTCTCTTGGGAGCTGCTCTAACACTGAGCTTCTCTTGGTGGTTGTTCGTCATCTTAAATGGACTTTACATTATCCTGAGCCCTTCTTGCAAGGAAACCTGGACTGGCTTATCTGCCAGTGCTTTCACAGGAATTTGGCCTTATTTTAAGCTTACAGTCTCGTCTGCTGTAATGCTCTGGTATAAAAAAGATTTACAAAACTTATTAATGGTTTTGTACCAAGTTCTACATTCTGATTATTATTTAATATTTTATACTTTAAATTAATACTGCAGTTTGGAGATATGGTACAGCCAGGGACTGGTACTTATATCAGGACTCCTCACTGATCCAACAGTAGCACTAGACTCCATTTCTATATGGTATGCCAGAAGCTAGCATCTCCATTTCCCACTTGCACATTGCCATTGTTTTTTTCCAGGTTCTAACTTGAAATTGAAACATCCTCAGCATGAACTACTTGAACTGGGACATGGAATTCATGTTAGGCCTGAGCGCATCTACCAGGTTTGCCAAGAACTTAAACACTTGGATTGACATATAATCAAGGGATATTATCATGCAGTTGAACCTATTTATTTTGTTTTCATTACCTTGAGCTACTTCTCGGCATTAAATACGAAGAAAATACATATTATCATATCTATACCGATGAATATTTGGGTTGAATCGCAGCGTTCGAGTAGGTAATGAACTAGGGGCAGGTCATCCGAAGATAGCGAAATTGTCAGTGATGGTGGTGAATGGCACTAGCATTGTAATTAGTATAATTTTCAGCGCAATAGTTTTGATTTTCCGAGTTGGATTAAGCAAACTCTTTACAACCGATTATGAGGTTATAGAGGCAGTTTCTGATTTGACTCCCCTGCTTGCCATCTCTGTTTTCTTAAATGGTATTCAGCCTATACTGTCAGGTCAGAAAGCTACATTTTACACATCAAGTTCACTTACAGGCTATAACTACAAGATCTAGCAGAATAATCATTTCCTTGTTGAGTTTCAGGTGTGGCCATTGGGAGTGGATGGCAAGCTACTGTAGCTTATGTTAACCTGGCCACTTATTATGTAATTGGTCTCCCAATTGGATGTGTCCTTGCCTTCAAAACCAGCTTAGGAGTTGCTGTAAGTTTATCTTCCATGCGTAGCTTCTTACCGCAACTTTTTTCTTCTCTGTATTAATTTGAGCCTGGGAACTTTTGTTAAAAGAGAGAGAGGGCAGTGGACTAAGCCCAGTGCTTGATTTTCCTGTAACTTTGCTGATAGAAGAGAATTCAGATGAACCAGTATTAACTTTCTTTCAGGGGATCTGGTGGGGGATGATCGCTGGAGTTCTCTTGCAAACAATAACTTTAATTATTCTTACTGCCAGAACAAATTGGGATACTGAGGTAACTTAATCCACCTTGTGTCACTGGCCTTCTTTCTATTTTGGATAGAATTGGGATTCGTTGTCATCATTGTTAAAAAATGCGTTTACAGGTTCAGAATGCAGCTGAACGTTTGAAGAAATCAGCAAATGAAGATTTCTCTGGCTTGGTGGAGGCCATCTAAGGACATTTCAATCGATTCCCACCATTTCAATCGTTTTAATTTCTTAAAAACAATAGAGTTGACTCAGTTAAAATCCGGTGATCCAGGCTTTAGACGGCTTCAATTACCGGGCTGAGTTTAAAAACTATATATTTAAGTCGGTGTATTTCCTTCCCAGAAAAAATAATAGAACAGCACGTAGTTTCTTTAGTAGGGCATTTACAGAGAGTTTATCCCGTGAAACAATCCCATGATAGTACACCTCATGCTCCTTGGTATTAACTATATAGCTAGCCCAAGTTACGGTCGGACTAAATTTTTTAACATAAAAAAGGAATATTTAGCTCATGTTTTTTTTTTTTTTGCATTGTTATTAAATTTGGCACAGTGGATCAAACAAAAAACCTGCAACATCAATGAGAAATTAAGCTAATTAAAGATACCCAGATGATTACATGCAAGCATCCACGATTGTTCTTCAAAAGTAAGTTAATTTAACTAGTCCACGAAAACCAGATTTCATGAATTGCAGGTAGCAAATACATCCAACTGAGGAGCCAAAAAATGATGGGAAATTATTGAAGTGCCTTGCTTGTTTGAGCAAAAGCATAAAGTGCAGAGCTACGAAGATGAAAATTCTTACTCAAGCCTGACAGATGTGTAAGTCTATGAAAGGTGATGGAAGGAAAGAGTCGACAAAATTCTTCATGAGTAAATTAAAACAAGAATAAAAAGAAAAGTATAAAGAAATCATATTGAAAGGGGAAAAAGGAACAAAAAAGTTTCAGAATGCAGATGAACATGAAAAGCTCAGCACACATGCAGGCAATTCATATGCCAACAAATGAAAAACAATAGGATCCGAAACCAAAATTCAAAGCAATCCCAACCAAAATAATTCGAACAAAGAAATCACAAATAAAACCCATATAACAACAATGGCTTTCAAAAAGAATCATGAAAAGAGAAAAAAAAACCTGCACAGAGAGAAAGCTCGGGTTACCAGGATCATAATCTAAAACTTGCCTCTAATAGAAAATATATGAAACCCCCAAACACAGCAGGATTGGAATCCTAAGAAGCACATAGCCCTACAAAGCGCACAAACCCTTTCTTATACAGGGGCGATATGATAGGTGATTATGTGAAAAAAGAGAAGAAAAACAACCCCAACACCCACTCAACAACGCAAACAACAAGGCAAATAATGATAACCTGAAAAGACAACAATTGAAAGAGTTCCATTTCTACAAAAAAAAATGATGAACAATGCAAATTAACTTATCTAGATATAGGTCAATCGTGAATGATCGAAAGCCAGAGAGGAAGAGAGATTGATAGGACGCAGGATTGCCAGGAAAATTTATCAAATATGGTCGAAGACAGATCCAAATGAATAGGAAATCAATAGCAAAGCAAAAGAAACAGCCCTTAAAAATTGAAGAGGCAATTAAGAAAAAATACATTGGACAATGCATCAGATGCTTAATCATGGAACAAAATTGTAGAAGCAACTTAGAAACTTTCTCTGAAACACTAAAATCAGTAATAAAAAAACGGAATCAAAATGGAAATTTGAAAAATTCACCTAGCTATTGATCTTGTTTGCAACTCTCGTCAACTGAACACAGCCTCTATCTAAACTATATACAGAATTTCCACAATTAATTTACCACTTGGGCTGTTTGAGCTAGTTAGCTAGGAAGCAAAAAGTTTCTTCTTGTTTAATTTAACAGCGCGCGCATCCAGAACTTGTGTTTTTTACGGGAAAGAGAGACTTTGAGATGAAGGGGATGACTGGTTATGTGGTAGGTGTAGATCGATCATCAGGAAGAGAGAGAGAGAGTGTCGCTGAAGTGGACTGTAGACGGGAAAAATAAATAGAAACACCGCAATGGTTGCTGTCAGCAGGAGAGATAGGGGCAAAAAGGGAAACAAAATATGGTTTCCATTCTTCCACCGTCCCACGTCGTCAAGCAACAAACGCAAAGAAAAAACAACGTTGTACGAATTTTGTGTTTGTCACGATTCTTTCATCTTTCATGTTTTTATTAATACTAAAATAAAAAATTAATTTTAAAAAATACCATGGGCTGCGCTGGGTAGTTTTGGTTTCTTTTATAATTGTATTAACCAAATAAAATTAAGAAAATATAAAAAATAATAGAATAATGAAGGTTAAAAAAGGAAGGCCGTACCTCTACGTAACTGAGGGCGATTACTCTTGCCTTTTAATTTTTAAATTGGTCGGCAGAGGAAGAACATTTTCAGATTGTCCCTTTCTATCCTCTCTCTGTACATCTAGTTTTCCATTTACTGTCTGTGCATAGAGCTGATTTTTTCCAACTAAATTCTTTACACTTAACATTGAATTCCCATCATCCTCAAGTATTGTTTTCCACGTCAAAAGGGCACCTGGATTTCTATAAAAGCACATCGCTTTTGCAAGAAAGTTTTGGTGGATTGACTAGAATCATTGTCTCCAGCACGATTCCTCGTATTCAAGTTTTTTTCCTTAATAATATATTTGCCCAAAACAATTTGTATACAGCTAAATCGTTCGAGAATATAGCAACTCTTTCATGAATAGCAAAAAAGACCTTAGAAAATGGATTGTGAAGGGAGCAACGCCGAGTTGGCCACTCACTCTGATGCAAGCAAAACACCTTTTTATGGCAATATGCTTCCTCTTCGATTAGATGCCTTCAAGTCAGTGCTTGTTTAAAATCAAAATTGCACATATAATAAAGGTTATTGGACACGGTTGTTAAGGAATAATTAGGTACGCTTGACGTCATTGTCCACGACGAATGCAATATCATGATATTGCTTTCCCTGCCCTCTTTACACCATAGCCACGCCCGCCACTCAAATGGGGCACAGCAGTATCTGTCTTCCCCTCACCAGGGACTTCGAAAGAACGAAGACAAAATCTATACATGACATTATCTTGTAAATAACAACAAATGGAGGAGAAAAAACAGGTGAAAAGGCATGATATTGCTTTCCCTGCCCTCTTTACACCGTAGCCACGCCCGCCACTCAAAGAGGGCACAGCAGTATCTGTCTTCCCCTCACCAGGGACTTCGAAAGAACGAAGACAAAATCCATACATGACATTATCTTGTAAATAACAACAAATGGTGGAGAAAAAACAGGTGAAAAGGGTTACGCGCCTGCAAGTGGACAGACATCCATGGAACGAGGGAGGGATGGAGATAGAGATAAAGCCAACTCTTTTATTTAAATAATTATGCAAACTTCGTGCCTTCCCACCGAGAAAGTGGGAAGAACATGATACAGCATTCTCGTACAGATAACTTACACAAGGCAGGTGCCACTCAACAACAGGGCTAGACTAGACTCTTATTTTTTTGTGCTTGCCCAATAACAGTATGTATACATCGAAGGGGGCGACACGCCAATCAAACCAATCAAGGATGACAGATTAATTTTCCACGACATTTCTCGAACAGCTCAATCGAAACAGTGATGATATGTTAGCCAGTTCCCGTGTTAACACATCTACATCTGAATTATTGCATCCACGAAAGCGGGGCAGCAAAAGAGTTAAATTCGTGAGATCAAGAGCGGGACAGACACTGGCGCCTCCTCGGTACCCATGACTGGCTGAAACAAGTCCAACTCTCCATAACGCTCCAGAACACGCATCCTGCAATCTTCTGCGGCCATCAATCCAGTTGAGAATGCACCATGCACTGACCCTGGGTAGCTCACACTTGTTGCCTCACCTGCAAAGAATAGGTTATCTACAGGGATCCTCAGCCTCTCATACAGTTCATGGGGTTTGCCTACTGTATCATAGCTATAGGAACCAAGTGAGTTGATATCTGAGCCCCACCGAGAAACAAGATACTGAATCTGCATAATTTTTGAAAAATTAACATCATGTCATGAGTTCCATAGCAAGCCAAAGGAAGCTAGTTCAAATGCTCAAGAAAATTTCACGACTTCAATGAACAATAAGTGCAAGTTTATGGAACTCAGATTACCGGTGCAAAAGCATCAGGAAGGATCTTCTTGAGTTGCATAAAAGCAAAATTAGCAGCAGCTTCATCAGACATTTTCTCAATGTCTCTGGCAAGCTTCCCAGCAGGCATGTAAACAAGGACAGGGTGGCCAGTTGCCTTGTGAAGATTCAGGAAGTAGCTGCATCCATAAGATGTCTCTGCAACCACACCCAAGAACTCTACTTTTGGCCAGAACACCTGTTCGAAGTTCAACACAATCTTATTCTCAATTCCCACTCCAAGGTCCTTGATGGCTTCTTCCTTCCAGTCTGGAAGTTTTGGTTCGAACATTATGGTCTTAGATTTCAGCACGCCAAGAGGAATGGCAACAACAGCAGCATCGGCCATAAATGTTCTTCCATCTTCCACTGTTACCTTTACTCCATTATAATGCCTCACTATTTTTGTCACCCTAAAAAATAACAGCAATGAATTGTAATTGCTAGACATAAACAAGTGGGCGTGTTGAACTCGTAAGCGTGTACAAGCTCAAGCATAACATAGGAAAAGCAAGAAATAACATACCTGTGGCCCAAGCGGATGTCAAGGCCTTTGGCAAGAGTGTTAATGACAGGAAGGTAGCCCCTGACCATAAGCCCATGCCCACCAGGGAGCAGTTCTTCCTACAAAAGATGATGCAAATACTAGTGTGTCAAGACATGATAAGGGTAAACTCTACTACCAGCAAATAAAAGATCATTTCTAATTCTAGCCTGGAAAGCAAATGCTAGTGAGGATGCTTGGGATTCTGAATAATGACAGTGTCAATAAGTGAAAACTTACCTGATCCCAGCCTTTAAGTGATATCGTCTCAGAATCAGCGGCAAACCATCCTTCCATTCTGCATAAATACCACTGAAGCACCTTGTGGGCAAGACCCTCCAACCTGTACATCAAAATCAACTTTATTAAACCAAAAATTTTTGTTCAACAAACATGCAATTTACTATTCCAATATGTTATTATGAGAATATGACCTTAAATCTGGTCGTCTTTCAAAAACAATTGAGAAAGCACGGAGTATAGACATGTCTTCATTGTTTTCGAGTCTTACTTTATCTGTCTGCATTCAAGAAGAGGAACAGCAACTCAGAAACGCCCATGAAACAAACAGGATGGGCTTGTGTTGAAGCGACGGAAATATTTTCACAGTCGCAAAGAAAACCATCCTCTTCAAGGTTTCTATGCTAGACAAACCTCCAAAGATCAATTAAGAAAACTCAAAGATACAATAGGCTTCAGTCAGAGAAAAAGATTGATTAAGCTAACAAAATCTTGTGATGTTATAATACTAGGAAGTGTAAAAAAGAAGAGGTGTACAAAAAAAGAAAAGAAAGAATGCGTGCCTCCTTTAAAATGTTCTCAAATGCTTCGCCAACTTTGGTGACCAATTCTTGTGGAACTTGGTTCCCATCCATATCATAGAGTGCATAGCTGCACAGAAAAGATAAAACTTAGACGGGAAAAAAAAACTCAACACGGTATTCAAGGTAGTGGCAAAGAGAAAACTTGAGGAAAATGTTACTATAAATTGAGAAAATGCCCAAAAAGAAAAAAAAATACAAACAAAGTTCGAAACTCAACCCAACCATTGACTTCTCTTAATAGGACACAGCCACACACAAAAACCTCTACTAGCAGATGGCAACTTGGGAGATACATAAAATCTAAATTATCTTTCTGCATCACAAACTTTAAAGAGAAAAAGAAATCATGATTCAAGACTAAATGATGCTCTAGAATCGGGATCATGCATGAAGTTTTAATTCATGAAAGGAACTTTAGAAACATCCTACACAACAAATGCAAAATAAAAGCAACAAATACATGTTTAAATCAGTCAATCAATCAATTACCTTTCAAGATCATGGTCATACAAGACGGAGTTATCACCACTAGTACGGTACAAGGGCAGCCCTAACCTCCCAATCAATGGTGCCAAAGGATTCTCTTTGCACACCCCATGCAACCTGGAACCACAATCATTCCCATTATTTAATTTCTGAATACTAAAATTAATAAAAAAAAATCTAAAAAAAAAACATCATTACCATGATGCACCAAGGTCGACAGGAAAACCAAAAGAGAAATCAGTATGAACACGACCTCCAAGCCTGTCTCTTGATTCTAACAAGACAACCTGAATTGAAGCATCATGCAAAGCTCGTGCTGCCGCCACTCCGGCAATTCCACCGCCTATCACTATAACTGACGGTGATCTTGTTGCTTGCCCCCTCCCCTCATTCGAATAACATAGACCTGTTCCCATTACATTACATTAATCCCAAAAAAAAAAAAATTAGTCACTAATTAATCATTCCTCCCATCTTAATAGTACTTAAACATTGCTACAGTAATAGGTAAAGCTAATTAATTAGCAAAGAAAGGGTAAAGATTAATTGAAAAAAAATTATTTCTAACGTAAACACAATAAAAAAATAAAAAACACTGTATAACCCACAGTACTAGCACCAAACAACACTTTAGTGATGGAAATGTGGTGAAATTATTTTTGAAAGTTTTTTTTACTTGTAAATTTATTAAAATAATATATTTTTATGTTTTAAATTATAACATCAAAATAATTTAAATAAAAATTTTAAAAGATAATTTAAAAAATTAAATTTTAATGAAAAATAGATTAACGTTTAATAACAAACATCCCTAAATCATTCATCCCAAACACATGCAATTATGCAAATGCAGAACAAAACACGTGCACTGCTATATATGTGGGACCCGCGAGGTTACTGTGCTGTCACTTTCGTAAATTAGGGCCACAATAAAAAATATTGAAAAGGATGAGAAAAATACTGGCACCGACAAATTTTTAAGCTAACCATAATAAAAAAAAAAAAAAGAAAAAAGAAAAGAAAGAAAGAATAGAATTATGAAGGTTAAAAAAGGAAGGACGAACCTCTACGTAACTGAGGGCGATTACTCTTCAATTCCGAAACCATGATCGTTAAAAGATGATGATGATGATGATGATGATGGGGGGATGGAATTAAAATCAGAATTACTGGGATTCAAAATGAAAAAAATAAGATTATTACTTATAAGGGGTTGTGATAATAAAGGTTCAGTGGATTTGTTTTGGAATTTAAAAAGAGAAGGAGATGATTGAGGTGAATAATGGAGAATAAATATCAAAAGACAAGTTATGAAATGGTTCGAATTGGACGACGCGAAATAATAACCCAGCTTTCCCAACCAGCTCATGCAGAATCCCTTCTCCGATTATACCCCTCTTCCGATTCTCTGCCTTTCTTGCAGAACTTGATCGACAGAAATTGAGGGAGATTTTCGAAACCTAATCTTATGATTCTGTCATGAACAGATCGAGAAAGTCGAGAAAGCCAAAAGGGAAGATGATTAGAGAGAGAAGGTGAAACTTCTAGAGAGAGAGGGGGGGAAGATGTTTTCTGGAGAGAGGAGGGTTTGTCTGGTTTGTGATTTGGTTGAGATTCGGGGGGTTTGGATTTCAGCCTTTATAGACTGGTGTATGCCAGCTACCCCAGGCCCTGATACGCGCTAAAGTACAAGAAGAATGCTAATCGCTCATAATATAGTGACACGTGTTTTTAATTGATCAAATCGGGTAGTTGTGCTCTGCAGTTGCCATATTGGAAGGGTTAAAACGAGAAAGGAGTGATTGCTTTACTGTTCAGTAAAAAAGGCAAACAGGGGAAATTATTATTATTAGGTTTGATGACGTGTGACGTGTCACTTCAATTTCGAAAAAAGGAAAACATCTTTTATTGCTTTTCCGTCACTGTATACTTTTTTTTTCTTTGGTTTGAAAAATGAAATGGAAGGTTACGTATCGGATAAGCAGACATGTTGCTCGTTTCGTTGTAGCACACGACAGTGACCGTCTTTCTTACATTAAATTTGGGCCAAACCTTATTGTTTTTTTAATGTAGTGTAGGATATTTTTAAAAACATATTTTTAATTAATAATATATTAAAATATTTTTTTAGTTTTCTTTTTATTTTTTAATATTAATGCATTCAAATTGTTAAAAAATATATATATAATACATCAATTTAATATTTTTAAAATAAAAAATAATTTCAAAACAATTTCAAAAAAATAAACACTTAAATATTACCTCCAAGCATTGCAGCTATGGAATTAAAATCTAAACTTGAAAATCTTTTCAAAAAATATTTTTCCTTCTAATAATTTAATTTGTGGTTTGAATCTTAATTAGAGTTTGATAATACCATCCAAACACCCTGTTTGGATGAAAAGAAATTTAATTATTTTAGGCTCATGTTTTAGAATATTTATGAATATGATAGTAGTTGTATTTTAAAATGTTTTTCATTTAAAAATATATTAAAATAATATTTTTTTTATTTTTTAAAAATTATTTTTGATATCAACACATTAAATTAATTTAAAAATATTTAAAATATATTATTTAAAATAAAAAAAATTCTTTTGAAAAAACAAATATACATTTCAAGTACAGCACTGTTACCGGTTAGTTGCGGTAAGGTAGTTTAAAAAACGAACAAGGCTCCAATGCGCCAAAAAGTTTCGTGGGCCCATTATGATTGATGGATTTGTGAACCGGAACAACTCTTTTTTATTATCATAATTTTTATATATTTACTTGGATTAGTCCGGAATTTAAGTTTTGCTCTTGTTTGACCCCTCATGTTGTATTTTAAATTGTGATAATAATTTTTTATATATTTATGCTCATCCGATGAACCCATGATATGACCTCCTGATCCTAACTTAGACATTGTCTTATATTGTTTATTTTAATCAAAATTTTAAGTAATAATAATTATTATTATTATTATTATATTGATATAAGTTAATGGTTAATTTAATTTGTGATCCTATTCTTATTTCGGTAGACTCTAAAGTCAAGTTTTAAAACTATAATATTAATTATTTTTATTCATGTGTTGACATGTGTCAGTCTAAGCTGGTCTTTTTTACTTGCAACCAGGGTTTTGTCTTGAATCGACTCCTGATTTAGGTTTTAAAACTACAATAATAATCATATTTATCCTTACATATTTTAGTTTTATAATTTTAAAATTGAAAAATTTTTACAATGATATTTTATGAGTAAAAAACAATGAATATTGTTTCTGAAAACACGTTTTCCAAGTATATTATGTTTCGCAAGTACACAAATTCACTTTAAAATTATATTAAAAACACATTTGTTTTTATGTGTTTATCTATTCAGTCAAACATATTCTTATTTCTATTATCTTCATCATTTATATCATATGACAGTAACTAAATGCTACTTAAAAATTATTATATATTATTCTAAAAATGATATTTTATGAACTCATCAATATTATAATTAAAATAAAAAATTAAATCATATTAGTGTTTCATTGTGATTGTTGACTTGTATATATGATTATTGTGGATTTTAATATATTTTTTTATTTTATTCTTGGTGAAATGACATTTTTAAAACATGCTAGTTGAGCCTGTAACTTTTTGAACGGTCGATTTTTTTTTGATCTGGCCCACAAAGGGCCACTAGCTAGTGCTAGATCAAGGATTGTTCGTACCAAAAACATATTTGTTTTTGTGTTTTTATAAATATATTTTTATTTCTATTATTTTTATACTATAACGATAACCAAACACTGCTTAAAAAATATTACATATTATAATTCATGTACTGAAAACAAAATTCTCAAACGAAACTAGATCCATAGTGTTTTTCATGACCTCGTCAATATTATAATTATAATAAAAAACTAAATCATATTAATGTTTTACTGTAAAGTACTCGGTGACTTGTATCCATGATTACCGTGGATTTTAATAATATTTCCTATTTTTTGTGATATGACATTTTTTTCAATCATATCATCCCATTTCGTGTTTGTTGGAAATTTAACTTATTTTGATTTATTTTTTATTAAATATTCACGTTGTAGAATAACATTTTTAAAACAGAGCCTGTAAATTTTTGAACGTTCGAATTATTTCTGATCCGGCCCACAACGGGCCCCTATCTAGTGCTGGACCAAGGATTGTTCGTACCGAATATTTTCTTACTACAAGGATCGGTTAAAAATACATGTTTTTCACACCGAGGCCCTAACGAGCTGGACCATAGTTTTCCAAAAGTATCGAACATAAGCACGTGTGTGTGTCCATATAGACCTATCCAAATTCATGTTCAATTGGGCTCAAGCGTTAATTTGAAGATGACCGAAGTCTGAGACCAAATATAGATTATTTCTCTCACCAGGATGATAAGTGAGTTGCTCTCCTCTCTACTATATGGTTGGTTGCTCATGCATCCCCGTTGAAGATGGCCTTCCCGGAGGAGAAACGTTAATTTGGACTCTAGGCTCAGGATCTTGAATGCGTCCATGCTACAGTCATATGAAACTTAATATATATATTTTTTAGTGTATCGTAACTGTTAATTTCACCCCTGCTGACTGTTAAAATTAGCTCTGTGCCGGATAATCAAGCTTATAGAATGATCAGTGGAATCAAGCGTCAAGTAAAGACTAAAGTCCACTCTTTACAGGGGACAAAGGCCCAGCACACATAGACTACTTGGCGCAAACTCTTGGCCAGCCACTTCCCACTAAATTCAACCCCCAGGATTGTTGAGACAATTCTTTCGGCTAGCCAAGGATTGTCGCGTTGCTTGGAATGATTAAGAGGTTGCATGCAAACAAATAACTTCAATATCAAGGCAGCGACCAGATCTGGGCTTTGTTAAACTGGATGTGGACGACAACTCTTTGGGAAATCCTGGTCAAATAGGTTTCAGGGGACTTATCAGGGACTGTGATGGAAATTAGGTGGCTGGGCTTACAGGGTTTGCAAGTTGTGGCCCTACCTTACTTCTAGAGCTTCTTGCTTTGAAACATGGTTTGATGATTGCTTGGGATTGGGGTTACAGACAAGTCCTCTGCAATTCAGATTCTATGGATACTTTGCGTTTGGTTCTTGAAGGCAACATTGAGTTTCATCATTTTGGAGCAATTAATGTCATGGACATTAAAGATCTTCTGGCTAGGGAACGGGAGGTTCCACTTTGTCATACTCTGAGAGAAGGCAATCACTGTGCGGTTTTCTAGCCAAGCTAGGAGCGGAGGAGAGTAGATCTGAGTTTCATATCTGGGATTATCCCTCTCCAAGGATTGTCCCCCTTCTTCTCGCAAGCTCTATGGGCATCAATTACCGCAGAGGCGATTAGTTTGTTCTTTTTCTTTCCATTGTACTGAAAAAACACGCTGGCAATCAAAATAATAATTGAGTGGATGTTTTTGGTATTAATATACTCTTAAATACGATTGCTTTTTTTATGTTTTTCTCGGGATAATTATATGCCTTTTCCTTTACTTTTTTTGGATTTTTTAAATTTGAACAATGGGGAATTTTTTTTCTTGATAGACAACCTGCTGTTTGTCAAAAGAAAAATTGGCTCAGGTTCACGGGCCTTCCTCAGGCCCTTAAGCATGGACTTTATTGTAATAGGCCCCTTAAGTTTACGGTAGAGTTTTGATTTAGACTTTTTTTAGTTTATTGTAAATAAATTTTAAATGTAATTTTTTAAAAAAAATTCAACATATTTACATACAAATTTTAAATTTTATTGCAAGATCTCTGATCAACATATTTTTGAATTAAATAAATTCATTTTATCGTTATCAGAAAATCCATCCATAGGACCTCCAATTTTGTTTTCTTTAAGAACTTGTTCTCTTCCGTATTTTACAATAACATGCACCATTTTTTTTTTTACAATCACTCCCACTATTGTTTGTTATCAATCCAAACGCAAACTAAAGAACCTATAAAATCCTCTTCACATCTGTTTCTCAAATCGAACTCAAAATCATGGCTTAAAATTGATGGAAGAAGATTTATTATTATTTTTTAAACATGTTCTTGTTATTCTAAGCTTATTTTAATGATAATCCAGAAGATAAATTTGGGCCTAAGCCAAATGCCTGGCCCTAAAACTAGGTGCTCTTTGAGCCCTAACAACACACCTAGGCCTAGTGTCAAGCCGAGCGCCTGATGCTTTGTACGCCATGTCGTGTGACTTGAACCTAGTCTTTTGAGTCAAGACATGTGGTTTTGACCTAACACACGGTTACTTGGAATTTTTTACCGACCCAGATTTTTTAGCCTTGATTCTATTTCATCTATATCCCTACGTGTTTAAGAGTCTCTTATGACCTACTATATTTTCTTGTTATTAATACAAGTGTTAAAGATATTTGTCATTTATTAATGTTTGTGTAAGAGATTTATTCATTATTAATGTATGTGTAATGAATATTTATGTGTCATTAATGTTACCAGAATGAAATGACTTTCCAACCCCTAAATTCAAGCAAAAAGGCAAAGTCCAGAGGCATAAATATCATCTAAATGATTCATAATTTTTTTTATTTTCACCATATACACATAACACCATGTTCTTAAAGAGCATTTATTTCATATCAAAACAAAAACAAACAACATTTTTCATATTTATTGCACTCTCTTTACAAAGATACCGACTTAAGCATTCAAGAGTCCTAAAATCCACCAAATGAGGATTGTTCTGCAGGTATTAAGATTCCTACATCAAGCCTTTCTTAGCTATGGAGAATGGATCAAATAGCAAGAAAAATTGTTTAAGCCTATTATCCAACCATAAAAAACCCTATTCCAAAGCTTTTTATTTTATTTTATTTTGAAATATCATCAATTGACACTGTCTATGGAAAATTAATAATAAAAAAAAAGCCATCATTTCTTTAGAACTTTTTTTTTTACATTTCTAAAACATTCCATAACAGACAATCAAGATACACCCAAATTTATCACTATTCACCAAGACACATGTCACTATGGATTGAAATAATAAAATGACTATTTTTTTTAAAACAAAATCATTTAACTACCTCTTGGATGAACTTCACAAGAGGGTCCATTTATCATTATCATATTAATCGATAACATATCAGTCTTTTTACATTTTAGATACATAGTGAAATGATTTAAATACCCTTACAAGTAAAACAAAAAACAAAAAAACTAGGATCCATGGGCTTTTCAATCTTTTCTTGCTTTGATTGCATAGTGAAATGACTATCCTTAAAAGCAAAAACTTAAAATTAACATCCATGAGATTTTTTGTATTTTCATCATAGTTTTTTTAGTTATTATCAATTTAAACAAGGGACAATTCATTCGTTTAACAAATATAAATATAATTAAAAAAATAAAAGTTGTTGGCGTGTGCATAACAAATGGTAATGAATGGGAGGTGCCCTCTTTCTTTGGGTGGAGCGTGCGGTGCCTCTCGAAGATCAAACACCTCCTACTGTAACAACATTGGAAACATCACGTTGTTCTCTTTTGATGACCGGGTGCGTGTGCATTACGGAGCAGTGGTTGAGCTCCAATTAACTTTTTTTCTTTTCCTTCCTCTTTTCTCTCTCCTCGCTTTGGATTTCACGCCAACCCTTCCAAAAAAAATGTGTCATGTCAATTTATATTTGTATTAATTTTGATCCTCATTCTTTTTATTGATATTTATTTCGCTTTTAATACCTTTTGAAGTTGATTTTTCTTCAATTTTGTCTCTTAATATTTTATTTCATTTAATTTTTGTATCCAATTTGAACCTTATTCTTTTGATTTCTATTTTTTTATCCTTTTCCTGATTTATTTTAACTTCATCCCTCATCATTTTATTTAATTTAATTTCTATATCCATTTTTATCTTCATTCTTTTGATTGCTATTTTTTAATCATTTTCTTGACTTGTTTTATTTTTCAATTTAGTCCCTTATTATTTTTTTCATTTAGTTTTTATACCAGATTTAGTCTTTATTATTTTGATTGTTATTATTATTTTTTATTATTATTTTGGATGACTAGGACTTTTGGTTCGTGATTTTTTCATGTTTGCTTTATATGAGGTAATCTCAGGCTCATGATTTGGGTCACGAGTTTCAAAATTAACTCGATTTAACTTCGGTCTTTTTAGGTTCTTTTAAAAAAAAAATTTCAATTTCATCCTCCAATATTAGGTTATTGGGCCTTGAATTTCATGATTTTTTTCACTTTCTTTTCTATTAGGTTATCCCGATCTCATATCTCAGGTCGTGAGTTAGTCGAGTTAACCTGTGTTGACTTTAGTTTTTTATGTTCTTTTAATTTATCTTTTCATCATTTAGTTTGCTGGAGAGTTAACCTCTATTGTTTTATTCAATTCTTCTATATGGGGTTATCTCAGTCTTACAACGGGCCGTGATTTTAGCATGCTAACTCAAGTTAAATTTTTTTGTTTTTTTCTAGTTTGTCTTTCAATATTTGCTTTACTGGTAATGAAGTTTCAGATCTCTTTCATTTTTTTTCTTTATAAGGTTATTTTATTTTCCTTGAATTTTTATTTTGTTATTAAATAAGATAATTAAAATATTTTTAAAATATTCAAAGAGTATTTTTCATAATATTTACAATAGTTTTATCAATTGATTATGCAAAGAAAAAATCGATCGTAACTACGAATTAGTGCTGAACACCTATATCGTCCGTACGTATTCTTCAAAAGTCAATACTTTTCACCATGTCGGGATTATTACTACACACGTGCTTCTACTTTCAAGGAGAGTGACATTGCTTAAAGTAATCACAAAAGTTGAACAACATTTTAAAGTAATTTGTCTAAAAGAAAGGATTAGTAATCATAAGAGATTAAGACTCTTCTCCGTGCGCAGCGACGTCATTTTAGATTTGATTATGCTATCAACTAAGGACGAATACAGTCGAGGAGTGTCTCTTACCACCTCGGTTGCTCCAAGTGGGCTGGGCAATCGGGTTCGAGGGCTTTGAACATGACCAAAAATAGTGTTCAACTAGATCATTTACCTACTATGCTATTGGTAAGATTATTATTTTTTTAAATTAAAAAAATATTCATGCATTATTAATGTATTTTTTAAAAGAAAAAATTTAAATTATATAGAGATTGATCTGATGTGATCTGGTTAACTTGACAAATTTAAAAACAACCTGGATAATCGAGAAAAAAAACATAGTTTGACTAAATTTTTTTGCAAGATTATATTTTTTAAAAAAATATTAAGACGATACATATTAGATAGACCCAGATAAACCCATATTAACATATAAAATCTACGACCTTAGTCATGAGACCATGATAACTTCATAAAAAAAACATATTGTAGTTCAATTCTAAATCAACCCAATATTAAATAATAAAATTAAAAAAATCAATTAAAAAAATTAAAAAATCCGAGTTAACCTAATAAATCTAGATCATCAGACCGATATAACCCAATAGAAAAAAAATTAAAACAAATCATGAAGCTTCATTCCTAATAAATCCAACATTAAATGATTAATTTACAAAAAAAAAAAAAAAACTTAAGTCAATCCAGTTTAATCAGTCAAACCTATTACTCGAAACCTCATAGAAATAAAAATAAAATAAAATTATGAATTTGTTTTTCAATAAAATCAAATGATGAAGGATGTAATAAAAAAATAATTATAATAAAAAACTCTAGAAAAATTGAGTGAATCAGGTTAATCTATAAAATTTATGACTTGGGTTATAAAATTAAATTAAATTTAATATTAAAAAAAATAGAGTTAGGTGAAGAGGGGAATAGTGGCTTCCCCTCAATAATTTCCTGTTAATTCCGACTTGTATTTTTTTTTAAAAAAACTCGGCTACAAAACACTAGGCAAGTTTGCAAAGGCCGGTAGGACCAAAATGTTACATCAATCATTTTCTACCTTTCAACATCAAGAAGAAGATAGGGAGCAGATATATAAAATAAAATAAAGGAGTCCACACCATCATCTTTGAATGGCTTCTATATATTAACGCCTTGTATGGGTACATCTTCTGCTGGATCCCATGCCTCTCTCTCTCTCTCTCTCTCTCTCTCTCTCTCTCTCTCTCTCTCTCAGTGTATTGAATCACAACTTGCATGGGGGAAATTATTTGATTTCAAAAGCATAACATGTTTGGAACCAGAAATCCAGTATCTTTTGTAACTCCAAGAAAGAAATTATAGTATGATGCTGAGTGAGAATCTCCAAGGAAAAGGATTACAGTGGTGATGATGCTGGCTCTCCAAGTGCACGTCCAGCTCGGAGAAAGTGAAGAGAACATCTTCGTATATGCAGTGACATATATCCTTTTTGGTTAAAAGAAAAAAAAAGATTAAAAAACCAGTACCTATCCATTAATTTCAAAGAAAAAATGATTCTTCGATTACTCTGGCTAGTTGGAATTATGGTCATAGTTCGGTGTTCTAGTATATATTCCTCTATTGTACTTCTATGAATACTTAGCAGTAGTAAGATCTCTTAATTAATATTATTCTTAATGAATTTTAAAATATTTTTTAATTGAGAAAAATTAATCATCACATAAATTGAAATTACTGAATGGAACGAAGACCCTCTGGGATGTAACACATGATAACAACTAATTCAAAAAATTAGTAAACGTTGAAGGGAAAAAAAAAACAAGAAGTTTTTCGAAATATTAATTCTATTTTTTTCTCATAAAATATTTTAAAAATAAAGGCAATTTGTAATGAATATAAATCTAAAATTTGATTGCGTTGTAGTTTGTGATTCATAAATACATATGCTGGAGTGGAACACCGATATTTACCTCTCTAGAATTTATTTCATGTGAACAATTAATAGGTTGAGGAGTGTGAGGGCAATGTTCTCACAGTATAGTAAAGTGATATTAAAAAATATTATTAATACTCTTGAATAATTAGGATTTATGGGGTGGTTAAGTTTTTTTGGACGGTTTAAAAGTTCATCTTTAACGTGGATATAGATAAATTATCGAATTACATGTTATTTTCAGTTTTTTTTCTATTGCAATATTCATCAATATTAATGCTGTAAGTTTTTTTCTCGCATCAAATTGCATATATTGCATCCATTTTCAATCTTTCTTTTTGTCTTTCCCTAACTTAATTTTCTTCGAATTCTAAAACCCATCTTACAATACGTCCTCCTCCATACTCTATGTGCATCACATGCGTCCAATAAGATTGACAAGAAAAAAGAGGCGTAAAATTCTTGTAATAAAGACGAGTCCCCACAAGTCGTATGTCTAAACTCGAGGGACCATTGGCAATGCAACAAGGTGATACAGATACGTGGTGTTCAACATCAAGAAGTAGTTGGCTATCTTTAATTTCGATACTTCCCCCTCTACTCCTTCAGTCAATTTGCAGGTTGACTCGCTAGTTTTAGAGCAAGATAAAAGCATTTTACCATGTTGATTGTTGAATGCTATCTGCAAAGAATTCCTCCAGTTGCCAGATTTCGAAATTAACAGCTTTAGTATAGCTAACAAAATGGACGGAGAGAATGTTGATTGTAGATTTATCTCGAAATTAGATTTTTTTTTACACCAATCACCGAATGAGCCCTTAATAGCTTCCAATCCCACCTAGCTACATAATTTAATTTAAATTTGTATCTTGCCATAATGTAGTTACCGTTCGTGTCTAAGAGCATGCTCCTCCGTTCAAATACGATATCCTTGGCGTCGACACAGCTTATGAAACAGCACAAATATGAAGCAGGGCCTTGCTGTAGAAAATTTGGAGGCAGTCGGCGGGAAAGACTGATCCCTGCAGGAGCAGGACTCAACTAGCATCTTGAGATAACAAATCTTCTGTGTGTGTGTGTGTGTGTGTTAGCAGAAAGGAACAAAAGTGGTGCTGTCTCCATCCAGTTAGCAGCAACACGCGAACAAAACTATTACATTCAATAAAAAATGGTTACGAACAAGTTCTATGGGGATATTTAATCCTTGTAACAGCTATTTCAGGATATGAACAAAGAAAATATGATTGCGTCTATTTCAGTAGGCAGATGATTGGTAAGAGATTAAATGCTTCGCGTATCCACTAGGAAGTTGCTTCCACCACCCTGCAATGGTCCTGATTTATGCATCCAGGGGACCATAAACACCTGATCAGAATGCACATTCACCAATTAACCTGTTCACATCAGAAAAATGTTGTCAGATCAATTTTAAATGATGGCGCGGCGCACTTGTGACATCAGATTTTTTTCCCCTTTCAGCTACTTGGGAAGCCTTTTGGACCTTGAGCTCCTGAGGATGGCTCTTCCTCATCTCCGGTGCGAGAAAGATTTTGGAGGCAGATCACTTGGAAGACGCCAAATGAAATGACTTAACTAGCTAAGCTAAGCACTAAGCAGTATCTACTCGCGACAACAAGTTATACAAGAAAACATGCAAAAAAAGAAGGAACGTGAAAAGGGAACGTGCTATATAAAGCGAACAGTTCTGTCCTGGGGCCATGGACGGCTAGAAAGGGAAATTAGTGGAAGCCATGAATAATGATACCTAATACAGTTCATATTTAGCCTGACATATGGCTGTAAGTAGGGCAGAATGACAGGAAAAGATTTTTGTGGCTAATCCCCAACAAGTTGGTTTTGGACCATTCGTTGCTTGGAAGGATGACAATTAAAGATAAGCCAGTAATTGGCTGCATTTGCTTCTTTCGGATCCAATATATGCCCTCAAGTTGGATCACTATCATCCACTTGGGAAGACAAGTATACCCAAACAATCTGTTGATAATTTTAAAACTCGTGAGATTAATTAAGGTGCACATAAGTGATCCGGATATCTTAATAATAAAAAAAAGCCCAAACATTAAGACACTGATTGTATTCGGGGTTGGTTTGGCTTGTAGTTTCAACTAAATTTGAGTTTTTTTGTTAAATTTTTTTTTATATATTCAAGAATAATTTTAAAAATAAAAAAAAAATTATTTTAATATATTTTTAAATAAAAAAAATTAAAAATAAAAATTATCATAGTATCCAAGGAATTCTTCATCTAGAAATTCAAAAGTTTGGGATGTTCTAGCAGATAGAACTGTATTTTCCGGGAAGGTAAAGAGAATAGAAAGACTTACCCACCTTGTCACTTGGAGGAGCGTCACTGACTGCGGTTCCAGCACTCAAGGGTCCGCCAACACTGCTTGTTGGTGCCATCATTTGATTCTGCTGTACTGTTTGCGAGCCAAACCGGAACATATTCATGGGCTGCAAGACCAAACCAATGCAGCAACAACATTATCACTAAATTATTTTCTGATCAAGAGATCAGAAAGCAATTTATATTACTTTAAAAGCCATACAACAAAAATTATTATCTCATGAAACGAGGAGTAACATGGAACCTGAGAAGCGGCTTGCATATGAAAGCCCATGAAACGCGCATACTGGTCAGCGAAAGCCGGATTTTGCATCTGGTTGTGAAAATTAACTGGATTCAACACTGGAGCTTGGCACATTACTCCCGAGTTCTGTGTCGGAGCCATAGAAATGGATTGATCAATGAGTTGGACCCTAGGCAAATGCATTGGATTTTGCATAGAAGGCAGAGGGGGACCCATTCCCATGCGAGACATGAAATGCTGCACTCCTGGAAACAGCATAGGGGCCATCCCACCACCCATCCACATTACCTGAAACACCTAGAAAAAATTGTCAGTGGCTTGAATTGAGTTAATGGAGAATGATAAGCCCAAACTATGGTTTTACAAGATTCGATACCACACCTGAAGTTGTAACTGAAGTGACTTCAAGTACTCAATTGCCTCATCCAGCATTGATGCTTTATCTGTCTGCAACATTAGGACTAGCTTAACTTCATAGAAGGAGGGACATTTTGGAAGTAAGAGAATAAAAGTCTGGAGCAAAATGAGCTCTATGTTATACTCCTGTTATGTAATAATTCAACTAAAAGTGCTCGATTCAACTCCACTATTATTTAGGCTAAACACCAAGGAAATTTTGGACAATTCTTAGGCCACTATCTTTGGTCATATATTCTCAAAAGGCCAAGGTGATCATTCCCTTTTTTTCACATCGTGGACTTGCTCTCATCTACACCTACTTTTCCCACAAATGCTCATTTCCAAATCTATCCTTTAATCACTTGCCACAAATACATCTTAACTTCGTTTCTTTATTCAATCATTATTTCATAAATATATTAAGCTTTTCTTTCGAACACTGCATACCGTGGTAAAGATTTTGGGCTAACCACAGGTGATTAGACAGAAAAGTGTCTCAGGCATGCAAAGACAAGAGTAGCAGAGATAGATAGTTAAACTTGAACTAAAAAGTTCAGAAAAGAAGACCTTGTAGCAGTGAGGTATGAGCTCTTGCAATGCTCTCATCTTCTCATTAATCCTATCCCTCCGTCTCTGCATACAAGTGGACAATAGTTGAGTAACTAATAATACAATCTTGAATCTTAAAACGTGATGAGATCAAGTATGCCTACCCTTTCTGAGAGGTTATGCACTTCAGCTGCACGACTCCTGCGGGTAGATCCTGATCGTTTGGTTGGATTGTTTCCTGCCATTGAATCGAGATCGAGTTCGGCAGCCTGTATCATTCACAACTCATGTTCATCATAAAATGTTTAACAAATTTACAAGCAGATGAAGGGAGAGTTTGTGTTTCCACCTCGCTTTGGAACTCAGAATCCTCTGTGTCTATAGTTTTTCTTTTCTGGCTACTACTAGGTCCTGCAGATTGCTTACATGTTCTACCAAAACTACTACCTGATCCACCTGAGGATGTGGTAAGAGTAGCCTCAAGTGTCTCAGTTTTGCCTCTCTCACTCTGGGAGACTATTTTTCGTGGATCATCCATGGATGGTCCAGTAGAAAAGGCAGTACTAGTCCCCATAGCATTACTAGAAGCACGGCTCATATCACGATCATGTGGAATTTGATTGCTTGACCCTACTGTTACCACCGAACACTCCCTGACCTCCCCTTGTGGAGAGTTTCCAGACCCCTGGCCTCCAAATTGTCCACTTGAAGTTCTAAAATCACCTCCTTTAAAGGGGGCGGAGAACTGAGAAAAGTTAGCATTAACAGCTTCACCAAATCCTCCTACACCAGCATGATTTTTCTCCGGGACTTGAATTCTTGGAGGGGGCATTGGATTTCCTGAAAATTCAGAAACCACATGAGGTTTATTGTTGTTGAGTTGTCGCTGATGCTGATGCTGATGCTGTTGCTGTGAAGGTGCGGAGGCATCAAATGTAGCCGACTTTCCTTCCAAAATTTGATCAGAAAGTGGTGGAGGCAATTCCGAGAAAAAATTGGAACAGAACTCCTTTTCAAAAGAATCTTCAAGAGGGTATTGAATCCAAGACACAGCGTCATCATCTTGAATCAAATGGCTTGAATTCAGAATTGACCCACTGCCCTTTACTGTTGGTGAATCATGTTTTTGAACATGAGGGCTTGGTTTTCTGTGTGCCTGGCTATGCAAAACTACCTGCCCATTTCGCCATAGCAGCTCTACTAGGTCATTGCCTGGCCTGCAAAAGGTAAAAGATGGGGCAACCAAAATCAACAACCTGTACAAAGATAGATGCTTTAAAGATCAAGTAATCAAATTTTAGAGAAAGTACAGACTCTATGGGTTTCTTCTGATTGGAGACAGGAAGATCACCCTCAAAATTCCAATCAGGAATACAATGATTCATGGCTGAGAAGACGCAGATATCCTGTTAAACACAATACAAAAGGGAAGTCTAAAATAGTTGAAAAAAAGCATTAACAACTATTATCAGTCAAAACAAAGATAACACTTTGTGTCATTATCTGTCTCTTATAAAATAGTAAGATACGGGTACTTGAGAGTAAGCCTGTTTTATTTTATTTATTTTTAAAAAATATTATTTTACTGCTTTCTGTGTAAAAAACACATTTAAAAACAAGCTTAAATACCCTTGAAAACACACGAGGACAAACCATTTAACACATAATTAGTAAATTAATTGACTTGTTAATAAAATAACCATGAAATGGAATTAAATAATATCAAAACTGTGTCTCATAAAACAGACTAAAAGGAAAGTAAAGGCAACAAAATGAAGCACCCTACTTGAAAGAAGAAGACGAGGAGGAGGAGGAAGAAACAAGATCAGCACCAATTAAAGACAGAAGATTTTGAAAACAAAACTCATTGGAAAAACCTCAAGAAAACAAAAAGGTGCAGTCTTTAGAAGAGGTTTCAAGGAAACCCAATTACTCACTCAAGAACTAAAAAACCCCCCACAAATGTTTTGTAAAGAAAAAGAACCTTGACAGAGAAGAATATAAGGAAAAAAGAAAAGAAAAAAACATTCTTCTGGCCTGCAAAAAAGAATCTAACAAAGTGGACTTCAAAAGGTACTCCTATCCCACAAGTGGGAGATGAAATCAAAGCATTCCTGACCTTACCAAACTTCCCTTGTACAACAGACTGAACTTCTTCGACTACTTCCAATATGACCCCTCCCTCTCGCGCTCTCTCTCTCTCTGAAAAACTGAGGAAATGGGTGTTATGAGAGATTTGAGAATGGACTGGACCCAGAGAGAGGAGATAAATGAAGTGTGTCTGTTTTCAACTCTCAGTTACAAAGACAAGGACATGACACAGACTCTCAAGAGTGTCTGAGACCTGAGGGAAAGATTCTGTAGTCACACCACTCATTTTTTTAATCTGCAGTTACTTACATGTTGTCCACCTGTCATATGATCAGTGAGTTAGTTTCTTCTGCGTGGGCCAGTTTGGTGAAATAAATTTGGGGTTACTGGAAATTTGATGTTATGGTCCTTAAAATTGGAGAGGGGTTAGGAAATCAATAACCAGGAAGGAAGAGAGGGTGTAATCTGAAATGTGGAGAAGTCCCTTTATTTTTGTGTTTTAAAATTATTTAAAAAAAATTTTAAATTAATTTTTTAATGTTTTTAAATTATTTTCATGTCCTATATCACCAATAAATTTTTAAAAATACTTGTAATTTGGACTGATTTATTTATTTAGGAGGGACCAATACTGTCAGAAGCACTGTTTATTGCATCTCATCCATATGGTGGTTGGTTGGGTTTGGATTAGATATGCTTTCATATTGGCCCAGTTGGATTTTATTAGCTCTCTTCTTCTCCTTCTTCTTCTTAAATTTGGAATTAGATTCTTTATATATATATATATATATATATATATATATATATATATATATATATATATATATATCACTGTCATGCTCTTTTAATTTGCTAGTTGAGCGGCCCCTCCATCCACCTTTCTACACTGGGATAAATCTCAAATATATTTAAATAATAATAATTTTATTTTGATATTTTTAAAACATTTTGATACTTAAGAAATAAAAAATATTATTTTAACAAAACTGTGTAATTCTTGTAGAAAGTTTAAAGCGATTGTATGTACCAGGAAGAAACATCTTCGTTCTTCGACGTCAAGTGTTATGTTTGTTTCTGCATATCACAGAAAGAAGAACAAATCATATCAAGATTTCACGAATGGCATCATGCTCCAAAAGCCTCTTCATTTAGTGACTTTTCTCCGTGTCCAGGGTAGATTTCATATGAAAACAAGGAATGGAACGCCGATAAATTGAGTACAGAATGCCTCTAAAGAAACCCATCAAGTAACTTCCTTTCTTCTTTTTTTAAAGTAGACTAGATCATTCTCCACACTCCATTGTTTACGTGTTTGTTTTTTAATAAAAAATAAAATTTAAACTATATAAAAATTGATTTAATCGACTTGACAGGTATAAAGATAATACAAACAAGCAATATAAAATCAACCCAATTCTAAAAACTTTTCAAGCATTTATCTATCTTTTCAAGCAAGTTAAAAATCAAAGAATACCTCAATGCAACTCATCTTATTAGCAACTTTTTTTATGTTGAAATCTTGGCCAACCAATAATTTTTCCTTTTTTTTTTTTTATTTGGCAACTCTCTCTTTTCTCTCTCAAACCAAGAAATAAAATAAAGATTTGGTCTAAAATGTTTGATCCTCTAACTTAAGGGGCTAAAGAGAAACTTTGAAAAAACCCTACTTTCAATCACATCCAAACAATAAAATCAAATAACTTTTAATAATGTCTCTTCAATTCGATCAAAACAAAAAAAGTTGCAACTCATTTCGACAAATACATCTCTCTCGACTTTCAAGCATTGATGACCAGAAAAAAAATATTATTATTGCGAATAAAATTTGACTTTGAACTTCTATTCGCGTTCGAAACTTAAATATAAATGGTCCATGATAATTCTGATGCACATAGCAACAGTCGGCAAAAGGTTGTGTTTGCAATTACAATCTAACAAAACAAAAAGATTTAGGTTCTGTTTTTCCATATCAAAAATATTTTTGAAAAAATTTAAATTTTTTATTTTTTTTACTTTAAATTAATTTTTTTTTATTTTTATATTATTTTAATGCGCTGATAATAAAAATAATTTTTTAAAAAATAAAAAAACATCATTTAATGCATTTCTAAGTAAAAAATATTTTGAAAAGCAACCACAACTACACTTACAAACATGCCCGGAGGTTAATTTAAAATCAAAACTGGTGTCAAATGAAACTACAATCATACACAGGAATTATTATTTAATTTCAACTTGATGAATTAACTGATTTGATTTGAATGAATATATTTTTTTAAAAGTTATATTTTATAATGAGATATGATATGAATATTATCAAAATTAATTAAAAATAAAATAAAATATTTTTTAAATACTTATATATAAAGAGCATTTATATTATTTAATACAATACAATATATACAAATATTTACATAATACACGTGTGTGTAACATTTATGATTTCATCATTTAATATAAACATACACTTCGATCTAATATATATCTTACTATTTTATTTTATATTAAATAATAAATAGGTAATAAATACTTGAATCCCAAAAGAAACATGAATATCTAATTATTTTATAGTAGAAACTTGATTAGAACGTGTTTTCAAAATGTTAATTTTTTTTTTGTAAAAAATTAATTTTTTTGTATGTTTTGGATCGTTTTGATGCGTTTATCTCAAAAATAATTTTTAAAAAATAAAAAAAATATTATTTTGATACATTTCAATATGAAAAATACTTTGAAAAATAACTAAAATTTGATTTCATCTTTATCTAGTATTAATTGTACCCCATGGCCTTTTGTCCAATTTCAAATTGCCCCTAGGTTTATTCCATGATTACCTTGTCTAATTCTCCTAATGCAATATCTCTCTGAACTCTAGCTGTTAATTACTCTCATGCCTGCACCTAGGTGCAATTTGACATGCCTACCTAGAAAACAATAAAATCATTTTTGCTTGATCGCTGTTAATTTCTCTTTCTTTAAAATGGACTCCATGGCTAATCATTATCTGTAGCAGTGCCATATATTTATTGCTTCAAACATATTGCTGGATTAATCATGGATTTGAACATGCACTTAAGTTTATCCTGAAGTTTACAAAATGCAGATGACAACCGTGACAAAGAAGTCTACTATTACAGCTAACTGGGTAACTTCTGAGACGTGATCTTATTTCCCTATTGTTTGAGCAAAACCTAGAGGAATTATATCCTGTGCCAAGGAGCGCAGCTCATTGATCTCTTCACTAGTGAGTCTCCAACCAAGCGCACCGGCAAATTCCTCGGCCTGTTGGGCATTTTTGGCCCCTGGGATTGGAAGGACATTTTCTTGTGCAAGCAGCCAGTTCAAGATTACCTATACAGATCAAAACCTCGCTTAAATTAAAGCGTTCTAATTTGGAGGTGGTCCTGCTTCTTCAGAAAAAAGCTCAGAAAAAGAATTAGAGAACCAGGATGAACCTGCGTGTTAGTTTTACTGTAGCTCTGTCCTACTTCTTTGATTCTTTTTAGCAGAGGTTGAAGCTGCAGAACGCAAGAATGGTTCAGCTTTATAGATGGGGATTTGATGATCATAGTAAATTTTATAAATTTTAAGTTCTTAATTCCTACCTTTGTTAGAAACTCGGGAGTGTAAATCTTGCCTCGAGGACCAGACGGAGGATTTTCTGGTGTGTATTTTCCTGTAAGAACACCTGCATAAATCCCAAAAAGATATCTTATCGCTCCTCACTAAAAACAATAAACAACGGTGGTTAGATACAATATTTTCTAAGAAAACTGAGATTTAAGTGGCTTCATTGCTCCATTGACTAGAACTTGGAAGGCCAAATAGATATTTTCAACTGTATGAGATATGGGACACCGAAGTGAAAACCATAGAGCATGAAACAAGCACCAAACGAAGCTAGCTCACCTTGAGCCATAGGGGAATAGGCAATCAAAGTGACCCCAAGTTCGTCACAGGCAGCCTTGACACCGTTTTCCTCAGGCTGCCTGTATATAAGGCTGTAATTTACTTGGTTTGCAGCCAGTGGAACACCTCTTTCCTTGAGCTTCTTGTAAGCATTACGGAGTTTGCTCTCTGAATTTAGGAATTAAAAATATCTCATCACATCTAAAAGTTAAAAGAGGAAAAACCCAAAATTCTTCCATGTCATGTTCAATTAGAAATTAACTGCATGTTGTGTGTCGTTATCTTTTTTGTAGTTTGAACTGCTGGAATTAGAAAATTACCATCGTAGTTTGAAACACCTACAGCCTTCACTAGCCCCTGCTCAACAGCATCTCCAAGACCGTCAATATACCCTGAAAACGAATTGATTTCATTGAGCTAAGCTTCTTCCGAGTCCAAATAATTAAGATTGAGTTCTATAAGAATTCAATTCTACTGTATCTATATGCACTCAGGAACAGGGTTAGATAAATGCAGTCAGTTGCTCAATGAACAATGGTGCAACAAATGAGCCACCTTCATTTCCCCATATTCCAGGCCTGAAGACCAGCACAAAAAACTTGATCAGCAACATGTCTTGCCAAAGAGCTGCAGACTCAAATTTTAACAAATAACCAGGTTGAAAACTGCATACCAGTGTAGCTGGTAGAGTTCTACCGAAGAAAGTCCAAGGCGAGAGAGGGAATCCTTAAGCGCCTTTACAACACTCTGACGTCCCAGCCTCCAAGGCAAAGCTGCAAACTTGGTCGCAACAGCTACCTCCACTTCAGGATCTTTTTGTTTCCTTTCCTTGATGAAACTACAACAAACCATTTAAGTCGGATCATAAAAACAATAAGCTGAACACCATTTGCAATGAAAGTTTATAATTAGAACTCAGCAGTGTACCTTCCTAGAATAGTTTCAGAGTTTACAGCACCATTTAAGAGCTGCAAGTACAATAACGATAACATTTTCAGATCCACAAGTTTTTTTTTTATCAGTCCAGGGAGAAACAGTAAAACTGAATAACATGGACGCCTCACCCAAGAGCCATAAACTTCAGCCGTATCAAACAAAGTTATACCTCCATCAATACTGACATCAAAAGCCGACTTGGCAGCCTTCGTTTTCGCATCTGCCATTGTTGCAAAGCGGAAGAGAACTCTTAACATTGTTCAGCAAGAGGAAAGAAAAGGAGAACAAAATTGATTTTGTGAAGTTATAAATAAAAGTAGGCGTCATGTATAAGATACCAAACCGGGATCATCAGTTTGAAATCGGCAAATAAATGAAAACAAAGAATTTCTATATGTTTCTATAGCTTGATTGAACACAATGCCATCAATTTGCTAACAAAAACCAGCACAATACTTCCATAATTGTTTCTACAAGGACAGAATTTGTTATTAGATATAGTAATCAGTAATTATCTCAAAAAAAAGTACTGTAATTCTGTCTACAAGCCAATAAAATACTTAGATTTTGAAGTACCAGACTGAATTTCTTATTTCATCTAGTTTGATCTAAAATCTTGATTCATAATAATTACCATCCCACTCGGAGTTGTTCCAGTAGCCGGTGTCACCCCAAGACCAAGCACCAAGTCCAAGCCTTGACACCTTCAAATCAGACGCACCCAACTTCACCTTGTCTTCCTCTGTTTTTGAAACGGAAAAATTCTTAGAAGCAACAACCCTCACACCATGAACTGATCTCCTATTACTTTCAAGATAGAAACATGCACTGGTCACATTCATAGCCGTAGCCATAATTGTGGGTTTTCTCCAATATTCAAGACTCTAGAACTTGAAGTTAATTAGTATTGAAAATTTCAGACCAGGTAAGTACTAGCACTAGTTTGGTAGATACAAAGTCTTGCAGATGTCCGTCGTTACTTGAAAGCAAGCTCGGTAGAAGACAAGCGAAAACTACATGACGTGACTGTACTTTTTTGATATTTTCTTGGCCTGGCTAATAATTTCGCGGAGGAGAACATCGTAATTTAAACATGGTCTTAAATACTTTGTTTATTTTAGGGTTAGAACACGGGTTGAAATTATATTTCTTATAAATTTTTTTAAAAAAATTTTAAATTATTTTTTTCTTATATATATATATATATATATATATATATATATATATATATATATATATATATATATATATATATATATATATATATATTGTACATTTGGCATCAGGAAATCGTTCCAAATGGTTTGATTGGCTGGTGCTGGATTTTGAAGGAGGGTACCTTATCTGCAGATGCTATTAGTCTCTCTCTCTCTCTCTCTCTCTCTCTCTCTCTCTCTCTCCTTGCGTTCTTAAACTTGGGACTAACCTTTCTCTCACGTTCCATATACCTTGCTCCTTTAGCTTAGAGGAAGAAAGAAACAAATTGTTGTCCAAAATATTACTAGATTGATATTAGACAAATCATCATATATGTTCAATTTATATTTATACAATATATAAAATCATGATAAACTTGTGATTATAATAAAAAATTATCATACTTACTAAGCAAATATATAAACTTGTATAAAAAATTAAAATACATTTCTAACATGCATATTAAAAATTATGCATAAGTGAATGAAATTAACTCCTAGCGTGAATTCTAAATATATATTGAAAATATACTCAAATAAAAACAATAAAAGATATTTATTTGTTGAAATACTTAATACATAACTTGTTGGATTTGTATTAATTATGTGTCCAAATAAAAAAAATACATATGCACTTAATTAATTCATATAAAAACCTAAAGTTGTCATATTTTAGGGTAAAGTTTATTTATAAGTGCTTTTATTCTTTACACTTTGATGGCTAGAGAGAAGAAAAAAAAAGTTTTGAGTTTGAAAATTTAGGTAAAAGAGCAATTATGTGGGACACTTTGTAATCTTATATTTTCTCATAGTATATTTCTCTAGTCATTTTACTTGTGAAGTAGGTCTAAGTTACCAAACTATATAAATTTTGTATGTGCTCTGTGACTGTGCAATTGATTGTACTTGCCCTTTTATATTTTTTTATTTGCCAATTAATTTGAGATTTTAGGGTTATTTCCACAATAAACTAGTATCAAAACTTACATGATTGGTAGTTGACTTTCGCAATTGCACAAAAAATAACATTGGTGGTAAAGTTCGATATGAAAAAATGTAATGGTAAAACAACTTTAAATTTTCAGCTGTTTTATCAAATGTCCAGCTGTTTCTTAAAATAATTGCGAGCCATGACATTTCAATAATATTGAGGTTTAAAAACATGACATTTCATTAATCATAACCGCAACATTATTTATCGCAGTTTAGAAAGACGACATGTATCAAATATCTTTTTTTGAATCTTGACAATATTGAAATATTGTGTTTATGAACAATAATATCTTCAAACTATACTATTTTGCAAAAAAAAAAAAAAAAAACCCTTATCATCAAACAAGTAAAGAAAACCTAAAAACATCACATCAACGATTATCTTAACCACTTTACTAATTTCACCCGTAAAGGCTTAGCATGTTTGGTGAGTGAACTCACTAGTCATGTTATTTTTCATAAATTCAATTTTTAAGAACCTATAATAAAATAATTCTTGTAAATGCATGAAAATATGAATGTGGATGACTTACTTAAAATTTAAATAAAAAGAAATTTATTTCTTTGATGTGTAAAAAATGACTTGACAAATTTTTACCTTAAAACAACCATATATATTTCTTGCTAATCCTTATCACAACCAAAAAAAAGAATCTTAGGACATTTATATAAAAATACGAAATAAATAAACAAAATTATGAGTGGGAATAAAAATAAAATTGACTCTTCTGCAATGGTACAAAAAATATGAAACACGACCCCCCATCACCACCCGTTTTTTTTGTTTTTTTTCCTCCTTCCCTCTGGCATGACAGGATGTACAGTTTAGGACCCAAAAGCTAGGAGATTGCAGCTACTGCCTACAAGGTCAGTAACCAAAGACGAGGACAGAATTTGGGGACCAGCCATCAATGATCAATAAGAAAATCGGTGACAAATCAAGGCATGAAGAACAACGCCCGAACACCATGAAAAGGACATCACACATGGAAATCAGAGAAAGGAACGCACAGCTGATATCCACAGCAGATCCCTTAGAAGCATTTTCTCAACAATTGGAAGGTGTTCCTGTATTCTGGGAGATGTTTTAAAGTTATAGATACCATTTTAACTGGGGTTATAAGTTCATTTTATATATAAACACCTTAATTTTACCCCTAAATATATGATAACATAAATCAATGATGCCATGTATGTCAAGAAAAACAAATCATAATCGGCAATACTTATATAAAACTTATTAGATAATGTTATGATTTATTATAATATATTTTAAGCATTATAATTTCACATCAAACACGAGTATTATTACACAGGATGTCATGCACTCGAGATGATATATCGTTTGTTTATATTGAGCGTCCACATTTAAACAATAATCAGGGTGAGTATTGCTATGAGCATGAAGAGCATGCCTATGATATTCATGTAGTACCTGCTTATCGAACCAATCGATATCGATCAGAGGATGTATTTGCTAGCATTGTAAGTATATTTAATTTTAATATAATTTTAATTATTGTTTAATTTAATTATCATTAAATGTTATATTTTGATGTAGTAATAATTTTAATAGCAAGAACAGACAACTTGAAATTCGAATCCCACGACTAGCAAGAATCTCTAATAGAATACCATATAGAAATAGAAAATTTTATGGTGCCTGAAATTAACATTTACGAGTAGCCCAGAAAGAATGTGCCAACTGGAAGCCTTGGCACAAATACCTCTCTTGCTTGCAATTGTCAATTCTGCCGTCGGAATCCTTTGTTTTTGCGGTCACATTTTTTTTATTTTAAATTAATTATTTTTGTATATTTTTATATTGATATCAAAAATAAAATTTAAAAAATAAAAAAATAAATATTATTTTAATATATTTTTAAATAAAAAATATTTTAAAAAAGTACTAGACACCAAAATGGACGAGTACCCTCGTCTCCAGGGTAATCAGCAGGGACCATCAGCTCATTTATTTTGAAAATTATAGTACTAGCACCAGAAAAGTCTATTTCTTCATTATTGTAACTTGTTGTATATGATCTGATTTTACTTTTCCTTATACTTGTGCAAATTTACAACTTTTCAACGGGGAAACCGGTTACAGGTTTTATCTCCATCGCCAAGGAGCGCAGCTCATCGATCTCTTCACTGGTAAGTCTCCAACCAAGTGCACCAGCGAATTCCTCAGCCTGTTGAGCATTCTTCGCCCCTGGGATCGGAATGACATTCTCCTGGGCTACTAGCCAGTTCAATACCACCTGTAAAGACCGAAACCTTACTTAAAAATTTAAGCATTGATCAGTTATGACTAAACAAGAATCAAGTAGCTTCTACTGAACAAGATCGAAAGAAAAAGGAACCGGTCAAAAGATTAAAAGAACAAGGGTGGACCTGTGTGTTAGTTTTACTGTAGTTCTCTCCCATTTCTTTGATTCTGTTCAACAGAGGTTGGAGCTGCAGAACGCAAGGAGCTTCAGCCATAGGGTAGGGTTTAATGATGATATATATATTTTTAACTTTAAGTCTCTACCTTTGTTAGAAACTCGGGAGTGTAAATCTGGCCTCGAGGACCAGTTGGTGGATTTTCTGGTGTATACTTTCCTGTAAGAACGCCTGCGTAGATTCCAAAGGTTTATTACCTCTCAGTGAAAACAAATATAACAGAGATAATGTCACCTTTGAGCCTTTTATGCCCACCATGTATTTTGACTTTTCTTAGGTCTTGAACCTGCAACTTTTTAGTCCTGGCCAGATGCCCCGAAAATTCTCACAATTGTATATATAGCACCCAAACGAAAATTATAGAGCATGAAACAGCTATAAGAACCTCACCTTGAGCAATAGGAGAATATGCAATCAAAGTGACCCCAAGTTCATCACAGGCTGCCTTCACACCATTCTCCTCAGGTGCCCTGTATATGAGGCTGTAATTCACTTGATTTGAAGCCAGTGGAATACCTCTTTTCTTAAGCTTCTCGTAAGCATCACGAAGTCGGCTCGCTGAATTAAGGAATTAAAATCTCATCTTATACAAGTTAAGGAGGAGTAATCTAAGACTGCAGGCCATGATGTTCAATTAAAGATGGGCTGTATAGTAAGTGCCTTCAATACTTTTTGCAAAAGTAGTTATGAGGAGAGGGTGGAGGGAAAAAAAGACAATAGTATATAGTCAAACCTATCAAACTCTAAAATTCCTTTTCGCAGTTCAAACTGATGGAATTAGGAACTTACCACTGTAATTTGAAACACCAACAGCCTTCACAAGACCCTGCTCAACAGCATCCCCAAGACCATCAATGTATCCTGAAATTTAACTTCCATTGAACTAAGTTTCTTCTGAAACAGAATGCGATCGAGTTCCATAAAATTCAGTTATACTAGCTATATGCAGTCAAGAATGAGGCCTAGTTGAGTTGAATTCGAGTGTGATTAGCTAAATGCAGTCAAGTGCTCAATGAAACAATGGTGTAACAGATGAGCTACCTTCATTTCCCCATATTCCAGGCCTGGAAACCAGCACAAAAACTTTATGAGTGGCATTGTTTTGTCAAAAAAGTTGCACAATGAAATCACATAGCCTGGTAAAGTGCCTACCAATGGAGTTGATATAGCTCTACCGAAGAAAGTCCAAGGCGATTGAGGGAATCCTTAAGGGCAGTTAGAACACTCTGACGTCCCAGCCTCCATGGCAATGCTGCATATTTGGTTGCAACAGCTACCTCCACTTCAGGATCTTTTACTTTCCTTTCCTTGATAAATCTTTAAGCAACCAATGAAGTTCAGATGATAAGATAAACTAAGCTGAAAATCATTGATACTGATCTTATAGCAGATGGACATCATAGCTCAATTTTAATAATGTACCTTCCTAGAAGAGTTTCGGAATTTATGGCTCCAAATGAGAACTGCCAAATACACACTGATGTCTGTAAGTTTCCCATTGCTGTTTAGTGAGAAGAAATTGAAAATAATATCCACTTCTCACCCTAGATCCATAAACTTCAGCAGTGTCAAAGAAAGTTATACCGCAATCAACACTTGTGTCAAAAGCTGCTTTAGCAGCCTTCATTTTCCTATCTGCCGTCATTGCAAAGCAGAGGAAACGTTTAACATATTTCATGGAGAAGAAATTCAGAGAGCATTTAGTTACAAAGACAAACATGTAGAGCACTTGTGGAGCAAATAAATAAAACGGGAGGCCATAAAATTCAACAAGCATTATCTGTAAGAACTAAGATGTCAAAATGAGGATGGTACTGAAGTTGGGGAAATCAGCAAATGTAAACAGATGGGAGTTCTGAATGTATCCATAAGTTCAATGAGCAATAACAAATGCAATCATTTCATTAACAAAATCCAGCATAAAACCTGCATAATTTCTTAGTAAAATGAACATGGCAATTCTCAGCGACAACATATATTATTGTATTGCACATCAGAATTGGAGTCTAATGCAAAACCAATATGCATAAAAAATTTTTAAGAAAAAAAAACATGTGAGGATACAAAACTGAATAAAGCAATTAATAAAAAAAGAAGAAGAACAACAACAACAAAAGCATAATCCAAAATTAGTCATGATTAATTCTACCATATCATCTTCTATAAAAAGAATTGATCGGTGATTTAAAATTTTGCAGCAGAAGCATATACGTACGTACCATCCCATTCAAAGTTGTTCCAGTAGCTGGTATCACCCCAAGACCAAGCACCAATTCCAAGCCTTGTAACCTCCAAATCAGACCCACCTAACTTCACCTTATCATCCTTTATCTTCGAAAAAACAAGATCCTCAGAGGCAACAGCTCTCACTCTATTACCTGATCTCCTATTACTTGCAACACAAAAACATGGACTAACATTCATAGCCATAGCCATGATGATGGCTTCCCTTTGACTCAAGAACTTGTATGGCCTTTTTCTCTCCTCTCCTTTCTTTCACTTCTGAACTTGGACAGAACTGTATCTGCGAAGATTACATAACAGTATCTAGGTCCTAAAACTTTCCACGTTCGACAGGTATGTGCCACCATCCAATAGTCAAGTGGCGGGCCTTTCCAAATTTGTAATTTGGCATTTATGAAAAAGGTCCAAATATTAAATATCGTAGTTTATGGGCTGGGTTTCTCTTGAGTAGGGTTCGACTGCTTCGGTTAAAGTTCTTACAAGCCTGAGCCCAGATCATATACTCCTTTTAACATTTGGTTTTGGTATTGTTGTATTGAGTGTTTTTAAAAGTAATTTTTACTTTAAAATAAAATTTTTATTTTTTTTATTTTTTTATTAGTATATTAAAATTATTAAAAAACATTAAAAATTATCAATTTAATATTTTTTTAAGTAAAATATATTTTAAAAAAATATTAAAAAACATAAGCTACAACACTCTAATCAAATACTTATTTTATTTTGAGAGTCAATAATCTACAAATTTGTTTTTAAATATATGGCATATTCCCATATTTGATATTTTTTTCTTTTTAATTTGATAATGATGATGATAATAAATATTTTTCTATCACGTTGATAGTAAATAATAATAATAATTTATATTTGTTTTATAAGTGAGTTTTATTTTATTTTATAGTCAGAGTAATTTCAATCTTTATCTATTTTTTTATTATTATTATAGATTTTACATATTTGAAAATTAAGAGTAACAAGTTATGGACATCCATCTTGAGAATTTTGCTTTCATAGTTTGATCTAAAGTTTGAATTTTGCTGGTTAATTAATATGGAAGAACACCTTCTTAGTTGCTGGGCCAGTATCCTTCCAAGTTAAAGTGTGTGTGTCTATATATATATATATATATATATATATATATATATATATATATATATATCAACATTTATTAGTTTTATTTTATTTTATATGAAAATTCATGGTATATTTTCTTGTTGAGAAAAGAAGCTTCCTTGCATAGTTTTTAGAAAGAACGACTCTGATTTTCTTGGGTGACCACTAGATACCATTGCCATTTTCCATAGGGCCAAATTAATTGCTACGAATATTAGGAAAAATTAAAACACCAGTGGGATGGGAAAAGAAAATGGGTGAACGAGGCATAAAGAAAGTTTTTTTTTTTTTTTTGAATGATAACTCAGAAAATCCTTCTAAGTTTTATTCCATGCTTCGTGGCAATCAGATTATTTTTTAAAAAATATAAAAAAATAATATTAAAAGTGTGGAGTTTTACAGTGTCATTAAACCTGGTCAAATGAGTCAATTTTAAAACCCTCAATCCCAATTTTTTTTGTCTAACTCAAGTTTTTAATTATACCACATGAGAGCTGACTTGACTTAAATTAATTAATTTTATGCATACAAAGATAACCTGGATGATTAGTAAAAATATTACTTAGCTTTTTTAAAAAAATCAAGATAACAACTTTTTAAAAAGATATCGAGACAATGACAGATTGAATCAACATCAGTCCTCCCGCGAAACGGGTTATAGACTCCACTGGAATTATAATTTGTTTTTTAAAAACTATATAATAACAAAAATAAACGATCATAAAATCAAACACTAACCCAATATTGAGATATTTTTTTGAAACTGCGATAACTCAATTCTCAATTAAGTTAATATCTATAGATAAAATTGAAAAAAAAAAAAGTTAAACTCGTCAAAACTGCAAACCATGTCAATCAACCAAACTTTATAAAATTGATTTTATAAAATTTAATAATGGAGATAAAAAATAGATAATAATAAAATCAAGTTCAATTAAAAAGACAAAACACCCCATCTAATTCATAAATTGAGGCAACTTGAATTATTCTATCAAACCCGCAAACCATTTTAACCCTTAAAAAAAAATTAATAAACTCATTCTTAATTATACTAATATTAAAAAAATAAAATAAATAAAAACAACTAGGATTACTGCATGTGGGGGAACAGTAGTTTACCCCAGCCTTTTGCTTTTCTGTCAACGTTAATATCGCAATCTTTTCTATCTTGGGAGAAGCACACAAGAATCCAACCCATTCATGGAGTGCATTTGTTTAATTAGGCACCCCTAGCTAAGTAGCTATACCTACCCCCAGAAAAAGAAAAATGCCACTTTACAGTATAAACAGTACACAGATGTTTAACAAAGGAAAAGCTTGTGCTTGTGTTTTATTTTATTTTATTCCTTTTTTGTTTAATTAGAGGAGATCAAGAAGGCAAAAACCAGAATAAGCAACAGAAAAACGAAGGAAACTACGAACTCCTTAAATATCCTACCAGAAGAAACTCAGGCAGGCAGCACAGAGGAACTTGAGCAAAGTCGACAGTCATCTAAAGTCCATATTGTCGAAAGCGAAATTCGCTGCCTCCCCTTCAATATGCTCTGCTGGCCTCCCAAGGTATGATCATGTCCTCTGCCAATTTTTTTTTTTTTTTAGTTTAACGTAGGTGTTCGGGTCAGCTTGCGCGCACCTTGACTAATTCCACGGGCCCTGAAGTTAACGACCATGTAAGCCTCTAGTGGCCATCATATGAGCAACCACAAGGTTCGAACCTGAGACCACAGAGGAAACAAACCTCTTGATCTCAAGCTCTTACCACTAGGCCACCACCTAGATGGTTGTCCTCTGCCAATTTTAATTGCTTCAGTTGTAACATCGTACGTGAAGAGGTCAAGCCATAATCCACACTGCTCTCTCTCCTTTCTTATATACTAGGCCTGCTTCAAATAATATTTCGACTTCTTCGGATGATTTCCAGCCTTCCCACAAACAATTTGCTCTAGTAACCCTTATTTGGAACAGAAAACCTAAATTAACCTTTTGTTAACCCGAACCTCGAGAAGATGAAGATATCTCGTGAATGAATATTCAAAGTGTTGAATGCTCAATATATATAAAGTTGAGTGTCGACCAGCCTAGCTCGTCTGGGCCTCGCCAGGTGAGCAACAGCACCTCGCCTGGGCTAGGCAATGCCAACAGCACCTCGCCTGGCTCACCTCGCATGGATTGCCAGGCAGCTCGCCTAGGTCAGCCGGTGCAATTCACCGGAACTAACACGGTTTTTTCTCCTTTAGCCCAATTTTTCTCTTCATTATTTTACATAAATTCTTTTATAAAAATATTCATCCTATGATAATATTTTTTAAATGGACCTACAAATATTATACGTGGAAGTGATAGACAAAGAACGACTCTCGAGCTATGAAAATAAAGTGTTATTATCACCTGAGGCAACATAATTAAGCTAATGCCACTAACAAATAAAATGATATATTTTTTTATGGTTAATGGAAGATAAAATATAACCCTAAAGTTATATTAGCGTCATTTATGCCAGATAAAGCGGTGGGTGACCATCTAGCTGCCAATTATCATAATTAACATCCATTAGTGTAAGTTTTAATCAGAGATCCTTCCACTAAGAACATACATTATATAAAACAAGAGAAAGAGACATTCATTTTCTTCACAAATATTTTTTTATCTTTTTTACCTGCTTAACACTCGAACAAAGAAACTCAAACTAATGATTTAAGCATCAAAGAGTTTATTTTACAGGTAACACTTATCAAAAAAATACAGTTTAATCTATTATCAGCCATGGAAAAGTCCAAGGAATTATTTGAAGTTTTTCCCGACTTCATTAGTAGTGTCATTTGTGGAAGACTAAATAAAAGCGTTGTTTGTTTCTTATCCAAACCTTTCTCATCCCTCATTGGTACTTGATTTGAAATTTTCATGTTTGACAACATGAAAACTCTAAGATAGGAGAGAGTTATAACCTCACAGGAACCCTATTTCCCTTTGGTCTCCAACAATTATCTTAGCAAATATAGATGATAAATGATGTTGTTAACACCATTAAACAACATATTTGAACCCTTTAATCTCCACAACATCAAACTACCTTGCAAGCATCATTAGGTGCATAAAAAAAATTATAGTTTCAGGAATAAGCTGGATAAAAAAAAAATACCAAATAGGCACTATACTCCAACTCTCTAAATGAAACAGCACTCCCCAACAAGCCACAAGCATGACTATCTCCATTAATCTTCTTAATTTGAGTATTCTCATTCACATGCTTTTCATCGTAAAAAACCTAGATACGATGTACATAAGACTACACCAACTACAACTCCTGCACACCATTCCTATCAAGTGGAAGAGTATCTATTTTATCAACGAGTTCTACACACTCACCTCTTCAAAGAATTTATCTTTGTTGAGGTCAATCTAGATAACTATGATGAACTTACGAATCCTATAGAGCACATACAGAATGTGAGAAGCACCCTGTATTTGTTAAAAAAATGATGTCATGTGTGAAATATTTTCCACGACACTTCATAAATTTGCTTGGTATGGTATCACAACCTTGAGCCTAGTTCTATTCTGGGTCTTTATGATCTATTTTTCAAGCTTTATCTCATGTTTCATCACAAATATACTAGCTTAAAAAGGCACAACTAAGCTATTTGTTATCACACAACGTGAGCATGAAAGCATCAGAGCCTATCCCCAGAGATTCAATGAGGAGATGCTTAACATGAAGGATCATCTCGAACCCATTACCACTGAAGCATTGATTAAAAGAGCTTATAATTATTCCTTATGGAAACAGTTGTACACTTTTCCTAATAGAAACCTCTTACGATGAAACAAGCCATGAAAAATCAAATTTGTGTAGAAGAAGCAAGTATCATCAGACAAGAACACCCATGCTTCAAACCACGCAGAGAATCTCCTAGCCTCACATTTATAAAAAAAAACACTAAAAGGTTAATTCGTGATCGTCTGGCATACCTAGAACTCTTGGAAACCTCTTACGATGAAACAAGCCATGAAAAATCAAATTTGTGTAGAAGAAGCAAGTATCATCAGATAAGAACACCCATGCTTCAAACCACGCAGAGAATCTCCTAGCTTCACATTTATAAAAAAACACTAAAAGGTTAATTCGTGATCGTCTGGCATACCTAGAACTCTTGACTACAACTCTAGTTACCACATGTACTAAGGTCCTTGTTATTATCGAGGGAAAAGATTTTGTGTAATATCTTTATTCTATAAAAAGTGACTCGAACAATAGAAAACCCAATAAATTGTGTTTTTTTTCACCATGATCATGGGTATGATACTGAAGACTGTCATGCACTCTAAAAAAAGATAAAAAGACTAGTCGCCAATAGTTATCTGCAATAGTTTATATAAAAAAACTAAATCAGAAGAAGAAAGGATGGAAGTTGGTACACACCACAAAAACCTACCAGAAATCATGTAATTTATGTTTTTATTTCCATGGCTTTTCAATAAAAGTAATGATATATTTTTTTTTTATCTTCAACGTAGTTCAAAGTGAGCTCCACGTCTCATGGTTAGTCTCATCATGGTCTCCATCATAGCTTCACATGAGCTTCATAGTCTCAAACGTCGCTCTATGTTTTTTTAACATAACTCTATCAACTCTACATCCAATGATCTTCAACATAACTCCAATATAACCTCACATGAGCTCCACGTCTCCAATGTCTCTAACACAACTCTATGTCTTCATATAAAAAAAATCACATGACTTCATAAATAATCCAAATTGTTAAAATTACAAGTGCTAAGGTTTTTATATGATGAAAATTATCATTTTATTTTATGTATGTGAAAAAGTTATCACCTGCACTTGCACTCGCAATACCTCTATAGTTGTCACCTGATGTGACTAAGTATATCTCTCTCATGAGCACAATGCATTTATTTTTATTTTCACCTATTTTGTTGCTCACTTTTGAAATTTAAAGTCACGCGAGCATTAAACTTTTGAAATTTGAAGTTAGCAACACCTTGTTTGGGCCTTTAGGCGAGGTGAACATCATCTTATTTGGGTCAATCAGGAGAGCAACCTGGGGTTAGCCCGAGCAATTCAGCTGACCCAACTCAAAAGTGAGCATTATATACATCCTAATTTTTTTCCTTTAGCCTAATTTTTCTCTTTATTATTTTACATGAATTCTTCTATAAAAATATACATCCTATGATAATTTGTTTTTAAACGGACCGACATTTATTCATGAAAGTGGAAGACAAAGAACCACTATACGAGCTATGAAAACAAAGTGTTGTTATCACCTATGAGTCACCATAATTAAGCTTGTGCTACTAACAAAAAACATGGTACCTTTTTTTTATGGTCAATAGAAGATAAAACATCACCCTACAGTTATATCAATGTCATTTACATTAGATAAATCACCACCTCCCCCTACCTAGGAGATAAAAAGCCACAATAATGGATGATCACCTTTCAGCTACCCTAATTAACATCCATTACTGTAAGTTTTAATAAGAGGTCTTTCCTTCAAGATCAGACAATATCTAGAACAAGAGAAATGGACATTCATTTTTCTTCTTGAAATATCTTTTACTTGCTTGACACTTGAACAAACAAACTCAAATTAACTTAAGCATCAAAGAGTTTGCTTTGCAGGTAACACCCACCATAAAAATACAGCCCAATCTATTATTAGTTGTGGAAAAGCCCAGTGAATTATTTGAGGTTTTTTCTGACTTCATCACAAGGTAAAAAAAATGTATACATTCAATGGAATAAACATTAAGTATTCAATTACAACATATCAAACATATAGAAATTCTAAAAGATAGAAGTAAGTTGCGATGGAAAAGTTGGATAAGGATATTATACTTCTAAAAATACTATGCACTTTAAAATGTTTTCACATCTTTTGTTTGATTATAAGGAGAAAGTGCCTCTCATGAGGTTAAAAAAATGCACAAAATCAAGTTCTTTTTAAGGTTAATGGATAAATCAGGAGATTGAGTTTATTAGATCTAGATTTCACAAATACTTTTAAAACAATTCATCTTTATAGTTAGTGAAGACCCTTTAATTATTAAGTTAATAAAGGAATAAGATTTTTAGAGCCAAGATAGAGTGTATATGACGCAACCTATATCATTAAGGTTTCTCAAGCCCTAAAAATTACAGTCTTGAAATCTAGAGGAAAAAAAACTAGAGTTCTCAAACCTTAAAATTATAGCCCTTAACTATAGATGGAAATTATAGAGAAACCTTATATGTTCAAAAAGGTCTTTAAATTATAAATATCTTGAAAACAAATCAGGTTAATTGTTTATATGGAAGGAAAAAACCAACCTAACAAAAAAATATCAAAACTAAGTAGAAAAAGTTATTAGACTTTGAAAATAACTAGAAAAATTATTAAAACAACAAATAATAGCATATTATAAGTCTAATTTAAGATCCTTCTTAACCTCAGCTAGTTATAGTCAATTAACTCCCTATAGATTAGGCCCGCTGAACCACATGACTGAATTTGAGCCCGATCCAATGGTCAAATTAAAAGTTATTATTGTTGTTATTAGACTGTATATTTGACATGTCTAGTTTTCATCATAGGCTTTGCCTTGTCTATTTGGTCCATAAACGCATCCACAAGATATTTCACATCACTATATGTGTGTTTTGTAAAGAAGATATAAAAAAGAGATTATTAGAATTTGAAAAAGAAAAGAATATGAATTGAAAGATTGGAAGCCTTAACCCAGTAACTCATGGACATTAATGTAGTTATGAGTCACACCAACTTCCATAGAAATAAGACAAGGAGGTAAACGTTGTAGCACATATCTTAGAGATAATTATTTAGGATAATAGCCTTTAAAAATGAGTGGTTCACTATTAAACGGAAAAGGATGATGTCACGAGGCATCCACTAGCTATGAATATGTCATAACATCATTCTATGGGTATAATTATGCTAGGAGAATATGTGAGCATTCAATGCTTAGTACAAACTATACAAAAGGCAGGTAGAGTGGTTAGATGCTACTTGAGTTGAACTATTTGTGTTGAAATATGTTTGTTTGGTCTGAGCTTATGAATTTAAGGAATCAGAACTATCGTTCTACACAAGATGTTGTTATGTTGAGCTCTATAAATACCCTAAATTCTATCTAGAGATGGATGTTGTGGACATGTTGGGTCAACCAGAGCTTCTAGAGAGTTAACATTTCCCTTAAGAGTTCAATGAAGAAATGAATTGCATGATATGCTTGGGCAAAACAAAGATGATTTGCCCTTCGACTCTAAATACTCGAAGGAACTTCAAGACTTATTCGAGCATTAGGCTTGAATGTTTTGTGAGCCTTGCATCATGTTAACTATGCCTCATGAGTGTAAATCCTGACCAATGCATCACCATGTAACAATATCCATTTGATTGATTTCATGTTGGCAAATGAGTAGGCCATACATCAACAACATACACAAACATATATATCGTCCATTATCATATATATATATAGCGCAAAAATAATCAGTGAGCCAGAATGCCTCATTATTAGATAACATCAATCATTCACAATATAGCACCCATGAGAAGTATTTGCTGCTGCAAAAATAATGAAGCCAAGAAAATGTAAAGCTGCCTTTTCTCGCAACAACGTGTGCTCATCAACATGAAAATTTACTTTGGAGATAATTGTGGAGCAGAAGTTTAGGCTTCCCCAGTAGCCAAGTGTAGGTCTCCAGTCTCCCACCATTAATTCCAAAAGAACCCTAGTTTTCCAATTTTCACAGGGTGTATTTTCTTTAAAAAAAAACTAGTTTTTAGGAGAATGGAAGAACTTAAATATGATCAGTAGCTCATCCCCTTGGCAAGCTAGCTATATAAGCAAACATCTTCATGGATTCTATGCTGATCACAGTGTGTGTGAGAGAGAGAGGGAGTGGGGGAGAGATAACATAGTAATATATATAATAATATAAAGCTGATTATAATGTTATTAATTTCATTAAAACAATTATTACTACAATGTCACTATTCGGCATTTGATACCAGTACAAAGCTAAACTCAGCATGTTCATACACATATATAACATGCACATCCTAAAATACCTCAGATTTTCCTCACCAATGAGCTCAAAAAGCCTCTCATATCCATAATCCCAATTATATAGGTAGGTAATTATGCAGCGGGTGCTACATCCACGCCATCATCGTCATCGTCGCCATCCCCCTCACGTTGTTCACAAGCATAGGGGCTGATAACAAACTGGTTTAGGGGGGTAACCAGCTTGAAAACCCCAGGTTTCTTGCTATCAACAATCACCATTGGAGAGATATTGAAGAAAGAACCAAAGGCAATTTGGTAATGCTAGGGAAAAAAAAAGGAAGAAGAAATTTTGCGACCTGTAAAGCTAGTGTACAGTGTACTGTCCTATTTATAGCTTGGAATGGTGCCGCTATCATCAAGAAATGCACTCGTAATCTTGTTCTTCTTTTTCTTTGCCCTTTCCCTTTCATACCTTGCAAAGCGAAAAAGGAGTGACTTGGTTAGCTTGGATTCCATTCATTTTGCCTAAATGGCATATAGGACCCTATTACCTGAGTTCGACTTATGTCTTTCACGATCGGCACGTGGTTGACAATAGACATGGCACACTCTGAAGTTCCATGGTCTCGTGTTTTCATCTGCCAAGCTGGCTTTGAATGGTCATTAGGAATATCAGAACTCTTGGCCCCAGAGAGGAGCTTGGACTGTTCACGCTCAAAACTCTTCGTATCTACTGATCGATCAAGCGGAGTCCGTTAGCAGCTGGTGACGACTATTCACCAAAATGTTTGATCTTTATTCCATATTTTCCGGCAGGGGCCGAAATTCTTCCTTTGGCGATCATCAACTATATTTTGATTTGAACCCCGTGTGTGTGTGGGTGTGTGATATATATATTTGATAAGTCAATAGATCATCGTAAATAAAACAACAATTCGGAAGCCAAACTGGCAAAAAAGAGTATGTGAATTGAAGCTACCACAGCAAAAGCGGCAGCAACAGAGACAACAAAATCATGTAAGCCAAAAGAGAAGCATGCATGAGCAAATCCATGGAAAGAAAAAGGGAGGGCTTACTGCCTAAGAAAACATCGAAGGAACTGGATATAGCACATACGGGAAGCAAAAGTCACCAGGATCGATAGCAGAGAAAAACCAGACAGAAGACTGAAGCTCCTTTGCCACCCCATGTATAATATTATTTGCGCCTCTCTTGTGAATAAGTATGTCGAAATACTAAAATAGGAAGATTTTTAAATGCAAGTGTTTGACTAATTACCAACGAGTTCCAAGCCAAACCACTAATTTAATCAAAGATTCCAGTCAAATTCATGGGAATTTTTTTTTTTTTTGATGTAGATAATTTATTTATAAAAATTGCCTTGCTTATTGTCTTTGAGTTCGAACCTAAAATATTTTCATTTATCATTAAAGTCAACTACTTAAAGATATCCAAATATTGTTCCATCAGTCTTATAAATTTTATTAATCTATACTGTTAGAAAGTGGTATTATAAGTTCTATTATTGTTTTTATACTAGAATGAGTATCTCTCGTTCCTACTTGGGCACTTTGTGCAGCTGTTTTTGGGGATACTAACTAATAGGGAGTGTTTTTTTTTATTAATTAAGGTCCTAATTGCATATTTGTAAGTATAAGGACCAAATTGTATTTAAAGCTTACGTGAATATCTGAAGACGGCAAGGGCAAAACTGCAATAAAAAGATGGTGTGCTGGCGCAGCCAAGTTACATAGAGTAAAGGGTGGGTGATGAAACCTAAACACAGGGGTTTCCGAATAATTTACTCTCGATTTTATGAGATATCGAGAAAAAAAAGGTATAATTAAGTACTTTTTTGACATTGAACTTGAAAAATGCTGCGCCAATAAATGCATCCTTTTATAGAGGGTACATAACTATAGTTACACAATCTTGCAAGTATATGATTTAAATTATAGTAATTGAACCTAATTTATATATGATTTACATATCTCGAGTTATACTTGGTGTTAATTTGAGTTAAATTAAAAAAATCAAAACATTGTTTTTTTAAAAAAAATTCAACATATTTTAATTGTATAATTTTTAAACCCGGCTCAGTCCAAGGTCCGGGTTCTGGGTTTTGACCGGGTCACCCGGGTCAATTCTTTTTTTTTTAAATCAAAACGACGTCGTTTCAGTAAAAAGAACAAAAATCAACAGGTTGCAACCGGGTTTTTGACCGGGTCGCATGGTCACCCCGAGTTTTGTCTTTCTTTATTTTTTTTAAACCCGACCCAGTTCCAGCCCCGGTCGGCCCGGTTCCGGATCGACCCACCGGACCGGGTTTCAAAACTATCGGTTAACATGATCATGAATTAACTTGAATTTTTTTTACCTGAACACAAGATTAATTCCTTTTATTTTTTATTTTTTAAAAAACCCAACATTTCAAATTTACTTACCTTACCGGGTAGACGCTAGACTGATACAGGTTTCATAACAGTGATTTGAATTAATTTCCTGCATTTTCTTAACTAAATTTAAATTTAGCTGGAATATAGAACAGCACACATTTTTGTATTTGTATCCCCCAAAATACTGTCATGAAGCCCCTATTTTCCTCAAGTTCTATGTTTTCAGTGCCTTTGACTTTATATTTAATTTTTCCCAAAAAAAAAAACACTTTCTGTCTAAGCTTGGGCGCTTCTGGTATCAGCTTGGCCAAATTATACTCCTTCAAAACATCGTGAATTCACAGGCTGGCCATATCAACATTCTCTGGCAGATTTAAGTTAACAACATGGCATACTACATCAATGATTTACTCGATATCCAGCACGTAAATTTGCTAGGACAGCTACCAAATTCACTGATACATCACTAAGTGAATCTATTCGTGCTTCTTTCCCTTGAATTTTCCTTTGGGGATCTTACTGAGGAATCCGGCATCAAGCTTACGGTAGTTATATTGGAGCTGATCCAATGCCATGTGCACAAAGTCGTCAACTTCATCATCATATCTCTCATACAGGACTGGCAATGTATGGGCAGCGACAAAACCTTGAGAAGAACAACAGAGTTTTCAAAATCATACATATCACAAAACTCATTCATCATCTGCTATTTGTAAAGGAAAGAAAGTAAAATACAAAAGATAAACTGAAAAAGGGAAACCGAAATCAGATTAAGCTTGTTATGGACAAAAGCATGCAAAAGTTATCAAACAACTTTCTTTCTTTATTCCCCCAATGAATTTAAAGAAATACTTGTCCTGGGCAGCAGAGATGATTATATAGCTTGTCTTCTACCCTTTTTATTTAAGGAATATAAACATTTAAATGAAAAATGACACAAAATTCATCATTGATCACAACTGCAGAGCTTGGAATCGTCATCAGTAGATGGCAATTGGAAACTCACCAATATATATAACAGTTAGAAAGTTGCACCAGCTCCCAATAATTGCAGCAACCAACAAGCTTGCTACAACCTGCAAGAATTTTGCGTGAACCAATAAATCCTCTTATTAGAATGGCAGATGCATAATAAAATTATTATTCAATCATCATTGATCTATCGCAACTTAGTAAACCATATCCTTCGGATCACACAGTTCCATGTCTTTTCCATGATTTGACCAGAATTTTTGCAAAAAAATGAATTTTTTCCCACTTGACGTCATAATGCTGGTAGAGTACTATTTTAATCACAAAGAATATCTTCAAATAAGGATCTCCAGAACTAATCTAATGAACTGGCAACTACAAAATATAAATTGAAAAAAGACTATATATTTTGTTAAATGCATCATCACATAAGGGAGTATCACCTAAAATAAAGAATGGAGAATGTGATTGAAAAAAAAAGGTGTTAAGTAAAGCAATCAAAACCTCAACTAATCCTCTGTTTTGGAATTTCTGGCAAACATGTGATGGGATGGTTATATGAATAATTTGGAGGGAAAATGCTGGCTTGATGGAAAATGTTAACAAAATATTCCAAATGATGATCAGCATAACAGATTGTTTGGATTTGAAAAACCACTGAAATTATACCACATACTTCCGGATTCACATCACCATCTACATTAAGATTTTAAATTCCTTGTTTCTTGCAAGAAGGTTCACAGTGAGAACATTCCCAAACTTTCCTAGGAATGTTCTTTGATTTACCTAGCAAATGAATAAAGTGACATTAATTATTGACAGCCATTCAGTTTACAGCATATAAGGAATCGGATGAAGATTCTCTTTGAATTTAAAATCCAAAAGGCAATTGCACAAAAGCTTTTAAGCCATGTTCTAGAGTTCATAACAGTTAGAACACATCTCCTGGTTATTGATTGACATCCCAAATCCCTAACAGTGTTATGAAACAGTGGAGCCTGAAACATAAACAGAATCCATCTCTATGTATTTGTAACGCATGGATTTGTATGAATATTTTAACAATATGTGCTAGAAAAGTTTAGATGGTTGAAGAATCAAGAACTGTTGTTTGGTTTGCAATATGCGCTGAAGGAAACATTATCACAAAAAAAACACAGTTAAGACCTACCACAAGAAACTTTTTCAAGTTTCCTCCACATGACACATCCTGAAGAAACTGCAAATCACGGTTAACCTCAGAACCAATTGATCTGCCGATGCTGACAAATATATCTTTAGGTAGTACAAGGCGGGGGACCTGAGATGGAGCCCTGTGACAAAGAAAAGTCATTGTGAAACAGAAAATATAATCACATATTACTGGCACGAACACAACAAGCAGCAAGATGAGAAAACACTTAACTTACCTGTTGATTAGGCCTGAAGCATTTGTCCAAACAAATTGAGCAAGCATACCGAGAACCACAGCATAGCATACAAGAGACAAGAAATTGTAATTAAGCAATTCAAAGAGCACCCAGATGGCTGTTGCCCCAATTAAAACACCAGCTGAGATCTTCTTGTTCCTCCATAAGAGAACATCGGCAGCTGCATGATTCATGGTGAAAGTGAGAAATTGAGCACCAAAGCAATAAGGATTTATTGAACACAAATGCAGAGAAACAGGGAGAGCCGGCCCTACATTTTCCACCTCCCAAAAGATGGTGGATAGGCTTCTGTCGCCCAAATAGACGATTGAGACGAGAAGTGACAGATTTGTTTTCTTCCTCAAAAAATGACACAGATTTCTTCTTTGGAACAGTTTCAGCAAAAGTTTCTACTAGATTGTTGATAAGTTTTTCCGCTGTTATTTTCTCAGGCATGATTGCAATCTTCAAGAGAAATACAAATTATAGTAAAAAAAAAAATTAGCAAAAAGGATACTTCAAAACAAATTCAACTAGCACGTAATAACAAAAAACAAAGCCACAATAATTCAGTTACAAGTAAGAGCATCATAAAGATCTGTGGATAAATTGTTCGAAAGGGGAGGCGACTATTTGTCACCAAACAAGCACATCCCTACTAAAAAGGAATAAAGTTGAGTCTCATTCCAAGTTCAGGAGCAACAATCCAAGCACAAGAACAAAAATGAAAGAAGCATGTGCCTGTAAGAAAAAGAAAAAGAAAGAACTCAACCCAGTTGATAGAAGATCAGTAGTAAAGTCAGCTAAGAATCTGTATCATCCAAAAAATGGCATCTCTCACGGTATCAGCCATGGATCCTCAATTTTCTTGCAGGTAAATGCCATTAAAATTCATTTCTCAAACTTGAGTACACCCGGTTAACATATATTTAGAGATAAACACAAATTTCCCCAACAAGCATTCAACAAAAGGAGCAGTAATTACAAGTTAAAGAACAGCCCAATTGAAAAGAAAGAAATCTAATACCACTACTAGTTAGCAAAAACTTCAACAGGCAGTAAAGCCATAAAAGAAGTGATCAAATTGAGAGAAGCTAGGAAATAAAGAACACTAACCAGAGTCTGGATTTCTTGTTGAGGTTAGACAAGATAGATAGCAGTAGCACTCAACAACGAATGGGTTTTTTACTTTTTATTTATGTAATTGTTGCTGCGTACGGGAGATTGGAATTAATAACAGGTCAACCTCACCAGCCCGTCTCTCTGATTAAATATGGCGAATAGTGGTAGTATTATTATGATTCTGCTTCTGATTTTTGCTTGTTTAGTTTAGAGAAAACGGGAGTGGGGAGGGTGAGGGAGAGATAATACTGGCGCGCGCCTGCCCGACAGCCATCTAGCTTTAGGTTTATTTTAATTTAACACTTCGGTTCAACCATGTTTTAAATATTTTTTTATTTTTAAATTAATTAATTAATTATATATATATATATATATTATTCTAATATATTTTTAAATAAAAAATATTTTTTAAAAAATAACTTGTAATGCACTCCCGAACAAATTATTAACGAAATGGTAATGGCTTGTCTTTTTCTTACTTCCTGTTTTGGTTTTTATTTTATTTTAATATACATTTTACATTGGTTGGTTGGTAGCTAGACACCAAAAGTATCCTAGGAAGCTTTTCTTTATATATAATTATATATAAAAGGTTTTTTTTTTTAACATAATGATAATTGCATTAATAAAACTCAATTAGAAGTGGACAGTCCAGCTTTAAAGGTTTGTTTAAAATATTTTTTATTTAAAAATATATTAAAATAATATTTTTTTATTTTTTAAAATATTTTTTATATCAATGCATTAAAACGATCCAAAAACACTAAAAAAAATAATTTTAAATAAAAAAAATTAAATTTTTTTTAAAAACACATGTTAGACCGCGTTTTCAAACGAGACCTAAGTGAATAAATCCAAGTAGAATTAGGTGAAAAAAAAAAAAACAATAGCTAATAAAAATTTGTGATTAAGTGATAAGCTAGCACAAAAGCTAAGAATTAAGTGGTTTTTTAGAGTAAAAAATGTTTTTTTTCTTAATCTCTTTTTTAACCCAAAACAATTCACTTATTACGTGAGCTTTGCAGCAGCTCTTTTGCCTTCTTCCTTTTCTTTACGGCTTTCTTTACTCATTTATTACGTGAGCTTTGCAGTAGCTCTTTTGCATTCTTCTTTTTCTTTACGGCTTTCTTTACCTCTATTTCTCTTTTATTCTAGAGTACGATTTCTAGTATTTTATAGAAAGATATTAATTCTTTTCTTTTTTTTCAAGTTTGTTAATTCATTTATTTTGTTTGTATCAAGTGATAATTAGTAATAAAGTATTAAGAATAAATATTGATAACATCGTTATTTGCATTTATTTTAAGTATTTTAGCAAGGAATTTCTCTTAACATTCAATCTGTTTATACATTCTTTGTTCTTAAAACTGAAATTTTAATCAAGAGTTTATGCTAATTTTCCTAAGTTTATGTAATCAAGAGTTCTTTAGTTTTATATTCATGCTAATTACTTCTAGTTAAATTAAACATCATCAACAAAAGTTTGTGAAGAAATATTAATTTTTTAAATGGGTGAAAAAAGGAAGGGTGGGCTTCTTTCTTTCAAGCTTTCAATTTCAATCTCCCTTCATTCTGAAAAAAATAAATAAAAATTCTCCTGGCAGAATTATAAGAGATAGTACACAGATATTTACTAATTAATTCCTGATTTATTTCAACAATATTTAATAATTTAAAACAATCCCAGACTTTATGCAAAGATAAGATTTTCCCTGTTAACGCCTTTTTATTATTATTATTTGGGAGTGTGGTCGCGCTTGTTTTTTAAAGTGTTTTTCGTGCCGAAATGAATCAAAATGATGTTTTTTTATTTTTTTAAATTATTTTTGAGATCAGCGCATCAAAACGATCCAAAACATATATAAAAAAATAATTTTTAACAAATTTTTTTTAAAAAAACACGAATACAACCGCGTTTCCAAACACTTACCATCTAATCTTATCTAGTTTCATTCTCTATTATCCTTTTTTTTTCTTCTCTGCTTTATTGCTTTCAAGAAAAGGTAGTGCCAGTGATATTTTTTTTTTATTATTTCTGGAAAGTTTATTTTAGTATATTTTATCTTTATCAGTTTACTTAAAGGAAAAAAAAAGTTTTATAAGTCGGTTACCAATAGGTCCAATGCCTTATGTAAAAGTTGGGTTGAGCAAAATGCCATAATAAATGCTGAAAAAAACATTAAAAAAATATTGATTTAATATTTTTTTTTTAAAATGTTTGATATTTAAAAAGTAAAATAAAAAGTAGAAGTTTATTATATGTGTGTGTGTGTGTGTGATCTTGACCTGTCTACATCTTATCCCTGTCTCCGAGTCAATTGATACAGAAATCAATAAAATAGGTCAACTGGTCACGGTCAACAATTATCATCAAATAAGCGGTTAGAGAAGTGCTAATCTGAACCTTCTAAAAATATGAGTACCCAGTTGAACTATTTTTGAGACCTTCTGTCTCCATGCATTGGCTTATTAATCACTCGCTCGCCGTGATTCCTGCCCCCAGATCACGTTGATGGTGACCGAACGGCGAGAATCCCGACAGTGAGGTTGCTAGGATTTATAGAAAAGTTCAATTCGGTCCCTATTTTCTTCAAAAATGCAAATCGATCCACTTCCAACGACCTAAATCATGGAAGTTGCTACTGGGACCAATTGACATTTTATTTAGGGTATCACTCTCTCGAGATGCTTTTGGAGTCTTAGCTTTCAATACTTTAAATTATGGGGGCATTGCTGGATTTGGAAGAAAAGCAAAGAGGACATGGACAAAATACGAGTGAAAGGCACTTTGTTTCTATCCACGTGTGTTGTCTCTGACGCGGGTCGTGTGGACCGCCATCATACACGCTATAAATAAACAAGTTAAAACTAACGGTCCCAACTCCCAACCACCAAGCCGAGCAAGGGAGAGGGGTGGCATAGGCATGTGTTTATGCTTCAAAACGACACAAACTATCGCGTATCATGAATCCTTTGTATAGCATAATTATTCAGTATCGCCTTGTATTACTGGGTTGTTACTTGGAATAACCCACCTCCAAAAACCTAGAACGAGCTCTTAGATCTTAGTGGACTGTACATGCTATTTGAGCCGAAACTTTGTTTACAGTATAAAAAAAATTAAATTGTCTGGGGGTTGATTCGATGTGATCCGGTTAACTTGAAGGGTTTAGAGGTAATCTGAACAACGTTAAAAACATAGTTTAACTAAAAACAATTCAAGACTACATATTTTAAGAAAAAATATTGTGGCGAAAACATATTGGATCGATCAGGATTAACTCGGGTTAACTTGCTAAATCAAAGACTCGGATTATGAGATCAAAATAATCTCATAAAAAGCAAATCAAAACCAAATATAAAACTCAATTCTCGATTAAATTAATGTTAAATAATGAAATTGAAAAAATCAATTAAAAAAAGAGAGAAAAAAACAAACAACTCGAGTAAACTCGGGTTAACTTATCAAAGTTGCAACCCAGATTATGTGACCGAAATAACTCCATAGAAAATAAAACAAAATAGACTATGAAGCTTAATTTCCAATGAATTTAATGTTAAATGATGAAATTGAAAAAAACATAAGTCAACTTAGGTTAACCTACGATACTTATGACTCAGATAATGAGATAAAGATAACCTTGTAAAAAACAAAAAGTAAATAAAAACACAAAGTCTAATTTCAAATCAACTAAATATTGAATGATATAATTGAAAAAAAAATCAACTTATAAAAACACAAAACCTAATTCCAAATCAACTAAACATTGAAGGATATAATAGAGAAAAAAAATCAACTTAAAAAAACAAAAAAACCTGAGTTAACTAGTGACTCGGGATAAGAAAATCTAATATTAAAGGATGAAATTAAATAAATAAATAAATAAATAAATAATAACCCAAGTCAACTTAGTTTAACTCGCCAAACTCATAACCTGAGTAATAAGGCCGAGCTACTTCATAGAAAGCAAAACAAAAAATAATAATTATGAAGTCTAAATCTAAATCAACTAAATATTGAATAATGAAATTGAAAAAAAAATAACTACAAAAAAACATAAAAAATCCGAGTTAACTCTCTAAATCCATGACCCAGATCACAAGACCGGGATAAGCAAACCTAATGTTAAAAGAAAAAAATTTAAAAAAAAATTTAAATCTTTTTTTTTAAATACAAAGCATTGTTAAAGGGAACAATGTTATACAGGAGGACAACAATGGATTTTCTTTCTCAGTTAGTTTATGCTAGATCGTTGGCTCGTGTTATATCACGAGTTGAATCAACTTTTTTATTAATATAAAAAAAACATTCAGGTATTGTTTATATTTTTATAATAAAAAAATTAAATTGTGTGAAATAGACCAAATATGACTTTATCTGCTTAATATATTTAAAGATAACCTGAGATCCTGGTTTGGACTTACATTCAAGGCATGTCTCTGAGTCTGATAAATAATAAGTCAGGTCCAAACTTAGGTATAAAGATCTGGCTAAAACTTCCAATAGCTTAGCAATTTCTGGGGCAACGACACATTGTTTTTTTTGCACAGACTACTTCTACCATGGATCCTTTTGTTTCTGGGCCTCTGGCCCCTCGTTTAAACAATACTTGTATGTTAGAATTGTTCGATAAAAAGGTATAAAGTCCGCTATCTTGATGGGCTTAGCCCAGGCTTAGAAAAGAGCCGAAATATCCTGGGCTCATTCCAGGCCTGGTTGTGACAGGCCGAAGGTAGAAAATAGAAACGGATCGGATCCCTTCGAAAATTACTTGTAGTGAAGAACCTATCTATATTCCGACGACGAAGCACGATGGACCCCAAAGCCAGAAGAAGTTAAAGTTGGAGTGTTGATTCCAGGTGGCAGCAGTCGGAACCACTACAACCTTATCCGACATCGAAAATCTGATCTCTTCTCATCATACAATATCCAAAACCGTCCAATGGCCTTCATTTATTGCAAGCACAAGCATCCAAACCCGTTTTCTAGACACCACAAAGCCCACCAAACGGAGGTTGAGACACAGAACAAACAACCCCCAAGGTTTTCAGGGAGTGAAAAGCAAAAGAGACCATGGCCTCCACTTCATGCTTCTTGCACCACCATGCACTAACCACTCCTGCTAGATCAACCCCATCATCACAACGCCAAGTGGCTAACCTCAAGCCCACCCAGCTGGCTTGCAGAGCCCAAAAGCAGGCAGTACAGGAGGAGGATAATGGTGCTGTGTCTCGCAGATTGGCTCTCACAGTGCTCATTGGTGCTGCTGCCCTTGGCTCCAAGGTAGCTCCTGCTGATGCTGCCTATGGTGAATCTGGTAATACATACATGCTATGCCCTTATTTATTTCTTGGCTTAACTCTGCTTGTCCTAATCGCTAGTCGTCTTAATTGAAGTAGGACTCTACGGGGGTTCCTGCTTAAAATGGTGGCATCATATATATCTTTGGGGACAATCTCCCCAGCTATGGTTTCTTCCAATACACTTAATAAGTATCCACGAGAATTGATCAAATTTTGTCTTACTGATAAGTTGATATGGTCATTTGCAGCCAATATTTTCGGGAAGCCAAAGACAGACACAGATTTCTTGCCCTACAATGGAGATGGATTCAAGTTGTCAGTTCCATCAAAATGGAATCCAAGCAAGGAGAGAGAGTTCCCTGGTCAGGTTCTTAGATACGAGGACAACTTCGATGCCACCAGCAACGTTTCTGTCATGGTCATCCCAACCGATAAGAAATCCATCACCGACTACGGTTCCCCTGAGGAATTCCTCTCCAAGGTAATGCATAACCCCCTTTCCTAATCTTAATCCAGTAGACTTATATAGGAGTTCAAATCTACGTTGAAGATTTTTTTAATTAATATCAAGCTTTGTTTCAAAACCTGAATTATTTTGGAAAGATGGTAGAATATTGCTGACAAATATTTTGCTCTGGTCACTGCAGGTGGATTTCTTGCTTGGAAAACAATCCTCCTTGTTTGCAACCGCATCTGAGGTACTGTCGAAACAACCGAGAGAGAGAGAGAGAGAGAGAGCATTTCTTGATAACGTTGCAGTATAATTCATTTGATTTCTCATGTTGTTTGTATGAAATGCTAAACAACTTCTCTAGCAGGGCAACAACGGCTGCAATTGTCAGACGTCGAGCTATTTTCTGTTTTTAATCAGCCCACAGTGGCAGTGTATATGCATTCTTATTTGATGTAAATCTGAACTGATCATGCAGGGTGGTTTCGACCCCAATACCGTGGCAACAGCTAACATATTGGAGACATCAACTCCAGTGGTTGGTGGGAAGCAATATTTCTTCTTGTCAGTACTGACAAGGACTGCTGATGGAGATGAAGGTGGCAAGCACCAACTGATCACAGCCACTGTGAAAGATGGCAAGCTTTACATTTGCAAGGCACAAGCTGGAGACAAGAGGTGGTTCAAGGGAGCAAGAAAGTTCGTGGAGAGCACTGCAAGTTCTTTCAGTGTTGCTTAAGAGACTTAACTAAGGAATTGTATGTAAATCATATTTAAATCTATGATGTTTGTTTTGAATTGTTGTCTAGCTCTCCTTTTCGCTAAGATTTTAAAGAGTGCTGATTAAGGGAGTTGGGTGGAGTGTGGTTATGGATATTTACATTTAAAGGACCATGGGTTCAAGAAACTTGATAATGCAAGGTTACGGGTTACCTTTAGTGTTTAAACTTTAAAGCATAGAAATTACTGCCCCAAGACGCTTCACAAAATGCTTCTTGATGGAGAACAAAAACATCAAAAAGTTTTTTCTAACAGAACACATCGAATCATTTCTTGGGGGAAAAAAAACCCTCACACCAATTTACAGGTTCTGTCCAAAAGTTTTCTTTATCAACCAGGGAAAAATAAGACCAGCTATCTAATGCACAAGAACGCTAGGTCGGTTTGATGGATGCCCTTAATAGCCAAAATCTACATTCCTTTAAGGTGGCCTTCTACACCATAACATCAGAGGCATAGTGCCATTAGATATCAATCCCAGATGACTTGAAAACCAATGCAATGAGCTTGAAAACCATTGCAAATTTCTTGCAACAATTTCGGCCAACGAGAATTACAGATGCAAGAGAAACTATATGGCGTACAGGTGAATGGAATCAATACTCCGTCTAATCTGTAACTGTAACACCACCACCCCATCATATAAATAAATGCGTCAACAACATTATTATTTTCTTAGCCTTTTAATAATTAAGGAAAGAAATCATCCAAGGTTAAAAATGATAGGGAATTTATTATCAGAAAGTCGCTGCACAGTTCACATGCTTGTTTGATATGAATGTCTGCTGGAAACAAATTAAAGTATATACATGAAAGCAATGGTCAAGGAAAATGAGTATTTATCTGAAAATATCATGCTTGGGTATCTTTCAACTCCCTCCATTGCAGTAGTGGATGCCATTGCAGTGAGCACTCTTGTGCTTCACCTGCAAGGCATTTACACCCCATATTCGAATGGTACGATCATCACTAGCAGATGCTAACATGTGTGGATTTGCTGGATTCCAGCTCACGCAGTTAACGGCTCCCGAATGACCTGGCAATGCCTCTACAAGCTCTCTTGAGGCTCTATGCCACAAATATATCTGCAGATATAGATAATTTGCACTTCAAAAAGAAATGATAACAGCACTTCAGAATGCCACTAGAATATAAAATTAAATATCCAAAACCAAAGAGTTTCATCTACCCTTGTAATAAACATTCACCTTTCAAACACAACAAGCCTAAATTCATCAAAATGTGCTGAACTTAGTTACCTGCATCCCCTATTTATAAACCAATTGCCCAAAATGACAATAGCATGACAAGCAAAGGCTCTTTTACGAGATGAGATTCCAGAATGTTCCAACAGCTTCTTCTTACATGTGTAATTATAATACCATACAATGAACACAGCATAACCTATGTGGAAACAAATTTCACAATACAACAGAGAACACCATGTGGCTAAATATTTTAAGACTCTTGATTTCTTACTCTAATTTCCATAGAACAATTACCAGTCAAATAATAAGTACTATTAAAAGTATAGTAACAAGAACTCATGCAAAAAGAGGTAGGCCTAATGTCCTTATCGACAAGTCTAACAATTCCCGGAGTGTTTTTCCCTCGGTTATTCATATGAGAGGCTGTTTATGGTAGGATCTTAACTATAAATATTAATATCCTAAAAAAGGCGTAATCCTGATAAATCAGTGTTCTCTGTGCAAGAAAAAAAAACAGCAAAATCCACCAATGGCCTCCTGTTACACATTTATATTCAAAAATAAAACTGAAATGCAAGACATTTTTCCATTCCTTCAGATTTTATTTTATTTTATTTTATTATATTTTGATAATGGATGATTTCTTAATCTTGGCTGGTTACTCATTTTGTTTGTGATTTAGTTTTTAGTGAAGAACGAACTTTTATGATTTCTTAATCTTGGCTGGTTACTCATTTTGTTTGTGATTTAGTTTTTAGTGAAGAACGAACTTTTTCACAAGTATGTTTTTATCCATATAAAGGAATGTTATTCTATGAAAAAAAAAATGATAGGGACATTTGATAAATTTATAAAAACGCATGAGTATATACAAATACCTGTAACTCTCCATGCGCATCTGAGCTATTTCTAAAGGTTTTTGGTCACAAAACTGTCAATGTAATTTCCATTTTTTCCCTCCAAAAAGAACAGGATGGAATAGTATACATGTATGGCAAATTGTTGATATAATAATATGCAGAAACATCACAGGACATGTACACCAAAACAAAAGCCTTGTAAGCTTTTTCTGGGGTTGAAAGTGTTGTTTATGAAAAGTAGATTTCTCTAAATTATTCTCTGGGTTATCAATTAGAACTAGTCAGTATACATTATGATTTTTATGCATGGTTAAAGGGGCAGGATAAATAATTTCAGTGTCATACAAATTTAAAAGAAAGTACAGTATGGGCAATCCTATGGCTGTGATCTACATGAGATCTCAACTGCTTAGGAACAAACTACACGATCAGTTACCTAAGAAATGTACAAAAAACTTGACCTTCTTAAAAAAGGCAAGAGCTAACATGCAATATTTGATTCAAATAATGCCCTTCTCTTGATTGACCTAACCAGATCATTACCAAACACCTTTCGAGATAAAATGGGTTAAAGAAGAATAGAAAAGGAAATATTCCCACACAAAAGTTTATGGTTTACGCACAAATAGATGAACAAAACATCTGAATTTCTTGTATACCTTTTGAACTTAAAGAAAAAGATGCACAAGGAAAAGTAATCAAATAGATGAACAAAACCTCTGAATTTCTTGTATACCTTTGAACTTAAAGAAAAAGAAAGCTACCAAAAAATCCATACCTGAGAGTCCTCACTACCACTGGCAATAAAAGCTTGTTCATGTCCCCCAAAACACGATCTAATAACAAACCGAGTACGCTTATGGCCCTTGTATGTGGCAACAAGCCTGATATCACCATCTATATTCCAAAGATGGATTTCCTGGTTCAGAAGATTAACCAGCAAGAACCTATTATCCCTTGATAATGAGAACGAAGTTATTGCTTGATCCTCTTCAATCACTCTCTCAACTTTAGCTTCTCTATCAAGTAATAGTAGTGCAGTTCCTCTACACATACTTATAATCTGCTTCCCATCACTCGTTATCTCTAAATCAGAAATCTTCAGAGTTCGCTGCCCTTTCCAACATTCTACCTCTTTCCCATCCAATTCCCACATGCAGATGCTCTTATCATTGATGCCAGAAAATATCCATTTTCCATCTGGAAACCATCCACATGACACCAGGCCAAGGCCCACTTTCTCATAAACCTGAAGGCATTCACCAGAAGAAACATCCCAGCGCCTGACAACCTCCTCCACCCCACAAGTGAGAAGCTGATGGTCATCAGGACTCCAAGAAACAGAGGAGACAGGTTTTTGGTGACCAGATAATCTATGCTTCAAAGAAACTCCACCATTTACATCAATCTGGAAAACATGACAAATTAATTGGCACATATAAAATTGTTTCATAAGCAGAATGACATAGATGCATATGGGCCTTTAGCAGTCCCTTGTTCTTTGGATAAATCAATGGTTGTTGAGAGAGTTGCACATAGTATACAAGGCATACCCTGTGAAGCTTAGAAATAGTAATGGGAATTAATATTTGATTATTTAAGAATTTTAATAGTGTATGATTACTATGGATGCATAAACAGAGTGATCAGTTTTTTCTGACATCATATGAAAAACCTATTACTGAATATCCCAGGCAGAATGTTGCAAACAAAACCAAATAAAATATGGGAGAAGGGACATGAAAATACAATTGAATAACAGCATAAAATACTAAAAATAAATGATTATACCTCCCATATGATTGCTGATTGATCGCTAGAGGATGAAGCTAAGTATTTCCCATTATGTGAAAATTGTAAGAACCAGACTTCATCTGAATGTGCTTCTAATATCTGTTCCAGTGGGAATAAAAGAAAGACTCAATCTAGTGCTGCCAGTAATACATTGAAAGCCAATTGAAAGCAACTGAAAATGAAAAGGAGTGGTCTGCCCATCGAAATAAAATCTAAAGCAAAAACAAAACAGGAGGAATATAGAATAAAAGAAAATCATCAGTTCACAATCCTTATGAGCAGACAAGCATGCTCTTCATTCACAAAAGAAATAGCCATCAGGCTAACATTTTAATGCTATTAAGACTAGTATAGGGTACATCAGCCTCTACATACCGAGTATACCACATATATTATACTCTTCAGAACAAGGTGGAAGAACAAAAGAACTAACAAAGAAGAATCTGGCAGGTGTAAGGACAAAGGCATGAAGAGTAGACCAAGGACAAAGGCATTAAAAAAATCTAACATGGGGACTGAATCAAGAAATACCTACACAATGTGGTTATCTTATGAAATCCTTGTAGAAGAAGAAAGGGGTCATAAAATGAACTTCATGGAAGATAGAAGTTCAAGTATCTTCCTAGCAGAATTCCCCTCAAAATAACTTCTAAAACTTGCTAGGAAGCACTTTTCTCTAAGCTAAACAGGGATTAGTTAGTTCGATGAAGAAATTATTACAAATTCAGGCACTTTTCTCTAATAAGACATTGAACTTTCAGGATTTTCAGTTCCACAAAAATATATATATTTTTTACGAATGTCACTAAAAATAAGTTTTAAATCTAACCAAGAAGCACTTATTTCAAACTTGAATAGGATTACTAAAAACATACAAATTAATCGCATTAATCAAACTATCCCTCTTTACTTTCCCAATAAAAAGATGACGTGACAGATTTATTCAACTTTGATTACTCTTCTGACCCCACAATTTTTTTACAGTTTGACATTAAGAAGATAATAGCTCTGCATAACTAAAATTTGTTCAAACCACGCAAAAACTAACAGTTAACGAAGAAAAACTCTGCAGCATGGAATACAATCTTAAGCCAAAGAATGAAATAGCAAAAGACCTCCATATAAAGCTACTGTTCCCAATCATGAAAATATGCCTTAACCTGCAAAGTTCGAGAAGGAATCTGATCTCTTCCACACTGATGATCCGAGTATAAAGACATTTCTTTATCCAATAAGTTGTGAAAGATGCAAGCATCTTTTTGTAAGGTAAGAGCCTGTTCAACTAAATGTTCCAATCTGTTTTCAGGTATTATAACTCTTGGGGGAAGCAGTTTCTGCAGTTCCTCCAGCAGCTTGGTCCGAGACTTTGTCCTTCCATAGCCCTGATTCGAAGACCCATCTGAATCACAATGTGTAGGAAATACAATGCAGGAGGAAAGCTCCCGAACTCGACAATTGTTAATGGAGAGAGGAGTAATCTCAGTCCTCAAGGTCTTCAAAGCTTCCATAATTTTGTCCCCATCCAAAAGTTCAAAAAATTTCTGCTCCAATATCAGAAAAGATGCTGACTTGACAATGCTTTCATCCTTTAGACCAATTTTATGTAATGTGGCTACACTTTCATCCCAACTGCCATCGAGAATTTGCTGTGTAAATATATCTACTGAAGATGAATACAATGGTATCCCTGACTCTTCCTCTAAACGCGCATAACTCTTCTTATATCCAAGAGAATATAATGCCTTGGCTATTATTCTGACAAATTCAACTCTTTTAATAACTCCTTTTGAACCAAGAACCTCTTCATCCCCTTCAGATTGTAGGGGACGAGCCATCAAATCCCTAGAAGATCCAACTATGGGTTCTGTTAAAGATGAACCGTTGGAAAGACCTGTCAACCTTCCGGAGGCTAATTTCAGGCGTTTTAAGGCTGGTTCATCATCGTCTACACCTCCCATGAAATGTGCACCTCAGCCCATATATTACAGCAAATGTAGCTAGACAACTAAGGAATACATAATTTAAAATGCCTCCAATGTATCACAATAAATATTTTCCTGCATAACATAGACAAGTAAAATTTGTTAAACTGGGAGCAAGGATGAGACATAGAGTCATAAAAAAGTTCTCCCCTTGAGTATCTGATCTTATGGACAATCAACAACAATCTCACTTATACGAGTCATTCTATGGGTCAACTTTTCTCAAAAGATGTCTTTGTCAACTCATCTCTTGGTTTCTTTGCACAAGCTTCTGTAATTATCACTCCTACTGTCACTGCTATGAGATTTAGAAACTTAAAATTTCACTATTCAGATAAAATTTAAAATGCTTCTGTTCAAGAGATAAATTGGTGAATCAAGTATAACTTCAGCAGAGCATCCATCAATAAACCTAACAGCGTTTAAGAATAAGAATGACAGAATTTTTAAATGATTGGTAACTTCTGCTGGTTCACAGTTTTAAATAGGCAAGAGAACTGATTTCTAAACCATTTTGGAGGGAAAAACTAAAGTGCAGAGATAAAGAAGCGGACCTTGAGAATAAGTTTAGAATAACTGTGAAGCTTGAAGGAAGAAATAACACCTCAAATGAACTCCACTGATGTTTCACTTTTCATTATCTGAATCAAGCCAAAAGTGAAGGAATAAGAATTTCCCACGTAACAATATTGAAGATGGACTTAATAATTTCATTTTTCTTGCAACTTGAGGTTTAGTATATTATAATTTTCACTTCCTAGCATCAATAGCAAGCCCTGCTGATTTGATTTCTGCAAAAACAAACTGGGAAATATGTTGTTATGATGGTTTTGAAGGTAGACAGCTACATCAATTAGAGAATATGTTATCATCTAAACATGCGATGCAATGGAAGACTAGATAATAGCTGGCTTTAAGAACATGGCCATCTACTGGAATCAGATAATGTAGGCAGATAGCTGCACATTACAGATTACTATTCTTTATCTCTATCAAGTTACACTCTGATATGTCATGGTGCAGAATATGATAATACATTGACTCCAAAGTAATAGAAATTCAATAGCTCATCATGCTGCACTTGTATCAGTTGTTTGAGTCAAATAAAACAGCATCCCCCCACCCCACCCCCACTTGAAGAACTGGGTCCTTGAATTACATTTGATTTTAAAGTTTTGAAAAGTGATTATTTTCTTAAAACTCGTCAATCTTTTCCTATATAAATTTTGAGGGAATGAATTACTCACACTTCCATTAACTTCAAAAATCCAATCCACACGCCACATTTAAAGACAGACATTTGATGTGTGGATAGCTGAAACTTCCACCCGATATTGTAAATTCTTAAGAGACTAGGAAATCTAAAACCTGGAACTTGCGTCTTCATTGAGGCAAACCAAATGCCAAGGAACAATATTTATCCTGGACAAAAGTTTTGATTCGGTCATGGAACATGTTAAACAATCTCCAAGGATAACTAATTGAAGTCCTAAAGTGCCACCGAGACCACAGACAATCTAGTGCCCAAGCATTGTCTTTATCAGCATTAATTCTTGACAATGTATGCTCAAAAAGCATAGATTTCAGCAAGTCAAATTGACATGTTCATCAATTAGAACCAGAAAAACTCATTTGGTTCCTTAACAAGGAACCAAACTGAAAAATCCGAAACTTTCATGATCAACAAAGGCCATGAAACAAAAATGTTAACGAGTAACCACACTAATTGCACAAGAAACACAAAATAATAATTGAACCAACACATTACAGTAATGATATACAACAAACACTCAAAACCCGTAAAACCATATGAAAAAGCAATTATCTTTCCAGGAAAAAATAACAAAATCATTTTAATCTCAGTTCATATGCAAAAAATAACTTAAAACCCAGATCAGAAACAACCATTAACGCAATAATACACCATCACCAATCACTTAATAACACAAAACACCAAATCTACTCCAAAAACCAAGCACCCAACTCACAAGCCATCACAAACAACAAGAGATGAAAGCAAACAAAAAATATAACACAATCAGGAAAAAAATAAGTGCAAATTAGGATTTAAAAGAGCAAAATCTGAAATACCCAGAAATCGAAATCAAGTTTGGTAGCCGATTCGGATCATGAGAAAATGAAACCGATTGAGAGGACCCGATATAAAATAATCAGAAATGGGTAAAGGTAAAATAGAGTCTCCTGTTTGTTTCTTTGTCGGTTACATTAAAAGTAGGATATAAAAGCACGCACCGGATTAAACCCAATTTATTTTTTTTTAAATACAAACTTGGAAATACTTGTTAGTGATTATAAGCAGCAAATAGTGATATTATTATTTATTTTATGAAAAAAAATAGAAAAAGTGAAATGGGTTGGTACCTTTGCTTTGTGTATTATAGAAAGAAGCGAAGGATAAAGAGAAGGGAAGGAAGAGAAAGAGAGAGGAGGGGGTTTGGTTAACTCTTTGCGTGGGGGAAACAAACTGAATGGGGTTATGTAGAGACGTAGATTAGATATAGAGAGAGGGCGTGTGTGAGAGAGAGAGAGAGAGAGAGAGAGAGGTGGGGAGGTCTGCAAATCCTGCTTTCACATGGACTCTTAGCCCTTTTGTGGCCCTGCTACGAAATTGGCATGGTATTGTTTGTGAGAGTGGCCCATTTTCTTATCTTGGCTGGACTGGACTGGACTAGGATTATGTTTAGGATTGGGTAAAACTAACTAGTAACTAGGCTTCGTTTCTTAAGCCTAAAGCATGTTTTCCATGTCAAAACCTAATTACTGAATTTCGAAAAGCTAATCTAGAGAAGAAGAAAACAAAACTCAGCCTTCCTGTATTAATAAGAGGTGGAGGTGGGGGTGGAGGGAAAACCCCAAAGCAAGAAGAAGGTACCCTAAAAACGAAGAGGCGTGCAGCCCTTCAAACAACAACGTAATAAAAGAATCGAGAGGGAGCCCTCAAAGTATACCCCTGTTCCGTCCCTCTTCTTTTCGACACTGTGTGTACGTGCATAAGAAAGACTGTTGTCACACACCTAGTCTTTCCTTATTTTGACAGCAGACAAAAACATAAAACATGAACAATCAAGAAACCAAAGCACAGAAAGGAAAAATGGGTAAGAAGAACCAGAGGAAAGCAGCGCAGCAGCAAAACCCTAGAGTTGCAGAAGCTACTCTTATTCGAATCTCGAAAATTCTTGAAAGGTTCCGTGCTGCCCCCGATCAAGGTATTATTGACTTTACCACAAACCTCCTGAAGATGTCTAGGTCTCTCCCTTGTTTTGTTTTCTCTCCTTAAATTATTTAATCTGGGTGTTTCTTATAGTGGGAATTGTTTAAAACTGAAAATTTTCATATGGGTTTTTCTTTGTTTTATAGTTGAAGTAATGAAAATGGTGGAATTCTTTTTTTTTTTATAGATTGTGGTACTTCACTTTTTTTAAAGAAAACATTAGAAGTAATTCACTTGTCACTTTTGTGATGAATGTTGTTCTTTAATTCTAGAAAGAAAAACAAATACCGTTTACTTGGTTGCTATATATTGGCTAGGTGTGTTCTGTTTTTTTCCTGTTTCCTTGAAAATATGCTGTTTAATTTGAGGAAGCTAATATAATTAAACCTGGTAGTATTTGTTCATTAAGTATGCCTATTGATCATGAAGCTAATATAATTAAATTTCGTAGTGTTTGTGTAATGAAATAAAAACAATTTTCTTTTTTCAATCTGCTGTGAAGGTTTCTTTTTCTTTTTTTTCATTATCGGTTTAGAACCAAGAAATTATCATGCAGGCTTTGTCTAGTTCTATATGTTTCAATTTAATCCTGATTAATTAGAAGAACATTAACTTTATCATTACGAGGAAGAACATAATGAATGGTCTTTACTATCCTTATATTACAAAATGCGGTTATTTGATATCGCCCACTTGAGAATTTATTTTGGAAGATCAGTATATTGATGTTTGGATGCTGCATGCAGTTTACACATTCGAAGCTAACCTATCAAACTATGACCGTGCTGTGGTACATGAGGTGTGCAAGAAAATGGGTATGAAGTCCAAGAGTTCTGGGTGAGTGCTTATTTATGTGTCTATGCTTTATCTGACATTGAATAGTGTAAATATATGCCTGTACAAATTCTTATCTTTAACTTGGTCGTAATGATTTCTTCTGATTCCAATATAGTTTCTAACAAACCTGAAATATGTATAGGCGCGGGGGGCAGCGACGTGTTTCTGTTTACAAGAACACAAAGAAGTTAGATGATGTAAAGGGGAAGGAAAACCTCACTCATTTGACATTTTCAGGAGAATCAAAAATGGTTTTGGGAGAACTATTTTCAAACTACCCTCCTGAAGAAGGAGGCTTTGGAGCAGAGCTAGAAGGAAAACATAGTGGAACTGCTGGTAAAACACGAGAGAAAAAAGATGATATCTTCTCTAAACCTTCTAGAAAAAAAGCAGAAATTGCAAAGAAGGTTGAATCATTTGCTTCTAGAATAGAAAAGGATGTAAAGTTAAAACAGGTTATGCAACTTAACTCACTGATTTAGAATTTCGATGCTGTATCTTTATTACTGTCCTCCTACTAGTAGAGCTTAAAGATTTATGCATTCTAGTGATGGCTATTGGTGAAGCTCTATTGTCCTTTCCCTTTTAAAGATCTTATAAATTTTTCAAAGAAGTTGTCTGACAGTAAATGATTTCTGAGATTCCATCATATGTGTGCAGATTGTTGAAGGGAGGTCTAAGCTTCCGATTGCATCCTTTATGGATGTCATTACATCCACTATAGAATCTCACCAGGTAACGCCTAAAGTTTTAGAATCGATGATTTGTCTGCTTGGCTCCTCAATTGAAATTGCGTTAGACATAACTTTATTATTGACAATTCTTTATGTCTATCAAATATGTATTGAATGTGGATTTAGTTGGAGGAAGGAATTGTTTCTAAAAACTGATTCCTTGTTTGCTTGTTTGAGCGACATTTGATGATTGAATTTAGCTTATTTTCCAAAACTTAATGGTCGCTCAATTTGTTTATGCAGGTTGTTCTCATTTCTGGTGAGACTGGGTGTGGAAAGACAACACAGGTTACCAATTCTCTGCTCTGTCTTCTTTATGGTATATCTAATATGGCTTGTAGAAACTGTGTTTCAGAAGTAGCTTTTCTTGCTTTTTATTGTTGTCAGCACATAGACAATTGCATGTGTAGTGAACATGATATGCAATCATGTTTCCTTTGGGTATGTTTTGCTACTAGTCTTTTGGATGTCCAAGTCCCATTTGGTTTTAATGGTCGAATGACAATTTTTTTCCTTAATGTTACATCTATGTTTGATTGCATCATTCAACTTTAGAAACTTGGATAGGTCCTTGGGCTTCAGAACTTTGGTTTTTGCTCTGCATCAGTCCATCTTAAAAATATTGCAAAAAATTTAATAAGAATTGAGATTGACAAACACATATTAAAACAAGGTTGAAGTCCGCCTCAAGGGGAAAAAATCTCTTTCCCTCGAGCTACAAAAATGAGCTACAGAGGTAATGATCCAAAAATAGTCGCAGCCCAGATCATTGGTGGATACAATCATCATTCCGAAGGGGCATATTTTTGGTTTATAATTTAATAAGTTTGCAAAGATAGTTCTGTTTTAATTAAAATCAGTGTTGAAGATTTTGTCAGAATCTCACTGCTACAGATTTGATATCATGGCATAATCTGCCACCTGTCACATCTTTTGTTGCTTCAGGTGTTCAAAATTAATATGAGCTTTCTGCCATATGTCATTGTGATATGGAAACAACCAATTGTGTGAATTTGAAAGACTTGATTGAGCATTTTATAAATTGAAAGTTCACAAATGAGCATTTAGTTCTGCAATCAAACCATATTTAGTTATTGAGTGGAAGAAGAGTACAGGTTTTAGTAGTGTAGGGAAAATCTTGAGATCTGCCAACTTTAGCTACTTTGCAGGATAGGTTAGGCAAATATGTGTTTAAATTGCTTGGTTGAAAAGGTTGGTTTTGGGTTTACAACTTAGAATGTTGTCTATAAAGATGATGTAGGACAACTTTGGATTGGTATCCCACAAAGGATTCATAGTGAGCTAGGTTTGGAGGAATAGAGATTTTAGGTGGGAATTAGGGGGTTTGATGTGTGTGGAATTGAGATCCACTTAGGATGTGTTTTAGGTGGAATTGGGATTGTTACTAGCAAATGACCAAATGAAGAAAAAGGAAGAAGAAAAGAGCACTTGAGAAAAGAGAATAGGAAGAAAAAACACAAGGCCACCCCTTAAACTAAACAAAAAATACTCATAATTCCATTATTCAAGTTCTATGATTACATAGAATAGGTGCTCCTTTTATAAGCACATGTGATGAGGCATTGATTCCCTTGAATAAACCTATGATTATTTTCATTATCATTGAGTTCTGTACTTGTTAAATGTGACGCAGGTGCCACAATTTCTTTTGGACCACATGTGGGGAAAGGGTGAAGCATGTAAAATAGTTTGTACACAACCTCGACGTATCTCTGCAATATCAGGTTTGTGCCACTTGCTAAGCACGTGAAGTTCTAGCTGTTGATATATTTCCAACATATTTGCTTCCCTCGCTTTATGCCCTAATTTTATGCTCTTGATTATTCTTTTGTCTAGTTTCTGAGAGAATTTCTTATGAAAGAGGAGAAAATGTTGGAGATAGCGTTGGATACAAGGTACTTCTCACAAATTCTTGATGACTGTCACAACCTTGAACTAGGTGATTTGAATAATTAGACGAGTAAAAAAAATTCTCTTAATTACTAGTACTTCATAAAAGTGACAACAAGGTTGGAAATCATTAGGAGACAATGTCTCTAACGGACTTTTGTTGATAGATACCCGAGAGACCACGTCCTTTCCTTATCCCTAAGGACCTTCTTGGTTTCAGGGAATGGAAATGAAGTTTTCATTCCAACTTTAGGTGTTTGGTAGTCAATACTGATAGATAGGGAATGCAAATGTGTATGTTAGGGAATGAAATTTTAATATATTTTTCATTCTTGTGGGGGAGGGGTTGTGGGTGTGTAGGAGGACAGGAATGAAAGCCACCCCACATGACCATACCATTGCTAACATAGCAGCCCACACAAAACCTCTACTAGCCACCACCACTATGATAGTCTCCCCTACCACCACATCAAACCCCCTTCCCATACCATACCACCACCACTAAAACCACATCACCATCCTGCTACATTGTCTACACCATGTCCCATTCCTCACTAGCACTACCATCTACTCCACATTGTCACACCACTAGCACAAGCACTCTTTCTTTATTGCCTATCTTTACCTGTACCACCATGGTTTTGTTATCAAGTCTTTTATGGTTTCGAGCTACATGTACCAAATGCAGTAATGAGACTTCATTTGTTATTTCTATTCCCTGTTTTTTCTGTTTTTTATTCCTGGCAACAAAATGGCCATCAGGAGTTCACTGGGGTTGGTACTGGGTAGCTCAAGCTATTTGATCCAAGTTAAACTATGTCGATAGTTAAAATTTTAGATTTCCCACTGTTAGGTATTTCTTGGATTGGTTATTTTCATTTCTCACCAGAATTACCCCTGGTATTGTTTCTCAACATGAACTATTAATTTATCTTGGGGTTTGTGGATGTCTCACCATGAACTATTAATTTATCTTGGGGTTTGTGCAACACTAAATCTGGAAAATAGAATATTGTATCCATTAAATCTTGCCCACATGTTCATGCATAGCAACCATTAACAAACTTCACCTTGGATCCTAAATTCGTCATTTGCCATCTTATTTTATGTATGGAATTGGTTCTACATTCATATACTGTACTGCTGCTGACTAAATTTTTAAATATTAGATTCGTTTGGAAAGTAAAGGTGGGAAGCACTCGTCAATTGTGTTCTGTACAAATGGGGTTCTATTGAGGATTCTGGTTTCCAAGGGCATCACTGGGTCGCAGAATGAAGCTAATACAGCGGCCAAGGAAAATGTTTCCGACTTAACTCATATTATTGTGGTATTTAGCTACAGTCTTCCTAATCTTCCTTTTCAATATCATTGTCTCTTACTTGATTAGGATCATGTTATATTTGTTTGGGGTGACATTGTTTGATTAGCATTTTCTGTTTGACGGTTTTATATCTTGGCAATAGTTAATTGTTGTAGTCTAGTGTGTGTGTGTAAAATGTAAATAATAAACAGAACAATGAAACAGCACTCAGCAGACTCTGATTTTAGCATTGCCTTTTCCAGAATAATTCCATGAACTCAGATGATTCTTTCGATCCCCATTATTTCAACTTTCTTCATAAATACATCTATATGCAATAGGTTGCTCACCAATGACCCAATTTTTGCTGTACAGGATGAAATTCATGAAAGGGATCGCTTCTCTGATTTCATGTTGGCAATTATTAGGTACTAAATACATGATTTTAAAATTTTCAAGCAGTTTTATCTTGCTTTAATTTAATAGCTATGACAATAATTGAGCCTTAACTCGAATCTTTTCAATTGAGGAAAATTTGTTACATTGGATATAACTCTGAAATACTTAGAATCAATACTGTATGTTTTATCACTTTGTGTCTAATTCTTGTATACTTTCCATTATTGGATTATTTTCTCTGAAATTTCTTCCTTATGTGCAGGGACATACTTCCTTCACATTCTCATCTTCGGCTGGTTAGTTTAAATTTTTATGTTCTATTCTAAAAGGATCCATCAACGCTTTTAGGATTGTTTCCTTATCTTCAACAATTTTGATTAGCAATTAATTATTGTATTCTTATAATCAAACATACAGATATTGATGAGTGCCACTCTTGATGCTGAACGATTTTCACAATATTTTGGTGGCTGCCCAATTATCCGCGTTCCTGGGTTCACTTATCCTGTAAAAATTATTTCATAGTGTGTCAGTTAAAATTGTTTATCCTTAATAATCTTATCATTTATTGTTGGTTTTTTTTTTTTTAATATTATTCAGGTCAAAGCTTTCCATTTGGAGGATGTGCTTTCTATCTTAAATTCCAGAGATGATAATCATCTTGATTCTGCTATGCCAAATGTCCTGGATGAAGGTCATGAATTAACAGAGGAAGATAAAGCTGCTTTAGATGAAGCTATTAACTTGGCTTGGTCAAATGATGAATTTGATTCCCTCCTAGATTTGGTTTCTTCTGAAGGAACCCCAAAGGTGTATGATTATCAGCATTCTGTGAGTGGACTGACACCACTGATGGTCTTTGCTGGAAAGGGTAGGGTTGGTGATGTTTGCATGCTCCTCTCTTTGGGCGCAAACTGCAATTTACAGTCCAAGTGTGGATTAACAGCACTGAAATGGGCTGAACGAGAAAACCAGGAAGAAGCTGCTGAAGTAATAAGAAAACATGCTCAGAATGCCTTGGCTGATTCCTCGGAACAACAGCAACTTCTTGATAAATATATGGCAACAATTAATCCTGAACTTATTGATGTGGTTCTTATAGAGCAGTTAATAAAGAAAATATGTGTTGATTCCAAAGATGGTGCTATCCTTGTTTTTCTTCCAGGGTGGGATGATATAAATAGAACGCGGGAGAGATTACTTGCGAACCCGTTTTTTAAAGATGGTTCCAAGTTTATTATAATCTCTCTCCATTCTATGGTTCCATCTGTGGAGCAAAAGAAGGTATTCAAACGCCCACCTCAGGGTTGCCGAAAAATCATTCTTTCAACTAATATTTCTGAAAGTGCCATTACTATTGATGATGTGGTATATGTTATAGATAGTGGACGCATGAAAGAAAAAAGTTACGATCCTTATAACAATGTATCAACTCTTCAATCATCCTGGGTATCTAAAGCAAGTGCAAAGCAACGAGAGGGACGTGCAGGGCGCTGTCAGCCTGGAATATGTTATCATCTATATTCAAAACTCAGAGAATCTTCTTTGCCAGATTTCCAAGTTCCTGAAATCAAGAGAATGCCAATTGAGGAACTCTGTTTACAGGTAATTTTTCTATAAATTCTCTCTTTAAATGGAGGCATGGGTTGTGAAAGCTTTTATGATTGCTTATTTTCTCTTTCCTTCTTTAACTCTTGTCGTCATTACAGGTGAAGTTGCTTGATCCCCATTGCAAGATAGAAGCTTTCTTGCAAAAGACATTGGACCCTCCGGTTCCAGAAACCATACGCAATGCTGTTGCTGTTCTTCTAGATATTGGGGCTTTATCAGTGGATGAAACATTGACAGAACTGGGAGAGAAGATCGGTTGCCTACCTGTTCATCCATTGACGAGCAAGATGATTTTCTTTGCCATATTGATGAATTGCCTTGACCCAGCTTTGACACTGGCATGTGCATCTGATTATAGAGATCCATTTACCCTTCCTATGCTGCCTAATGAAAAGAAGAGAGCTGCTGCTGCTAAGTTTGAGCTTGCTTCATTGTATGGTGGGCACAGTGATCAGCTAGCAGTTTTAGCAGCTTTTGAGTGCTGGAACAATGCGAAGAATAGGGGTCAAGAAGCATCGTTTTGTTCACAATACTTCATCTCTTCAAGCACCATGAATATGCTGCAAGCCATGCGTAAACAGCTCCAGAGAGAACTAATACGCAAGGGGTTTATTCCAGAAAATGTCTCTAGTTGTAATACAAATGCGCATGTTCCAGGTATAGTCCATGCTGTCCTTGTGGCTGGTCTGTATCCAATGGTGGGGAGGTTCCTTCCACCTAAAAATGGAAAGCGTGTTGTGGAGACTACTAGCGGTGCTAAAGTTCGGTTGCACCCTCAGTCCCTTAATTTTAAATTATCATTTTGGAAATCTAATGACTACCCATTGGTTATATATGATGAGATAACTCGAGGAGATGGGGGTATGCACATAAGGAACTGTACTGTCATTGGTCCACTGCCATTATTGCTACTCGCAACAGAGATTGTAGTCGCTCCTGCAGAGAATGATGACGAGGATGATGAGGAGGACGACGACGACTATGATAGTGCAGATGGAGCTGAAAGTGATGAAGATGGAATGGAGATACATGGCAAATTAGGCACTCAACAGGGTGAGAGGATCATGTCCTCTCCCGATAATTCAGTTATGGTTGTTGTGGATCGGTGGCTTTATTTTGGAGCAACAGCCCTTGATGTTGCTCAAATTTACTGCTTGAGAGAGCAATTATCTGCAGCAATCTTATTCAAAGTACGTGCTTCAGTTTCCTTCTCCTTCTTGTCTTTTCTGAGTCTGAATAGGATTCGTTCCAATACACACTGATATACTAGGTCTTCTCCTTCATCAAACCTTATTGTTCAACCTTAATTTGACGATGTCATCCATTTTCTTTTAGGTGACACATCCTCACAAAGAACTTCCTCCTGCTCTTGCGGCCTATACATATACTACGGCTTGTATTCTGTCCAATGATGGGCTATCTGGGATTTCATTACCAGGAGAATCCGTGGAGTCACTGACTTCAATGGTCCATGCAACTGAGATTGACGAGTCCTGTTCTGGAAGGAGAGGGATCAGTCAGAATCCAAATAGCTTCCTTAGCTCGCTGAAGAACAACACACAGCAGACCGCTCCTCGTTATCACAATGCTAGGAGTCCTAATCAAAGGCCTACATTGCAAGGCTCCACATCAGCTGGGCACAGTATGCAAGGGCCATCGGGTCCAAGGGGAGATTCCTATAAGCGGCAGCGTGGAAATGCAACCAGACAGCACGTACGCTATTTGTAGGGATTCAGCTTGTTTCATAGAAAGTTCATGACAGTGATATGGGCTTGTTCACTAGGCTTTGTCCCGGCAATATTCTAGTGTAACAGTCCCTCGGTTTTTTGGTTGGGCTAATGTACAAGTTGCCGAGTTGTTGCTCAATATTGTTAGTGTTGTTCCTTCTTTTCATTTCGGTCGATTAAATTTCTCTACTCTTTAAGTGTTTCTTTTTTTTGGGTACCAAACTTATAAATTTCCCTCCATAGTCGAGCTTGATCCACTTTGGAAACCATGTTATCGAGAAACCGCGTATACAAAAAACTTAAAAGATATCATCAAGTGTTCTACTAACAAAACAAAACGGAGTCCGTTTGTAAATTAAATATTTCCCTTCAATCATTTTATCATCTGGCCATTTGGGGCACCTACTCTGCTTGGTTGAAAGTACAGAGGAATCTGTTCAGATAAACCAATGGCTTTGTGTTCTTCTGAACAAAGGTTTTTTTTAAAAAAAAATAAAGAAAGAAAGAAACCAGAAACCCATCTGTAACGATGGCTTCTACCTCAAAAGGGCTCTATCTTGAGTTCTAGAGGCGCCGACACAAGGAAAAGGTTCACAGGCCATTAATATTCTGCTTAGTTCTCTTCTCCATTGTCATCCTCTCAAAAGGCTATGCATCCCTCTATAAGGTACATGCAAGGTCTTCCTTTTCTTTTTCTTTTTCTTTTTCTTTTTTTACGTAGAGAATGGTTTACAGAACATACAACTTGAAAGGCAGCAAAAGCCAATAAAGGATAGTAACATCGCGACCTCACTCAACGAACACGAGATAGAATCAGAACCTAGAAAATGAAGTCCAAAAGCAGAGTGGCGTGGTGGATAGGCAACAAATTGAATCACATCGACACGGAGGACGAGGACGACGACAAGCATTTAGTTACTTTAACTAATCGGTGAATTTATTTTAAGCTACCCCTTTTATACCATCACCGACAACTTTGTCACCCCTGGTCATGCGAGCAAGCGTGGTGGTGCCTGTTGTATGTAATAAATCCGTAAAGAAGTACCATTGGCCATCTCAAAAACCTGATACCTGGGCTGACAAGTAAACGCCCTAGGGCAGATTGCGGAAGAGCTTAAACCTAAAAGCAAGATCTGCAAAGAAAGCACAAACCCATCTCCACCGATGGCTTCCTCCAACTCCAACTCATCAAAATGGGATTATGATGTGTTCTTGAGTTTTAAGGGTGCAGACACAGGGAAAGGTTTCACAGACCATTTATATTCTGCTTTGGTTCGAGATGGAATCCACACATTTAGAGATGTTAATGAGATCAATAGTGGTGAAGAAATTGGACCCGAGTATCTTCAAGCAATTGAGAAGTCAAGGTTTTCTATTGTCATTCTCTCAAAAGGCTATGCATCCTCCACTTGGTGTCTTGATGAGCTTGTGCACATCCTCGAATGTAGAAAAGAAGGAGGTCATGCTGTTTGGCCTGTCTTTTATGACATAGATCCATCTGACGTTGAAGAGCTGAAAGGGAGTTTTGAAGAAGCTTTTGCTGAACATGAAAAGAGTTTCAAGGATGACATGGATAAAGTGCAGAGATGGAAGGATGCTCTCAGAGAAGTTGCTTACCTCAAGGGCCTGGATCTACAAAAACATTGGGATGGGTAAGTAGCTATCAACTATAAGATGCCATCGTTGATCTCTTGCAAAAATGAAAATATTGATTTGCACTAATCACTTGAGATTTCATGCAATTACATTGATCAATCATTCTGTTTTGAAATTACAGCAAGTACTTTTATTTTGTGTTGGAAAAAACCCATTGAATTTAAACTTTAGGAATTAATTACATGATATATATTTATTACAACAAAATCATATTCCTGCTCCTCACTATTCGTATTTCACCCATCATTTTTCTTTCTTGTTCCTTAGCCCATGCTTGTTAAAAAAAAATTGGGTTCACCAAACTTCTACCTCTGCTCACTCTCTCCTTCCCATGCCGTCTCTCCCCTTCTGTTGCCGATTTTCTCCAGGTTCTGTGCCCCTCCCCCCGCCCAAATCTATTAGCAAAGAAGCTTAGCAATAGCATGTTAGTTCTTGCGAGTTAAGAAGTCCACGTCCAGCATGCACAAAGGGTGAGGATTGAAGCAACCAATCTGCTGCAGAATGGTGTTCTGGTTTTAATGTGTTATATAATATAATATAATATAATTCTGTCACATAGCGAAATGTAGTGATATATTATAATTAAGCTTATTGGTTTATGCCGCTATGTCGTGTCATGTGTGTATTATGCCTTGGATTTATCGCCTCGCTAGTTGCTCCTGCTCGCAATACGTGTTCTATGGACACTTTGGATTCACATGCATTATATCCTCTACTTTTGGTATTCACTTCATTCATAAAATTGCAGGCATGAAGCAAAAAATATTGACTATATTGTTAAGGAGATTTCAGACAGACTTGACCGAACAATCTTGAGTGTCACTACACACCCAGTTGGTTTGCTTTCTCGTGCAAAAGAGGTGATTTCATTGCTAGGTGAAAAGCTAGTAGATGTCCGTATAGTTGGGATATATGGGATGGGGGGTATAGGCAAAACGACTGTTGCCAAGAAGGTTTACAATTTAGTCTTCCATGAATTTGAAGGTAGCTGCTTCCTTGAAAATGTTAGAAAAGAATCAATTTCCAAGGGCATAGCCTGCTTACAGAGGCAACTTCTCTCGGAGACCTTGAAAAGAAAACATGAAAAGATAGACAACATTAGTAGAGGATTGAACGTGATAAGAGACAGGCTGCATCGGAAGCGCATTTTCATTGTTCTGGATGACATTGATGAACTAGAACAGCTGAATAAGATTCTTGGAAATTTCGACTGGCTTTTTCCAGGAAGCAGGGTGATAATAACAACTAGAATCAAGGATCTGCTACAACCATCAGAGTTGTATCTACAATACGAGGTTGAGGAACTGAATAACGATGACTCTCTTCAGCTCCTACGTTTACATGCCTTTAATGAACACCATCCCGTTGATAATTACATGGATTGCATGAGAAGAATTGTATCTTATGTTAGAGGAATTCCTCTAGCTCTTGAAGTCTTGGGCTCTTCTTTGTGCGGCCAAACCATCAATGTATGGAATAGCAAGTTGGAAAAGCTGAAAGTGATTGGCAACGGAGACATCCACAACAAACTTAAAATAAGTAATGATTCTCTTGATGATACTGAGAAATTTATATTTCTAGATATTGCATGTTTCTTCATTGGATTTAACAAGGATTACATCATGAGCATACTTGAAGATTGTGGTTTCTTTCCTGCTGATGGAATTAATACTCTCATGAGGAGGTGCATTGTAAAAGTTGGACCTGATAATAAGTTATCGATGCATGATTTGCTTAGGGACATGGGAAGAGAGATCGTTCGCCAAGAGTCTTCTACAGATCCCGGGGAACGTAGCAGACTGTGGCGCCAAGAAGATGTCATCGATGTAATAACTGACCGAATGGTAAGAGAATCATTGGTAAAGGTTTTCACATCTATAAAATAAATCCATGAATGCATTAGTTTCTTGTTTTAATAGCCAATATTTTTCTTCAATCAGGGTACAAAAGCAGTTGAAGGCCTCATTCTAAACCTGCCAGGATTAAAACAGTCGTTTAGTACCAAGGCATTCAAAAAGATGAAAAAGCTACGACTGCTGCAACTCAATTGCATATGCCTTGAAGGAAGCTATGAATATATTTCCACTAAATTAAGGTGGCTGTGCTGGCTTGAATTCCCTTTGAAATCAATACCACCTGATCTTTATTTGGAAACTTTGATTGCTCTAGATATGCGCTATAGCAGTCTACACCAGTTTTCGGAGGAAATAAAGGTGGCTTATGATATCTTTTCAATTTTCCTACAAGCATATTATTTAGTTCAAAAGGGTAAACATTTAACATCTTACTCATATCTTATTATGTTCTATTATCGCAGTCTCTTAAAAAGCTGAAATTCCTCAACCTTAGCCACTCCCATGAGCTCACCAAGACTCCTAACTTCGAAGGCTTACCTTGTCTTGAAAAATTGATACTTAAAGATTGCGTTAGTTTGGTAGAGGTTCATGACTCCATTGGAATTCTTGGTCGTCTTCTTCTTCTGAATTTCAAAAATTGCAAGAGCCTTAAAACTCTTCCAGGGAGCATCTGTGCTCTAAGCTCACTTAAGAAGCTAAATGTGTCAGGTTGCTTGAAACTTGAGGGATTGCCTGAAGATTTGGGGAGTCTGAAATCCTTGGTTGTTCTTCTTGCTGATGGAACTGCAATAAGTACTATTCCAGAAACCATTGGAAATCTAGAAAAACTTAAAATATTGTCTTTTCATGATTGTCATCTTATCTTTTCCCCAAGAAAATTTCCACAAACAATGAACATCTTCCCAGCTTCTTTACAAGAACTAGATCTCAGACACTGCAACTTATCTGATTCCATGATTCCGCATGATTTTCGAGGCTTATTCCTTCTGCAAACTTTGAAATTATGCGGGAACAACTTTACAAGCTTACCAGCTAGCATTGGAAACCTTCCTAAGCTTACAAAACTTTTGCTAAACAACTGCAAAAGACTGGAGTACATCCCAGAGCTTCAGTCAAGCTTGGAAACATTCCATGCAAATGATTGCCCTAGGCTGCAATTTATTAACATGAAATTCTGGCGAGGAGGAGAGCTGAAATTGAATGGTTGCCGAAACTTAAAATGCTTGCAGGGATTTTTCAACTTGGAACCCTTAGGAGTGGACGTTGTGGAAAAAATTCTTGGAACTTGTGGCTTGGTCACGGAAAAACCTTTCCCAGCTGTTGAAGTGCATATAATTAATAATCTGACAAGAACTGCTATAATTAGCCCTCTACAGGTTTCTTATCTCTCCCTCTGATGTGACTGCGTGCTCACATGCCGATGCTAGCACACACAGATATGGTTGTTTGGCTTGTTTATGTACTGATCCTATGGTTCTAATGCAACAGGCTCTTTGTGAAAAATCTATTTACAGCATCTTTTTACCAGTGAAGGATATTCCAACACGGTTCAGCCATCAGAATGAAGGAGACACAATATCCTTGCAAGTGCCCGCACTTGATCCTGGTTGTAAAGTAACAGGATTTCTTATATCGGTAGTTTATGCATGGGAAGATTCCCTTGAATCCTGCTATTTATCCCCTAACATTACAGTTATTAACAGAACAAGAAATTTTGACTGGATTTATGACCCACGAGTCACCTTCTTTCCATGTGAAGTCGAACAGGATATGATGTGGCTGAGCTGTTGGTTGTTTGAGAATGAAATAAACGAGAAAGACGTGGTAGATATGAGCTGGAGATTTCAGGATGAGGTGGAAGAAGGGGATCAACTGGAGGTCTTGATTGACATGGGTTTTGGAATTGTCGTGAAAAGGTGTGGCATCCACTTGCTTTACCATCACAACGATTTACAGGGTTCCCAGTCAAATGATATACTAGCTGCTATTTCACATGCTTCCTTTTCAAGACACCATGGGAGGTTTATGATGTCAAGTCGTCTGTGGTTGACATTCAATCGCAACTGCCATGAAGTAACACTTACTCGAAGGTGGTATGATGTACAAAGTTTCAAGAGGTAAGCATAACAGATTACAAGTTCATTACATCATTTTGAGATTTTCTTTTCCTCGCTATACCAAAGCGGTTCATTATTACTTGCCCCCCAAAAAATAACATTAGAAAGAGTGTCCTAATAGACTTCAATAGTTTCAAGAGTCTCCAAAAGTTTGAGTATAGTTTTAATTGCTTCTCTCTATTTGCTTGGCAGATGGTCAAATAAAAGGGAGCAAAGGGTGAACGAGCTACCTGATTTTTATCGATGAAAGAATTTAAACAACTAAGCTTTACAGAAGTTCCAAAGATCACGAAATCTTGTTATCTTTGGATTATTAATTGCTTCCTAGAAATTTAGTATCCTGTAGCCTTAATTGGACAGCTTGAACCATATTCTTAACAGTACTGCTTTCATTTGATGAGCCAGAATGATGGGCCCTCTGAATTGCCCTACAAGATTCTGAACTCCAACCAGAAGCCGTGTTCTATCACTTCGACAAAACTGAAGAATTTGCAGCCATACTCTTTTAGAAAATATTCACGTGAAAAAGAGGTGATTCCTATCTTCATCATCTACTTTACACAGGACACAAATAGGATTGACGCCTTCCCATTTTAATCTTCCTTTCTCTTCGTAGTTAAGCTGTCCAAAATAGCTGGCCAAAACATGAAGCTGTGTTTTGGAATATGTAATGGCTTCCGGATCAACTGAAACCAAGCCACTCTGTTCCCCCTTTTCCTGATCTATTCCCAAGAAATTTTGACTGGAAATTGCCCGTCGATGGTGAGCTTCCAAGTGACACTACCCTTTTGTACACAAGTACGATATAGAATACCACCCATAGCATGCTGAATAGCCTTCATAGCATCTTATCTGGCAAAAGGCCATTTCCATTCACCACCTGTGAAAGCTTTGCTGTTGAGGGCAACCCAGACTCAGAAAAGATCATTTGGCCATATTTTTTAACCGAAGGTCCCACCAGAGAAAGATATGCTCTCCATTGCCCACTACATGCTCAATTTGATCCCAAGTTACAGTTCTCAATTTTAGCAATTTTCTCCAAGTCCATGAACAATCATTTGAAAGAGCTAGATTCAAATTGTGCATCATAAGATATAAACCTTGCAACTGTTGTGCTATGTTGCGTTACATTAGAGAGGTGAGAGTATAACCCAAGTTGGAAGTCGATCCACAATAAGCTGTTGCTCTCTACGCTGAGCGAAGGAATTCATTCGTTGGTTCAAAGGAGATCAGTTCGGTTCTTAAAAAAAGGAGTTGTGCTTCGCTTGTAAAGAGAAGCAAATCTCATTTAGTTTCTAGTTTGTTAGGACATAATATTTTGTTGATTTCTTGAGCTGTTTGTCTTGCTTAACCATGCTCAGTTCCGTAGATGTAGTTGCTATCTACTTCAGTTACTCCTTGCTTCTCATTGATGCCGCTCTATATTTGCTATCCATGTTAATCCTCTGACGGCAAAAACCTGAGGTTATCTACCATCTGCATAAACATAAGTAAAGGTTGTCAATTCTGTTCCGTTTCGCTCGGAATGGCCGAAACGTTCCATATCAATTCAAAAAACGAAACAAAACGGAACAAATTTCATCTCATTTTAAATCTTGGTCTGTTCCGGATTTTTCAGCTAAATTCCACCCGGAACTGTTTCATTCCACATGTTCCGTTCCGCTTTTAAAAAGTCATTGAATCAAATTGAACCTTGTTCAATTTAATTAATTAAACCACCCAATTATAAAAAGTTTTTTTTCATTATAATTTTTAATAATAATATTGAAAATTATTATTATTATTTTCATTAACAATAATATTAATTCTTTAAAATTAGATTTATCATTAATATATATGGTTTATATTCATGTTGTTTTTTTCATGTTTATACTTAGGAATTTGAGCAAAACAAAGGATGTTTTAGATTCCATTAGCCTTGATAACATTAACCTAACTTTATATTTAAAATATTTGTGTTAAAACATTTTACTTTCATAATATTTTGATATTTTGTTTAAGTTAAATTACTTTAAGTTAAAGATCTATTTAATCTTGACTATTTAGAAATATTTTAAATTTTAAAATTATATTTGTTTGGCATTGTGTTTGTATTGCATAATTTATAATTAATTTATCTTGAATTTGAATTATGTTTGTTGAATATATATATATATATATATATATATATATATATATATATATGAACAGTACAACCCCGAAACGGTACGCCGAAACTCTTCGAAACTTAAACATTTCATTTCAATTGAAAAAACAAAACACCTATTAAAACGGAATTGACAACCTTGTTATCAACGCCAAAAATGTTTCAAGGATAGAAAGACATGCATTCCACATGGCAATACAAGTTTCATTTATGAATAACGTCATACACTGAAATCAACAGCCCCACCTGAGCAAAACAATGTTCCATTGGATATAACAGCATCAAGCTGGAGGTTGACCATCGGGGGGAGCAGGACCTATTAAGCTTCCAGCAGGAACTCGAGAATCTTATCATCTTTAACTTTATCCACATTTTGTAGAAACTCAACCCTTTATTGACACGGTGTCTAGTTCAAGGCTCCTTGTACAGTTATCTTTTGGGTGTACAGTGGGCTTTGCCCCCTTTTTCTCCCTTACTGGAGCCATTTTTAATGAACTCAGATTAAAACAAAAACAAAGACATTATTGACACATTTTGTTTTATATTTATCTTCTTTTCACCTCTTCCAGGTGACAACTCAAGTTTCATCCAGTTATAACCTAAATTCAACTAGTCAAAACTAACATTAACAATAAGCATGGAAATCAGAGGCGGACAATTCACAGGATGTCTTAGGTTAGAAAATCCTGGGCGAAAACATTGCCTGTTGAAATCAATAAAGACAATTAATATCCCACTACAGTATCATTTAGAAAAATGAACGAAGAAGTGCTCTAATTCTGTCACTCTAGACATTTTAGCATCCCATTCTAAGTAAAAACTTGGCCTCTCTAGTACAATTCACACTTAACCAAGTAGAGGCTGAAAATATTGCGACCGGGAAAAACATCATAATATTTTTTGATATACTGCAAATAGATGATGTTTCAACTACAACAATAAAGAAAAACAAAATACACTCAATTTCCTTAAAGGACTCCGGGAAAATCCAAAAGGATCAAATCCATAATGACTTAGTTAGCTTTGATATGCTGTTGGACAACATTAAGAGCTTCACTGTCCTCTCCAAAATCCTGCAAACCAGTCAGCAAAAGAATATGACGAATCCCTTTTGAAAGACAATCAATTAAATAAAAATGAGATACAGCACTCCAAAACTGATTTTTACTACCTTCACAACAACGCAAGAGCAACCAACTACTTTCCTGGCCTTCCCCTCTGAATCAATCTTGCACAACTGGATACCAAGAGCCCATATTAGATAAATCAATAACTACTATACAAGGAGAAACATTGCAAATTTTCACAAGAGAAAGCAACATGACCCATCAATCCAAATGACAATTACCCTAACAGACCATGGCACAATTTTTATTGAGTTGAAACCTAAGGGGATCTACAATTAGAATACCATTATCAACAAAGCTAGAAACAAGTTTGAAGTATTAAAGAACATTCTACAGAGCATTACAATAATATGGACTTCACCGCATTAAAATTAAACAAACCAACAGAGCAAATACTGTTTCTTTAGAGCTCCAAATGAAGCTAATTGAATAAACATAAAAGAGCACACAAAAGAGCTTGTACAATCTACCATCTGACCATTTAATTTCAGACAGTAATCACACATGCCATTAATGTTTCCCTTTCCTCGATTTTAACCCCCTCTTTGTAAGAAACTTACATTTTCATCTCTAACGTTTCAGATAGTGATTTCTATTCTCGAGTTGAACTATTACAACTATGACTTCAAGTAGTCAAAACTAACATTAAGAACAGTAATCTCAATACAGAGTTTGCAGACATGTTAGTTAATCAAAAGAGATGTAAGATTAAAAACAGGAAGCGGAAGAGATACTCACACCAGCCCACTCTCCTAGGGTCTTTGCGCTTGGAACAGATAGCAAGTTCACTTTGTGGTCAGCACAAAGTGCCTTAACAAGTTTGACATAGTCAGGTTGGTTACAATCCTCGGCCAAGACACAAAGTTGAGCAGTATGCTTCTCAATCATTTTGGCCCCTTCATGAAGCCCTCGAGAAAGCCCACCATGAGCAAGTGATTTTCTCAGAACAAGCTGCAATGCTGTCATCAAGTCCATTGGCTCACCGAGGGGTGCGGGTGCATCAGCAACAGCTGGAGTCTCATTCTGAGGAACAGCACCTTCTTCACTGAAAATAAATGCAACAGATTGAAAAATAGTGATTCGGATTCCGTAAAGACTATAACATGCCAAAAACCCAAAACCCTTTATGTCATTGAACTTTCTTTAAAGAAAATCATAGAAAAAGCATACCCTGACATGATGATGATTCTTTTTAAATCTGGAGACTTAAATTAGTCTTAAGCTGTATAAGAAAAATAAAGACAATTCAGATCCCAAAACAATGAGAAAACATGTTCATATATTGAAAAAAAAACGTTTCAAAGAGAAAGCTAGTGTAAGAGAGAGAGGTACCTTGCCGGCGAGATGCGAAGGAGGCTCCGTGAGAAGGGAATTAAATGAAGTCGGGGCAGTAGCAAAATACGTTTTTATATTAGGGCGTTAAACCCTATTTCTAGTTCTGAATTACAATATTGACCCTTACCCTGGACTTTTTTTCAAAATAATGAAACCGGTCCGGCCCATCACCTGGCTCAAAGTTTAATCAAAACGATGTTAAATTAACTTTTTAAAAATTAAAATAATATCGTTTAAGAAAAAATTAAAAAATTATGTCAGAATTCACTGAATTATAAGTTATTAGTTGAGAGTCGATCAAATCATATCATATTAATTTTTAAACAATATTTTAAAATACAAATTAAATTAAATTTTAAATTTATAAAATCATAAAATAATCTATTAAATTAAATCATGTTTAATAACCATGTTTTTTTTCTTCTTTCTAAAACATGGTGGAGTAATCTTCTTGTTTACAAGAAGGGGATTCTACTTTTATCATCCAATTTTTATAACTGAATTAAAATAAGAAAGTCATATAACAAATTGAAAATATTAGATCTGAGTTTATATTTGGTGTAGATTCATGGATTCTGCGAGGGTTTTGGATGAAAAACAAGCTTCTTATACGAGGAGTTGAAGAGAATGGGGAGAATCACAATTAGCAAAGGATTGATCATGATATGATGTAAAGTAAATCAATATCCCAGCCTACAAACAACGTTCAAGAGATGCAGATTCTTAATTTCATGTTAATGTTAGAGAGACAGTGAGTTTACAGAAATTATCAGTTCCTAGGAATGGCCGTGTATTTAGAAATGTATTGTGGTTCCTTTGAAAAGTATTTTTTACTCGAAAAAATATAAAAATAATATTTTTTTATTTTTAAAAAATTATTATTGACATTAGCATATTAAAATGATAAGAAAATACCAAAAAATATTAATTTAAAACAACAAAAAATATAATTTTTTTTTATTTTTTTAAAAACACTTTTAAAACACAAAATAAACAAGGCTTCGTCAAAGTGTTCTTTAGCAATGGTTTATCCATGTGTTGTTAGCATCCCCACAGTAATTAAAAAATTAAATTTTTTTTATTATTTATTTCATTTAAAATAATTTATAAAATTAATTTTATTCATTCATTTTTTTATTTTAATCATGAATCTTTTAATAAATTTAAAAAAAAATTATTTTTCAGTTTATTTTTTATGGTAGAAAATATTTTTTAAATTGTTTTCATAACACTGTTAAATATGAAAAAAATAAGTATTTTTTTAGGAATTAATATTTTATAATAACTACTTTTTAAAATAAAAAAAAATCAACCAATAAAAAATACATTAAAAAAAAAGAATATTACAAGCTGCATCTATAAAGAAGTTAAATTTAAACGGTAATGATTTGAAAATGAGATCAACTTTGACCATCTCATCATCATCCAGCCCATTCCCAGTTTTTCACCCTATGGGAAACCCGATCATTATGCCACACATTTCGAACACACCTCTAGTGTTCTTCCCGGCTACTTCTAATTCGATTTTTTTTAGAATAAGAAAATAATCAAATTAAATATATTAAAATTATATTTTTTTATATTTTTAATATTATCACATCAAAATTATCTAATATGATATTTTTTAAAATAAAAAATAATTTTAAAAACATTTTATAACACATAAATGTAATCAAATAGACAGCATGAAATATACAGATTGGTACTTTGAATCAAATCATGTAAGCGGCCACTAATTTCTTTTCATCATATTGCATATGATAATTTGAATTATATAATGACCGATTGTTAAAAAATATTCTTAATAAAAATTTCCTTCTTTCTATTTTTTTTAGATTAACATGGATGTCTATGCCAGTTTGCGCGTACCTCAACTAATCCCACGGGCCCTGAAGGTAAAAAGCATGTAAGTCTCCAGTGACCCTGAGATTTGTAAAACTCGAACCGGTAATTTCTAGGAATATGACCAGTTATACTTTTTAGGATTTTTTTTTTTATTTTTTACATAAGCTATAGCTTATGGGTTAATTTTATTTTATCTCTAAAAATATATTGTAATTTATTAAAAAGTTTACTCTTATAACATTTCATTTATTTTTTATATACGAAGTGTAATAAGATTAATCACCTCGTAGAGGTAATTGATAAAAGATAAAATGAAATTAATCTACAGTTTGTGAAACTTTATAGCGAGCAGTAATTATCGGTGAGCGCATCTGTTAAAAAAAACGATGAAGAAAAAAGATTGAAGAAAAGAAGAAGATCACGAATCTTTGCTCTCGTTATGTGATCTCAGACAAATATAAAGTAACTAAAATTCAGATAGAAGTTGAATAAAAACCCAAAAAGCAAAATCTAAATTAATTTATCTGCCCCTTAACAATGCTTTCTCTGCAGTGTCCATCTCTTCGAGAATTCTGGCCTTTCTCTTAGATGGGATGGGAGCTGTCGGCCCAAAGCTGATGTAATGCCCCGTAACAGCATTCAAAGCCGAGTAAATATCACGAAAAGAAGCACGACCGAGTAAAGCTTTCTCTCTTCTATACTTAGCCACCCAAGAGTTGGAAGTTTCTCTTAGAACAGCAACTGCATCAGCCACGTTAGGATCGCTCTTGTCCATGTTCATGGTGGTCCTGACCTTGCCGATCACTTCTTCTGTGTCTTTCACGTACTCTTCATCCGATGCTGCAAAAGCTGGAGTGACTGGTAGGATCAGTGGGGAAGTCAGAACGGCGGTTGCCAAGGACAAGAAGTGGCGGCGGAGAAGGTGGTTTCGGATTTGTTGCTGTGGTGGTGTCGGTGGTGGGAATGCGGTGGTGGGAGTGGGTTTGGGTTTGATGGGAGAGAGGGGTTTGAGTCTGGAGGTTGGGGTTAGGAGTGTTGGTGAAGCCATGGAGTTTTTTGGTGGAAGGGGGGGAAGAGGAGCATAGAGAGTCTCTGTTTTCTACCGAGGAGTTGTGAGGAGGGGACTGGGTTTTTGCCACGTAGGCTTATCACCTTATCCATATTCTTGGTTCTATGGATGAGACCATACCCAATCACAGTGCATAAGCAGGCCAGCCAATATGATGCGTAAGTAATTGCCCAAAAATTTGGGAGGAAAAGAAAAGAAATCTGACAACTGTTCATAAACAAGGTAATATTTTATTAAAAAAAAATTCAAGAAACCAAAACAAAGTTTTTTAGTTTTTCAAATTTATACCGAGTTTGGAAAAAAAAATTAAAATTCTTCACAATTTTTCAATATAAATGTTTCAATGTTTTTCGAATAAAAAAACTTAAACATTATAATTTTCTATTTTATACACAAAACACTTTTTAGTAATTTAAAATATTAAAATTATTATTTTTATATTCTCATATTTTTATAAATTTAACTTTTATTATAAATCTAATGTAATTCTTTTTAGTTAACGATATAATTTCTTTCATAATGATTTTTAATTTGAATGAAATAAAATTAATATTCTATGATTTTGAATTTTTATAAAAAAAAATAGATATAATCTTGATGTATTCTTATTTTTTGAATAGAGATATTATTTTGTTTTTAATAAATGAACATATTTTTCAATTCCTTATTAAAAAACTGAAAAACAAAAACAGATGAAATTTATAAAGAAAAAGGAAAAAAAATTTTTGTTACCGAGAAATGTTTATTGTCCAAATTTGAGATGTTACATCAAATATTTTTAATATTAATATATTTTGGTTAATTTTACAATTTACGTCTTCGAATTCAATCAAAGGTAAAGAGACGAATAAATTGGGAGTTTGTGTTTGAAAGATATTAAACAGAATATAAAATTTAAGGCGTATATAAAACTATTACTATTTTTAATTAAGAATATTATTATTCAACAGGATTTAACAAGTATTTGTTTTTTTAAAAAAAAAGAGATGCAAAAACAACAAATAAAAGAGCAACGAGAAAATCTAGGAAGGCCAGGTGTCTCAAGCCAGGTGATTTTCATATAAGCTTGTAGCCTGCAACAGCCTGCAAAAAAATAAATAGAAGAATTAAAATATATAACAATTATTTTAAAAATAAATGGTAGAATTAAAGGGCTGTTATGTGATTAGTTGTTGTCGTGATGTCAGTTTAAGAATAAAAAATAAATTATTATTGAAGATAAAATATTTAAAAGGTATAAATGTTACCTTACACACAAATAAAAAATCAAAAGTTTACCTCTTCATTTTTTTTAGTTACTAATTTATATTAAAATTTTAAATATATAAACACTAAAGATCTTATGTTTTAAATGTGGAATTGAAAGTTTTTTTTTTTAATGTAAGATTTGAAATATTTTTGACTTAAATGCTTCAATAATGTTTTTAAAAATAGTATCTTTAAAGAACCATCTCAACATAATAGTTTAAGCTGTTAAGTAACGTATCAGGATTGTACTTAATTTTTATCAAATAAATAGGGATGGAGAGATTTGAACTCGTGACCGCTTGATTATCAAGACTCTGATATCATGTCAAAAAACCATCTCAACTCAATAACTTAAGTTGTTAGATGAGGTCTTAAAATATGATATATATTATTCTCTGATTATATAATATAAGATAAGATAAAACCTTAAGAAATTACTCTCAAACTTCATTATTTCCAACAGTTTTATTCGAAGCCACTCCTTTGTCTTTTAACCTTAGGGGCCTCCAACAGACACTTATCCTCTTTGTGTGTAGGTCTATAGTGTAGTTATAGATAAATGACCATACATTTTAGTTTTATCATTTTACCTTGGTTATTTTAAAAATTATAATTTATATTCTGAACTTTATAAATTCATATAACACTGACAAAAAAAATATCTAATTAATTATAGGTTGGCTATTATATTTAATTTATTGATTAAAAAATCCATATTGTTTTAAAATAACGAAATTTCCGTTAAAAAAAAACTTCTTCTCTTTGCTAAACATGAAACCCTAGCCAATTCAGTCATATCATCTGTATGTATCCAAGAAGCACAGGTAATCACATAATATTGCGAGGCTCAATCTTTGTTAAGTTGTAAGGAAATGTCAAATAATTTCCTTTTTAACACAAGTATTATGAACAACGATAATGAGACTGCCATTTCTCGGGGAATTCTCAATTTGTCTGTCATCTCAATGTTATTTCTGGACCTGCCAGCCAAGGTTCCTTATACTTCTATGGTCCTTGCATCCTATATCAGCAACGAATCTTCCGGCTGGAATTCATGGATTTTTTTTTAGTGTGATGTTTACTGGGGAGAGAACGAGGATGTGTTGTAAGGGGGAGAGAGAGCCTGGTAAGTGATTGAAATTTTAGTTGAATTGGGTATAGTTGCAAGAGTACAACAACTGAATCGGTGAGCATTTCAAATCACGGAGACGCCTGTTGTTGTGACTCAACACAGGAATCAGTACTAAACCAGAGTTAGGTCAAATTTGGGACCTTAATTCCAATCCGGCGAGGGGATACTCACAACCCCATTTCAGGCTTCCATTGCTATTGCAACCAAAAACACCAACCATGTTCCTCCCACTTTCAACCCTCCAAAAACACCATCACCAACTGTGAAGTCTCATTTTAATTCTCATGCTGTTGACAGTGGTCGCTTTCAGATCATTTCAAAAAGCTCTTCTATAACCATTAATGTTAAAGTTCCTAGAAATGAGACATCTTTTTACGAGGAGATGGGTTTTGTGAACGAGAATTTACCTTTCTCGGAGCGTTGGGCTGACCCTGCGTATTCGAATTCCCCACCACTAGCTATTTGAGAGTGTTTGGTAATGTTGTAGTGGTTGCTTTTTAAATAATTTTTTGTGCTAAAATGCATGTCAATGATATTTTTTTATTTTTTAAAAATTATTTTTAACATCAACACATCAAAACGATCCAAAACATATAAATCATATTAAAAGGATTTGTTAACTATAACTAAAAATCAGTCGAGAAGTTAAAAAATAAATATTTATTAAGATATTTAATCTTGGGTCACATAAAATCTTTTAATTTTTCTTTATTTAATTACATGGAAATTAATTTTTTTGTAAGAAGAGAAATAAATATAATTTTATTGAATCAAAATGATTTTTTAGTATAATTTCTCCTATCATGTTTTTTCTTTTGAATAAACAGGCTATGATCTTATAAAAAAATAAAAATTTAATGATATCCAATGAGAAAAATTGTCAAATTATTTTTTAAATAATCTATTTAAATGATTAATAATTTAATATACACACACATATATAAAAGACATATCAGGCCATGGGCATAGGCCTGCGCCTAGCCGTTAGTAAGCGAGGTACATAATTTAAAATTTTAAATAGCGTTTGTTTATTGTGATTCTCAGTATAAATTGTAAAATCACTGGTTTTTTTTTTTTGTCTTTATCAGATAATCTCTCAGCAACCCGATCTCGAAATTCATACTGTTCGTGAGGAATATACATGTTTCCAGTCTCTCAGCAACCCGATCTCAAGGCTTGTAGGAACACTAACTTCAGATTTAAATTTGAAAAATCCATGGTTATCTTTTAAATTTGAAAAATCTTCTGCATCTGATTTGTTTCCTGTACATCAAACATCAGTGTGAGCCTTCGGGGCTCGTTCTGTATTATCTTGAAGATTAATGTTGAAGAAAAACAGGAAATTAAGCAAATCCCATGACTCCTTCTGCATGGATTATGGCCGTAAATTTGAGAAAAGCAATGCTTACTGTATAAGAGTGTTCTGGTAAAAGTACATATATTTTATTCGTTCCTTTTTCATTTCACCTTTGATGATCTTTAGACTAAACACGCTACTCTGTTTCAAATTCTATCAGTCATAATATGTCACTTTATATATACGATATTCGATATACGATGGCGAGGCAAGAATTTTTTCTATCCTAAACTATAAATTAAATATATATAAATTATTTTTCAAAATCAATCATTAACTTGTATATATAAATTTATCAAGTTTCAATCCAAATACATAACATAAAATTTAAAAATTTAAAATACATAAAAAAAAAAAACACTATCAAAGTTGTACCCTTCATTGTTTTGTAGAATATAATTCATTTATGATCGAATCCGAATCGATATCTTCAGCAAACTCTCGTTTAATGTAAAATATCATAAAATCTGCTAAGAACTCCTCTTCAATTTTATTGCGAAGCACGGTTTTAACATGTTTCATAGCTGAAAATGTCCGCTCTGTGGTGATAGTGGAAATAAACAAAGTCAAAACAAGACGAATTAACTTGTCAATCAAATGATAGTGTTGCGACTTATTAGTTTCAACTAATTCTCGACATAATTCAGAAATGATAAATATATTTTGAAAGCTCTTATGATGAATTATATTAATCTAATAATGCTCTAGCTGAGATTTCAAATCATACATCTCTTGTTTATTGAAATCTTCAGAATAAAATTTATTATTGAGTTACAATATATCATAATGATAATGTTGGTAAACTATCACTGATTTTTGTTGCTGACATGAACGACCTATAACCTTTTTATATGAAGTATTCATATGTGGTATATCAATCTCATATTGTGTGCAAATAGATTGCACATGTGTAAAGAGAATATCAAATCCGGCATCTTTCAAAGTTTGAAGCAATGCTTTAGTAGTTGATACAAGATCTATTGCATTTAAGATATCAAGAGATTTTTGCTGCAAAGCTCGACAAAATAAATCAATAATCCTCATTATTTTATGCATCAAATATAAGATGAATATAAATTTAAAAGATTTTATTACAATCAAACAACCACCAACTTCTCCATGTATAGAGTTAGAATATCCTTCCTTAGCCATACTTTCAAGCATAATAATAGTTGCACCATATATATCAATTAAAGTGCAAATAGAATCAAAATGAAAGCTCCACTGGATAATTCCACTTCGCTGTAAATTAACGATATAGGAGTTTCAGATTAATCAGGCGCTCCTCCTCCAAAAGTGATATTGCGTGATTCCACACGCCAGTGATAGTGATGCTGCGTGGTTCCACAATTGAAAAAAAGGTATTAACGATAACTAAAATAAAACTAGAAAAATAAAAAACAGGTATAGATCAAAGACATTTAATCTAGCAAGATGAAACATTTACCCGATTGTGTTTACTGAATTTGTTTTTAAAATTATTATTTTTATTCAATCAAATGATATTAAAAATAAACACACATATTAAATTGATTAAATAAAATAAAAGTGAAAAAATAATATACAAGGCTACACATATCAGAAATATTATCTAAAAATAAAAAAAATTTATTTTAAAAAATAAAGTTCTTGTATACAAAAGATAAAAAATTTTTTATAGATGTATCAGAATAATATTTTCAAAAATTAAATATGCACAACATCATCAAAAAACAATCTATATCCAAAAAGGTTAAATAAGCAAAAACAAATCACAGAGGAGAGATATTAATTAAAACAAAAATTCAAAAATTATTTTAAAAAAAATATATAAAAAAGATATCAATAAAAAAAGCAATATAAAAAATAGCTTGGTTACTGTGGCTTAACTCGTTAAACCCGAACCATGAACTTAAATGAGTTCAATATCTATTTTCTTTAAAATTTACATTTAACATTTTTTTTTAAAAAAGAGCTAAAAAAAGCTCAGACTCATGGGCCTATGATCCAACATGCTTAGGCCACTAAAATGAAAAGCCTAAGAGCGCTAGCGAGTCATTTTAGTTTTTTTTTTTTTTACTTTTTTGAAAAATAATAAACCGTTGACACATCATCTACCAAGGACGATGACATATCGTTTGCAAGTCAAGATTCTAGCCACCATAGTGGTAGCTAGAATATTAGAGAGCTAGTCTTTTGGCAAAAAAAACTGATTTTCAAACTATTTCAACCCATAAACACCTCACCAATATCTATAAACCATTTCATCAACTCCAAATACCAAAAATAATATTATGTGAATGGGTGAACAATGTCAACTTAACAGGAAACACCATATGCATTTTAGTTTTTTTTTAATCAAATAATATTATGACAAATATATCCTTATTTCTTACAAAATATTTCATAAATATAACTAGAAAAAACTTTGTATAGCTTGATTGCGTTTTCACTTCCCCTCTATACTTTAAAAAATTACACTTTACTTCATGAGTTATACATGTTAAATAAAAATTTACATCCTTAACCTTGCTTGCAAAAAAAATTAATGTTTTGAATATTTATAAGTTTGTGATTATATTTTATTTTATGACTAAACATCCCTTGTGATATTATTATTACAACTTTGCCATTTAACAAAAAAAACCCAAACCACCATTTCTAACTTCTTCTTCTTCATTGCAATTTGTTGGATCTTCTCGGTCACCTTTTTATCTTTTTCATTCAAATCATTATTTGCAACATTATATTCAATATAGATAAAAAAAAAAAAGACCCATTCAATTAGAACACCTAGGGAACACACCCTTAATTTACCAAACCAATTAATATAGCAATTCTTCACCAAACCCACAGACCTAACTGGTTATACCCAAAACAATACCCAATGTGAAGGATATGGTTCTAGTTCTCTTCTGTCCGTCCGCTTCTTCAATCAAAGAAGATGACATGCCCATTAAAGAGTGAATGATAATTGATCTGACAATTAATGGCCAAAATCCATGGGTGAGTTGAGATTGAGATTGGGATTGATGGTGGCCGGTGAGGGATCAAAGATGCATCAATTTGCATCGGCTTATCTTTATACAACAAAGAGGGAAAAAGGTGGTGGCTAGTGTTGACGGAAAAGGGGGAAAAATTATGGTATTTATGATATATTATATATGATGGTGATTTAATCATTTTGTCTGATTTAAAGATTTGAATTAATTTGTAATTCCAAAAACTATAAGGAAAAAGTGAAAATACGATCTGCTATAAAAAGTATTTTATGATTATTCTAAAATTAATATTTTATGTTTTTTTTTTAAAAAGAGAGTCTGAAGAGTGATGTCCCGTCATATCTTTATGAACGTCCATGAACATAGCCAACAATCCGATACAAATTCTGCTGTTCTATAAGTTCATTCACTGAAATATGATTGATTTAGAACAATACTCATTTTTAAAGTAACTTTATATTTTTTTAGATAATGGAAGGAAGAAAGCAAAGGCAGCGAGGAATTTTTTCGGCAGTGGAGCATAAAGTATTTTCCTTGGCATGCTCTTGCGTGCAGGGGTAGTCGCAAAAAGAAAAAGAAAAAGAAAAAGAAAAAGAAAAAGAAATTCAATACTGCAAGTCAAACGTCGTACATTTGTTCTTTTTTTGATCTGTGTGTATAGCTTCCAACTTTAGATTTCATGAAATATATGGATATCCATAGCTGATAATAATTGCAAACACCTATACGAATCACAGTAATCTTGTCTAAACTCGCCTCTTGAGTATTTTTTTACCCAAAATTTACTCAATCAACTGCAAGCAAATTGGCAATTCAGCTACAAGGTCTCCGATAACCTCTGTTGTCCGTAGTTCTTCATCCCGAGCTGTTTTTTCATCGCTTTCTAAATGAATCAAAGTTTGTTTTCTTCACTTTTTGCGTTTTGATCTTTCCTTCGAGTATCTGCTCTTTCAGGGTTTGGCTTCATCTGGGTTTAGCTTCTTTTCAATGTTTTTGCGCAAGTTTTGAGTTTTTCTCGAGTGGAGTGACTTTGTGTAATTAGTTTCTTTGGTTACTGTCCCCCCCCCCCCCCCCTTTTTTTTTTTTTTTGTCACAGCTCTTGACCATATCTGTTCTGTTTTGTTATCTGGTTTTTCTTTTAAAACAATTTTTTTAATTACCATACCCTGGTTTTATGACTTCTGTCTGATTAAAGAAGGCTATCTATTTATGGCTATTTTTAGTGAACAATATTCTTGTGTGGCCATTCCTTCGAATTTGATACTCTCATACTGTCAATTCCATGTTTCTTGATAAATTGAAGTGCTTGCTCGGCTTAACTAGGGACGTTTTGATCCAAAATCATGGAAAATGCCATTGAAACGACATCTTCTTTTAGTTTTGATTCATCTTCTTATTTATCAAAAGGGCCTAGCAGCCACCGCGTACCAATCCCAGATGTTCCCGAGCCTGGTGTAAGCCTTGAAAACTTTAGCTTAAGCAAGCTTAGTGGTAATCTGGAAAGGCTATTACTTGATGGGGAATATGATTACAGCGATGCAGAAATTGTTGTTGAGGGCATCCCTGTAGGTGTCCATAGGTGTATATTGGCTGCTCGTAGTCAGTTCTTTCATGAGCTTTTTAAGAAGGTAGATAGTAATTCGACAAGCGGAGATAAACCAAGGTACCTCATGTCTGATTTGATGCCTTATGGTGGGGTTGGATATGAAGCCTTTAATGTTTTTTTACATTATTTGTATACCGGAAAGCACAAGTCGTCTCCGCCAGAAGTGTCACAATGTGTTTACGACGCTTGTGCCCATGATGCTTGCCGCCCTGCTATTAATTATGCAGTGGAATTGATGTATGCCTCTGCCACTTTTCAGATGAAAGAGCTTGTTTTGCTTTTTCAGGTAAGCTGTGATTCCGATTGTTGTTAAGGTTATTTTTCATGGATAAATTGTTAGGTTTTTCCTATGTATCCTAACTTGCAGTGATTCATAAATAGGGAATAATTGACAACTCACTGAATTGCTAGATCAAATGCGTGTTTCCTTTTCTTTTTATGGATATTCAAGATAATCTTATTTTTTTTAGTAATATTATTCAACATATAAATTATCCTTGCAGCGGCGTCTCCTGAGTTTTATCGACAAGGCTCTTGATGAAGATGTAATCCCAATTGTTATGGCTGCCTTCCACTGCCAGCTAGACCAGCTTCTCTCTCTCTGCATCGAAAGACTTGTAAGGTCAGATCTTGATAGTGTATGCATCGACAAGGAGCTCCCTCATGAAATTTCAAGTAAGGTTAAATTACTGCGCAAAAAATCTCTGGAAGAAGCTGAAAGTAGCGTTGAAGAGGTAGACCCCATGCGTGAAAAGAGAATGAGTAGAATCCACAAGGCTTTGGAGTCAGATGATGTTGAACTGGTGCAGCTTCTCTTGAGTGAATCTAATTTTACGTTGGATGATGCTTATGCTCTCCATTACGCTGTTTCCTACTGCGATCCTAAGGTTGTCAAGGAAGTTCTTGCTTTAGGCTTGGCTGATCTCAATCTTAGGAACTCCAGGGGATATACAGTACTTCACGTGGCTGCAAGGCGCAAGGAGTCATCAATCCTTGTGGCACTACTAGCTAAGGGTGCCCGTGCATCAGAAATTACAATGGATGGACGAAATGCAGTTTCAATCTGGCGTAGTTTGACTAGGCCAAAGGATTATAATGCAAACACCAAGCAAGGCCAGGAATCTAACAAAGACAGGATATGCATTGAAATCTTGGAGACAGAGATGCGTAGGACTTCAATGTCTGCAAACATATCGATGATATCGCCAGATTTGAACATGAAGCCGGACGACCTGGAAGATAGAGGTGATAAACCTTTATCTGTATCATCTAATTTCCTGTCGCCAGTGCTGAAGATATCATACATTCACTTTTTTGCACCACAAATTTGGGTAATTAGTACTAGTTACTTTGCATCTTCGTAATAGTCTGAAAAGAATTTCTGCAGCAGCATGTTTTTATAATTTGTTGAACATTTTTCAGCCAAACCAAGTTTTAGTCTCAATTGTCAAGATATTTTCTACTTTACTCTTTATTCATTCTTTTACGTTCCAGCATCCGTACCATTTTTTTGGTTCAATTTACTGCTTAAAAGTACAAGTTCACTTCCAATCAAGAAAGAACACAAATGTGGACATTTGTAAAGATACCATAGGGCAAGGCATGATTGTGGGCCTTAAAGCATTGGGCACACACTAGTTTTAGCCCCAGCTCTGTCATCTGTAACTTCTTGAGAAAAATGCACTTTAAATCTTTGGTTGATGTCGTCAAAGTAAGTGCTAAATGCCAATCTACTGTGTGGCAGTGGCGTTTGCACGATTGTTTTTTCCTGCTGAGGCCCGGCTAGCTAAGGACATGGCAAATGCAGATTCAACCTCAATGTACACTGGCCTTCCAGCGTCAAAATCAAAAGGCTCAAGTGGGGACACAAGGGAGGTTGATTTGAACGAGACACCTTCTGTTCAAGACAAAAGACTCCAGTTGAGACTACAAGAACTGCGTAAAACAGGTATAATTTACTGCCATTGTCAGAAACTCCAATTTTGTTTTCCAGTAAAGTCTACAGTACGTGACTCCCAGTTTAGAAGTCAAGCTATAAGATTTTCCTTGTGCATTGTTTTCTTACCGTAAATGTCTTCAGACGAGTATTTCAGAGAAATCGGTTACGGATCCTGCCATATTCATCTGAATTTGCAGATCGATCTTTCTAGTTAGAGTCTTCAGGTATCACATCTGCGTGCTGAGGTTCTAAAATAATCCTAAAAACGATGAGTGCCGGGTCTAAACATGGGGCATAATAAAGAGTCGCCTTTGCGAATAAGAAAAAGGTTTCAAATATGCTCTCATGAAGCCAACATGAATGGGAATATTATAGCTTTTTGGGAAATTTTAGTTCCCAGAACGTTCTCTTTGACAACTCACAAGACATTTGTGAAATCGAAACTTCGGGGGATTACTGAAAAAAGCTATTTTAAGGGCAATGATTATGGATTAAATCCTTAAAATCGGTCGAGATGAACACTAAGACCCTAATAATCAAATGCAACTTGCTGTAGATAGGCCTAAGTTAGTGTATGTATAAACAGGAGCTGCATGATGCGTTCTCTGATTTTTCTTTGATGGCAGTGGAGATGGGACGGCTCTATTTCCCGCATTGCTCAGAAGTTCTTGACAAGTTTCTGGATGACGATGTGCCTGATGCTCTCTACCTAGATAAGGGTACTCCTGCAGAGCAGAAAACCAAGAAGATGCGCTTCCTGGAACTTAAAGAGGATGTACAGATGGCATTTAACAAGGACATGGAGAAAAATAGATCAGTCCTCTCATCATCTTCTTCGTTCTCATCTTCTCCAAAAAGTGGTGTAACACGCAAGGCTAGGAGGAAGTGCTAGAACTTGCGTTCGCCATTGTTTTTTTCCCTTCCAAGGAACCCCACGAGGCTTCTTTGAGTTTTTTTTTTAAACGGCGTTCCTCATCAATATCGTTAACAACAAATTTTCTAGGTTTTCTGTGTATAGTAGCATGAACGTTGTAATATATCTCGTAGTGGCTTGAAAAATCAATGTAGAAACTTAAGATCTTTGTGAACAATAGCTCTTTTAATTTCATACTTTCTTCATCTCTGTAACCAACAGGCCAGTTTTGAAGGTTTGTTTCGGAATCAAAAGGCCCTAGAAATACATTTAATTCGGTAACACTTGCATAAAAAAATTATTTGTTAGGAGTGCTACTGCATGCTTGGCCAATTGCCCATCAATTTCATACGTGTCCCTCGACATGAGCCTCTCACTTCTTTTGCATTTGCAGTTGTTTTTGTTTTGTTTGGAAGATATAAATTTCTTTCAATAGAAAATGAAAAAAGATTTTTACATCTAGATTTAAAACTAATCAATGTAAAAAATTAGTTTCTAAATAAATATAAAAATAAAACGAGTTTAAATGTCATATAATTAAAAGCGCATAGATAACATATTTTTCTCTCGATAATCCACCAATAATATTTATGATATCTTTTTTTAACAAAGATTTGAAAACTGATTTATTAATCTTGTATATTTTAATTTTTTTTCTAGCATATTTTCAAAAATAAAAAAAATTAAAAAATTGAAAGAAAAAATAGAGAGTGAAGTGTCTAAGAAAAAAAGGAATCAAAATAAATATGAGACTTTAAGTACATATCCACTATAATTGTAAAATAAGAAAAGAGAAGATGATGAGATTGAAAGATAAAAATAAAGGAGATAGGAGATAAGGGATAGGAAGAAAGAGAAAGATAAGCAATAAAAGTAGCTATAAATAAATTAAAATTTATTTAAAAATATGATTGCCGGTTGTTTTTTAAAATGTTTTTGATATCAATATAAAAAAAATGAAAGAAACCTGAGAAAAAGAGAGCTTGTAGACTCTCTTTGTGTTAATTTCATACGTGGATGAGTTGATTTTTTGTGTGTGTATATATACATAATCCGCGATATGTTTCATACCAAAAATCTATATAAAACTATTATTAGCAAAAAGAAACTCATAAAGAGATAAAACATAAGAAACAGAAAAAAATGATAAAAAATAACCTTAGATTAAGAAGAATACTAAATGAATTAATTTTTTTTTAATTGAGTATTTCTATTTTCATAACATTCATCTAATCTAATTTCTCATGTAGTTTTTACCAGTGTGATTTAAAGGAAAAAAGAGACCTGTAAATTAGTCAATCTCCGCGCTAGGCATTAGTCATAACTACAGATTGATTGTATTCATTTAATTTATTGTAGACTTTCCTTGTATAAATTCACTGCGTTTCCATATAAATAGATCAGCTCCACCTCTTTTAAAGTAAGGTGGTTTCCTAGCACTGTTAGTTACTTACAGCAACATTATCATGGTATCAGAGCTGCCATAGATTAAGATCTTTCGATCTGTCATCTTTATTTATTTATTTATTTTTTCGTTCTTGGTAATGGCAGAAACCTTCTCTTTCAATACCATGGTCCATATGATCACCATCAAACTTTCAGCTACTAATTATTTGCTTTGGAAGAGCCGGCTCATTCCCTTCTTGATTGTCGAAACCTCCTATATAAGTTTTGTTGATGGATCCCTGTCGCAGCCGACTGGCACCATTGAGAATTCTTCATCAACAAATCCAAAATTCCTGGAATGGAAAGCCAAGGACCAACAAATTCTCAGCCTACTTCTTTCCTCCCTCTCTGAAGAAGCCATGGCTGTCACGGTTGGACTTACCACTTCCCGTGATGTTTGGCTGGCTCTTGAACGTGTTTTCAGTCATGGATCAAAAACACGTGAGATAAGATTGAAGGTTGAGCTGCAACTTATGAAGAAGGGCTCACGAACAGTTGCTGAATTTTCTAGAGACTTCAAAAACTTGTGTGATCAGCTGCTGGCCATTGGGCGTCCAGTGGATGAAACTTACAATTCTCATTTCCTTCGTGACCTTGGTACAGATTTTTCTGGTTTCTCTTCAACTCAATTGGCATTATCATCGCTACCTCGCTTCCATGATCTTGTTCCGCTGGCAGAAAGCTATGACCTTTTTCAGAAGTCATTGGAATCAAACTCTTTCGCCCCTGCAGCTTTCACAGCCACACGAAACTTCTCAGGCCGTGGTTGTCAATTTAGAAATCGTCGATCTCGAGGGCCTCCAGGACATAATCCTGCTGGTAGCAACAATCGCCACCCCCCTCGCTATAAATCACAATCGGCGTGCCTACAATCCACGTAGCCAAATTTGCAAGTCTGACGGTCATACTGCTGCTCTATGCAAAAATAGCTATGACCGGACAGATTCTTCAGCACATCTGGCTGAAGCCTTCCAAAGTTCTTGTTCTTCAACCACCGGCTCTTCTGCATCTGATTGGTACCTTGATACTGGTGCCCCTGCTCACATGACACCAGATGTGACATCGCTGGATTCTTCTGAACAATATGATGGTAATTGGTAAGGACACTGTTATTGTAGGTAATGGGGCCTCCTTACCAATCACTCGTATCGGTTCTTCCCAAACCATCCCACATCTACCTTTACTCGATGTTGTGGTTGTTCCTCGGTTAACCAAACATTTATGATCCATCAGCAAGCTTACTTCTGATTTTCCTTTCGAAGTTTTTTTTTACTGACTCTTCTTTTGTTGTTGTTCAGAATCGCGTCACGAATCAGGTGGTGGCAACTGGAAGGCGTGATGATGGTCTTTATGTATTGGAGCGTGGTCAAGCTGCTTTTATATCTGTCCTTAATAAATCTGCCCTTTAAGGCATCCTATGAATTGAGGCATGCACGTCATGGACATGTTCATTATTCCATTATATCTTTATTAAATAAAAAAGAACAGCTTCATCTAACCTCGTTACTACCTAATCCTACTCTTTGTTCTACAAGTCAACTTGCCAAAAGTCATCAGCTTCCATTTACAACTACTACTAATCAGTTTTCCACAAAAATAAAAACTACTACTAATCAGTCTAATCATATTTTGGGCATTATTCACTGTGATATATGGGACCTGCTCCTGTAATATCGAAAATAGATAACCATCTAGATGATGGTCCTGGTAAAAGCTTTGAATTAAGAGGTTTGTTTCCTCTGTGGTTTCAGGTTCGAGCCCTGTGGTTGCTCATATGATGGCCACTGGAGGCTTACATGATCGTTAACTTCAGGGCCCGTGGAATTAGTCGAAGTGCGCGCAAGCTGGCCCGAACACCCACGTTAAACTAAAAAAAAAAAAATGAGTTGTTCGACTATTTACCTGGTTATACCCTATGATGATTTCTTCGACATTTTTCTTAACTTTCAGAAATTTGTTGAAAACCAATTTTCATGTAAAATTAAGATATTTCAAAGTGATGGTAATTCTGAATTCCGTAGTCTTCGTTTTCAATCTCATCTTTGCTCATCAGGAATATTCCACCATCAAATGTCATGCCCTTATACACCATCCTAAAATGGAAGTGCTGAACGAAAGCATTGCCATGTAACTGACATGGGTCTTGCTCTTTTATTTCACTCTCATGTCCCCACTTCTTATTGGGTAGACGTTTTCAGTACTGCGACTTACATCATCAGGCGGTTGCCAACACCATTTCTGGGGAATATTTCCGCTTTCGAAGTTCTCTACGGTAAGGTTCCTCAATATATATCTTTCCATCCCTTTGGTTGTCGAGTGTTTCCTGTTTGCGTGACTACACCTCTCATAAATATTCTCCCCGCAGTAATCCTTGCATTTTCATAGGTTATAGCCCATCTCATAATGGTTTTCGTTGTCTTGATCCTATTACCTCTAAGGCTTGCATCACACATCATGCACGGTTTGATGAAACCAATTTCCCTATGCTTCCTAGTTCCCCTTCGCGGCCCCTCCATTCTCTAGATTATTCACCATTTCAATCACCGATCCCTACGTACTCCAGACCCGTCACTGCCTACTGACCTCATTTCCTCAATAAATACCTTACCTCAATCCATTGTTCAGTCTACTCTTTGTCGTACGTGTATGAAACAACCACCGGGTTACATCAATTCTCATTTTCCAAACCATGTTTGTAAGCTTAAGAAAGCTATCTATGGTCTGAAACAGGCCCCTCGCTCATGGTTTCAACGATTCAACACCTTCTTTCTTCAGCTTGGTTTCCTTAATTTGCAGCCATGCCGATACATCTGTCTTTGTTTTTTAGAAGCAGCGCAACATAATTTATCTTCTTCTTTATGTGGACGACATCATCATCACTGGCAATGATGTTGCTCTACTTACTCAGTTTATTCAGAAAATTAATTTAGAATTTTCCACCACAGATTCGGGCTCCCTAATTAAGCTACCTCCTTGGTCTTGAGGTTACTGCCAATAACCACTAGCTCTTTCTCAGCCAAACTAAGTATGCCCATGACCTCCTTGCTCATGCACAGCTTCTGGAATGCAAACCAGTGGCCATACCGATGATTGTGGGGCAACAACTCACCTCTGCTGGTGCTCTTCCAGGTGATGTTGTTACTCTCTATCGCTTGTTGGTGCACTGAAATACTTGACCATCAACAGACCTGATATCACCCATGCTGTAAACACTGTGAGCTAGTTCTTGCATGCTCGCACAGAGGTGCACTTCTAAGCTCTCAAACAAATCCTGCGGTATGTCAAATGTACGCTTCAATTTGGTCTCACCTTAAATCCTTGCTCTTCCTTTGACATTACTGCATACTCCGATGCGGATTGGGCTGGTTGTTTAGAGACTCGTCGCTCCACTAGCGGTTACTCATTCTATCTTGGTTCCAATCTTGTTTCCTGGAGTTCTAAGAAGCAGCCTATAGTCTCTAGGTCCAGCTGCGAATCTGAGTTTCGCACCCTTGCATCCACTGCCGCTGAGGTCATTTGGATACAGCATCTCCTTCGCGATCGTCGTATTTCTCTCTCCAATCCACCAAGTCTCCTTTGTGATAACAAAAGTGCTCTCTTCATCAGCTCCAATCCAGTGTCTCACAAACATTCGAAGCATATTGACTTAGACTATCATTTTCTCTGAGAACTTGTTGCTGCTGGAAAAATTCAAACACAACACATTCCCTCTCATCTCCAAATTACAAATGTATCTACAAAGAGTGTCTCTCGCCACCGTTCACTTTTGTTTCGAACCAAGCTCCGCGTGTGCTCCAATCCCACGCTTGGCTTAACAGAAATTATGTATTTACAGCAACATTGTCATGCCTCAACCATATTCAATATATAATATAGATTGCTGCAAGTTATGTTTTCCTTGGTGAATAAAAGCGACTATGTTTATAGGTTCGTTTTTATTTTACTATAAAAGATGGTAACATTTGGCATCCATTAAAAATTTAAAATATGGCCAAGCCCAAGCAATACAAGCACATTAAAAATAATGATTATATATGTTTATGGGTAGGTGGAAAAAAGTTGATTATATATGTTGTATATGGTGCATTTACAGGGATTGTCGTGTTGTATACCCGATTAGCTTTCTCTTTGAAGTTTATTTGGATATTGAGATTGAGATAGGTATTGAGTTTGCAAGTTCAATTGGTGACCATGGTGCTGTAATCCTGCTCATTTGGGTTGGGTGTTAAAAAAATAATTTATTATGTAATATTTATATTATCTTACACAACTTAATTAACATGTTAAAGTTGGATAATGTAGATATTATATATAGATAATAGTGTATCAAAAAACCTAATAAATAGATATTAAGAGTTGGGTGTTAGTTGTATTTTTTAAAACCTAGTCATCTTGACCCAGCTCGTATAACCTAATATATATAAGTAGCATGAGTACTTGGTATAGATAGTATTTTTCATTCTCTCTCTATTTTCTTCTCTCTCGCCTTCACACCCACAACAACCTCTCATTCTCTTAATCTCTTTCCTTTCTCTTTTTTTCTTATCTTTACAAAAATTATAGTTGTTTTTTTTAAAGTTTGATCTGGTAGTGCATTTTGCAATTCCAATTTTTTTTGTTTGGTAACCAAGAGATCATAAGAAAACAAATAAAAATTTCAAGAATTCAGATTGAACTTTTATTTTTCCAATTCAAATCACAAACCTAAAAGCATTCTATAGTCTATTCCTGCTAGTCTGTCTTTATATCATATATATTACGCTCTATTTGTTTGATTTAATGTTTGACTATGATTATTGTTTTGTTTTTATGTGAAAATTATAATAGTTTTTATGTTGTCCATAATATATGTATTTTAGAGATCTTATCTAATTCTAATAGTTGCAATCCAATATTTTTTTAGATTGTCGAAGAACAATAAAATTAATATACCCAACCCGTGGATATTTGTAATATTCACAAAATGTTTTTCCCAACCTAATATATCTAACCCACCCAAATTCAAAAAAATTAACTAGATTAGGTTTATATTTTATAAAGATATAATTATGAATTAAAATTCAAGTACTTATTATATCCACAAACACCCCAGCTTCTCGTGCATGATTGAGAAATCTTCTTATACATCATCATCTAAAGGTTGCTTTGTTGGATAGTGCTTATATGGGTGTGTGTGTATATATATATATATATATATATATATATGTTATTGTCTCTTTGTCTATTTTTCAAAAGAAAAAAGAAAAAAAATAAATGAAGATAGATGAGGTTGGTCTGGTGGGACCAAAATAATGTGACGTGTCCAACTAGAGCAGTAGGGTTTGTTGGAATTTGATGTTCGAGCCACAGAAATGGAAGAAAAAACAAAAGGTCGAAAATCGAACGTGGACCCCAGAACAGAGAAGCGTAGCCATGGCTTTATGATTGATAGATAGATAACAAATGAACGCCGCTTTCTTACAATGCTGACTTGTTGAACGTGTAATGCCTTATGTGTTGTGTGTTGGCTTTTCACTCATACCGTGTGAGTCCTCCTTCCTTCCCTCTTCTGAATTATTACTACTACGCTGATCCGTTGGAAATAGTTAATTCTTAATATATAAAAAATATTTTTCAGACATCATTGCTTTTTTAATTACAAAATCAAAATAAATATTTTTAATCCCGTTGTCTTTTTTTATTTTATACATTTTTAATTCCTTTATTTTAGAAGCTAATCTGAGCTGTTAAGATTGCATAATTTGTTCACATAAAGTATAAAAATCTAAGTAATTCTTTTGAAGCATTTTAAAATTAAAAAATAATTAAAAATTAATTGCTATTTCAAAAAATGAGCTAGATCATTTTTAAAAAATAAGAGAGAAGATGTTAATTAAAATTTAAATAAAAAAACAATGAAAAGTAAAAAAAAGAAAAAGAGAGTATTAATTAAAAGAAATGAAAAGAAAAGAACAGAACGGACAATTCCAAGTCCACTGTAGGGAGCTTATTAAAGTAAGTTAGCGTAACGCGCAAGCCGGGGTTAACTCCGATTGGTCCTTTCCCTTGTTTCTCTGCACACGGTATCCTTCCCCGAACCTTCCAATCCTTCTTAATTAAGGCATGTTTGGGAATAAGTTTTAATTTCTTTTTTTTTTAATGTTTGGATGTAAAAAATAATTAAAAAAAAATATCATTTTAATATTTCTCTAAATAAAAAATACTTTCAAAACAAATCACTGTAAAATACCCTCTCAATAATAATTAATTTACTCTTCTAAACAAAACAATAATTAATTATTGAATTCCATCGGAAAACAAAACATAATAATAAAGACACGAAACTTAAGACTCTCCCCCTCTTTGTTACCCAAACGCTTAGACAGAAAACGGTTCGACTAAAGTTCTCCCGCAACATCCGGTGAGATTTCCGATTCAGGTAAAAACATCAACAACACAAAGGAAAGTCGTCCTTCCTTGTTCTTCTCTTCTCTTTATATTCACAAACACCTGTCCTTTTCTGTTTCTTTTTTTATGTCTACTTCCTTGTTCAACACACTCGTGACTGCGTGATAATCTTCTTACGTGCTCTGTGTTTGGAGTGATTGAGGATGTTCATATTTTCTTTTTTTAACTATTATTTGCTGGAAAAAAATTAAGCATAAGTGATCAATGAGAAGCAGTAGTAGTAGTAGTAGTGAGGCAACAATAGGATTACTCTGTTTTGTTTTGTTTTTTTTTAATCATTATTAATCAGGCTGAACAAGAAAATTGCCTGCTGATATATGATTTATTGACTCTTTTTACTTGTCTCAAGTGTTTGATTGACACGTTTAATTAGGCTGAACAAGAAAATTGCCTTCTGATATATGATTTGTTGACTCTTTTTACTTGTCTGAAATGTTTGATTGACACGTTCTCACGAGTTTCGTGAATTTTCTGTTTGCATAATGTAATTTGTGTTTTTTTAATTAATTTCTAATGTTAATCGGTGTTTTAGGCGGAGGAAGTGGAATTGCATTGAGGATTTTGCTTTACTCTTGGTGCTGGGATAATTTGATTGTCATGGCGATGAAATCATACCAAATTAACGCGGAGCTGCTGCTGAAGGAATATTTACTAGCTGGTCCTTTGATTCCGTACACTTCTATCACAGGTGGCATTTTTGCTTGCAAGATGGTATGTTTTAATTAATCTTGAATTCTTTTCCTCTATCAAAATTTACTTTTTCCTAGTATTGGTCTTGTTCCCTTCAGCTTTAATTGTGTGCCGTTTGCTCCTTTTTAGGTCTATGATCTTACCAGCTTGTTCAGTGCTGTTTATTTTAAGAGCTATTCCAACCTCACCAATTTGCAACGTATTGAATGGAACAACCGGTGATTGAATCTTTTCGATTAATGTTAACGTTCTTATTGCCTTATGTTTTGAATTTTTTTAATTTGGTTTCAACCATCAATGCAGTGCTATATCCACTTTCCATGCTGTTTTCATTACAATGATGTCATTATACTTTGTATTTTGCTCTGATCTCTTCTCTGACCAACCTCACGCTGGCCTTGTTACATTTCGGAGTTCTGCACTGTCTACATTTGCATTGGGGGTAAGGATGCTCCAGATTGCTTTTATTTATCCTTGGCACCAAGTTTATTAGCATGTTTATGCTTTAAACTGCGTTGATTTTTGGACATGTTGAGGGACGTTAGTGATGTGTCATCTCTGCAGTGGTAGGCAGAAATCAACATACGATTTACTTCACGCGCATCAGGGCCAAATTTTCCTTATTGTAGACCTAATAGTTCAGGCATGTTAAAATATCTCAGTTACCATTGAAAATGACAGAGCAATGTCTTGTGGGAAACCACAAATAGATGGGAAAGACTGGTATCTTTTTCTTACAATACAAGTGAGCTGCAGTGTCTTGAGGGTGATATTATATAATTTGTGTCGATGGCACTGCAATCGAGTGACAGAAAAGAGTTGATTTAACACACTATGGCCTGACCAACTTTTTCAAATTGTTTGGGAATTGTTCCGTGGATACTGTTTGATGTTGCAAAATGATGAAAGTGATGGTTATATTGATGTGCTTTTTGAAAGATTACAAAACACTCTTTTCTACCTCGGATCCTAATTTGACCACATAGTTCTCCAGAATACCCAGTTGAGCTCCCCCCCCCCCCTCCCTCGGTATGCTTTGATTTAAGACAATTGTTCAGCTTTGGGAAAGTTTGTTAGCTCCTGCACTTGTATACTTAACAACAGGAAAATATCCAGTCCCTTTTAGCTAATTAGCTTCTGAATGGAGAACAAAGCAAATGTTCTAAGTTATTGGTTACTGCAAATCTTTACAGCATAGATTATCTTTCAGCTTTTAAACACACAAATTGGATTCAAAAAGTCAACCAGGCTATTTGGTTTATTGCACAAGTTATCCCTTTGAAGTGTATCCTTGTCGAAGAATTTCCATGCTCTCTCTCGAATTTGAATTCTGTAAACATGGATTTTACCGCATAAGTTTAAAAGTCTTCAAGCATCTCTCTAACTTCTTTCATCTGCATTATGGTACACATGCAAGGAAGTGATGGCATAGTTCTGAATCTTAAATTACCTTCTTTATACATTTATATTGTTGATGGAGGAATTTCATTGCTTGCAAATAACCTCTTGATGGCCATTCCCGTGGCTTTAAGCAAAACTTATTTGCTATATGTGGGTGGGGCTGTTTTTACCCAATAGATTAGTCTAGCCAAAAGTCTGGATGCGCATGTCTAGACTTGCTTTTTGTTTGCCTAATAATATCATTTTCTTCTGTGTCCTGTTTCCTTCACCTCATTCTCTGATGTGATATTGACAGGTTTCTGCTGGTTATTTCATTGCTGACCTTGGGATGATTATTTGGTTTTATCCTTCTCTGGGTGGGATGGAATATGTAAGTGATTATTTTGTGCAAAGATTAATTGAGCCCAATACTTTATGTTTCCTCTCTCCTCAAGCTTTGTTTAATTATTCCTCTGCAAGCACAACCTAGTTGAAAAGACATGTCAGCTAGGAAGTTGTTACTAAACTTGGAATTGATCATGGATACGATGATAACATCATCATGTCAGGTGATTCATCATTCTCTTTCCCTGATTGCTGTGGCATATTCGATGTTGACTGGGGAGGGGCAACTTTACACCTACATGGTTCTTATCTCTGAGACAACTACTCCTGGAATCAATTTGAGATGGTAATTTTGTATTTTATAATGATTCAATGACCATCCATTGTGATTTTGTTATGGATTGTGATATTCAGCTTGGTTTTGTGAAGGTATCTTGACACAGCTGGAATGAAGAAGTCTAAAGCATATCTCTTAAACGGGGTTGTGATATTCTTCGCTTGGTTTGTAAGTGAATTGTGAATTGAAATAAGCACCCATTTCGCATTACTAATTCCTAAACATGCTTATTTAACAATAAAACTATGTGCAGGTTGCTAGGATACTCTTGTTTATCTACCTGTTTTACCATGTCTTCCTGCACCAATATCAGGTAATAACCACACCTGCAAAACTTCTCCATGTTATGATTCTGACTGTGATGCAGAATTGGGAAGCATAACTTATAAGAATTTAAAATGTCAGATTTAAAACATAACTAGTTGAATTTAATTTTGACTATAAGATCAGAACTCAAAAGATTGATCATTTGCAAGGCTTAGTCGAGTTGATGTATGCAACCCATTTGCATCATATTGCAAGCAACCTGTTTTTCATTAGAACATAGAAGTGGTCATTTTGTGCCTTCTAAAATGGGAAGGAGCTGGTTTGTGTTTCTGTCAGATCTAAGGACGTGCTTCATCATGCCATATACCAAACAGCTTAATAACAACGTAGAGAATCTTGTTGAAAAGAACACAAAAGAGAAAGAATGACCGCATTTTACCAGTATAGTAATTTCTCACAGATCGACATGATCAACAAATTTAAGATGAATGTTTGATGATTTATGTTGGAAAGGTGAATGCTTCCTTGACGACTAAAATTTGCCGTGAATTGCTATTTTTGTTCCTTCCCCACAGGTCAAGCAAATGCACTCCTTTGGACGACTCCTGGCACTGGTAGTGCCAGTAGTGCTATCTGTCATGAATTTGATGTGGTTTTGGAAGATTTTCAAAGGAATGAAAAAAACATTAGCAAAGCGGCACTGAATAACATATCTAAACTGTAGTTGTGCAAACAAGGAAGTAGGCTGCTGCATATACATCGGCTCGTGCTACTCATCTGGTGTGTTTATTTTGTGCGTTCTCTCCCCCGTTATTGTGCACATGCACACTTGTAAATGGTTTTTCCACAATAGGAAGCGTTCTTAAAAAAGTATATATATATATATATATATATATTCTTTTTTCTATTTGTTTACCGTTGAATGTAGATCCAATTCTATAGAAGAAATTGAATAAGAAACTTTACTGCTCGAAGCTGTGAGTGTACAGAAACGATGAGACATGAGGACGGCAAATTTGTGCATGTATTATTGGCTCGACTTTGACAATAAAATATTAAATACTGGATCAGAGTAGCTTGAACCTTGAAGCAATGGTAAGAGATAAGTGAATAGTGAAATGGTATGGAAGTCAAAACAATTCATGCAATGGCTTTCTTCTTTGGGCAAATATGGGAAAGAGCCCTTAAAATCAGGGATGCAGCAGGGAATTTTGCAAGCTATGAAGATCGCAACGTGTTCTGGAACTATCATACCTCGCAAGTATTCTATAAATTAATTTGTTCTCCATTCAGTATGCATGAGACTATGAGCAAGCATTAAGGCATGTGTGAGATTATGAGCGAGCAACCCTTGATGCTATGAAATTTAAGAGAGAGCATTAAAGCATTAAGGCATGTGTGAGACTATGAGCAACCCTTGATTATGGCTTTGCCCAAGTCAGGTGGCCCATGAAAATGTTTGCACCTGACAATAATCGAACTTGTGATCTTGGACAGGAATACACTACCAAGTCTTAACTCTTCTATGCTAGACTAACTCCATGGGGTTTCCCTTAATATTGAGATAGAGAGAAAGTATTTGGAAAGGTAGAGGATAAAAAGATTTTGGTATGCCATAAAACAAAAATAATCTTGGTATTAATTGGTTTGCTTTTAAAAAAGAAATTTATTTAAGGGGTTTGGACCTATAATAATGATGGAAAAAGTAGATTAGGATCCCTAGAATTTGTTTTGTTTAATTTGATTTCAAGAATTGAGATAGAGTGTTTAATTTGGAATTGAAAATAGGTTAATGTGATGTTAAATTTTTTTTTTTTTATGTTTTTAGATGATAATAGATTAAAATTTGGGTTTTGGGCCTAAACTATCTATACTCTAATTTTTTGTGGTCGAAATATTTTATAGGCATATGACACTTCATATGCCTGGATGGGTGTCATGTTGTCTGTAAAACAAGCATGTTAGTCTGAAATTGGTTTTTTTGGCCCTTCACTTTTTATTTATTTATATTTTATATTAAAATTATTTTTAAACAAAATTACTAAAATTATATTTAAAAAATCATTTGGTTTTGTCATAATTTAATTTCAAATAAGATTAGAGCTTTTAATTTATGGTAATATTACCAATTATTTTATATTTAATATATATGAATCTAGTGTGCTTATTTTTTAAAAAATGCTCATGAATATTCAATAAAAATAATTTCTCTGTTATCATTAATTTTTATATAGTTTTCTCAAATTAATTATTCTTTTATTTTTTATACAATCATGTTAAACTTATAAAGACATTTTTTTTTAATTGAAACTTGCTTTTAAATCATGATAAAGTTTTATACAAAAAACCATGCTTCTAATAAAAAAGATGTTTATGTTAAATTAAAAGGAAATTAATACATGAATAAGGAAATAAAGTTTTGAGTAAAGGAATATTATATTGAAAGTTTTGAGTAAAGGAATATATTTTTTTAATTTCCTCTTCATTTAAGTCATTATAATTCTCATGAAATATTTATTTTAATTGCAATCAAAATCAAAGAACATTGATTGAACATTGATAGGAGAAAAAAAAGAATAAAGACCAATTTTGAAAAAAAAACAAAATCAATTTGATAGGAGAAAAAAAGCAAAGGAAGGTGAAATCGTAAAACAAAATCAATTTAAAAAAAACTAAAATAATAACAATCAAAAGAATAAAGACCAATTTTGAAAGATAAAAAAACAAAGAGGGGTGAATTTGAAAAGGTATACTATTTTTATAGATCATTCAAGATAAAAAAAAAATCATAATAAAAAGAAAAGAGACCAAAGCTAAAGAACCAACAAATTAAAGGACTTTTCTTGAATTTTTAAAGGGTCGACGTGAAAATTTAGGTGAGGAGAGAGAGAGAAGAAGGGGGAAAAAATGGTCGTTGACGTTAAACTACCGTGAATGGTGTAATATTTGTTGTCTTATCGGGTCGGAGATGCCAAGACTTTTCAAACGCCGCCCTGAAATATAGTGTTTGGTGGTTGTACGACCTCTCACTCACTGCCAAAATAGTACGAGATTTATCCATATGCGCTAACATTTTTTTTTCCAGTAATATTTAATAAATGTAATTTACAAAAATATCCCTTAATACCCTTGATATTTACAATAAAAACAAAGTAAAATGACAAAAAAAAAAAATCCTTGGGTGAGAGTTTAATTGGTTTTGTCTTTAAGGATATCAAAATAATTACAATATCTCTATAAAAAATGAAAATACAAAAATATCCTTGAGTAGTAGACGTTGAATTATTTTATTCAAGAGTTAAATAAATAGTTTTATTGTGCATTGAAAAATGCAATTACCAACATAACCTCACATAACTCTCAAAAGATATTTATATTATGGTTAAATAGAAGATAGTTTTTATATTTTATTTATTGATTTTTTTTTATGGATTATTTTTCAATTTTATCATTTAACATATGGTTGATTTTTTATTGATTTTTTTAAATTTTTTTAATTGATTTTATGATTTTTTTTATTTAGCATTTGATTGATTTTGAAGTGTTCTCGAATGAACATCACGATATTTGGTCGATGCTCAATTTTACGAGTTTTTTTTATCGTGGAATTAAATAAAAAAGAATTTCAGAAAAAAAGTTATTAAACCTAGTGGGATGCATGATCCGAACCGCGAGTTTGACAGGTTGACCCATATTCACTTGAATATATTTTTTTTGTTTTTTTTAATTAATTCTTTTTTTTAAATTTTCCCTTTAATATTGTGTTGATTAGAAATTAAGTTTCATATTTTTTAATTTATTTTTTATGAGTTTATCACGGTCTTATGAACAGGTCACGCGTCTGACAGGTAATCTAAGTTGATCAAGGTCGATCTAATAGGCTATCATATGTTTTAATATTTTGAAAAAATATTATCCAATATAAATATCAGATTTTAAATTCATAATTAATTTTTTTTACTAAAAAATATGATAGCAAATTAAGTCTAAATATTTTTTCATGTTAAAAAAATTGTTTTAACATGTGAGTACTTAGAGCCGATGAATTATCTAGTGTAGTCTTATATTGTTTGGTTTGTTATGAAATATAATTGATTCATTGAAGAGCAGAAAACCAAACCAAACACCCTTACATATTAATAAGATAGCAGCATTAATTAATTTACCCCTAAAACAAGAAAGGAGAAAACAACTTTTACATGAAAAGAAGAGTATGAAGAGGAAATTCAAACAAAAAGTTAAGACGAGCGATCGACTAAATAAACAAATAACAACTGAACATTTACTTGAAAAGAAATGAAAAATCTTCTTTCATACATAAGCAATCAGTCGCTGACCAGCGTTCGATCGCTTCTTTTGATGTTCAGCTTACTAACACAATAGTGTCTGATCTATACCATGCAGTCGCTTTGAAATATAAACTAATTCTACTAATTAATTAATATATAACGGGGGATCATGTTCCGATGGTTAGGTCTAAGTTTATGTGATTACTCCCACAGTCGAACTGATCTGGTCTGCTTATGAAACTAGTTGTTGAATTATACTCACGTTGCTGATCGTTAATTAATGGCCATAACTCTCTTTCTTCAGCAGTACAGCACGACATTGATGGGGTGAAAGAAAGTGAGAGCTCACAGGTTTCAGCTGGTAGCCTGTCAATATTTTCTTCCATAGACGTTCTACCAACAAAGCTTGTGCCTGAATCCTGCAAAGATGAAACCAACTTTATAATTAATCAATAATGTAATACTGTAGGAATATATATCGTTGGGGTTAAACCACCATTTAAACTCATCTGTAATATATGTATGATCTTCAAAAAGGTTTGGTTTAAGAACTCCTAAACTCATCAATATATATCACCAATTAAGTTGTAGAAAGCAAAGTTCTTAAAGATCACCAACATGGAATCTCCATGTACAGATTTTCAACTTCTTCATATTTCTATGACGTACATACCTATAATTTTATCCTTTAATTTTTAATTTTTTTCCAAAGACATACATGTAATTGATATATATATATTTTTGTATGTACCTGTTGCTCCGGGTCACCACCGTCTTCTTTTGTTAGCTGGAGTCCATTGCTTTCATCAGAAAATATATCATGTTTAGAATCAGACTTCTCAGATTCCATTTGCATCAAGTACTCACCTTGTAGTAGCCTGCCATATATAAACAAACAGCATGAGCAGGTGTTTAAACATAACCCAATCAATCCATATAAAAAAAAATCAAAATGATGATCAGTACTCCTTGATGAAGATACTGAGAAGTTTCGTTGTTTAAAGTTCTATTGCATCTCATTTGTCACGACCTCCAGTGCCACAGAATATGTTATAAATACTACAAAAAATCGAAATTTGCTGGCAATTTATTTGAGATTTAAGGGCATTTTGATAGATGTAAGGTTATTATTCAACTGCGGTTGAAACTTTTTTTTTTAAAAAAAAATTAATGCCATTAGATTTTAGCAGCACTTGATAGATATATTCGAATATCTAGAGGAAATTACTCTTATAATTTAACAGTAAGGAAATTTTTGGAAAACCATTAATTATGAAATAGAATTATAATAGAATTTTTTAATGCCACGAATTTAGTGAAACTTTGAAACTACGCATTGTCATCAAATACATTAATTGTAAGTACTGAAGAGATGTTAAGCTTCTTTCCAATATCAACTCGGAAAAATATCCAGAGGGTTGCTGATAATTATATTAGATTGCCGTGTTATTAAGCTTGTTATACATGATTTATTCATTAAAAATAGGTTGTAAATTAAGGATTTTCGCATGGGATTCTTGAAGAGGGATTTTCATTCATGAAGAAGAAGAAGAATGTTGTGTATCTCACAATATTAAGGCTTTACATGTCAAACTTGTGCTCAATTGTTTTTTATATTATTATTATTACTACTTTTTAGCAATCAAGAACACAATAAATTAAGCATATATTTACCTCTGAGAGGAGAAAATTGAGGAGATTCCCATGTCATCAAGTTGTGTTCTTTCTGCTTGCAGATGCTTCTTCATGGGTATTAAGACATTGATGTTTTTGGGACCCTTCATGCTTCTGTACATCTGTCAAAACCAGAGTTCAAAGATCAAGGGAAGTGCTGTTATATTCACAATCAGTATGCGGTTAGTTTGCATTTCCTCTTGTCCTAATCTGTTCAGTGTCTAATCATTTTCACCTTTTCCCCCTTGTATTACATGCCTTTACTTATTTAAGATTATCCACACAGAAAGAACAAAAAATCTATCATGCTATCACATGCATTTACTATAAACTAGGTCGGCATGAATGTACATGCATGTGAATTTTTTATATATATATTTAGTTCAGAAAAATAATGGGTCACAGATTTTTTTTTTTTTTTGTAAGTCCCTGTTATTGCAGTAAAATTCGGTAGATAAAGTGATAAAGCAGATGATCATATATGAACGTCATTTCATGTACCATTAAAGATGTGTGCGTGACCTATTTTGAATTGAGTACCTCCTTTTGCTTTAGAGATGGCAATACAGCCAGTCCAATCTCCAAAAATGAACTATTTTTGTGTAGATTTCAGACTTGAGATATGGGAATATCATATCTATAGCATTAACTAGCTATCAATAATAATATTTAGCTACCAATCCGCACTAATAATTTGTTTGAATGGACTGATCACTGATGAGCCACTAGTTTTAACTAGCTAATTAGAAGGAAGACCTTCTTCAGGTTTAGGGTTCTCATGTTCATCATCATGTGTGTCTCCATTAATTTGAATTAGATTCCTGGGAGTTTTACCTTGCCCAGTTCCTGTGTGATCTGAACATGGAACAGGCGTGAGGAGTATAGATTCCCTAGATCTTCTTCAATGATATAAAAACCTAGCTAGCTTTATTTATACACGTACTATATAAATATTCCATATGCGGTATATAATTAAGCTTAATTAATTCATCTTAATTCTAAAATTAAGTTAAACATTCTATGGGACCAATGTCCAAAAAAAAAAGGAAAACAGAGAGAGAATTGTGATTACTTTATTCAAATTAAAGAAATAGTTAGCTAGGTTTGCCTATATGATAGCAGAAGGACCATCCTTAATTTTAATCATGTCGCTGGGATGTGGACCTCAATTATAGCTAGCATCGCAAGCCACCATGTGCAATATTGCAAACACGTAGAAACATATATAAAATGTCTACACAATTCCAAATCTGATGTGATTAATCCATGATGTTTTAATTCCTGTAATTCTTCCACTTAGAAGGTCTTCCTGTTTAATGATCTGCTAGTGATTTTGTTCCTTTTAGCTGAAATGAGAGAGTCATACCTGAAGATGGCTTTTGATATGAGAAATCTTCAGTTCTTTCACGCCCATCATCTGCAGAATTCGCCTAGGTGTTGCTTCTGTGCAAAATCATCAATAAACTTATCAGCGTACACTGGAGAAAAAGTACAGATCGATGCTTAACTGTATATGCATGATTGTGCCAGATTCAGTTTTCTCAGTTTTTAGGGCACCATAAAAAAGGGTTGACCATAATTTAAATGGTCTTTATATGATCTGTTTAGAATCAAAATGGTGCAAAGAACCCTTTGATCTTCCCTTGCAATTGTATTTTAAGAAGATTAAGCAGCAGTGTCGTCTTCATGGCTTTAAGAAGCCTTAGAGACACTGCAGACCAGAAGAACTTACTGTATTTTCCACCGAGGCGTTCAACAGCTTCAACAAAATGTTCATGGAGCTCAGGAGTCCACCGGAGACGTGGATGTTCAGATTTGTTGTATTGCCTTACTCCATTTTTCCGTGATGTTTTCATGGCTGGCTATAGCTTCTATATGGTTGATCAGAATGTCTTTTTTTGCAGAAGACTATCTGATATATACAATTATGTAGGCGGATAACGTCTACCCTTGAAATGTGAACGCATATCTGCCTTGCAACCACACAAAATTTTAAAACAAAAAAACATATGTTTGTCAGTCTAAGACCAAAGACTTTTGTAAGCATATAATCAAGTTCCTGTTCAAACATGTTTTCCCTTTATTTATTAGTAGTAGTGAACTCAAGATAATTCGGTAAGCTGAGCCCCCACACCCCTCGATCACCAAGATTCTTTTTTTTTTTTTTTTGGTTATATAAAAAGATTAATGAACTAATTAATTACTACAAGATTCAAGAACCGGAAAAAAACACGTATACTATATATCATATATAATTTCTTCTTATACAAGTAAACAAAACCATCCTTAATTTTCCTTCCAGATTTCAAAGCTTAATTTCCTCTTCTTTTTTATTTTATATTTTTGGAATATAGGAGAAACAGTCGTACGTACATAACCTTAAATGAATTATAGTAATTGCAGTGTTCTGCTTTTAGCATCTAATTTGTCAGATGATCCACATTGTGTTCGACCAATTGGAGCCGGCTGTTCATTCTGTGATCAGGATGCGGGATTTTTTTAAGAGTCCCAATCCATGAAACTACACTGGATGAATAAGAGAAGAAAGTCAACAAAAATTAAAAGTCATCCTACCTAAATGATTTGCTAAGGCCAAAGACTTTAGTTTCTCTAATTCTCTTTTGATAAATTGATAAATCAAAACCTTATAGAAAGTAAAAATCATGATGAAAAGTGCCTAGAGAGCTGACAAAAATGGAGTCCAGTCCACTTCGAGCTAATACCCAAATTATGTTAAAACAAAATCCCCAACCTAAATTAAGTTGAACTCCCAAGCACAACCTACATTTACTCCCATACCACAAAATTCAAAGAAATTTCTTTACCGGTAAAAATCTAAAGAAAATAATATTAATTCAAAGAAAATATAAAGAAAGAAAAGAAAATTGACAAGGCATGAAAATGATCTCAGAATTCTTTGAAATGCCACACGTTTTTTTTTTATAGAAGATATTAAGATTTAAGAAAGAATGTGAATGCATGATTTAGTAAGACAGCACATTTAGAGTTTCTATATATATATATATATATATATATATATATATATATATTCAATGATTAGTTTTTTTTATTATCACAAGCTCATGCATGTGGTCATAACCTAGGACATGCTCTAGGAATTTTCCTCCTTTCTTTTCACTTTGAGGACATGGTGCCTTTTGGATTAAAAAAAAAGAAGAAACAAAGAAAGAACGGAACCCTCCAATATGGGCAGAGCAGTAAGCAAAGTCAAGGCCATGACCTTAACCTATCAACTTCATGTGTCAATAAAAGACGGTGCCTACTTTTGGACCCATCTGATTCCTCTCATGGCTGCCGTGTTCAACACCACCCTCTCTCCAATTTCAATATGCAAGAAAAAAAGGAGCAGCTAGCTAACCCCTAGAATTAATTTCTTGAAAGCTGGTTCTCCATATGGTTGTTAATGTTCCAGTACACTAAAGATCCATGGCATGCAATGAACCGTCCTTGTAATCCACATGTGGGCTCTCTTGTTGCAAGACTTTGACCGCTTGATTTATAGATGTGGTGGGTGCAGCTCCCATGCACGTAAATCACACCAAAATGGATCTAAATCTGCAAGCAGAGAGGAAACAATATCTGTCACGTTTTCCTGCCTTTATATTTATATTCTATGGCTACAAATAATGTGTGTGTGTGTGTATGCTTTGGAAGATTGCTTTAACTTTTGGCCAAATGACCAATTATGCACATAAAGACATTCAAGAAGTGGAAAATTCTCATTCCTTGAAAGTGACGGAGGTAAATTTTATTTCATCAATTCACTCGATAACATTGTTAAATACTGTAGATAAATGCAGTCACCATAGCTCTGATGCATATACCACTGTTAGGTATCATAATTTAGCTAATTCACTTATTTTTAGTCTATTAATGGAATCTTTGAAAGCTCCTCTTTCTCTTGAATTCTCCGTTTCTCTCTCTGCTCCTTATCCAGTTATCGCTTTAAGATACACAACTGGGTACTAACCCCTGTATTATTATTTATATATACTAGTAAATATTTTATTTTTTTATCCTACTTAATTTGAAACATTCAACTGAAGATGCTAGCAAGAAATCCTGCTTAATTTGTGTGGTTATTCTTAAATCAGCGGTTATAGAGATTTGAAAGAAGATATGTATGTGAAATCTTTCATAGCAGATAGCCTCCAAGGGCCGGCAACATGCATGGTAGAGCGGTACTGTTGCGACCTTCTGCCTCGCTGCTGCTTTACCAGTACATATAACTGAGGCTGTGCAAGGGAAAATATAACGGGAAAACAAAAGAAATTAGGGGGACAATTGATCATCAATGGATGATTGTGGTTAATATATAAGTTGTTTTGAGTCTTCCTTTTTCTTTCCCTCTTATGGTTCGATCAAATTCACTTGGAATTTGAAACCCTTTTGGCATATGGTACAGGTCTTGTAATTAATAAACATCACGAGATATAATGATGAGAATTCACATTTCTTTCCTCATCGATCATTGTTGATCGAGAATGTTTTCATTCTTCAAATGATGCGCCTCCTCATTTCTTGATCGTGCATTTCTGTTTGCCACAATTTTATCCTTGAAAAGATGCCAACCTCAGGCGTGCAGTGAGACAAATTTAGTTATCATAATCTTTTGAAAAAGCATATTTCTACCACTCAATCAAAGCTAGCCTGAATTTCTAAAGCTTCGACTTGGAAGCTTTTGTAGGCCAGAGAAAAATTATATGAACAAAAGAAAATAAAGCATGATTTACACACGTGTAAAGTTTGATGAGGTAATTGGAGGAACTTATTTTTCAAGTGAGGTGGGTGGGTTTCCATCATCTACAATATTTGGTTGCCACAACATAGATTAAGAGGACACTAATTTTATTCCACTATAACAAATTAAAGATAATAATCTTAATTAGTCAGTTGATCCGATAGTTAATTAAAGAATATAGCACATTTCCAACCAAACTTGTGCCAGTTAACCTTGATATTAATTATATTTACCCCTTTATTAAATTTTTGCAAGATGGTAAGAAAAATATTTTAATTAAATTGTAGCTTCTTATTTTTATTCTCTTTAAGTTTTGATATGTTTTGTCAAATGATTAAGTGGCATGACAACTCAAGCATATGTTGAGTTGTTAAGCCCAGTTAGATTTTACATCCGTGGTGGCTGCAGGGGCATGGTCATGAATTATTTTTTAGGGGCAAAATCTAGGAAGATTTTTCTAGAGGGACCCAAAATCTAAATTTCACTGGTTTTAACCCTAAAATTTAAATTTTGCTGGATCTTAGGAGGGGTATTATTAAGTTTTATTTATTTATTTTTTTCGGTGGTTGGGGCCCAACCAGCTAAGTAATAATTTATGTTAGTTTTGTTTTAATTTTTTAAATTAAAATATTATATATTTTGTTGTTCATTATTCATTTAATACTTATATAATAGATTCTCACATTAGTTTTTTTTTTTTTTACCTGAAAGGTTATATATAAAAGGTTGCATATTGGGACATGTTAAATGTTCATCAGACGTTATATAAAAACTTTTCTTTATGAAAGGTTGCTTTCTTGGAACGTGAGTGCTATGGTTGGATGTATGTGTTCTTGGGATTCTACTTTTAAAGATGATACTATAAACAGTTTACAACTTAATATTATTGGGATGTGATGATGCAGTAATTTAAAAACAATTCCTAGGCCCAAATTGACGGCTAGGAGTCTTACCCGTTTGTGCTGCATTTCTATCTACATTGCAGTGTGTGTGTGTAGGAAAAGGGGAGAATAAAAAACAAATAAAGAAATGAGTGGCACAAAAGACAAGGAAAGAGAGAAAAAATAAAAAAGAAAAAAGATTACACAGATTACACCGGAGCACTAATAATGATAGCTTTGATATTATTAAAAAAATCTCAACAAGATAAATTTATACACATTATAAAGAATCACTGGAAATTATCATATTGGGATACATACACCGCTCAAAGATGGTAATGCCCAACTTGCCTGGAGCGTGCAACACACGCGCAAACAGTTTAGTCATTTAGGGCATAAACAACTTAAATGACCAGAATTTCTAGCCATTTAGGATTTTGGCTATTTGGGCCTCCAAAAAACCAGACATTTTTTATCCAGTCCAAATAGCTCTTTCTCTCTCTCTCTCTCCCCCTCACCTTTTCACTTTCTCTTACACACACACATTTTATTCCTTTTTTTCTCTTTCATTTTTCTCTTGCACACTCCTCTATATATTTTTTATTTTCCATGACCGACACATAAATTCTCTATGCACACACACAAGTTTTTGCACCTCCAATGGCATTACCCATATGTGCTTCCGATATTGTACATGGCACAATGAACAACAATTTTCTATGAAGATATTGCCACTAACATTGGCAATAGAAAGCGCGGCACATCACCTAATGACTCTCAACTTTTTAGAAATATTTTCCTTCTCAATGAGGTAAATTAGGTGTATAAGTACACTCAGTCACCAGGTAAGTAGAGGTAGGCCATTCCAAGCCATATACAAGCTATGCACAAATACACCTTTCTCTATAACTTCATTTTATTTTTATTTTCCTATACATTATTCCCTCCTTTTATATTCAATAACTTAAGCATTGGAAGGTCTCATGTTCCAACAAGGAACTGGTTTTCGGGGACATCCCCAGGTTAGGACCAGTTACAACCCACTGACGTATTTATAGAAAATATAGTTTTTGTTTGAAGTTTTTTCATGATTTCATTAATGGCATGGTATGTGAAAAAATGAATAAAAACTAGTTCATTCTCATTTTAATTCCTACCAAAATACTTTTAATGACTACCAAAACTCCAGGACAAGAAATAGTTTATCTTTATCAATCTTAATATTCTAAATCTCGCTCGCATGCTCTTTATCATAAAAGACTTGGATATGGGACTGCACCAACTCCTAAGAAAAAGAAAGTACATCATTCCCACTACGTGGAAGACTCTTCACTTTGTCATAGAGTGTTACACACTCACCTTTATAAGGAATGTGTCTCCAAAAAGACCAATCTAGACAACTATGATGGTCTTACAGATCCCAAAAATTACATTTGAAATGTCAGAAACATCCTAGAACTTGTGACATAAAAAAGTGATGTCATGTGCAATAGTCTCCCAACAATCTTCTATGGGACTGCTCGGGTATGGTATTATAATCTCAAGCCTGATTTCATCATTAGTCTTCACAATCTTTATGTTATGCTCATCTCTCATTTCATCACCAGTATTCTAACTAAGCAAAGCACGAGTAAGTTATTCGTCATTATCCAAAGAGAATATGAAAGCACCAGAGCATACTTTTAAATATTTAATGAAAAAAATGCTCAGTATGGAGAATTTACTCAAACCTATTTCCATTAAATTCCTAATTAGTGGAATCTATAACTACTTATCATAGGAACACCTGTACATTCTTTATGAAACAACTTTTGTTAATGTAAAACAGGCAATAAAAAATCATATTTGAGTAGAAAAGGCAAGTGTCACAAGACATGGCCACTCATATTTTCAAATAGTAGAGTCTTTTTATCGCCATAAATCTCCTACCAAAGCAACCAAAAGAGCATTAAGAAGCACATTCAAGATTGTTTAACATTTTCTTATCTCATAACCACGTCACTCATTACCATACATACTAAGGTATCTATTACCATTAAGGAAAAAGATTTTGTGAAATACCCTCCTCCCATCAAAAGTAGTGCGAACATGAAAGACTCTAATAAGTTCTATCATTTTTGCCCTAGGCATGAAACTGAGGAATGTTACATGCTAAAAAATTAGTTAGAAAGATTGATTTCTAGAGGTTACCTCTAGTAGTTTATGAATAAAAAAACCATAACAAAAAAAGAAAGAAGTCTGCATATTTGATAAGCTGTCTAAAATCAAATAATTTTCAGATATTGCATCCTATTTTGCATGAAGTTTTTTTACTTTTCAATAATAAAAAATAATGCTTCTCTATGTCTCCAACAAAAGTCTATATGATATCTCCAACTCTCCATGAACATTTTAATATGTTCAATAAAAGTCACCAAGCAAATCTTCATGTCTTCATTGAATGTCTTTATGGACATCACCAAGTCACCTGTGAAAAAATCCATTCATGTCTCCATGAAAAAAATTCTACAAGCCTCTATGACTATAAATATATATGTGCAATGCCTTCTTACACAAATGCCTCCACAATCATGTACCTTGAAAATGTTTTTAAGTGCATAATTCTTTGAAATTGCCACACAAATTCAAAGAGTGGGGGGCAAATGATGATGCATGAAATTATTCAAAAACAAAAAATTATGTTATGTTTCTTTTTATATTTCTCCGTATGTGTACATGTACACTAAGTTTCTAAGTGTGTGTGTGTGTGTGTGTGTATTTGTGTTTGTGTAGCATTTTTATATGTGTGTCTTTACAGGGAAAGAGAAGAAGAAAACAAACGAGATGAGGTGGCACAAAAGACAATGAAGGAGAGAGAAAATGAGAAAATAAAAGAAGAAAGAAAGTATAAGTCATTAGGGTCACTCTTAAGCTCCGATAATGACACTATTAGTGCCATCAAAAAGATTTTGACAAGTTGAAATAATAGATACCATGGAAGACCACTAAAAATAGCTAGATTAGCAACACAACCCACTTGTTTGGCGTGAACAACTCATACGTCGAGTGGTTTGGTTGTTTGGATCATAAACAACCCAAATGGCCAGACTTTCTCTCTCATCACATTTTTGCTCTCACACTACTTTCCTTCACACATATATTTTCTCCCTCGCGCACCTTTTATTCCTAATTCTCTCTTATTCTCCTTTTACACTGACACATGCCTCTATGCATTTTTTTTTATTTTCCATGACTGATATATAAATTTTCTATGCACATATAAATTTTTTGGCATTATTAATGGCATTGCCCATCACCTACGTTTCCACCAATGATGCACATGACACAACAAATACCAACTTTCTAGGAAAATATTGTCACCAACATCACTCATGGAAAGCATGACACAACACCTAATGACTCGACTTTCTAGAAATATTTTCCTTCTCTAAAAAGTAAATTGGATGTATAAATACACCCGATTACCAGGTAAGCAAAGGTAAGGAACCCAAACCATAAACAAGCTACGCATATATATGCATTCTCTATAATTTCATTTTATTTTTATTTTTCTATACATTATTTTCTTCTTCTACTTTTTTTAACTTAAGCATCAGAGAGTTCTTCATTTCAATGAGGGATTTTTTTCAGGGACATTCCCAAGCCAGAGCCCAGTTAAGGACGCAGCTATGAAAAACTCAATTTTTATTTAAAGTTTTTTTAAGAATTCATAAATATGTAAAGTACAACCAATACCAATTAAATGTATACAAATAAAAGACACTTCTTTCTATGATCATTATCAACACATGTATCCATAACTAGATAACGGTGTTTCATATCACTACGAGATTTAACAATTTTACCGACAAAGCAAATAACAACAAAATTAAACAAAGAAAATAACTAAAATTCAACAAAATAATGAAAAAAAAATTGAATAACAACTACAATGGAACACAATTATTTCTAAGTGGTAATACTTGTGATCCTAAATTCATAAAAAAAATTGTTCTAAATGGAATACAATACAAAATAATAATAATTAAATTTAATCATATACATTTAATTGAAATTGAACAACAAATTTAAAAATAATAACTAAAATTCAATAAAATAATGAAAAATTATTGCAATAACAACTAAAATTCAACACAACTATTACTTCATAAAATTATAAAGAACATATAATTGAACAAAAATAGAGACAAAAAAAGAAAATGTAATACAAAAACATTTAATGAAAAATTCTTACCTTAATGACATGCTTAATTTTGGAGTTGAACTAGGTGTGATACAAAACAAAAAACAAAATAAAAACAAAAACACATTGTTAAAAAACCTCAGAAAAGAACAAAAATAAGAAGAAAATACTTCAAAAAATTTACCCACAAATACCTATTGATTGTGTTAAGAGAAAGAAAGTTTGATTTCTAGCCTTGATGTTTAAGAGACAAAATAGAATAGCAAATTAGTGAGGAGAGAATTATGTGAGAAAACTATATGGTTTTAAGCTAAGAGAAAAAAATGAAGGTGTGCTACACTCATAGAGCTTTTATATTAGGTTTTGCAGACGGAATTACCGATGGACTATTAAATATTATTATTTTTAAATATTATGTCAGTGATTTTATCTGTAAAGTCTCTTTAAAATTTTTTATTTGCACTAAAAATTTCACAAACCCCTCTAGATTTTTTAATTTTTTCTATAATTATATCGGTATTATAGTAAAAAGTCATTCAGAAATGCATTAATTACTAGCATATTGGAATTTGCATTACATTGGGAAACCTATAAAAACATGCACCTCAATTAGTAAAAGCATTAAGTGTTAACGCGTTGAAATTTGCATTGCATTGGAAATATTAAAAACTTTAATTGCCATCACCGACATGTGAAGGGAACGATTCCCTTCATCTCTGGAATATACTGACGGACAAAGCCCATCGTATACCTATGTGTAATTAGTTCCATCAACAATACCAGAGAGAAGGGGACAGTTCTCATCGTCTCTGGAATATACCAACAGAAACAACCTATCGGTATACCCGTTTGTAATGAACAAATAGTTGATATTTTTATCGGTGTGAAACAGTGTTTGACACCAGATTGTATCTGTATTTCTTATCTATCCATCCTACAAATACTTAAATTGATAGTTGCACGAATAACATTATAACACCAATTCAAATAACAATAATAAAATAAATATTTCTTTGTAAAGAATTTCATCAAGGTAGTATAACATGCAAAAGTTTAGACACATATCAATTTTCTAGTATCCTAGATCAAGGGGTTTCATCATGGATTTAGCAGCATAGAAATTCTCTTTCAGCATGTTCCCTTCAGGTAAAATGCTTCTTGTCCATTCAATAATTATATCATAACCGGCCTCACTCAACCCATAATCCGACTTGATGATTAACACATGTGAAACGGTCGATAATTTACTGTGATTTGTGCAACCATCCCATAATGATTTGTCAAAATCTTTTTTTTAAAAAAAAAACTGGTCACGTCTGTATTAAGTTTTTCATCTACGATCGGATATTGACCTGCATGACCCTAATTCATTCTTATCGCATCCATAATCATAGTTCTATAAAAATTACTATTGTCATCTACAACTTCATACACGTTGTTAGCACTAGAAGTTTACCCAGTCATCCTTTCTACCATGGTCTCGTAAGGAACATATGGTTCTACGTGTGCATACCAACACAAATATTGCTTCATGAACCCTTTTTGTAGAAGATGCATTGTTACAACATCTAAATCGAGAAAATTTTTATTTTTACACCTCTTATATGGGTATCTAATATTGCCTCCACTAATATATCTCGAATTAGATATTGCGTAATTAATAATACCCTAAACCCCATTACAATAATCCATCATCCGCAATCCTTATGGTGAATCTTGATATATCCATGAACAATCATCCATAACTTTTATCGAACCTGTATAAAATAATGATAACAACATGTATTAATTAACTACCTTAACTAAATAAATTTGCAAAAATATTGGTTTAGCTCAAGATTATTCGATCTATTTTAATACTTCTCTTAATTCATTATCAATTATCTACATAAATGCAAATTTATACACATTTACCGGAAATTACAACTTGGCAATAAAATTGATAAAATATAAAACAAACTCGTTAAATAAGCCATTATTTATTTCATCACAAAACACCTAGTCGGTAATTTGACATAAGTTTCAATAATTTACAAACAAATACAATTTTATAAAATCTAAAACAAATCATAACATGTACAAATCATAAATCCATACAAGTTTGTTTGAAAAAAAAAGTATAAAAACAAATAAACACCTAAACAAAATACACATACTACAAAAATATGCAAAAAAAAAAAGCATTTTAAAATTGTGTTCAAATTAAAAAAAAAAAAAAAGAGTAGATTTGCTTTCTTGAGGTGGAGAATCCTCAATAAAATTTAAATCATAACACAGATGCTGACAAAACGAGTGTTGTGGTGGTTGGAAAAGTTGTGGGGGGTTGAGTTGTTTTGAGATCGAGGGGGGAGGGAGCCTGTTTTGTTGCAGAGAAAAATTTTACAAGTAAGAAGTAGAAATGAGAGAGGGGGAGAAGAGGGTCGTGCGTCAAGTCATAAATTAAATATTACCGACGGATTGATTGACAGAATTATTTTGGTTGTAACTCCATCGACAATTTTGTTGGTATCAATGTCACGTCACCGTACAATTTGCCTTTATGAATCTCACTGTAATATCGTCCGTAATGTCGTCAATATATACCGACATAATTTTTTTGTTGGGATATTCACGTACCGTCAATCTAATTATGTCGATAACTGTCTATAAGAACTTACACGTCATTGCATTGTTTGGCTTTTTATCTTTTTTATTCCCACTGCGATTCCCTTGGTTAATACCGACGATATATTCTCATTGGTGGTTATTGACGGATTTAGTGATGGAAAAATTTGGTTGGTAAATGTCGTCGTAATATATCAAAGGAAAAAATACATTATTGTTTTCATTTATATTTATTAAATTTCTGGTAGTGTATAGAAAAGAAATTCCATTCGTATTGCCACATAATTGATGAGCTAAACAGCTCAATTGATTTATTGATCGTCAAAACGGGATTGATAGACAAAAATTTGGCAGCATCATGGATGAAGATGGCCAGAAAACTCCATCATAATTAGGTACAACTCAGAGTGCACAATTGATAGCTGGAGAGTGAGTTGTTGACTTAGAAGCCAGTGATGGGTATTATCTTGTAGCACGACATATTGGTAGCTGTGGTGCACGAATTCGCAAGTTAATATAGCTGAGAAATGACACCAAGAGCATGCTCAAGAAAGGAAAGAATACAAATGGGTTTAAGGGACGGTTGTAGCTCACAAAACTTTTCAAAGAAACCTAAATTCCTTGAACACCACAGAAAGAGAGAAAAGAAATCCGCATCCAAATTGCAAAAGTAGTTTTCCATCATTTAGAGCCGGCATTTTTTGCATCCTTCAAAGTTAATGGCTGAAAGCAACTAGTCTTTGCTCAACAAGCAACCGAAGTTAGTATTGCCCAACATTAATGGTCCTTACACAAATTTCGTTGAATTTTTTTGGATAGACTAAGCAGGCTTTTTCAATGATGAAAGCAAATCAAGAAAAGAGATCATGAGGAAATATGAATTCATGCAAGGGAATATGAAGTCAAATTTTAATCAATGTCACATGGAGATGTAGACATGTATAGTTTGACCACGAAATCAAATAATCACATCAAGAATTAATGAAACGTACGGAATCTAAATGCTTGTGGCTGTGGGAGAAACGAATGAGGACCTATTGATCAATTCCTTAGTCCCTACTTAATTGCTAAAGATTACTCCTCCTCCTGTGTAACAACAGAAGGCCATGGGGGTAGAGTAGAAGATTTCAACAACGTAAAAAAATTCCATCGTCGGTTTGTTCTCCAATCATTTTCCCTCAGTGGGTATAATATATAAGAAAGTGAAGTGTTATATACGAGAGTGAAAAGGGATTGTAACATAAAATTTGCATGTTCGCATGGTATTTGCCCCCTAATGGCCACTGATTCATCCAGAAAGAAGAAACAAAAAGAAAACGGGTCCAAATTTCATTGTCGGTTTGTTCTCCAATCATTTTCCCCTAGTTTTTTTTTTTTAATTAGATGTTACATGAAGGCCTATCGATGGCTATCTGGATCCAAACTCCGATCAAATTGCTTCAGTGTTCAAAGTTCAAACATGAACCCTGTTAACTGGAGACGAAAAAAATGATCTAGGGCCTGACGTGAAGTCAGGATCAGATCAAGAATCTGGAGTGAATTATCACAAAGCCTGTTTAAATTGGGTACGGACTGTTGGACTGAAATACGCAGCCTAGGCCATTAAAATAGCAACAAGATGAAACCCAATTCAAATTAATAGAAATTATGTATGTACACACGATATACAAATTGTGTTTTTGACATGGATATGAGCGGTTGTTGGTAGTGATAGAGCAGTAAGAGGCAACTAGTTTGATCTGTGGTGGAAATTTTGCGATTTGAGGGGAAATTAATCCTTTTCTTGCTCTTGCTCATGCTCATGCTCTTGCTGTTGTGATATATATATATATATATATATATATATATATTGACAACCACTTATGAATTTTTATTAATTTCACTTTTGAAATAAGCTGGGAATTTACAGACTTCGAGACTCTTAAATTTTTTTTTTTTGGGTTGGAGGGGGTTGATATGCCATGTAAATTCCAAGGCACAAAATTGAAATGATCAACTCCTTGCTGGCTCGGCGAATTTAGAAGAACCAAGCATGAGCGCTCTACCATAGGCTATAGGCAACGATGCAAATTTCTTTGCTTTTCCCACATAAGCTCTCTTTGTAAAGTTATCGTAGTCGTTAACTTCAATAGCATCCAATATCTGCTTATATAGCAACAAAGATGCCCATACCGGCCATCTGCTAGCAGCATTGAGCTCTGCGACACCCTTCTCAGCCTCGTCGAAGAACATTCTTGCACGCTTTATTTGTCCCTTCATGAAACTCCTCCATTTGTCTGTCACTTTCCCTTTAAATATGTCTTCATCAGACAAGCCAGCTTGAGCGAGCTCATCTTGTGGGAGATATATTCTTCCCCTCCTGGCACTGACAATAACCAACCAGCCAACATTTCTATAAGATGTTCACTCTTTTATTAATAAGAAATCAACTTAGTAATTTGAATCCAGATTATAATTAAGCTTACTCTTCTCCAACATCTCTGAGTATGTTGGTGAGTTGATTAGCTATCCCAAGGGCTAAAGCTGCATTGTATACACTTTCTGTTGAAGCCTTTGATTCCGGTGCTATTCCCATTACTGGAACGCTCATTAGCCCTACTGTCCCAGCAACGTAATAGCAGTACAGGTAAAGCTCATCAAAGTCCTTATATCTCGACTTTTTCAAGTCCATTCTCATTCCTTTTATCATGTCCTTGAAGGGCTGTCCAAGGAGAGAATTTTCGATCAATTGGCTAATAATTTCTTGAACAAATGGATAGTTCAGTAAATATACAAGTGAAGCATGCTGGGTATTTACTAGAGTATTTAGCATTGCGATTTAAGTATTACCTGTATATCAACAGGGTACTTTGAGACAGTAATAGATAGAGCTGCATCATACATATCATATGGGCGACCTTCAAAAAGGTCATTCAACCTCCGCTCCCATCTGTCAAGAGCTTTGGGTGTGATATGTGAAGCATTCGGTCCATCCACAAGCTCATCAGTCCTCCTGCACCACACTTCAGAACAGATACAAAAAAGTTAATAGACTAGTTTTTTCAGCATTTTCCAGGATTTTTACTTCAAAGTGTTTTGCAGCCAATATGGTTGCAAGCCAAGAATTCTGCAATGGCTCCTACACATGGTGATGGAATAAGAATGGGAGAAACATCACTTTTTCTTTTTTTTTGCAGATGTATATATTTCTTGATAGTGATATGAAAAACACAGTTGGGGTCATCTACAGGCAGGGCTCATCCACGTCCTGGAATATCCAAGTGACCCATAATGTATGCAGGTCATACCCATCTCAAATACAGAAAGCCAAAATGAACTGGTGTGCAGGGAGCATAAATGCAATGGAACAAATTGAACTGGCAAGTTGAAAGAAAGCCAAAGCATACACACCATAAATTGCCCAGACAGCTCTTCGCCGCTCTGGAGTCATAAGTAATGTGCCTGAAATTGGATATTAGAGGGAAGAAATTTGATTATAATAATCAACATAAAAATAAAAGCTTATACAATTTGACTTTTCCCAGGATTAATTCATTCGGAATCATTATAAACATTCACTTCCATTCGTGCAAATGAATAAATACAATTCAAACCATGTCTAAATTAGAAGATTTAATCCCATATTTGACATCATCTCTTTTTTTTATACGACATATTTCACAGTACTTTAGATTTAAGAACTATGACAAAACATGATAAAAGTGAATATGTTGTGATGATACAAATTCATTTTAAAATATATATGACAGGACATAACATAAACATGAGAGAATATATATATATATATATATATATATATATATATATATATATATATATATATATATATATATTCATTGAAACAAAAGTAGAAAACAGCGACTAAAGTTGTAGCTGATATGAGTTGAGAGCATTTTCACAGATTTACAGTGACAATGCTCACTTTTAGTTGCATATATGTAGTAGAATCCTCTGTGTTAAAACTTGAAATCACCATCTCTAGTATAATGCCACAACAATTTGGTCACTCTATATAGCCTTTTTTAAATCTTCTTTATTTTATATGTCATTAGCCTTTTCAATAGTTTCCACAGTAATAGAAAGGGACACAGAAGAAAACAAAAGCAATTTATCTTTTCTTTCTTTTCCTTCCATTATCTCTTAGCAAGTAGTGGCTACTGGCTACAAGGAAATAGAAAGTTCAATGTAAGAAAAAGGATCTGGAAGATAAGTAATTAAATAAATAAAAACGGTGATATTATAATCGTTAATTGATTCCTTGCTCATGTGCTAACTTCAAAGTTTTGAGAAGCTCGGATTCTAACTGTAGACAGCAACTTCAATGTTTAACAAGAATATTTATATTCATAGGACAAGTTAACTTCATCTTCAAGACCACAACTTAATAGTAAAGCAATAAGCAATTCCTCTGATAACTATGAAGTGTTGTAGTAAACACAAACAAGAAGAAGAGAAAGAGAGCAAATACCCAGGTAAAAGGTCTTGGCATACTCAGCACAGACATCACCACACCTATTATATGCCCCATTTAGCAGATCCCCACGAGTCATACTCTCAGCTTGATCATTTCCTGCTACAACATCTGAGATTCTCTCTTTTTTCTGCTCCCTCACCAAAGCAGCTTGCTTTAGAACCACCTCATACACCTTCTCCTCTGAAGATCTTGGTGGGTTTGCCACTACGCTTGAAAGGGAGGCAGCAGCAAAAACCCCTGTAGAGAATTTGAGTCTTGAACACACTTTAGAGTACCTTCTTACTTGTGAGCCACTTTTGGGGACTAAACTTAACAGGCTTGATGTAGCAAAACTAGCATTCTCTGTTGGACAAATCACCCAAAGCAGAACACCAGCCATCTCAATATAACTCTATACAAAGTGGTTTACAATTCACTTGTTAGGTTTCTTTTCTTCCCTTTTATTTTCTCTTCTTTTTCTGGGTTCTGGTTACGTTTTTGTTGAACTGGTTTTTCAAGGCCTTTTGGCTGCTGTTCTGTAAGGAGAGTTTTCTTCGAGGGAGGAGTACAAGTACGAGTGGAAGAGGTTTTATTTCTTTGCTTTCATGGGTTGGCTGACGGGTGACCAGTAGTTTTTCGAGTTTCTTACATGGCTTTCCACTTTTTATCGTGAGGTGATGCAAGGATCTTCATCTACTTGTTACCAGAAGAGATAGGACACTGTACCACAAAGCCAATCCCGAGGAATATGCGACCCCCCCACCTCCATCTCAAACATGGGATTGTGTGGACATCATTTATTTAACTCTTGCACTGGACTTTCCAAGATTTTAACCAATTAGAAGTCATCTATTTATTTGGGACTTTCCAAGATTTTAACCAATTAGAGATTTTTAGAAAATAGTTTTTTACCATAAAGATATATCTATACTGTTTTAATATTGATGAAAGAATTATCATTTTTGAGTCGTATTCTCAGTAATATATTGAAAATCAGATTGACCTTTGACGAGATTTAAGAAAAGTCTTGAAAGATTACATTCTTTTCGCAAAATTGGTGATGTAGTAAGACGCTGAAGATGAACGAAACAATTATATATGGGATTCATAATCATTTGCAGAACAAGTTTTTAAAATAAAAGACTTGGAAAATAGAGATAGGTTCTTCTCCTTCAAGCATGTTCTCCATGAGAGCAATGCTTATATTGATTTTTTCTTGGTGGAAAGGGATTTTTAGGCCCGGCTCTCTTTACATCTTGAAACCAACTCTTTGATGGTGTTTCTGTCTTAATATTTTGTCCAGGGTAGATGTAGGAGGAAATCTCGAGTAAGAAATTAAGCCGTATAAAATTAAACATGTGAGAATATTCAAGTGGCAAGTGATCACAGCGTACCAGAATTGAATAATTGCAAGCTGCTTAATTGTCAAAGATTTAATGCTGAATCACGTAGCCCTTCTGATAAAGTTGGGCGTCCTAATCGCTGGGAAATTTCCCTTCCATTTTTAAGTTTGAAGATTAGTAGGGAATTCTAACATTCCTGTAATCTCCCTTTCACGTTGATTGACCGCTGCTCTATCCTCTCTTTTTTCTTCATTTTTTTTTTTCTTATATCCAGTCATGAGTCCACTAAATCTCAATTAACAATGGGGTAAATGCCTGACAGTCTCTCCTCCCATTTGTCATTTGCAAGGACTCAGCTCTAGAACACCATGCTTATAAAATATAGATGCTTTCACAAGCGGGTAATTAATAATTACGAGTTTTATTTTTTTTAGAGTTACTGAAAACTTATATGATCGTTAATTTCAGAACTCTTAGAATTAATTGAGATACACGTGACCCGAACATTTATATTAATAAAAAAAAAAAAAAAAAAAATGTTTCCACAAGCGACGACCCGTAGCTTCTGTTACATTTTTCTGAAGGATTGTGGTTGGCTGGAAGAAAAACTTGTGCCTGCCATCGAGGACTTCTTCTTCTTGTTGTTGTTGTTGTTGTGCGACTCGCTGACGTGGCCATTGCTCAACGTGCTTGGTCATTTATAGTGGAAAATAGTATTAGGCTCAACGCGTTATGGCCACTAGCTCACCTGGGCCCGGGAACTCCCCACTTTCTTTCTCGAGTGTTCTAAACAAAAAGCCTTATTTGAGATTGAGATGCTCGCCACCCAGTCATGTTATTGATATACCTTGGGATACACACGCGTACCCTTCAGAGCACACAATACTGTAGTAACCCGCCACGTGTAACATACAAGAGATCTCTACGGCGTAGCACAACTTTTAATTTTGATATCATTTAAAAACATCAAAAATAAATAATTTTAAAAACACAGTTCGATTACAATGTGAACTGAACCGATATTCATTAAATATATACATATTTTCATAATTTTTTAATCCAAAATAATAATTATTGTAATCTTATCGTGCTCACAAAACAAATCTATTCTGGTAAAAAACATTAATCTTCTAATTAGCTTATAAAAAAATTAAAAACTGAAATAGATTAAATTACTCTTCTTAAAGTTAACGATTATTATAAGTTTTTAATAGTTCTAAAATAATCTCATAATTATTTAAAAATAAATTCAAAAACTAACTAATTCAATTATCAACCATTATCTGAAAGGTTTTTTTTTTAATCTTATCAGTCTCGTGCATGTTAAAAAAAAAAGGTTTTAGGACTCAACCTTAATTTATTTAGTTATGTAAAAGGCTACATTTGATAGCATCAAGTGTTGTTATCCACGTCACTGAACAAATTAAAGGCTAATCAACAATCTAATCATGTTATTTCTAGATTAAGAATGCAAGATTTGCATAGAACAGACTGCTTAACAAGAAAGATAGCCAAATTGGGACAATGTGCGTGCCATTATCATGTCAACTGTAGCCACATATTTGAACGAGGAGGGGGCAAGTGACCATGTGGGTCTGATAGCTAGGTTCTTGACGTGAAGAGAGGCAAGTGGATGCGTGGAGCAATTTGCCCTCTAATTAACCCATTTTGATGCGGTGTACATCACAACATTAGTAAATGCATGTTTGTTTTTGTTTTTTTAAAGTAATTTTGAAAAAATTAAAAAAAAAATTGTTTTTTTTTTTACTTTAAATTAATATTTTTTGGTATTTTCATGTTATTTTTAAGATATTAATATTAAAAATAATTTTTAAAAAATAAAAAAAATATTATTTTAATATATTTCCGAATAAAAAATATTTTTAAAAATAATTATTAACATGCTACAAAATACTCCTTAATAATCTTTACAAAAATGGGTGCTGACTCAAAATATCGTCGCCATTAATATTGTTTTAAGGCAATTAAGTCTTGGTGTTCTGTCTCCGGACCACATACAGCTTTGGAGATCTGTACACAGTCAGCATGTGACTCTCACCCTCTTTTTATTGATTGCATGACTAGTTAACCACACAACTAGCACGTACCATTATCACTTCAAAGTTCAAACACCCGCCGAGTTTGACTTTGACCTCTATGTATACCATCAGTATTCACTATTCAGTACGCCAGCGTTTGAAGTTACTCTTTTTATTTCTTCCTCTCTTTTATTTTTTTAATTACAGAATTCCTATGTTTTTTTATCCTATTTCAATTCACTTTTTTTTTAAATTTAATTGGAAGATCCGTGAGTTCTCAAATTATATGATAGAAAAATAAATGCCCTCTATATTCCTGACCTCTTTTTTCACCTTATTTTTGTAGTTAAAACATGAAACCTCCAAATTTTCAATCCTAACTTAAAATTGAGTATTCCCTCCATCCCATTATATGCGCCACCTTATGATTTTAATTTTCAAACAACACATTATTTATTATTTTTTCTGTTGTGAATGATCACATAAATATCTTGGAAACTATAGAAACACTTAATTTTAAAATAATATTTGTTGTTACCTATTTTTAGGGCCCCACATAAACAAAAAATCAAAAAAATAAAAAAACAGGAAATAAAAAAATTGAAAAATATTGGAAGAAAATAAAAAATATATATATCAATAAGAAAAGTATATCAGAACGCTAGCAAATTGCCAAAGACTGGTTGAGAAAGATCAAAATATATAAAATGAAAAATATGATAGCGTATTTTTAACTAATGAAAACCTTATTGACAAAGAAAATCCAATTAAGGAGGAAAACTCAATATTCGATATTTAAGGACTCGATTGGAATTTTTCAAGGTTTAATTGAATTTATCAAGGGCTTAACTGCAAGAAAAATTGATTTTTAAGGTCAATTTAAGCTTTAATTGAAAGAAATTAAAGTCTAGGGGTCGAATTTCAATTCTCAAGAGTTAATTTGGTCTAATTAGGGGCTTAATTGCATAAATATTGAAGTTTGATGGGTGATTAGGGACTTGATTGAAAAAATCCAAAACCAATGATGAAATTGGAAAAGACGCATGAATATAAGGGCTGAAATTGATCAAATTAGGGGACAAATTGAAAAAATTGAAAGTTTGTTTGTCAATCGAGGGTCAAAATACATAAATTCAGAACCAATAACCAAAATGAAAAGGTGGCCAACATAAGGGTTGATAATTGAGTTTGGTATGGATGAAATTGTATTAAATTAAAAGTTTTTGTTTCAATTCAAGGTGCATGTGCCACAATTGGAAGAATATGAACTAAATTGAAACCTTTTCAAATCCCAAATTAAAAAACCTTAATTTCTAGGGCTTAACCCAAACGAAACGTCGTTCAACCTCTACTCATCTTCTTTCTTAGTAGTTCACAATGATCAGGTTGACACCTTTCAAGTGAAGTTCTAGGCCTCCAAATGACATGAGGTTTTTTTTACAAATAGAAGAGCAACATCCCCTCCACAACCCTATTTTCATAAAATTAGACTTTTACATCCTAATTTGTCCATAGAAGTCCTTAACATCTTGTTACTGATCAGTCATCACTCAATTTTCAGATTTCAGGTTGATTAGGTTGGCAACTTCAAACGAATAAATATGGACCTATAAACCTCCAAATTGAGTAAGGTTAGATCCAAATGAAAGGTGTACACTCCTTTTACCAACTTCGGGTGGTCTTAGATAATGATGATGTCAGAATTGCTCTGATAAAGCCTTGAAAGTGAGCAACTCATTCAACCCCGGCAATGCAGCTATCATGCAAAAACCTATTTGGTTTTCGTGTGTTCACACATAAAGGCTCCTCAATAGGTTCACAACACTCCTCTCAAGATTAAGAGGTCAGAAATGGATTCAAGATATCCCCAAACCCTATAAATATCCCCCTCAAAATCAAGAAAAGGGGCTGGAAAAAAAAAAAGAAAAGAAAAAAAAGAAAAAGATAAGAAAAGATTAGAAAGGGGAGAGATATATCAATAAGAAATATAATGGTAGAGGTTCAAAAGCCAAAAAAAAAGTTTTCTTAACTTTTGTAAGCTTGTTAAAGGTAAAATTTTCTAAAGCAGAGCCAAAAGAGAGTAGATATTCTATGTATACATTGCAGACCCAAAAGCATAGAAAAAAGGTTTGGAATGTTTAACAAATAATGTTGTATTAACCTCTTTGTTTCTGTGATTTCACCTCTTCTGTTTAACAAAAGTTTTTTTTATGTTTTTGATGTATTAAAGTTGATGTATAATTTTTTTTTTAATATTTAAATGTTGTTTTAACTATGGTTTAGTTTAAGCTATGCATGTTAAGGCAAAAGTGTTTATCCTTAGCTTGTTCATACACAAAATGGGTTTAGAACACCAATTTTGAATCCATGTTGCATGAACATGTAGGATGTTTAAGGTTGTTAGTTTTTTTATTTGGTATACCATGCTTGATTTTGATGTTTTTTGTTAGTTTTATATTCAAACATGTTTGTCTATGATATTGTGACTTGTTGTAATAATAATAATAATAAAAAAAAAGAGCATGCTTTAGAGGCCAAAAACACTAATTTCAAGGCTTGACAGTGACTGTCTCATGATTGGGTTTTTTGTTGTGTTCTAGGCAATGTTCTTCGTGCTATTAAGAAGAACATTGTCTTGGACCCTTTATTGGATCAAATTTGATCCATTTCTTCGCACAGAACCCTTTCTTATACATGATTAACCAATAATCTAGTGTTTATTTGCATTAATAACACATTTATAATGATTTTTAATTCAAGGGTTTTAGTTTTGAACCAAAACCCATTTTAGCCAAATTACGATGATTTAATGATAATAAAAGTGAATGAACCATTAATTCTTGATCCTTGAATGATTTATAACCTTTATGTGCTTTTGATTTCATGAAATCTGGCCTGAATTTGAGTTCACGTTATTGGGTTCGTTTCAAGTGTTCTTCATGCTTTTTTTTTTTATCCATTTTGTTCAAGAATTTTTTATTTTTTATGTTTTTTAAGTGTTTAATCTAGTTTTTTTGCTTTAGTTTTGTTTTTGGGTTATTTTTAGGTCAAATTATAATTTTTAATTTGGTTTATAGTCGAATCAAAAATTTCAGGTCAACCTAGTCGGGTTGGGTAAAAATAAACAGTGGGTCAGAGGGCTTAATACTCTGTTTGGTTTGCCATAATTTTTGTTAAAAGGTTTTTGGATTTAAGGGTGTGGTTGACAAACACCCTTTAAGCCTATTTTTGGTAGTTTTATTACAAAGAAAAATAAGTTTTTTTCCGAACAAAGCCTAAAAAATATATTAAAAAAATTATTTTTTTCTTGCATATGGATAAGAATCCTAAAGTTATTTTAGCATTTTTTAAAAAAATATATAAAATATTTTGACATTTTTTTTAAATATTGTATGAATTTTACCACAAGTTTGTAAATTTCCAAAGGATTTTGGCTTACATTTCAAACGTACTAAAAAACTTTATTTTATTTCTTTTAATATGCGAGATTATAAACTTATAAGTAAAACCTATTCCTGATATTAAATAGAAATATAATTTATTTTTATTGGCATTAGAACGGTTAGGTTTTTAATCTCATAAGATAAAGACCCCCTTACTGAGGATGATTTTTTAAAACCTTAAATAGACCAACGCTTAGAAAACATAATTTTTTCTTAGTTTATATCATATAAATAAACAATACAGCTTATCTCAAGTAAGACTTTTTAGGGATGCTAATACCTTCTTTTTATACAATCACTTTCCTTTCTCAAACTCTAAGACCAATTAAGATTTCTAGTGACTAAATAATATGTGGGAACTCTCATTTATTTTTTTCTACTAATAAAGAACAAGAACTTCTTGTCATTTTCACCCACATCATTCCTGACTATCCCAATCCAAGAGGATGATTGCCGCGACGCTATATCTATTTGATAAAAAATTTAAATATTAATTTAAAGATTTTTCAGATAAAAAGAAGATTGAAAGATACCTTAAAAAACAATTTCAAACACAAAAACAAACACTTGAAATGTCTTATAAAATGCATCTATGCATCTATTTGATATAAGACAAGACTCTGAGTGATGAACTGATACCCTTTTATAGTCCAATACAGTAATATCAAGAAATCGCAGTCTTTAATCAGTTTTCAGTAACATAAATACTACAGTGACTGATGAGGTAGATCAGGAATCTATTTTGCAATGCTAGTCCAGTCCAGTCCAGTGCATGAGGTAGATCCTTTCACGTGCTTTTGGTTTGGAAATTAAGTTGACAATTCTCCTAGTCCTTTTTGTCAGGATGCAGGCAACCTGCGAGTGGTCGTTTAAGGTTCCCAGTGATTTTGTGGCCTTTCTCACATACACATCAGTGAAGACTGACGATGCATCATGCATGGTTGGCTAGCTACTGTTTCATATGAATGAAAATTGACTTCAACTCTTTAAACTTGATTGTGATTCTCCAAAACATTTCACTCTACAAATGGCTGTACTTTTTCAAAACTTTCCATTTAAGTCCTCTATATATATTGGGTTTTTACACATTTATATATATATATAAAAAATAAAAATAAAAGATATCCATCCATTATATTTATGCCAAGGATTTTATTTGTAGGGAACTTGCAATTTCTTTATCAAAATAATACCATTAGGAATATTATTTTTGGAATGATTGTACTTCTTGATTGATTTTAAAACAATGTGAGTGCGGATTGTGTTGTTATAAGCTCAGCCGTTGCTGGCGCTTTCGTTGGTCTTCTCTGTCACCGCAATTCCCAACCGCATTTTTTGTTTTATAAGCAAAATAATAACATTTGCCCTAGCCAACATAAAGGCGCTGTAATTCGTCGATTTGAAAGGCTAACTTCAGCTATAAGGTCAGCAAAGAATTAATTATATTTCCTCAACACGTGGGTAATTAATTATTATAATTATTCAGAGTTAATTATAGGTCAGGCCAGTTGGAAACGTGTTTGGAATATTGTTTCCAAAACATTTAATTTTTTTTATTTAAAATTAAATTCTTATAAGTTTTTGAATTATTTTAATATGCTAATATTAAAAATAATTAAATATATTTTTAAATAAAAATACTTTAAAAAATAGCACACTCTTCACCACCTTGCCAATAATTCACGCTACACATTCATTGTCGTGCATCGAAGCCAGCCTTGAATGTAATAATCTTCTTCGAGAATACTCTTTCTTGCTGTCCGTTTTGTAGCCCTGGAACGGAATATGCTAGACGACACGTTTGCTGTCGTGGAGCATGATCGATTGATGGGTTCAGGAGTCGGATCCTTTTGTTCTAGGAAATTTGTCACGTACGCCTCCATCCAAAAAATCATGAAAATACACTTTACACGTGATAACGCCGCATGTCTTCTAATAATATAAGACATCTTATCATAAATTAATCAAATTATTAAATTATTAAAATCAATTATAAACTCACTTGACATTTTAAGCACCTTCCAAATTATCTTAAATAAATAAATAAATAGAAGGTGAGTATCATACACTCAATAAATAACAATTCATCTTTTTAAATAGAACAAACATGTCAAAACTTAGTAATACATATAATATGAAATTAGTTCAAGCATATTTATAAATCATTTACAAACTTAAATAATTCAAACCAATCATATTAAACGCAAACATGATTTCCACACTCATATTCAAAGTTAAATTTATAGTCAAATTATTACAATTATTCTAACTATAATAACAATGATTTATATTTCACCCTACGACTAGGCATCAAATTCTAAATAAAATGTCTTTAAATTCAAATATCTAACCCTTAAAGGTTGTGTTCAAAGCATAGGGAATCAAATTCATATTTAATCCACGAATGAGCTCACAAAAAAAATCAAAATCATATTCAAAACACTTTTCAATCATAAACATATTTTATTAATTAAATATCTATTTTAAAAAAATAATTAAACACAAAAAATAATTATTTAAAACATATGACAATTATGGTCTGAAATAATAGCATTTTAAAATTTGACCAGAAAATACTAACACATTTTTATTTAAGTAAAGAAGTATTCTAAGCATAATTAAAGTGGAGGTGTCAAAAATTATTAGCAACAACTATTTTTAGAAAACCATTTTTTAAGTAAATAAATAAATTCATATAAAAATCAAGTTCTTTATGAAACACCTTCCATTTATTCAAATTCTATATAAAAATAAATTGATTTTAGTTTTTTGAAATGTTTAAAACATAACTATAAAAGTTATTCACTCTTCAAAATAAATTTCAATTTTTAACTACTAAAATTCACTAATTAGAGATATTTTTTTATAAATTTGTAAAGATTCTAAAAAATATATTATAAACATGTTAAAACTATTTAGTACCATATTAAATAGAAACATGATTAATATAATTCAATTTAAACTATTTAGTACCATATTAAATAGAAACATCATATTAAATGTAATTTAATTTTGCACATAATCATTTTATTCTTTGACATAACATAATTAGACACAATATCTCATCACTTTAAACTAACCATTTATTTCTCTCATAATATAATATAATTTAATTTACTCACAATTTAATCATCATTTATTATTCAATTTGTATTGATAATTTTATTTCAATTTCTCATTCAATCCATATTTTTTACTTGATTAACAAGAAAGATTATTCTTATAATACACACACACAAAGAGAAAATTTTTATTTTTATAACTTCTATCATTTAAGTCTTATATCAAGAACAATTCTAGACAAGGTAAAAATCAAACTAATTCCATCCAATTTAACTTAATCACTAAAGAACACTATTTAATATTTTAATCATAACTAAAGTTATAAAATTAGGTTTTGGGCTTTGTTTGTCTCATATAAAAGCTAAGATATGAAGCTACAATTTTAATGAAGGGAAAAAAGCCTAGTTTTATCATTAACGCACTCAAAATTACCAATTATAGCACTTTATACAATATGTCCAACAAGATTCAGTTCGATCTTTCTTCAGTTTTTAATCCATATATGAAGTTTTGTAACTTTAAATTAAGTAAAGTCAATCCTATTTGAAAGCTAGAATCTTGGATGTAACTTTTATGAAGAAATTTATTCTAAATTTTATCATTTTCAAGTCCTAATCTCATCTGAAAGTTAGGTAACGAAATTGTTCGGTTTTAAATATATGGGTTTGACAAACAATCAAGTATTTTTATTAATTTCCTTACCATTCAAAACAAGCATTTCCATTCCATATACCTTGTAACAACATCAAACACAACCCTCCTATTAATCAACTAATCCAATTTTATCCAAATTCTTCAACAAATAATAATTTCAACACAACACAATAATTCAATAAATAATAATTTCAAATGATACAATTCATAATTAATTAAGAATTCACCACAAAATAATTCAACTCTTCAAGATTCATCATTTTCACATTTATAATACATTCCACAAATATCATAAAAAATGCATCAACTTCCAAGTCGTTTCCCTTATGGCCGAAACCCACCATAAAGGAGACATACATTCTTCTTCAAATTTTTCTATAATTAACACATCACCCATTAATTTTTTAATATTCAATAACACAATTCTAAAAACTAAGCATTTTAACAAGCAAACTAATCTAAAACTCAATATTCCGTATTACATAACTTACTAACTAAGTCTCAATTTATGCCACAACCATAATCAATCATGATGAAAAATATTCTCACCTTCCAATCACAAGATATCAAGAAGAAATTGCAAAAGAAATCAAGCTTTCTTCACCTTCTCTTCCCTCTCCTTCAACTTTTCAAAACCTTCCCTTTTAAGCTTTTAAAACTCAAGAAAGTTTCTAGATTTCTAGCTTAGATACTTTAAACCCCCTTTTGGTCTCTTAATCTAACTTTTTTAATGTGTTTTATCAAGAATTTTAGAGGAAACAATCAAAACCCTAACTCCTTTTCTCTTAACCTTGATGTCGGCCAAAATAGAGGGAGCTTGATATGATAAGGGAGGTTATAAACAGGGATCCTATTTGGAGCTTGATATGACCGGAAAGAATCAGAGCTTTTCTTTGGGTGATAGCTCATGATAATTGAGAATAAATGGTGTAGGGATTTAGCTGATGATCCACAGTGTCACCATTGTCCTTTGGAAGAGGAATGTATTCTTCATGTGTTAAATTAAGGACTGCAGTTTAGCTCAGGTTGTGTGGAAGGCTTTGCTCAATTCGAGGGAGAAAAGGAGTTTCTTTGATGCTGGGTCGGTCCCGTGGTTAATTAATACGTACCCTCTCAGACAATGTTTGTAATAGCGAGGGGTCTAATTCATGGGCATTAATGTTTGGTTTTGTTGCTGTATAGCATATTTGGAAATGGAGAAACCGTATAGTCTTTGGAGGAGAATCGTTATTAAATTCCAATCCTTCATATGCTATAAGAAGCTTGACACAGGAGATAGACAAAGCATATGAAGTGGGGGATGTCGGTCTGAACCGGAACAAGGTTGGGGGCATGGTCTGTTGGAAGTACCCTTCGCTGTCACCATTGTCCTTTGAACAAGGTTGGGGGCCGGGTTTATAAAAAAATAGGGAAGGTTAAAAATCTGGTTGACCCGGTAAAAAACCCGGTTACAATTCGTTGATTATTTTTTTAATTTTTTACTAAAACGACGTTGTTTTGATTTATAAAAAAATAGGGTTGACCCGAGTGACCTGGTCAAAACCCGTGACCCGGGCCTTGGGCTAGGCCGCCACTGGGCCAGGTTTAAAAACACTGCCTGCTCTTTTGTTAGAGCAGAATTGAGGGCAGTAGTTGTTATAAAATAATATAAATCATATTTTGAGACCTCATCTAAAAGCTTAAGTTTTTTGGTTGAATTTGTTTTTTTATATAGTATAAGAGCCTTGATGAACAAACGATCACGAGTTTGAATCTTACCATTCCTAATTATTTGATAAAAATTAAGCACAAGGTGATATAAGCGTATGTAAGTTTCAAGACCAAAGAGCTTTTATTTGAAGAGGTATGTTAGAAAATAATATAAATCATATCTTGAAACCTCACCTAATAACTTAAATTTTTGAGTTGAATTAGTTTTTTGATATTAGCATGGAAGAAACTTGGTTGATAGGAATTAGAAGCGTTGATATTGAATCGGATTCCTTACTGGTGGTTAAATATTTGGAGGAAAAGGCAATGTGAAAGTTAAGTTGATGCAAACTATGCCTCGATCACCAGAGCAAGTGAATTGTTAGCAAGAGAGTGGGGGGTTAAAGTTTCTTCTTCTTCTTCTTCTTTAGTAATAGACCTTTCATGAGCAAGTATCGTAGCATGGTTTGCACGCCTCTAGAGACAGAGATGCATGGTGCTACGTAAAACTTATAACCCGTTAATGGCTTAATCTATTTTATTGTGTGTTGAAAATGATGTTTTAGCTTATCCTTTTGTGGTGGATTTGGCTGGAGTTTGTTTGACCAGAGACATGGAGGGGGATGGCAACGAGTGGCGGGTTCAAAATATGGAGGCCGGAGGGGGACTCTTGGCTACTTTACACCGGAGACACTCAAATCTCCTAATCCTCGAAGGAGCTTCTTCTCCCTGATTGATTAACTCTCTGCGTTTGATTGCCAGGAGAGTTGCAGAGAGGCAAGTGAAAGGGAATGAGAAATGGTAAAAATGGAGCTCAAATCCCTCGGGAATCCATGAGAAATGGTAAAAATGGAGCTCAAATCCCTCGGGAATCCTCCTCAAAAGTTAGGCCAGGACGTGGTAAATCTGGGCCTGAGGTCTGATATTTAGCTGTTGCTTTGCTTTCTTGAAAACAATGGCACAACATTTCAAGATGGACTTGACCACAAAAAAAAACAATTAAAATTAAAATATTTGAAAAATGAATCTCAAATAATTAATCAAGAGTCTAAAATAGACGTTATTCCTCAAAAGGAATTAAACCTGCAACAACACACATTGCCATTCATGAAATCATACCCCTTGACTCCACCTTACTGATAAGACTCGCTCTTCTCTCGTAAAAGGAATCCCTTTCAGGGACACCCCCGTAATTGCATCAACCAAAATATCTAAACCCACCAACGTGTCATGATCGAAAAGCGAGTAGCGTCATTATTTGCTTACCCCTCAAGTACGGAAGCACTCGAAACGTTTTCATTTTAAGGCTGCAAAATCTTTCCCTCGTTTGATTGGTTTCAAAATTCAAAAACGACCCAGCAACTCTCTCTCTCTCTCTCTCTCTCTCTCACTGATTAAACAGCACAAGAAAGAAAGAACATATAAATAAATAAAACCAAAGGGGTTTTTGCATAAATATAGAAAAGAAGAAGAAGATGATAGATATATAGAGAACAGTGGCATGAGATGTGTGCATTGCTGAAGCGTGTAATTGGATTTGATTTTGAGATCGGTTTTGCGGTTTCTTGATAAATCGTTTTTTATCAAGAGCTATGGGTTGTTTCTTTACCTGCTTGCGTACTAAAGAAGATCGATCCAATCGGTCTCGACCTCACGCCATCTCCTCAGATTCTCTTCGATCCGAACCTGCTCTTGTATTCTTTCTTTTCTTCCATTTTCTGTTTGATTGCTCATAATTTTATGTTTTAACTGGAAACGAAACTGAGTTTTAAGAAAGGAAGCGAATCGTGATTTGCACCATTCCTTCTTAGTCTGATATTTAGGAGTTTCTGCGTTTTCTTAGTTTGATATCTGTTTGGCTGGCTAGAAAATGAAGCAAAGTAACTGAAAAAAAGTAGAAAAGGCTGCTTTAATATCTGTTTTTTTTTTTTTTATTTGGAAACGAAAAGTTCCCTTTCTCTGTTTCTCGAAACTGAGTTTTTAATATATGTTTTGGTTGGAAAGAAAATGATAAATGAAAACAAGTGGAAATGACTGTTTAATTTCTTGGTGTTCATGCTTGTTAGAGATTAAACAGGGGATTATTGGATTATAAGATATTTACTATTTACTGCTTCCTTTTTTTTTTTTATGGGAAGCAGGAACCTGGGGTATCTAAAAATCGTTTATCGTCTCTATTTTTGTCTGAAGGTAAATAGTTGTTTTTATTTTCTTTAGTTAAGTTTCGCTCTAATTTTTGCAGATTTTTTTTTTTGGTTTCTAAATTGTTTTTAATTGCATTTGTTTCCCTTTGAAAGAGAAAGAAGAATCTTTGCGTGGCGACGTTGAGAATCCTTGTTTAGGATCTCCACATATTAACAAAGGACTTAGGGATGAGGTATGTATTAATTAATGAGTCGCTTGAAAAGGGAAAATCAAGTTTCTTTGCAATTCTCACAGTTTCACGAATTTGCAAAATGTTTGTGGTATTCTCGCTACTTCCAAGCTGTAGTTTCAACATTTATTAGTTCTCCATTGATTTTTGATGGGGGTGCATGCTAATGTGATGTTTGTGTTACTGCATTGCATTTCTTAGACCGAAAGGTTGTTCTGAATCGTAGGGGTTTCACCACTAGATAGTAGTTACGAAGAAAAGGATCAGATCATGAATAGGTTTGGAAAACAATACTGTGAAGAGCTTTTTGTCTACTACAGCTGCATGGAATCATTCTCCTTTTCCGATTAGTTAGAATTTTGATAGATTGAACTATCAATCCAAGTTACATTCAATTATTAGGATCTGAATTAATTTTTCGAAGGCAATGTAGTTTATGTTATTTGGATTGAATTTGAATTGGGATCTAACAATAGTTGCATAATCTTCGACCAGAATTTTTTAACCTTTTCTAAAATGCCTCTTTTGTCACTTCCGAATTATCATTCCCAGCATTATACTTCTATTACAAGTTAAATGAACACGCAAGTTACATTCAATTAATTTTTCGAAGGCAATGTAGTTTATGTTATTTGGATTGAATTTGAATTGAGATTTAACAATTTTAGCATAATCTTCAACCAGAATTTTTTTTACCTTTTCTAAAATGCCTCTTTTGTCACTTCCGAATTATCATTCCCAGCATTATACTTCTATTACAAGTTAAATGAACACGCAAGTTAAATGCAAGAATGATTTATGATGTCGTATGGTCGTAGATCGTTGGACCGCTTAGAAGGCTATAGGTGGGCATATGGTTTGACCTTTTAGAGGTGGACATTCTATGGTAGATCCCATGAGAAGATGATGATACAGTTTACATCGATATATATCTTCCTGAAACAGTCATTAATGTTAAAATATCTAAAGGAAGAATTGATCTCGTAATATATTGTTTTTTTCTGGATTTATCTTTCCCACTTGCGCACTTCAATTAATTGAATCATCCTTAATCATTCAATTGATAGATTCCATCAGTTAATTTAATTTTTTTGGCTGTTCACTTCTCTCTGCAGGCTAAATTTCTTAAAGCTTGTGGTACATTGACAGAAACTCCAATTGAAATTCGGAAAGCTTGCGAAAAGTTTAATGGTTCACCTACTCTTGATAAAGATTCAGAACCTTCAAAATTTCATTCATGGCTTCCCAGCACATCGATCAAGAAACTTCAATTGGATAATCAAACAGATCAGCCTCTTACTCCGGTTAAACTTTGTGAAGAGTGGGGAAAGGGTTCAGTTTCTTCTGAGCAGACACCTAGCAGGTTGCACTTCTAACTTCCATGAGTTGTCAAATGACTGACACTCGTTTAGATTCTCTGTGGGTACATGTGACCTGGAAAATAATTTTCATCTGTCTCGTTTTTCAAGCTAAGAATATCGCTATGCAATTAGTTTGAAAACTGTTTGGCAATCCTATTCTTTGACTCCTTTCTGAAGGTCTTGAGAAGTAACGCTTCTGCCCTGTTAAAGGATCTGAACCTAACGATTGTATTTTATTAACATTTTGTTTCTGGGCACGATGAGATCTATTGGAGGCTCATCAAGTAATGCAATTTGTTCCTTAATTGTTTGCAAAACTTTAGAAGAACTCATCGATGAAAGTTTTAGGCTGGCTAACATTTCATGTCTTCTTTTCAGTAGCTGTATAACAAATGTGCACAACAGTGAAGATAGTGAGTCAGGGAGTCGTGAAAGAGTGATCAAGGTTCAAGCAAATGAGAATGATGATGTTGTTGCTGGTCCTCCTTGGCTTTCAGCTTCGATTGTTCAGAGCAGGAACAAGTCTGTTCGCTTCGAATGTGATTTTGATACATCTTCCTCCAAAGGGTCTTCATCTGAAAATAGTTGCCAAGTTCCTGGGAAATATGAATCTCCAGGGAATCTGAGTGTTTCAAAGCCTTCTCCTAAACCAACCCCTTTAAAACTTTTGGACGACATGCAAACACCCGGTACTGTTTTCCCTGCAAACCTAGAAACTTCAGATAATGGAAAGACTAGGTTCAGGTCCCAACATGTTTATTCAGTCCTGAACCCGGTTGAAAGTGCCTCTCAGTGGAAGTTATTGAAGGAAGATGATTTCAACTCACTTCGACTGTCAGGTGAGCCGAGAGAATCTCTAGAACAGTCTGAAAGTGCAACTCCTAAACCGGAAAGGGGAGTAAAAGAATCTTCCTCTGGGAAAGATTTGAAGGTAGAAGCGAGCTTGTCTTCTTGGTTCAAACCATCACAGTCCACACTTGGTGAAGATAATCCAAATACCGGTACTGCTTCTAGCAAAAATTTTCGTTTTGGTAGAACTCCTGGGGACAGGCCTATCATTGGAATGGTTGCTGCGCACTGGAATGAAAATGAACCTTCTCAAATCTCCCCAAAGTGGTGGGATGGAAATGGGATTCCAAATTCGACAAACAAATATAAGGAGGTACGTCATACAACTGTATTCATTCTCTTTTCATTGCTTGCATTAATAGTAGATGCATTAAAGGAACCATCGTTTTGTATACAGGATCAGAAAGTAAGCTGGCATGCAACACCATTTGAGGAGAGGTTAGAGAAGGCATTGTCTGAAGAGAGTGTCATCTCACAAAGGTAGCTTCCTTCTTTTATGGCCCTGTGGTTCCGATCTACGTTTTTGACTATTTGTTGGTCATGGAGTAACTTTGTTACGAGCTAACTTTGTTTCCACCCAAAACAACTTCCTCCCCAATAGAAAACTGATCTGAATCAGTTCCGCATATGGATTATGGAGTCCCATAATTTGGTTATCTTGCATATTTAGTAAGATTTGCCTTGTACTCCTGCCCCTGCTCCCTCCCATAAGGGAAAAAACCAGAAATCTAATCCACTAATTACTGCTGAGTTCTGATGTTCGTACCTTCCCAATTGGAAACTTAAACAAGGAGGAATTAGGGCAGAAACCAATTTCATCAAGGATGGACTAAAAATCTAGCAGCTTTTAAGGAGTTAGTCAAATGAAGTCATTCTATTTTTTGACCACTTGCAAGCAGCTATTGTTAATACTTGGTTAAATATGATTCGAGATTTTAGAGCATGTATCCCTTTCATATAAATTCTGATTGGTTGTCTGGTCAACAGGAAGCCAATCAGCGGGAGACCCATTGTTTTTGACGAATGCGAGGAAAGTGATACTGCTCTATCTCGGTTGCAAACCTCAACACAAGCCAAGTCAGTTGTTTCGTTCTGATGCAATCTGATTGTGGCTTGCAACTGATATATTGTGAATGCCACAGTAGTTCTCAAATCTGAGCCACTGTCTACACCATCCTTGGTTTGTATTGCGATGTTGAACAATCCAACTGGTTTGGAAATTACTTGAATCTTGATAGTCTCGTCATCAACTCAAACTGCTTGTAATGTACATTGGTAATGAATATTAGTAAGGTCTATTGGATTAAGTCTGCGAAGATTTTGGAATCTCTGCCAGCTTCTTTCCTCCTCGTATTGTTGCCTCGTGTGTGGAATCACCATGGTTGTTAAACTGACTTGACTTGGCGTGATTACTTGGAAAACAAGAAGCTTTCAATCTGACTTGGGTAGAGTTTCTATTTAAATTGAACAAGTTATTGACTGTACAAAGTTTGGTTGATCTTATTGAATTTTTAATAATTTAATTGGGATCAACAATAATAATAAAAATTAATTTAAATAAAAAAATATAAACTTAGTAACTCACAAATTAATATTGAATTTTTAATAATCCAATTGATCTGGTTGGATCAACAATAATTAAAAAAATTAATTTTAATAAAAAATATTAGCATTGTTTTTTTTTTTTTGTTTATTATTGTCTTATGATGTTTTTATTTTTATTATGACGAGTTTGCTATGATGAACAAACCTTGATTTTTTAGATCAAGAACTTGGTCTATAACAGTGAAATGTTCATAATTATTATTGTAATTTTTTTTCAAGGTGAATTTGGAATTTTTTACTATCGTGTCATTCTAAATAATATTTTGGATAAAAAATTTTTTAGTTTTTTTTATCCTTATATTGTGAGTAAATAAGTTGTATTATTCCCAAATATTTTAGATATTAATCTCATATAAGTTTTATATTCTTATATTAAAATAAGTAATAATAAATTATTATCCCAAATAATATTTTGGATATTAACTATTTTTAGGTTTTTTTATATACTTATATTAAAAGTGAATAATATTTTCTTATCAAAAATAATTTTTTAAATATAAACCAAAATCCTCCGCAATTTTACAAACTTATTGTAAAATCCGTGCAATATCTTTTTTTAAAAAAACATGTCAAAGTAGTTTAGGTTTTTTTTTTTTAAAAATTCTCAAATAATTTTAAGAATTTGTGGCCAAATGCAAGAAAAAAGAAAATATTTTATTTTTTATTTTTTTAGGTTATGTTTGGTAAAAACTTATTTTTTTGTAATAAAACTGCCCAAAACAGTCCTAAGAGGTGTTCGCCAGACAACCCCTAAACCAAAAACAATATTTAGCAAAAACATTACTAGCTAAACAAGGCCTTAGCCGCTTGATCCAATTTTGACCCAATCGGGTTAACTCGGAATCCTTGGTTCGACCATAAACTGAACAAACATTTGCGTTTAAGCAGAAAACCAACTAGAAAAAAAGACAAATTAAACACCAAAATAAACACAAAAACTCAAAATATCTTGGTCAAATCAGATCAAACATACAAAAAAAAAAAACAAAAAAACACGAAAAACATTCAAACAAATTCTAGCAACATGAACACTAATCCATACTATATTTCATGAAATCAGAAGCATAGAAATGTTGAAAATCACTAAAGGATCTAGAATTATGAGTTAATTCACTTCGATTATTATTAAATCTTCACAATGTAGGTCCGAAACCAAAACTCTGAATTACATGTTATAAATGCAAGCTAACTCTAGGTTATTGGCTAAAAATATGATGCGAAGATGCAAATGCAAAAATATGAAATAAAACAAGTCAAAATCACATAGCTAAGGCAATATTTTTGGGAGGAACATGAAAAACTCGAAGAACATTCAAACTCGAACCCAACAACGTGAAACCCAACCTATACCAGATACGATTGAACCAAGGCCACATACATATTGGAAATCATGAAATGATAAATAATCAAACATCCATTCACTTCAATTATAAAAGAATCACCATGATTTTGTCAAAATGAGTTTCGATTCAAAACCAAAATCTTAGAATTAAAACCCACTAAAACTTATTATTGATACAAATAAACTCTAGATTTTTTATTAATTAAGTTGCCCGAATGATTTAGTACAAAGAATTGGATCAAAATTGGTCCAAATCATAGAATAAAGACAATGTTCTTTCTAAGAACACGAAGAACACTGCCCAGCAACCCAGAAATAGCCTAGAAACCTAGCACACTGTCAAGCCTCAAAAACTAGCATTTTTTACTTCTAAAACATGTTTTTTTCAATCTAACAGGCTGCACAACCATAATCAAACATGTTTGAAAAAAAAAACTAACAAATATTATCAAAACACCAAAAATCATGTAAGAGGTTCTAAATTTCAAAACTGCCAACTTAAAACAACCTATAAAAACATCAAATTTAAATTCAAAACTGACGCTTTAAATATTTGAAACTCAAACCATGCCTAGGAACCAAGAACACACACTAACAAATAAAGAAAACATCAATAACCCTATTGCCAAATTTTTAAATCACTTTTTTTTTCATTTAATCTAAACATCCAAGTATATTTTAAACATTTAGCAACATCAATAGAAAACTCCAAACAGGATCAAACAAAGAAAAAAAAAAGACATTTTGTGCATTAATTGAAATCAAAGCTAAAAGTAATATAATGCAACAAATGTTCAAAAACACCATAAAACACGAAAGAATAGGTATAGATGTGTCTCATGGACATCTACTAGGATGAATGATTTTTTTTTTTTACCTTTTAAGCTCAAACAATAGTTGTTGCCTTTTGGTTCATTCTTTTTCAAGTTTGTTACTTTCTCTCAAAATTAAGAAAATCCATGTGCTAGGCTCTTAAACCTTCACACTTTAGAGATTCTTTATCAATCTTTTCCTCACCTCTTTCTCTCCAATCTTCCCCCTTACCTTGATATTCCAGGGGGTATTTATAGGGTTTCAAGCTAGGATTTTATGGATTGAATCAAATATTGATCATTTTTCCTCAAAGCTTGGCCCTCTAATCAAAATGAAAGCTTTTTTAGTGTGTCTATAGTTGTGAGCTATGTACCTATGCTGGTTTTACAATGATGGTTTTGCAACAAACTTGGTTTTGAAGATTCTGATGGTTTTCGTAAACTTGGAGACCAAGTAGCTTATTTTTGGCCTTTTAATATTAAGAAAAACATGGTTAACCTTTGATAAGAACTCACTGAGAATGCTTGAAGTGTGAACACACAAAAAAGATTAGTGATTTTGTGAAATGGATGTCATAGTCATCGATGACTGAGTTACCCACTTTTGAGACTTTGTCACTATAACGTCATTGTTGTTTAAAACCACCCAAAGTTGGTAGAGGGGGTGCACACATTTCGTTTGGATCCAACTTTACTCAATTTGGTGGTTTGTAGCTCCACATTCATTCATTTAAAAGTGCCAACTCGATCAGCCCGAATCTAAAAATACAGTAATGGCGGATCAGGAACAAGATGTTTTTGAGTTCTTTAAAGAAAATGAAATGTAAAAATTTGATGGGAGTAGCTGATCTTTGTAAAATGGGTGTTTCTTATTTGAATAGTGGTGGTTCACCTAAAGGTGCCTATTCGATCAGCCAAATCTGTCGAAAAAAAAGTTAAACAATGGTCGAACGACGCATCGTTAGGTTAAACCCTAAAATTAGGTTTTTTTTTTTAATTTGTGATTTGATAAACTTCAATTTAGTCCATGTTCTTTCAATTGCTTTTAATTGTACCTAAATTGCCTCTTAAACTTTTAATTTAATGTGATTTCATATTTGTCAAACTCAATTATCAACCTCAAAGTTCAACACTTTTTTTTATCGTGGTCCTTGTTTTTTGATTTGGGCATTTTGATCAACAATTGACAATCAAACTTTCAATTGTTTTCAATTTGCTCCTTAATTTGATCAAATTCAAACTCTGTGTTTATGCACCCTTTTGTTTTGGTGCTTGATTTTGGATTTTTTCAATCAAGTCCCTAATTGCTCATCAAACTTCAATATTTATGCAATTAAGTCCTTGATTTGACCAAATTGACTCTTTAAAATTGCATTTGACCTCATACTTTAATTTCTTCCAATTAAAACCTAAATTGACTTCAAAACTTAATTTTTCTTGTAGTTAAACCCTTAATAAATTCAATTAAACCTTAAAAATTCTAATTGATTCCTTAAACATCTAATTTTAAATTTTTCTTATTAAATTGACTTTCCCCTGCCAGTAGAGCCTTTATTAGTCAAAATTGAATTGTTAAATTTTCTAATATTGTGTATTTTGATCTTTCTCAACCCGTTTTCGGTAATTTTCTAAGCATTCTCCATGTTCTCCTTACTAATATTTTTTTTTATTTTCTCTTTTTTCTTTACATGTTTATGTGGGATTCCAAAACATGTAAAGAAAGACAATTGGTTTGAAAGTGAAAGTTTGAGTGTAAAAGTCTAGAAGGTAAGAACTACGGAGTGAAGGGTAAAAAAATGGATGAGAGAAAACAAAGTAAAAAAATGATAAGGTTATTTTGGATCATTGAAAATTTAACGGTTTTAAGAGTGTCGGAGTACACTCTCATTGTGGTTAGGAATAAGTAAAATCAAGTCACAAAGTGGTCTAATGATGAGAACTTGAAATTAAAAAATTTGCTTTTCTTGTGGTTTTAGGTTCGAGCCATGTAGTTGCTAATATAATGACCATTAAATGTTTACATGATCGTTAACTTCAGGGCCCGTAGGATTAGTCGAGGTGCATGCAAGCTGACTCAAACACCCATATTAATAATAATAATAATAAAAAACTAAGTCATACTTATTTTTACTGAACATGTGGTTAGACGGTCCTGTAACTTTTAAAATATAATTGATATCTTAACAACATAATTTTATAGTTTCAATGAAACTACTATAAAAACAAACACCTTATTAGTCTTTCGCATCACAGTATAGTATCTTTAAAAATATTTTTAAACGGAACACAACTTAATAAATATCTGATTTTTATTGTTTTAATCCAACTTTTATCTAAAATTATAATAAAAAATTGAGTTTGATTTGTAGTTTTTCTCAATTTTTTGTGCGGAGTCTCCCGACAAAATTAATTACTCCACCAAGTACCAACCCCGTCTATGTTGGGGGTAAAAATTGAAAGAAGAGGAGAAAACCGAAAATCCCAAAACCCTAACGATATAAAGAAGACGGGCTCCGTCTTCCTTACCTGATAGATAAGAAAGGGAGCGACCGCAGTGGTGTACGAGAGAGAGGATATGTAAGAGAAAGACTGGAAGCGGCAAGAAGAGAAACATGTGGAAACGAAAGCCTGAGGGGATAATCATGATGCCCTTTGTTTAAATTATATATTAGTTTTCAATCTGAATCGAAACTCGTTTACTGCTCGTCTTTCATCTTCATACCTCTCTCTCTGCAGTTACTTGTTATCGACTCCCTTTTGAGCCTTGTGATGATTACACATCTGAAGGTTTACTAATTCTCTTCTCTTCTTTTTTATCTTCTGTTTTTATGCTCCTCTATTCATCAATCTTCTAATTTTTAATTGTTTTTTATTTATTTAATGAACCGATTGTTTCGTTTATCAAAAACAACTCAGTGATAGTATTCTCTCACTGTGATGCAATACAATTTTGTATCCAATTGTGGGCTGTCCGAAGAAACTAATCAGAGTTCCACATTTTTTCACAAAGCTCAGAAACATGTTCTGTCCTTCGCTTCCTGGAGAATTGGTGTACCTTACCTCATCTCGACAGACCGACTAATCCCCTATTTCACTATTATTCTTTTGTTCCCTATTCATTTTTCCTCAAACCTTTGCCTGATTTTTTCCATTTTGATGGTAGCACCTGTTTTGCTTGCTTGTGCACGAGCTCTATTCGGAGCGACTTGAAATTCTAAGTAGCCCGAAGTACAAGCCCTGCTCAATTAGACTGCTACTTACAGCTGAGTCATATCCATAATTATCATAGTAGGAGGTAAACATTAAACTGAGATAGGTATCGTGGTCAGAAATGATCTTGCTTGACCATCAGGGTTCAAGCTTCGGGTTAGGCTCCCAGGGCTGAAAAGTAAAACTCCCATGATTTTAGAGGGAAACGGTGATGTGTCTAATAAGAATTGAGAGAGAGAATGAAAGGAAAGGAAACTAAGGCAACAAGACTGGAACTGGTTTGTCTTGATAAAAACAGAGAAACCCATAAAGAAGCACTATTTGAAGGGTTCGCTCTTCCGAGTTGGGAAAACCCCTTTGAGGGGGCGGATGAAATAAAAAGTCCTAAGATGGTGTCCTCGTAGAATTCGAACTTCAAAAGTCAAAACTGAACAGAGTAATGTGAAATTAACAAGCTGCACTAAATACTGATGTCGCAACTCTTTTATGACAAATTTCTAAACCATAACTCAAACTAGCATCATGAGCTATTACAAATTTACAGTAAGGGAGAAGACATTCTACTCTGCCACTACAGTTCGGAGAGGCAGAGAACTTTCAACTTCCTTCGCATCAGCACTCCTCTCAGCAACAGTCTGACATTCCAAACATCTGAAAATAAACCAAGTGTTAGGTCAGCTACCAGTTCACACGCACTCGGAGATTTACACAATAAATTTGTCAGTTGGTACTTGGCAATTAGCAATTAAACATTCAACTTAAAAGTGGGAATAAACCTTCTTGATTGTCTTCGTAAAACAAGACTTGTGCTCATCCATAGACGCATGAATGAACTCATCGATGTGATCCTTCACATCCTCCAAAAAAGTGGCATCGTCCCTCTTCTTTTTACGACATGAAGTGACAGCAGGATCCAGGGATGCAGATGATTGCTGTTTTTCTGGTTGACTTTTCTGTGTCTCCATTTGAAATATTTCTGTGACGAACGAGATTGGTTTTTAACACCATTTAGGAAGAAGCTTAGAAGAAAGTTTAAGAGGTTTCATTTATAAATTTAATTCCTGCCTCAACTTGGAACTCAACAATGCTTAATCATCATAAAGTATCCGATGAACTCCTTCAATTTCCCTTCCTTTACACAGCATATTAATCATCATAAATGAGGAGTTATGTTTGGTTCAAGATGTTTGATAAAACGCTACTGAGGAGAGTGGATTTTAATCTAACTATTGGAGTTTATATATATATATTAATATAACTATTGGAGTTTATATATATAAAGACTTGAGATGTTTAAGGTTCCAGTCATAGCCCGGTCTTGTTATTTATTTTAATATAATCCACAACCAATTTGTTTTTTTTTTTTTTAATATAAATTGGAGTTGTCGTACATTTATAATGGAAAATATCACTTAGATCTCGTTTGTTTACGAAAAGTGGTTTTTCTAGAAATTATTTTCCAAACTTTCTTTATTTGTTTGTCATTAAAAAAGTTGATCAACGAAAAACACTTTCCAGTCAAAGAAAAATTTAACTTGATTTTCAGAAAAATATTTTGCTTTTATTTTGAGCGGAAAATACTTTCCAGAAGTTGTAAAAAATTTAAAAATGTCATGTTATTTGCTGATTATATCAAATTTGCTCCTCAAACTTTTGATTGCTGTATATTTTGTTTTGATTTTTTTTTTTCAATTTCATCCCTTAGAATTTGATTTTTATATCAATTTTGATCCTCATTTTTATTATTGTTATTTGCTTTTCTCTTATCATTTTCTTAACTAAAATTTTTTATCAATCAGATTTGATCCTCATTTTTTTTATTGTTATTTATTTTATTTGAAATAATTTATGAAATTGTAATTTTTTTTAATTTCATCATCTTTTAACTTTTTTATCTGTTAGATTTGATCTCTATTATTTTGATTGTTATTTATTTTATTTGAGATAATTTATGAAATTAGATTTTTTTTCAATTTTATTCTCATTCAACTTTTTAATTTGTAAGATTTGCTCTTCATTATTTTAATAAATTTGAAAAAAAAATATTAACAACTTATTTTCTAGCTCATTTTTTATGATATAGTTAAATATTGAAAAGTGTTTTTCAATTTATTTTCCATGATATTATCAAATATTAAAAAATAATTTACTTTTTAGGAATTTATTTTTCAATAAAATCACTTTAAATTAAAAAACTACATTCCTGCAAACAAACAAACAAGCCTTAAGATAATTAAGATTCTTGATTTGGAGAAGGGTAACTTGATAGGTGGACTATGCAGATAGTCATCTACTTTCTCCTTGAACCCGTGAGTTGGAACCATACATTTCACGTTAGCATTTTTATGAATCAGAAATGCATCAATATGCAGACCTCATTTTCATTCTTTAGAACTCAAGAAAAGCTCATGAACATTCCACTTTTATTTTCAAAATGCATGCATGGGAACCACATTTGTTTTACAAAGCAATTTTTGAATCAAGCCCAATTAAAGAAAAAAAGGAAAATAGTGGGTGGAGAGTGAAGCAGATTTTTGAACCTATTTTGTCCAGAAATCAATCAAAAAGCAGGTTTTAGCTAAAAAATTCTCGAAATCATGAAAACACAAGTGAAGCACCTATTTTTGTATTAAGAAGCAAATCAATAAATGCGTGAACCAGTCATCAGAGAGATCAATGTCGGCCTTAGATCTTGAGCCTTTGACAAAACCCATCTTACATCACAAAAACTCTCAAGAACCATGCAATATCACTAAAGATCAAACCTGAAATTTCTTCTAAAAAGAGATTATATTCAAATCTTAGAACAGTGGGTGGAGATGTGGGATTAGGGAACGGCTACTTCCATTTTATCTAGCATGATATATATATATATATATTCTCCAAGAAACACTTTAAGAACGTAGTTAGAAATAATGTTAAAGATGTTGAAGGTGATGTTTCATAGTGATAGTGCAAAGTATTTTTTACTTAAAAATATATTAAAATAATTTTTTTATTTTTTAAAATATATTTTTGATATAAACATATTAAAACAATTTCAAAATAAAATAAAATATTTTAAAAATACTTTTAAAATACAAAAATAAACTAACTCCATATCTAACTTATTTTACATCAATGATTTTGCCGTGTACTTTCTTAAAGAAATAAATCTTTGTCGTAGTTCCTGTGATTTGCAAAACTTACGCATACTAGTATGCCTTTCGTTGCTTTCGTTTCCGTTAATTTCCATGTACAAGTAGATTTTAGGTTATTTTTATTTTAAAATATATTAAAATAATATATTTTTATTTTAATTTTTTTAATTTTTTTTAATATCAGAACATGAATGATCTAAAAATATTTAAAAATTTTAATTTTTTTAAAAATGTTTTTAAAATGTCGAAACAGGAACTCCTTCTCCTATGCTTCCGATAAGCTGGTTGGACAGCAATCATCTCACGTGAACTTTTCCCGATGCACATCCTTCCAAATTAAACAGAAAACGTTGAACTTTCTCGTCAAAGTGGAAGAAGATTGTGATTGGTTTCTCGTACTCGTTTGTGATTGGTTTCCAGATATCATGTAAAAGTTTTCTCGTACTCGTTTGTGATTGGTTTCCGTCCATTTGAATCACGTTTGGTTAAACAAGTTGAAGATTGTGTACACATAGAAGCTTCTTTCGCTGAACATTCATTTTCCCGTCATTTACGATACGAAGAAAAAGCGATGAGTCAACTCAAGACTCGGATATTAACTAATTTGACATGGTGAATTTATGTTATGGTTAAAATTTTATTTGATTTAGAAAAAAATTAATATAATGTTATTTTAACTTAAAAACTAATTAATTTGGATTAATTTGGGCTAGTATGCTGAATTCATAAACCGAATCTTCTATAAAATCCACTACAAATTGAGTTTAATAGTTGTGAAAGAAAAAGAGAGTGGAATTAAACAGGAAAATCGAATATAAATAATTTCATATGTACCCACTTAAACTATTATGTATTTTTAAATCTCCTAATCCCTGTAGATTGGTTTAATTACATAAACTGGCTATTTTGTTTTCCTTTCTCAAATTTTATTAATGCTCCGCTTAAAACATACATTTACTTTAGGTATGTTCTTGGTGAATTCTATTTGAAATAGAGACTTTAGATTTGTGAAAGAGATGTATTTTATCTTTTCATTTTATTTAAGTGGAATTGAGCTTACAACTATGAGTACAGTATAACTAAATGTTAAATTTTCATCAATTTTGACATGTTATTGATTATGTTTCAACATCTAAGATATGTAAATAACAGGTTATTTAATGTTTTAGATTAAGGTTTATCAATATGTTCAAGTACTTAGATTTTATCTTTTTAATTTCAATAATTTCATATTTATGGTAAAAGCTTAAGCACATGCAAAGACAATTCTAATCGGGGGACTTAAAAATCCTTTGATGATAAAATCAGTATATATGGGAAAGACAATAAATGTCATAAAAGAGCCTTAAATTCAAGGAATAAAGATGTTTGTTCTTGAGTTTTAAGTGGGTCAATGCTCTGAAATCTATAAGAGTTTATCTTATAAGATAAAAAGTTATAAACTCTTACCTGGATGGTTCAGGAGGTATTTATACCTCCCAAACCTTGTCGTTTTCAACTAAAGAAAGGACTGGAAAGTCCTCTACTTTCGGCGGAATTAATGAGAAACAAATATCACTTACATATATTAATGAGACAATAAGGATGGAAACAATTACATCAATACGAATGATTATTTTAGATGGAAAAACATAGTAATTTATCATACCTTCAATACTTTTATTTTAGGGGATCGTCTAAGATCAGACACATAGTCTTAAAACTTGGTAATGGTTGAATCTAAATGCTTTGGGTCTGGCATGTTTTCCAAACTCACACTGCCTTGGGCTTGGCTGACTGCCAAGCCCAAGTTCTTTGGATCTGGCGTGTTTGGGAGACCCGTACTATCTTGGATTTAGCTGACTATCAAGTTCAGGCTCTTTGAGTCTGACATGTTTTCCAAACTCGTGTTATCTTGGGCTTGGCTGATTACCAAATCCAAGCTCTTTGAATCTGCCGTGTTTGCCAGACCCACGCTATATTGAGCATGGCTGACTACCAAGCCCAAGTCCTTTGGATCTGGCTTGTTTCTAGACCCAGGCTACCTTGGGCTTGGTCGACTGTCAAGCCTAAGTTTTTTGGGTCTGACATATTTGTCAAACCTATTTTATTTGGTTAAGATTTATTCTATTTATAAAAATCTTAACCAAATATTTTAACTCATCAGTTGCCCCCAAGCCTTTAATATGTAATCTTATATTAAAGACTTAAGAAATTTTTAGAGAGATAGCTGGTTAGTACATGTCTTTTCTTCCTTTGTGAAGAGGCGTTGTTGATTGATTTAAAAGAGTTTCTATGGAAAATGAAGCAAAAATATTTTGGGAAGACCACTCGACGACACACAATAAATATTGCAGGCTTCTGGCCCTTCTATGGTTATAGATGAGATGTCATCTGTCATTCATTCATATCTTCTCTCCCTTTTATTACTTTTACAAATCATTTTTTTCCAGTATTCCCTGACTTAGAAATTTCAATTTTTCACAATAAAAGAGCAATTGTACAGCCGAGGGGATTTCTTTGACTAGGTAAACCAGATTTTCTTCTCTTGCACTTATTTAAACCCTCTTTCAATCTCTTCTTCCTTATACCATTATGACTTTTAGAAAAGGGAAAGGAAACATATCTCCTGAAGGTGATTTCAATTTCAGACCTGAAACTAAAACCGCTCGTTAAAGATCCCCAACCATAAGGATTGGCCATAGATCTAAGAGTGACTATGCTCAACCTTTTTTTACTAGAAGAAGGGATAGAGACGTTCCTCATGAGGTTTCAAACCTAATAGGACAACTGAGATTGCCTAGGACTCTTGCTGATGATGCATAAAATTCGGTGACTTGGGACCAAGTAACCCTAGCCAATGCTAGTCAGCTAGGAGATTATAAAGTGGTCATTCCTAAAGCTAGTGACCATATTTCCTAGATCACCAACAAATATGTTGAGGGTGATGTTATAATTACTACCCCCTATGCTTATACGAGTTTGGATGCTTGTTTTCTTTACAAGTATTTATAAGGGATATTCTGAGGTACTACAACCTTAGTCATGCTCAAATTCATCCTAATGGATAGACCATTTTGTTCTTATTTGAAAAGTTATTGAGGACTTTAAATGAGGAGCCTACAGTCAGGGTATTTAGGCAGTGTTATACCTTGATTAGTAGCACTAAAGGAAGACCTTCAATCCCTTGCTTTTTTTACTTTCATCAATAGATGAAATGGGCCAATAAAGAATACCACGAGGGGAAAGTCCACCCACTCTAAAAAATTAAAGGAGCAATGGTTTATAATGAGGTTTGATGGCCTAGCCAGACCTCAGGATGGGTATAGCCAATTTGGGGCTATACCTATTATTGGAGGACACCCCTAGTGGGTGTAAATGACAAGCTCCTATTGGGGCTGAAGGAGGAGAGGGTTTGCATCAGGTTGAACAACCTTCATACTGAATATAACATCAGTTGTATGACTAAAAAACAATATAACATTCGAGTAATTTTTTTCATATATTTTTTTATTTCAATACCTTTCATTCTCTAATTGTTTCTTTGTGTAGGGTCTTTACTTGGGACTGTTGGAATCGAATTTAGTGGGTATATCCCTTCATGCCTAGTCACATGTCTATGCTCTCTTTGAGTAACGGTTCTTCTTCTGAAGACAATCAACTATTGATGCAAAGACGAAGACTTAGGTCTTCCATTCAAATGAGGAGATTTCCACTGTCCAAGCTGAGGATGTTCCTGAATACATCCTTATAACTGACCTTCCTACTGATGAGGTATATCAAGAGGCAGCATAAGGGTCTCTCTCTCTCTCCTATCGGGAGGCCTCAAGATGCCAACACCAAACTTAGTCATTCTAAAAGCCGTTTTGCCAAGGAAAAAAAAGGAGAGTCTCCATCCTATCAGATTCTGATGTGGAGATTATTCCTCTTTTATATAGTGTTTCTGGGTCTTCCAATCAAGCTCATTCACCCCCCAGGATAGAGGATATCTTCTCTAATCTCAAGTTGGATCACGTCCCTATTTATTTCCCCACTTTAAGTGAGGTAGAGAGGAGGATAATGGAGACTATTCTCTAGGGAAGGTCCACGCTGGGACTTGATGGGTTGGATGTGATTGAGACATTGGAAAAACTCCTCATTTTTCATTCTGATGTGGAAGGACTAGCTGACCTGAGCTTTCAGTGTCATTTGGCTATTATTGGACACATAGCTTTTTAGGTAAGATAGCAAACTAAATTTTTTATGCTATTTTAAAAGTAACTTATCTTATCTCTTTTGTTGTTTAGACTTTTATAATGTGTGCCCACTTCAAGAGTAGATAGGCTAATGAGAAAAGAGCCATGAAGGAGTTCATTAAGCAGTATCGTATTAATAAGTTTGAAGTATGCAGACTTTGAAAAGAAAAGGTTGCTCAGGATATTGAGATGAACTCTCTCAAGACTGCTTACTCCAAGCTATAAGGACATATGGAAGCCTAGACCTACGTCTTAGAGTCAATTGAGCAAAAGCTGGTAAAGGCATACATCTATATTGACTTCTTAGAGAGAGGGACGAATAACTTGAAGAAAGAGGTGGTTGAGCTTAAAGGGACAAGGAAGACGTTAAAAGAGGAGCTGAGGATAGGTAGAGAGGAGGTTCGAAACTCTCGTACAAGAATGGAAAACTTGAAGAATTATTCCCAAGCTTTTTATTCTGAATATGAGGAGTCTATGTCTCTAACGAAGACAATAGGGGATAAGCTCTTCTTGACCATGTCAAACTTGTATTTCTTTAACCTGTCTAGAGGGATACAAGTTGACTTTAGTGAGAGTTTTCTAGATGGCCAAGTCCTATATTTCATTGATGTCTTCCTAATTAGAGTTGTTTTAGCCATAAGTTTAGTTTATTTAGCCCAGGAACCTGACACGGAGATGTAGGTTCCTTTAGGGTTTGTTTTTGTTATTTTCTTAAGTGTATAATGTATTGAATACTTGGGCTTTTAAGGAGTTGTATATGTTCTATAAGTTATTGAAGGATTGGTTGTGTGGGGATTGGAGTATTTGTATTGGCAGAGAGATTAATAATTCATCATATTCCAAGAGTGTCCTGATTATTTGCCATTGATAATGATAATTAGGGAAAAACTATTAAACAATAAAGTTATATATGACTTTTTGTAAATGTTTCCACAGACAGCGCCACTAATGATGTTCCAAAATTCAAGATATGTAAATAACAAGTTATTTAGTGTTTTGGATAGTGGTTAATTAATATGTTCAAATACTTGAGTACCTACAAAGACAGTCCTAATAGAGTAGTTTAAAGACCCTCAAATGATAAAGTCAATATATTTAAGAAAAACAATAAATGTCTTAAAAGATTTTTAAATTCAAGGAACAAAGATTTTTGTTCTTGAATTTTAAATGGGTTAATGCTCTACAATCTGTAAGAATTTATCTTACAAGATTAAAAGTTATGAACCCTTACCTGGATAGTTCAAGAGGTATTTATACCCTTGAACCTTGTCGTTTTCAGAGAAAGAAAAGACTGGAAATTCCTCTGCTTTCGGCAGTATTAATGAGAGACAAATATCTCTTACATATATTAATGAGACAGTATGTATGATAGGTTTCTTAAGAGACTTTGTATTCATTTATAAATAAAGGAAAATCATTACATCAATACAAATGATTATTCTAGATATAGAGGCATGATAATTTATCATACCTTCAATACTTTTATTTTAGAAGATCATCTAGGATCAGGCACATAGTCTTAAAACTTGGTAATGGTTGAATCCAAATGCTTTAGGTCTGACATATTTTCCAGACCTACGTTTCATTGGGCTTAGCTGACTATCAAGTTCAAGCTCTTTGGGGCTGACATGTTTGTCAGACCCACTCTATCTTGGGCTTGGCTGACTACCAAGTCCAAACTTTTTTAGATCTGTCATGTTTGTCAGATCCACGTTATATAACTACCAAGTCCAAGCTTTTTGGATCTGACTTATATGTCAGACTCAGGCTAACCAAGCCTAAATTTTTTGAGTTTAACGTGTTTGCTAAACCTATTTTATTTAATCAGATTTTTTCTATTTATAAAATCTTAACCAAATATTTTAACTCAACAATTATAAATTAATTTAAAATTGATATAGCTATTGTAAACTTGGTAGCATTGAGAAATTTTGATAATCTCAAATAATGCTAAGAGAATTTAATTCTCGATAAATATAAATAAATTGTTTTTAACCCATTTAAAAAGTAAATTTAGTTTCGATTTGTATGATGGCTTAGGGATATCAATTAACTCACATAGTCACAGTCAGCTTAAAAGAAAGGGGGGCAAAATAAGGTTGCTTTTTTATTTATAAGAATTTGGAAGAATTGGGCAAACAATAATAGAAGCCCAATCATGTCAGCTAATGTCTGTAGTGATGGAGGAAGACTAGACTCTTTTGATTTTTTCCTCTCTCGAATTCAAATCATGGGTTTGACTTTTGCCTCAATTTAAGTTTTTTTTAATGTACACGTATATAAATAAAGAAAATTCTTTTCCTTATTTAGTTGACTTGCATTCAAGTTTGGTGGCATTCAAATAAATAAATAACGTAATTAATTCTTTGCACTAGATTTTTTTTTTATTCAGTATCTAAGCCAGCTTATACAAATCTTGACTAATCTCACGAGTTCTAAAATTAATGATCATGTAAACCTTCAGTGACCATCATATTAGCAACCACATGGCTCGAACCTGAGACTACAGGAGGAGCAAACTTCTTGATCCCAAACTTTTACCACTGCCCCGTGCACTTAGATTTTCTTGAAATTAAGGATAATGGTCACTCACTGAGTGACTCGGTCCGTTCTCATATTTTTTGATTGATCAATTTTAGTACGCTCGTCATAGTTGACTCACTCCCATTTCAAAGATATTTGGCTTACTAGCTTTTCTTGAAACTCTAACTAGGCTACCAGGTCAACAATTTCAGCTGCCAAAATTAATGAGTAGATGCTTTTCATGACTGAGTTCAATATTCGTGCCGAAGCTATCTTGAATTCTTTTTTATTCTATGTTTACTGTGCAATGCCAAAATACTCTAACCAACTGATGGAAAGCATGGCAGACCTCAAAATTAATTTGTGTGTTTATTTGAGAGATACTATAAGTTACATCCAAGGTAGTGTTCTTAATAATTAATTTGTCTGTTTTTTTAACATAAATAAATATAACATCTATTATAAAATTTAGAGTAATAATTATTTAAAAAATAGTTTTTTATATAAAATTTTCATGAAAGCATATGTGGCAACTTTTATCATAAAAAATCAACTATTTAAATTTATTAAATTCACATTTTACCACTCACAAATTGACACGTCAGTTTTTATGATAATTTAGTTTTGTTGGTACATATTTTTAAGAGATTATCCATTGGTTTTATTTTTAGTAAAAAAAGTATAACTTTAAATATAATGAATAATTCCTTTTTAAAAAATCAAAATGCATAAATATCTAGCTATCTTTTAGCGTTGCTATAAAAGACAATACTAAACTAAATTAAATATTGACCGCTGTGGGACAATATTTTCTAGTATTTGAATACATATTGAAGTTTAGAATTTGACAATGTTGTAAAAAATCAGTTAATTTTTTGAATAATAGTATTTTTTAAAATTTTGAATTTTTAGTTTTAAATTAGATATAAAGTTTATATATTAAATAATCAATTAATTTTTTAGTTTTGATAATCTGATTTATTTTTTCTGGTCATGATCGTTAGAGACGGATGCTTAACACTTGTAAAAAATTTTCTTTAATGAATTTAGAAACTCTTCAATAATTAAGTTAATACTTCAATAATATTTATTGATGAGAAATATTCCTAACATATATATTAATAAGAAAAAATATCTCTGATATATGAATTAATGTAAATAAAAATATGATAGGTTCTTAAAAAACTTTTACACGATAATTTTTATATAACATTAATATTGATGAAAATATAATGGGTCATTGAAGAATTTTATATATTAATTTTTTATATAATATTAATATCAATGTAAATATAATAAGTTTTGGAGGAATTTTATATATCCAATAAGCATGTACAGGAAAAATAAAATTCAAAATATTTACAAAGAAGATGAGTCTTTTCTTTGGCGGGCCCAGGAAAAGTTAGGTGTGTGTGTGTATATATATATATATATATTTGGATTGTAGTTGAACAGTATTTTTTAAAAATTATATTTTTTTAGTTTTTTATCGTTTTAATATATTAAAATTAAAAATTAAAAATTTTAAAAAATAATATTTATCACGCTGTAAAATATGCTCTCAATATGACATGGGATTTTATATTTTTTAATCATAATATATATGTTTCGAAGTTTACAATTCGTCTTACATATTGAAGATTTCAAAGTTCTTTCTATTCAAATCTCTTATGAAATCCGAATTGGTCCCCATACAGATGTATAATTCAAGGGCGGTGTTTGGGATTACATTAGAAGATATTTTTGAAAGATATATTATTTTAGTTTTAAATATTTTTTAAATTATTTTAAATTATTTTAATATACTAATATTAAAAACAAAAAATATTATTTTAATAAATTTTCAAATAAAAAATATTTAAAAAAACAATCTACAATATTGCTAATCTATTAATCCCACTACATTAAGCTATCATCAATTATAATGTTACTGTTTAAAGTCTGAAAGTCAGCAAGCTATCATTTTCTCTTCCTGTCACTTTTCCCAGCCCTATTAATTTTGAAAAGAAAGACGAGTCAAGTATTTTTGTCTTTTTGAAACAATGTTTGGAGTGTTATTCACTTGAGGAAGCGTTTGGGAACGCGGTTTAACCCGCGTTTCCAAAAAATTTAAATTTTTTTTTTATTAAAATTTAATATGATTTATATATTTTGGATCGTTTTGATATGCTGATATCAAAAATAATTTTTAAAAAATAAAAAAACATTATTGACATACATTTTGGCACGAAAAGTTATTTGAAAAGCACCCGCAACCACACTGCCAAACACGTTCTTACTTGTTAGTCTTCTTGTTAATGTAGTTATCAGTTCATTAAGTTTCAGTTTAGTATTACAGTATGATTATGTTTTTAATTTTTTTAACTTTAAATTATTTTTTTAATGTTTTGAAATTATTTTGATGTGTTAATTATATTAAAAATAAATTTTAAAAATAAAAATATATATCTTTTTAATGCATTTCCAAACAAAAAGCATATTTAAAAATACCTTCTATCCTTAATATTTGATTTACGTTGAGTTTTAAATTAAATTAGATGAAAATTAATTTAATAAAATCCAAGCCAATCAAAACCTAATATAACTTTTTATTTTTTAAACAAAACTACATAGTTTTTATTTATTTTTTATTTTTTTAATATTTAAAAAAAACCTGTTTGTTTTTACATTTCAAAACCACTTTTGAAATAAATTATTTTTTTTATTTTTTTAAATTAATTTTTTTAATATACTATGTCAAAAATAAATTTTAAAAAATAAAAAAAATATTATTTTAATATATTTTTAAATAAAAAATATTTTAAAAATTAATCTTTATTACAGCACCAAAGATTCACGAATACATTCAAAACATGAAAAACGCCGAATACATTCAAAACATGAAAACCGCCGTATACATTCGTTTTTCACCTAAAGTAAATGAGTTAAATGCTATTAACAATTCGAAGGCAGGAAAAAGAAAAGGCTGCTAATGATAAATATTGACATTTATGATTATTACTGTTAATTACTTGATTTATACGCAGAATAATGCCAACGGTGCTGATGTTGAGAGTATCTCAGTCCGTAATATTGAAGTATCACTTTTATATTGATAAGTTAATTTGGTTCAGTAGAGGGATATATTTGATAATTCAGAAAAGTTTTTCCTTTTATTGAAAAATATAACAATTTCAATACAAGATAATTCAAAATACTTGGAATTTTCAATGAAAAAAAAAGAGTTATTTTAACTACTCAATTGTATTTTAATATATTTAATATTAATATTTTGATTTTTTTGAGAAGAAATATTGAAAAAGTTTGATGGATAAAAAGAATGAATCTATAAATAATCTATTTTAATATTTTAACTTTTCTAATATATATGGAATTTTTTTTAATAGTTTTATGTCTAATTAAAGTCATGCTCACATAATTAAGCACTTTATAGTTTCTAGAGTTCACAGTGCCAGTGCAGCTCGATCCGCCATGGAATTGTAGAGTTTACAATCAAATACATATAGGAGCAGTCTTTGACTCCTTGATTCATTGTTCGATTAAGGTTTTTAATTTCCATGCATTGATTCTTTTTATTGATTTTACTAAGATTTTGAATTTTTTAAAGGTTATTAGTTCGAATCCCACAAATCTTAAAATTACTAGAGGCTTATATGATAATTAATTTCAGAACCTGTAAAATTAATTGAGATTTATTGGCTAAACACCCGTGTTAATGTGTTAATAATAATAAAAAAAGTTTAAGCAATGCCTTCAATAGTTTTGCTTGATGGAATAAGCTGCCGATCATAAAAGAATTAATTACAACGTGCATGAAATTTGATTAATAAGTGCAGTGAATTTCGTTATCATAATTACGGGTAGATAGTCAATTCTTTCAATCAAATCGGAAAAAGAACTTAGTATTAATGATAAAGGCTATCTATAAAAATATCCTGACCGTGAAAAAAAATAAAATTGTTAGTTGGTGCAATGACATGAAATAATATAATCGGTAGAGTCCGTATAAAACCACATGAAGCAGGCCCACAAAATTAAATTGAAACGAAGAAAAGAATGGGTAGAACTCATCGTTTTAATTTGCCTATGGTTGAAAATTAACTTCACAACCTACTCTAATCTCTAATATAGAACACGACAACAAAATTAACTTTTAATATTATTTATTTAAAACATTTACTTAAATAAATAAAATAATACACACACACTATAATAGCATTTCATAATCACCGTTACTATATATCATTTGCGGTATTTTTTTTTATCAGCAATCGTGCGGTGACACACACACACAAATGATATTTTACTTAAATGTTAGTATAGCTATGGAACAATTGTTATTAAAATTCTAAGTTATGATAGTGTGTAACCAAACCACTAAAGTCTAAAGCCATGATCTTTATCAAAATAATTAACTATTCTCTGTTGTCTTCAGGAAATACATGGGGGAGTACATATATAGAGCAATGGAAGCAAGAATGAAAAGCATCTTCAAGTATATAATTAGTCAAACCCTAAATATATATAGAAATAAAAACAAAAATAAAAGAACAAGAGGAATTTTAGTGTTTTGAAGTGGGAAATTACCTGGTCTACAAAGGGGGCTAAAATTTTATATCACGATGCATTATTAGATTTCAAGACGAAGAAATTTGCTAATTTTTTTATTATTATTAATATGGATATCCAGGCTAGTTTACGCGTACCTTGACTAATTCTATAGGCTTTGAAATTAACGACCATGTAAGACTCCAATGATTATTATATTAGCAATCACAAAGTTTAAATTTGAGAGTAAACCCCCACTTCCAAGTTTTTACTACTAGAGTAAGATTAGAAATTTATCAATCTCAATTCTAGACATAATTGTCTGTGTGTACCAGGGTGGCTTTCTTTTATATATATATATATATATATATAATGAAATTAAATATATGCTTTCCAAATCAATGAGATGGCTTGGTTGAAATTTTCCTAAATACAAAGAGTAAATTAGGAACCCAATTTTCCATAGTCAAAGGGTATCTCTTTCAGTTAGACTTTTATTGGTATAATATCTGATGAAACTTCAAACTTTCCAAAAAAGTCCCATGTCACTTGCTAATTTTTACACCCCAGATTCTCTACAACATTTACCAGTAACATGTTTCTATGAGTCATCATTATCAGCTGACGATTCATTAGCAGACTTCTTCCAAGACTGATCATTTTCCCTTATTAGCTATGTACCCTTAATTTATAATCAAAGTCATGGCCTTGACCAACTAAGCACACGACGCAAGCATTCATCGAACACAGTATATGTATATATATACTTGAAGACCACCGCGCTAAATATCATTATATATGGTGTAAGAGAGAAGAAATAGAGAGAGAGAGAGATGGAGGCCATGACAAAGATGAGTGGCTGTATTAGTTCTGATAATTATGATAAGGATGAGGAAGTGATACTTCCGGGTTTCCGATTTCACCCCACAGATGAAGAGCTTGTTGGGTTCTATCTGCGGCGGAAGGTGGAAAAGAAACGAATTGGTATTGAACTCATCAAACAGATTGATATCTACAAATACGATCCATGGGATCTTCCAAGTAAGATGTGCTCTTTTACGTGTATAGTGTTTATCTAGATATGTTCCTCCATCACCTATAAAAGCACAGCTATATACGTAGGTCATCACCTTTTATGACTTTCTCGTTTTAATTAGCTACAGAGAAACCACAGAAGTACTCTTCTTTCATTTTTCACTTGTGAGCAATCACATCTGTGTTTTATGCACAAAACTAGAGCTTTTCTTTGGGTATCCAAAATCAGTCTTCTGTTTAGAGGCATATTATGTTATCTTGAGATGACATATATGTATATAAGCAGAGTTACTGTGTAAGAAAACAGCACATACCTAAAATATAGTACTTCAGGTGTGTCAAGCTGCGAAACTTCAGCATGATCTCAATGGGTCTCTGACTGAAAGGAACGATATCTGGTTAAGCAATTAGATATTTTGAAATCATTTTGTTTGTTTTTTGAGATATTTATCCGTGGTTAGTACATAGAAGAGAAAGGGTGTAAGGTCTGCTTTTTGCAAGGCAATCCAACCCTACCTCGAAAGTTTTCTATTTGCTGTCTTTTTAACCTTCCTATGATGTATGGTATAGAAGGATCTCTTATCGAGGGATCATAAAAACCTTGGAGTCACTACAGTTATCTCAAACTGATCCATTATATCTTCCTTTTTTCTAATGTTTAAAACATAAGCTTGTCCATCTTGACAAGAAGAAGCAACAAGAATAAGAAACTGCAGCATAAAAAGGTTCCCATGGTGGATTTGTTGATATCGGATATATGGCAGCAACTCGCTCCTGCCGCTCTACCGGATATCAGTCGATATCCTGCCATGTGGCCGGATATGAATCATTTACTTTTAGTTACGCAAGACATTCATTTGTAATTGCAAAAAATAATTGAGGGATGAGGTGAAAATTTTGCGAAAAAGGACACTAGAAGAGAAGCAGAGAACGTGCTAGAATCGCGATATTGCCTTGTTGTTAGCTCATAATTCTAATACTAATTTCCTCCTGTATTAGCAGGTATATAAAAATGTAATTAAAAAATAAAAGTATCTAAATCTTGCACTGTTTCCCTCCATGATCAGAATCTGCTTTCAGATTTTAGTGTAAAGCTATGATTTAAATTAGCAGATAAATGCATATTTTAATTCACCTACATTCTGATAATATCATTGGCTTGGCTCTAACTTTCTGTTTTCTTATTCTTGTTAAGTTAGCACTGCAGAGGACAAAGAGTGGTATTTCTTCTGCTTAAGAGGGAGAAAGTACAGGAACAGCGTAAGACCTAATAGGGTGACACGATCTGGATTTTGGAAGGCCACTGGTATTGACAAGCCCATATATTCAGACAAAGAAACACATGAGTGCATCGGTCTCAAGAAATGCTTGGTATACTACCGGGGAAGTGCTGGAAAAGGCACAAAAACTGATTGGATGATGCATGAATTTCGCCTTCCACCAAACGGGAAGACTACAAATCCCCTCAACGCTAGGAACATTGCGCAAGAAGCTGTAAGTTTTCTAAAATTAATCCACTTCCTTCCTCATCAATATAGTTTTTCATAAGTATTCTCACCATTTTTTATGCTGCCACAGGAAATTCCCCCTAAAGATTAAGGGAGTTCTAATTAATTATTAATCTCGTTATCTGTAGTTAATGTGATGCATTTTAAAAGCATATATATATATATATATATATGCTGTATATATATTATGGATAATTATATAGATATTTTCTTTGTAAAAACTATTACTGCAACTTTTTGAGTTCAAATAACTTGGTTAAATTTTCATAATTTTTATTGATCAAAAAATTATGAGTTTCAATCACATTATTTTTATTCTAATTAATATACATGAAGGAGTGGAGAATAATATAAAAATTATTACTCATTTATCAATTTAAATTTTTAGGTTGAGATCACATATGAATATATTATTTTCTATTTTTTTTACATTTTTAATTGCTTTTAATATTTAAATTATAATTTTTTTATGCATAAAAATACTAATTACCCTAAAATAAGAATGTTGAATACATAAATTAAATATAATCTCACGTGTGAGACTCACTCGTACCCATTGCTGAAATATATAAATCAATGAAATTAATTAATGAGGTGATGGCTAGTGCATTCATGATGATAATAGCAGTGTATGGACACCAATTTTTAAGGGTTTTTTTCTTTTTTCGAATTTCGTACTCTTCTTTTTTGGAAGTCAAACTGTGGAAGAGACCTTTAAAAGGGTACCTGCAGTCAATAGGGAACACCGCGATGTCTTCAATAGTTCGAAATGCATGGAGTATTTATTTCAGTTGCCAAAGAAGGAAAATTCAAATTTCTTCAGCTGACTCTTTTCGTGGCTATGCAGGAGGTTTGGACACTCTGTCGAATTCTGAAACGAATCCCATCCTACAAAAAGTACGTAGCTGCAGTACCAGCAACTGAACAAAAACCCATTAACTGTGATTCAAATTCAAAATCATGCAGCTTTGAATCTGAAACCAGTACTGAGCAGGATGTAAGTTTTGGAGACTCATTTGTTCAAAGAAATGAAAGGAAGCCTGTCACCATAGACCAAGTTGACCATGAAAGGAATAACCTTTTTATGGGTGGTCAATATGATTCAGTAACTGAAGCTCCATTTACAGCAGCTTACCAGGGCTTTCGGAACACAGGTATTGGAGATGATTTCTTCGTTAATGGAAACTGGGATGACCTAAGAACAGTGGTTGAGCTAGCCATCGATCCAGCTCAAGTTCCTGACGAATGTAGATGGTAGATATATGTACTTTTCTTTCCTATGATTAGGGATTTAGAAACTCTAAAAGCATACGATGGCTTAGTATTAAATTTTTTACATTTTTTTTTTCTAAGTTTAACCGAACTGGTGTCTTATATGCAGATTTCACCTTTCCTTTCCTTTTATTTTATTTTTTGGTTGGATTTATAAGCTTTCATGGCTATCTTAAAAAACTACATGCAATGGGGTTGGGGGGTAATAAAATCACTAGGCAGACCGAGTTGATGTGGATTGATTTGTGGATGACTTGATGGCTGATGCAAGGAATCACACTATTATTAATTATTATTATTATTTACTGTTGCTTTGAGTTTTCATGAAGTGATTGGTTTGATAAACGGAACGTATGGTCCAAATCCATGCATTAATTTTTCTCACCTGTCTCATTCCGAGAATTAATATGTAAGGTCAATCTGTCGGACTTTGATGAATACAGTTTTCATTTTCTTATATATTTTTTTATTTTAAATTAGAATTTCATTTTCATGCATTCCCATGATTTGGTGAATTTTTCAGTTGTATTGACCAAGTATGGAATAACTCAACTGAAAAAAATATTATTTTTAGATGGTTATATATTTCCTTCTCTCATTGATGGAAAAAGAAACAGTTTCTTTGGTCATTAGCCCAAATAGATTCGGCAACACCAAAAACAGCTAGAACAAAAAAATGGGCATATAGTTCCAAGATAGAAAAGAGAGTAAAAGAAAGAAAAGAAAAAAAAAAAAATGTCGAGTGCACACTGTAGCTACGGTCAATACATGCACGGCACACTTGGAAAAATCTAATAACATAAAAAAAAAAGTTCATTATCAAAGTTAAAGGTGAGTCATATTCATCACCTAAAAATAATGGGTGTGACTCACATGCTAGCATATATGATGCACATACCAACTAAAATTTTATTCTTGTCTTGTTTAGTTCATGTTCAAATTCAGTCATACATGAGCTCAAATGGACTAGTACTTACCAGTCTATGGGTAAGCCTAAATGGGCTAACATATCTATTCAGGCGAAGCCTAAACAAACTTGCCATAGATTAGCAATCCTGTCCATGGCACCATAGTCTTTCCAATAGCCACTCAAAGTGACGAGCTCTAAAAAAGTCAGTATAATGTCACATTTTTTCAACATATACATAGATTTTTAGTGCGATGTCTATATTTTTCGTTAATGGTTATTTCCTATCAACATGTCTCCTTGAAATGTTACATGCAAGAAAAAAAAAATTATTTTCCATTATTACTTCACTCTCCTTGAGATAAAATAACTTAATCAAGGTTTATAAATCCCACTAGTTATTAGGTAAACAATTCATTCACAACACAAACATTTAGAGCAGTAAAGTAGATCATATCAGCTTACAGAGCCACATTGCTCGATCTTACCTTGTTCCTGCTCCCCTCTTCACATAGTTTTCTCCGACTTCTTACATTAATTTTTTTGCTTAACATACTCATGTTTTACTATATTTACTAACTTAATTATTAGAAAATTCTCTATTATAATAAGAGACTTATTTTTACAAGAGAGCTCGTGAAAATCATCCTATCACTTTACTAATAAGTAGTTAAGCCCAATTACTCTATCCGTCAAAGGTATGGCCATGAAAAACCCAATCAATTTAAAATTTCCACGACTTCATCACCCATAAAATTCTATCTCCATTCCGACAAGGTTTAAAACCACGTGTGTTTCAAACTCAATTTTCTCATGCCTTGTTTCCTTTCTCTTGCGCAAATTACACAAAGCCATTAATTCTCCATTAAACAACCATTTGAAATAGCTAATTTATTTTTACATGAGCAAGTAGAGTTGTTTTGTTACCTCTCTTGGACATGAACTAATATCTCTACATCTAACAAAGAGGCTAGGCTAGGCTAGGCTGGCAGGCGTGGAAGAATAATGACAGGGAGGCAATGGAAATGATATAGAACCGTAATTTGGGAGGCTCAAGCTTTTCTCTATCGTAAGTACCAATACTAATAAGTAAATTATGAACTCCTTAGTTATATATTGATTATTATATATTTAATATAAAACTAACATTATAATATACTACCAAATACTAATAAGTAAATTCACCTCAACTCTAATTAAACAAAATACCAATATTAACAAAATTATTAGTTTCTAAAAAGTAGACTATTTTTAGAACAAAGTTTAAAATATAGGCAAATCTTGTTTATCAATTTTTCTTATTTATACATCACTTGAAATCCTAGATAAGATAAAAATAATTTTATATAATTCAAAGAATAAACAAATTAATTTAGTTATAATTATAAAAAAATTGTATAATTTGAAGTTAGAAAAACTCAAATTTATTCATTTATAAATAACTCTACACAATGTATTAGCACTATTAGTAGTTAGAAAAGGATATTATACATTAGTTAAATAGTACACGAGCAGCATGTCAAGAAACTAGTAGAGAAAAGGAAGAAGAGAGAAAATTATGCCTTTGATTATGGCATGCAGGCCTTATAGATTGGCTATGGTCCAAGGAGCTAAACAGATTGGTATAAATATAGGCCCTTTATTATACTTTAATACAAGGGTGGGGCTAACCCTATTAATCCTAATGAAAGGGAAAGGAATACACAGAAAGTATTTGTGGCAAACGATCAAAGACAAGGAGCTATCCATTCGCCGATTTTAGCATCGTAGCCTGAAGATTTAGAAATGTAGAATTGTGTTAAGGGTTGACCTTAACAAGGATGGTCAGTGGTCGAGAAATGGAGATTGAGAGTTCGGAGAGGGAGAGGGAGAGAGAGAGAGATTGTTTCTGCAATTTACAAACAAGTTCGACCACTTAAACAAGTTCGACCACTTAAATATCAACCATATTGCAACAACCCTATTCTTTTTTTTTTATTATTATTCATAATCTTACTTTCTAAAATAGCCATAGGATTCACCTTGATTTTTCTTGATTCATCTTTTACTAGAAAAGTTAAAATTTCTTTTTATTTTTGTATTTCAAAAAAGTTTTTGAAAAAAATTGAATTTTTTTTTATTTTTTTCTTTGTTTTAAATTAATATTTTTTTGGTATTTTTAAATCATTTTGATGTGCTGATGTCAAAAATAATTTTTAAAAAATAAAAAATATATTATTTTAATATATTTTTAAATGAAAAACACTTTAAAAAATAACCGCAATTATATTCTTAAAAAGATACCATGTCATTGCTTCCAATCTTCTTCTTTAACAAGGAAACATGAAACATTGGTTGGATGTTAGTTATTTCTGGTTACAAAAGTTTATATGCCAGAACCCTAATCTTTTGAATGACTTTATAGGGACCAAAATTCTACGGGTTCGGCTTTATATTCCTTTTAAAACCCACAGTTGCCTGTCTATATATATGATTGTAACTTTTTAAACATCAAATATCCCACCATGAATTCTCTTTTCACCCTTCCTTTGTCAACCACTTTTTTCATCATATTCCTTCCCACATCTAACTGTCTTTGTAAATTATGATTCATTTGTTCTCTTTTCTGCAACATTTCTCCAACTCATGTCATAATATAATAGTATTCTCTAGTCGCAACATTTCTGTAGTTAGTCACACCATTTCTGTAGTTGGAGGTGGATAACCATACATAGCATGAAAAATGCTCATTTTGATGGTGGAATGCTACTTAGAATTATACCATCATTGTCATGAACAACAATATTTAGAATTATTCATAGACATAGCATGTTTCCCAAAAATGATTTACCCTTTCAGACTATCCATTAGACTAGAGGTTATAAGTTGAGCTTATAAATAACTTAGCACCTAACAACTAAATCGGTAAACACCTTGTCAATGCCAATTACAATAGTGGTTGTTAACAAACCATGAAACTTATAAAAATAATTTAAGAATATCTAAGCTACCATCTGAGTAGTTATAAGTGGTAAGAGCTTGGGATCAAGAGGTTTGCTCCCTCTGTGGTCTCAGGTTCGAGTCCTGTGGTTGCTCATATGATGGCCACTGGAGGCTTACATGGTCGTTAACTTCAAGGCCCGTGGGATTAGTCGAGGTGCGCGCAAGCTGGCCCGGATACCCACGTTAAACTAAAAAAAAAAATGTAATAAAACAATGAAGTGACTATATATTATAAACTTGTCTAGAATAACCAATATAGTGCCGTTGCCTTTAGACTTTGGTAGCCCTTTTCTTGATCTCCATAACCACGTGTTTATCTATGAAGCTATGGGTATTATCACTATTAATAAGAATTATAAGGTTCTCGTTTTGTTAATTTCCTTGTATTATGAGCATAAGTATTAGCCAATGTGTTAAGAGATAAGCCATACTGATCCACCTAATCCTCTTGAGCTTATTATTTCCCTCATCTACTTCTAGAAAATCCTCACTTTTTTCTACACCATTCATCGTATCCAAGTTCTTCAAATTATATTGATGGCCTCATACAAATTTCTCCCGATATTTATAATACTGTCTTAATTTTCTCTTTTGTTCATGTAAGGTTCCATGTAATCGTTTTCCTTCTACTGTAAAATTAGTTCTTGCATTATAAGGAGTTTTGAAAGATGAGTTACTTGGTGGTTTTCCATTATTGAAAGGAGGAGATATTTTGGGTAACATTATATTCTTCCTCGCTAAGCATGTTTAGATCGATCCTTTTGCCACGTTGCTTAATCAAATGCTTGTATCAATGTTGCAAGCTTCAATATCTTCAATGTTAGTTTGATACCATCTTCGAGACCATTGATACAGCTTGATATAAAGTATAATTATAGTAGTGAAGGATTCAAGATGCTCATTAAAGATTTGAGCTCCTCAAACCTTTCAACATACTTTTATACCCCTTTCTCTTACACCAACTTGTTGAGTTCTTCCATTACATCGTCCTTGCTGCCAAGTCTTGTACAAATGGATCGAACAAACTCCACCCAGTTAGTAAGGTCGATCTCCTATCAAAAAGCCTTCAAACCAAACTTCTACTTTGCATTCAAGTAAAGTGAAGATATTTCAACCCAGTGGTGAACTGCGGTGAAACAAAACTTGAAATATTTTCTACATTTCATAATCCATCCCGTGGATTGTCTCCATGAAATTTAGTTAGCTATATTTTAGGTAAAGCCACATTGTATATACCATTATGGCCTTCATTGATTCTCACATATTCATCTCGATTATGATTCATCTGTAGACAAACCACGCCTCTTGTATTAGCATGGTTCCTTCTTTCCTTCTCTGATTCCCTTCCATCCATGAATGTTTGAATGGTACGTAGCCATCAAAGTTTCCATTTGTGCATTGAGTTGCTCATTCCATTTAACTTGCTCCTGCCATTGCCTCTTATTTTAATTCCATGAATCCTACAATTCTTGATGAAGAACTTGTATTCTCTCATCCAATTGTCTACCGTGCACTTCCAAAGCTGACTTTGTTGTTTTCCACTATTATTTTTGTTTCCTCCTGCAATAGCCTTGAATTCATGGCTCTGATATCAATTTACTAAGGTTTGACCTTCACAAAAATAGTTGGTGGTCGAGAAATCGAGATTGAGAGTTAGAGAGAGAGGAGGGAGGGAGATTGTTCTTGCAGTTTACAAAAAAAAAAAAATTATTGTTATTACTTGCCTTCTCATTTACGACACTATCAAGTTTGTAACAAATTGCAGCGCCAACTCCAAGGCTTTTAGTGCATAGTTCAACTAAATCCAAATTTTCTTAGCTAAACTAGCAAAGAAACTGCACCTGGTGCAACTGGATGTGCTTCGTTAAATGATTTCATTTAATGAGGGAAATCTTTGGGTAACAACGCATGTAAAAGCAACAAAAACCCAATCAAGCAACAAAAGAGATCAACATCTTTAAGAAAAAAAATGCATTTAACACTCAGAACTAACAAGCTCTTTACACAAACATAAAAAAGGGATTATTGTTATGCCCTCAAAAACATTGACGAATGGGCAGCTGTATTCTTTAACAAAGATACAAAGTCAATCACAACAATGACGACTGGAAAATATATGGTTGGGACAAGAAGGTTCAGATTTCAGAACAACGCTCTGTACACGCGTATCATAGATGGACTATTTTGAAGCTCTCAAATACATTCCAGGAAAGCTCTGGATGTATCCTTCATTGAAGATACAGGGTGATATAACAAGCAATGGCGTCCAACCAGCCAGCGGATGAAAGACATACCTCGAGAAGTTTTAGGATTTTACTGTTAATTGACTTCAAATAGCATGCCATTCCCTACCTTTAAAGATTGATGTCCGCTGTAGAACATGCAAGATTAAACATCAAGCCTGATGATAGGTGTTGGCTCCTTGCTCATGATGATTATTTACAGGTGCCCTAACAACAGGAATATCCAGGCTGCTTCCATCTATCTCCGGTGCAACTTCTCTGACATCAGCTATTGTTGACTCTGTTGCCTGAATATCGCTCCATTCAGCATCTTCAACTGGCCGGGGGTTGCTTTGATCCACTGCCATGTGCACAACATTCTCCCCAGCAGCTGGGACAGCTCTAGAAACACTAAGACAAGCTTTATCAACATTCTCATCTGACAAGTCTACATGCTTAGTCAGGGGAAGAGTGCTGTCAACAACATTTGGAGTCTCCATTTTCTCCTTGAAAACTTGCTTTGTATCTTTGTGCTGCCTGTTGAGGGAATGGTATATCAATTTTGTCTATCTTAGCAAGTTTCAAGTACAATATTTTTTTTAATTTCCCCTTTCATGGGCTGAAAATGCTGATGACAAAATGCAGAAAAGAAACGACGAGGTACATTAGCAGAAGCAGTACAATGACAAAATCCAAGAGTGAAATATACAGATTTACGTCTCCTAAAGGCTAATATAAGATGATTTCAAAACATCAAAAAATGAAAAAAGGGGCAGTAATCTTTCTATTGGGTTAGAAGGGATCAGATGTCAAACCTTTGAAGTTGTGCCTGTAACATATTCACGTATGCTAGAAGCTCTTCCTTCTCCTTCACAGCAGCTGCCTCTCTCTGTGCAACCTCCTTTATTCTAGCTTCAGCATCTGCTTCTGCAACTCTTGCCTTCTCCTCTGCTCTAACAACAGCTCCTTCCAATATCAGAGCACGGTCTCTGGCTTTTGCAATCTCAGAACGCCATAAATTTGCCTCCTGGATGGCAGAGTCTCTCTGCCTGATCAGTTGATCTCTTTCCTTACTCAGAGTCACAACCTTTTCTTCATACTCTTTTAACTACACACATCCATAAATGAAAGCCCACATAAACAAACTGAAACTGACATCCTAAATTGTACGTAGGCATTAGCTCTCATTTCGCAATGATACACACATTAATCAAACTGCATCTCGAAAGAGAGAATATGGTCTTGAAGAGGGATTTGCTTTTGCTAACACATCCCATATGGTTTACATATATATATATATATATATATATATATATGTAGCCTTTGGACTATAGAATGAACCATTGAAAAAGGCGAGATTACTAGTACCTTCAACATGGATGACTCCAGCTGCTTTTCTGAAGCTTTTGATAACCGCTCAATTTCAGCACAAACAATTCTTCTCTGTTCATCCATAGTATGAGCAGAAGATGCTGCAGCCTCAGCAGCTTCAGCTGTCTCAGATAGTTTATCTGCTATGTCTTTTATTATTGAGTCACGAGCACGAATATCTCGAGCCAGATTCTGTAATTCCTCATCCTTGACTCTCAGCGTCTCCTGTAAAATATTCTCGCTTTAGAAACCAAGTCCATGTGGAATGAATAGTCAAATAAACTTAATGTTTGGCATCAGGAAGCCACAGGTTGGAAACATGCCAACCTAGCCTAGGCAGGTGTTGTACAGCATGTAGTTTATATATAGTGCAAGGATAGTTAGTTGATTCTCAAAAGAAAAGGACGCGTAGGGTTCTCTAGGCACAAATTTCCATGTAAGACCATAACAAAGCCAGCCACTTTGACTTTTAAAGAAAAATTACTATTTATTATTATTCCTAACATGAAATTTGTTAAACACTCAATAATATTAGGGTAAAAATGTTCAAGACTTTGAAAACAACTTCTTGTTTGCGGGAGTAAGCAAGTGTTATAACAGTAAGTTGTTTAGCAAGTATGATGAGGACATCAAATCCAATACATGATTCACATATTCGTATGATCTATGATGATGGAAGATAGCTCAACTCTTGTATTATTGGATTTTATTTAGGTTTATTTATTGGCTTAATTTAGTTATTGTTTTATTTAGGTTTATTTATTGGACTTAATTTACTTATTATTGGATATTTTATTTGGTGGGATATAAACCCAATTATTTGTTCTAGTTAGGGTTTCAGTATTTATATCTTATTTTTCTAAATGTTAGACAGTTTTGATTAATTGAATAAAAATTTATAGAGTTGCAACTTCTCAACCCCTATTCTTTCTCTTCTTTAGCTTTTTTTTTTTTCGCTGTTTTTTCTTAGCTTATTACTACATCTTCAAATCTTTTTTGTCCCGTATCAACCTTGGTATCAAAGCTTAGGTTTTTAATTGTTATTATAGTTAATCGATCTTTTAGAGCTTGTGAAAATCCTTAAAATTCAACATAGTTCCTAAGCCCTAGAAATTGTGTAGAATCATCAACATTTGAAGAAAAACTAATTTGTCTGTTTACAACCCAAATCTAAAGAATAAAAAAAGTTACCCTCGCTCAGCTATGTCATCAAACTGCCATGTTTGCGCCACGCAATCACACCACCACATCAGTGACATGTCAACGCACTACCACGTCAATGCACGTCAACAACATCACACTGCATTGTCATGTCAGCCATCATTGCCACGTCAGCAATAGTACCTTCCAACATCTTCCCACCAAGCAATCTAGTCAGTAAATAAGTTTACCTTTTAATACGTTGAATTTCATTGTATTGGTATTACACTTGTTATTCAAATTATCAGTGACCTTTTGTGCCTAAAAAAAAAAACTCTCCTTGCATTACACCCTTATATATTTGCCCACTTTATATATTGTCATTCAAATTTTGTCATTGGACTTTTTTATTAATTGTGGAGCTTATCGAAATTAGTAAAAAGTTGTGACTTTTATTTGATTAATCATTTACACTTGAAGGTCTAACAGTGCCTACTTAAAATTTCTCTGGTGTTTTCTGTTCTTGATTAATCTCCACATTAAAAATAAAAATGGAATTAGCTTTATTTTTGTATTGTGATTTCACTTGTAGAAATCATATATGATCTCAATTCCATTTCTAAGTTAGTGTTGCATGCATTTGTGTCATGATCATCTAGTGTCAAACCTTAAGTCTTACACTTACTGTGGACCCAACCCTTAGTGAAACTCTCAAGGTCATTTGAGGGGAACTCTAAACTCAGATGACGAATATGTCTAAAAGAGTTGAACCCCTGGAGAGTTCTCGAATAAAGCACCCAAAGACAAGTAAAAATTACAACAATAATCACTAATAAGGAAGTTCACCATGAGCGTCACCAATATAACTATCATTTAGGTTACTCTACATATGATGACCTTGATGAGCAAGTCACGAGCCCTAACAAAATAAAAGCTTCCACTTTTGACGATCGTCATGATCCTTGGGTCATTGATATGTGGATTCGTAACATGAATCAATTCTTTGTGTGACATAACTTGTCTGATAATAAAAGAGTTAAATTTGCTAAGATGATGCTCATTGATAGCCCAACTTTATTGGGGAGATGTTGATTGTTTAGAGATGAGAGGTAAACCTCTCATAACTAATTGGACCAAAATGAAACAAGAATTACAGGAGAAATACCTACCCCGGTTTTATAGGAATAAACTCTTAGACCAATGGAACAATATAAAGCAGGGGAACAAGTATGTCAATGAAAGATGTCCTTTGAAAACTAGTCATAAATTATAAGTGAATAGTGAAACTAAACTTTGATATTAGCTCTACTTTTTACATAAAGAACCTCGATATATATAAAACACAACAGTCTATCTCTAATGATCCTTTTGAGACTCTTGCCCTATTATCATTATCTTTGGCACAAAATGAACATATTAATGTTACTTTGGATGGACAAGTTGTTTTTACTATGGATGATAAACTTCAATGAATCCTAGTATATGAGATAGACGACTAGATTCAAACTATACTTGGATTACCAAAGAGACATCACAACAGCTTGATCCTTATCTTCGAAAGTGTTATTGGAGCCGCCATGAACTATACTCGACGAGGTCAAGTTCTTCCAACCCTGGAACAGTTGATGGGGACATCATACCCGAGACATGGTTCACACGTTTATATGATCTATGATGATGGAGAATAGGCCAACTCTTGTGTTATTGAATTTTATTTAGGTTTATTTATTGGGCTTAATTTAGTTATTTTTGGATATTTTATTTAATGGGCTATAAACCCAATTATTTGTTCTAGTTAGGGTTTTAGCATTTATATCTACAGATTTGATGAATTGAATCAAAATTTGTAGAGAACTTTCCAACCCCTATTCTTTTTCTTCTTCAGCTCTTTTTTCTATTTTTTAGGCTTCTTCTTCTTAACTTATTACTTCATCTTTAAATCTCTTTTGTCCCGCATCAAATTGCTATTTCAATTTCACTGTTAAAGGAAAAAAATTGAGTGCATAATTCTCATAAGCAAGCTTGTGCACACATGCTCTGCACTGAGAAGTACTTCTTCATGCATTTACACAAGCTCGGAGCACATAGCTCAGAATTTGCAGTCAATAGAGGGTAAAGGGCATGAAATTTGACACGTCTTCTAAGAGTAAACATCAAGTGGTAAACAATGCAATGGGGCACTATAGCTTAAGTTCCAAAAAATAACAAAAGGCAACCAATTTTGAATATCTATAAAGCATACTGTGTATGTTTCCCTTAATCTGGACAAAAATTGTGATATAGCAACAAAAGAACAAGAGAAATTTTGGAAATTATATACCTTCAGGATTGTCTTGTCATCCATTGGACCATCAGTTGTCCTATTATTCATCATTCCTAAAGCATTTCTTAAAGAAATCTGCATTGCTGCTTCAATTTCTTTTGAGCATTCCAGCGCTGTTGAATTGGCTGCAGCAACTACAGTGGCAACCGTTCCTAATTTTGCAGAACCATTTCCACTTAAGGAGTCCACAGCCTCTTTATGAGCCTTTAGAACCAACTGAGTAGCACTGGTTATCAGCAAGCCAAAAAAAAAATAAAAAAAAAGGAAAAAACTACTAGTAATGCAATTTTCAACATCAATCCAAATAAAGTAAAAAAAAAATGATCTCATATGATCCTTGTAAGATTGACCAAAGTAAATTCGTTACTGAACATCATTAACAAAAACATAGACCAACTAAAAGAAATTATTACAGGTAGAGAAAGGAACCTAAATGAAGAAAAGGAGGTACTGTTATATTCCCATGCTTTAGAGAAACTTGCCTCTTAGATTCTAAATCTTTCAACTATGTTGCCAGTGTTGGCATGAAGAGTTTTGAGCTGATTGTTTAACTTCTAGGGCAGCACTTGAACAGGGAATGACTTCAATAAACAGCCTATGTGAAGTACTTTAAGGGAGAAACACAAATTTGAAAGTTACTCCAATGTCACAGAGGACCAAACAAATCATCCACAAGATTATCAATGCTAGCTGGAGTAGGTTACAAGAATTATCCTTATTTCTACCCTATCCAAGACCATATGAGCCATACGATTCTAAAATACTATTTTCTTTCCCTCGCTGCTTGAAGACACACCATATGTTTGCCATTTTTTGCCTCTTCAACCTTGCACTTTTTATTCAATAGATCTACATGGAAAACTCAGACAGATTCACATTATGAGACCATCTTAAATGATTTCTTCATGAACATATATTTGACTGGTGTCACCTTTACTTTCTATTGAACTTGCTCATTTATTATATATATCTTTTCTTAGAAGCTCCAACAAATACAATAATTGGTCATCTCCAAGGTGGTATTCAAACAAATGGTATACTGTTGGGAGGGGAAAAAATGCTTTAAAAAGTGTATACTTAATTCCAAAATCTCTAACCAACATAAGGCTTGTGAAAATGTAGTTCACAATGTAGATCATCTTCATGGAAAAGGCACAGACTCCTAGAATGCTGCATTCATGTAAACTAGGACATGGACCAACAGGATGTTATTGCTTTCTAGTTTTCTAGAACAATATTTCAAACTTTACATAAATAATCAACAAATCTACGTAAAAGAATACCATCTATAATCATAGGAAAGTACGGGAACAGAAAAATATCCTTCAGCTCATTGAAAAGTCCATATTCCAAAGGCAAAACTTACTGTAAAGTTGCTACCCAAGCTCTAGCTGCACCAGGAGTCTCTGCACAGAGGAAGTAATCTTTTCTCTGGGGAGTACCAATGTCTAAATTATAGTTAAGCATGCAACTTCACCAAATTCGAATTCACCTACACTACAATGCTTTCAACTGAAGAAAATTCAAATAGGTTGGCTAACTAAGGATACAAAAACAGCATCCATCGTACTTTGGGAGCCCACTAAATCACACCAAAAGAAACAACAGTGTTAATAATCATTCAAATTAATTAATTATGAAACTAATTTCTGAAAACACGCAAAGGAACCTTAATAGATTAAAAAAAAACACCAATCTTACTTGAAGTTTACAGGAGAAACTGCGATGGTGCTATTTGCATCGAAGAGAATCGTCCCTTTCAAAGCTGGCTCATTTCTCCTAGTTCTAAAGCACAAGAAAACCAGCACAAGTTGAAGGATTGAAACATTACAGGCGAAAAGTGAAAAAAAGCGCAACATTTACTCACTTGTATTCCATTTTCCCAGTAGTTGGGTCTAAGATCACCCATCGCTCATTCCATTTCCTCAGCTAATAACGCAAAAATGAAGCAAACTAATCAATAACTTGGCAACTCCTAAAGACCCAAAAATGTCATAGTTTATTTATAATTCAACAGCCAAAGAATTCAGTCATAGCTATAATAAGGTACTGTTAAAACCAGGCTGCAATTCTTGGGTATAAACTTGAAAAGAAAATTTCCGAAATTAAAACGATTCAAAAAGTGGGAATTGCCGTACAGTTTCAGATCGCTTAAGAAGTGGGCCCTGCAACAAGTTCCTACCAGAGCCGGACGCTAATTGCCGCTTGATCTTCTCCAAACTATTCTCTGTGCCCACTGCAGGTCTCTGTTGCTGCTGCAATTAATCATAATTAAAGATTACTCATCACCGTAATCATTGATGAAAACACAGTAAAACAATTGTCGTGAATTTCATTAATTTATGATTAAAAAGAGAGAGGGACTGGACTGACCGTAGAAGCTCCGTTGGAGGCCATGGTGGGTGGAATTATAGATCGACGATTGGCAGTAAGATACGTGAAATTGAAGAAGAAATCGGAGAAATGGGTTTTTGCGATGTTTAGAATAGAAGACACCTCAGAATATAAAAATAATACCAATAAAAGTTTTACGTAGAGAGAGGGCTGTTAGGTTTCTCTACTTGACTCGCAGGTGACGCTTTTTTTTTTGTATTTGGCCTTTTTATTACTTATCACATGCGAATTGTTCAAGACTTGTCGTACAAGTATCCTTAATTTTCAAGAAACATCACAATTGTTGCAGACTTGTTATACCCGGTTTGGTCTCACAGACTAACCCGGGATTTAAGTGACAGGCCATGACCAGGTTTGCAGCTGTTAAAAACCAGACCAGCAAGTGGTCTTTCTGTTTTCATGGCGGCATTTTCCCAAAACACCGAAAAATAAAATCAATTAATAGGCTATTTACAATGTTAAATCAACGAAGCCGAAACCTGTTAGTGACCTGGTTTTTTTGTGGCAATATTTTTCCAACGAACCAAGAAATCAAATCAATTACTACCCAGTAGTAAGAGCTTGGGACCAAGAAGTTTGCTCCCTCTGTGGTCTCAGGTTCGAGCCCTGTGGTTGCTCATATGATGGCCACTGGAGGCTTACATGGTCGTTAACTTCAGGGCCCGTGGGATTAGTCGAGGTGCGCGCAAGCTGGCCCGGACACCCACGTTAAACTAAAAAAAACAAAATTACTAGGCAATTTGAAATGTTAAATCAACGGATAGTTAGGTAAACCTGTATCTTTTGAGAGCACGTCCATGAACATATGCAAGGTTTTTCCTAACAAACTAAAAATATGAAATCAATTAATTTCTAACTAGGAGGATCGCATTGTCGATTATCAAAAAAAAGGAGGATCACATTGTCCAGATAGCATTAGTATTGCCTCGCATCGCATGATATGAGGAGAATAATTGAAGGTTTTGTCTAACTCATTAAATAAACAAAATTAAGTCAACACCTAGATTTTGATAACAAAACAAAGTAAAGAAAGAAAAAAATAATTTAAAATATGCATGGCTCTTTGCATTATGATGTACATAAATTATTTGGTTATAAATTATTATGTTGTGTTGGGACTGAGGTTATTTATTTTTTTTATTATTAATGTGGGTGTCCGGGCTAACTTGCGTATACCTCGATTAATCTTACGAACCCTAAAGTTAAGTATCATATAAGCCTCCAGTGGCTCTGAGATTTGTGGGACTCGAACTGGTAAATTCTAGAAAGCAAACGCCTGACCTGACCAGTTGAGTTACACACCTTAAGGTTTCATAGTTTTTTATAATTATTGTTGCTGTGTTGTTTAAATTAAAATTATTATGAAGACCATAACTATTAAGCAATGGACAATGGAGTATTAAAATATTTATCAAACACTTACATGGTGTTTTTAATTAATGCAAAACAAGTAAAAATTATAAAAAATAGGAGGCAAAACAAATTCTTAATATTCAGACATCGGATTCAGTTTTTGATGACTTTCTTTGTGACAAATATTGTCTTTTGCTTTAATTTGAATCAATTAAATGATCATTAATCTAGGTTAAATAATTAAACGTTGTAAATTTAAAAGATAATTGATTCCTAAAAAAATGGTGTTATTTGGGTTTTCTTTTTCTTTTCTAAATATTTCACTCCACCATGGTGTAGTTGTAAAATCCCTTTGTAGTATTTATTTTTTCAACTGTTTATGAGAAATTGAAAATTAAATTAAAATTTATATTTTTTTTTTTAAAGTTTAAATAATAATTACATAAAATACTAAAAATGCTCAATCTTTTACTTAACAACAAGACACAAATCATCTTGAATTAGAATAGTAAAATGATTTTTTCATCATTTCCAAACAGGAACAATCTTTTTATCTGTCAGATTTAGTATTCATCTTGTGTGTGTATAATTTGTGTGTATCGTGTCAATATTGAGATATTTATATATTATATTGAATTACAAAAGTATCTATTAAATATTCTACATAAATATTTATATAATACAAATATATATCTTGAGTTTTGGGTTGGTTTTGATAATATTCATACCTTGTTTATTATCCATTATATAAGGTAATTGTTAAAAAAAACTCACTCATTTAAGTCGGTTGATATTTATTAAGTTCAGATTAAATTTTTATCTCTGCCAATATACATGTGCTATATTATTGATAAGATTCCAAGTTAAAATCAAACACAAAAGAAGAAGGTTTGAACATTATGGATGTGTTTTATGGTATCATTAAATTTGTTAACCAAGTAATTAATGTAAAGATGATGTTTATTCTTAACATAATGAATTAATAAATCACATACAAAAAAGTTGTGAATGTTAATTACGGACTAAAATGGAAAGTTGATCTTTCTAATAAAAAACAAAAGATAAATGTACATGTAACCTTAACTATCCTTTTTATTTTATACATTTCAATTTATTTATTTAAGAGCTTCATTCTCATTGACAAGTACATATGATTTTTATTTTTATAAATATATCATACAAATACAACTAATCTATAAAAAAACTTGTCAAAAAAAATTAAAAATAAGTTACAATAATCTTTTTAAAGTATTATGAAATTATAGAAACCATCCAAAATATTAATTGCAATCTTAAAAATAGTTAAAGTAAACTATTAGACACCACACCAAAAGCATGTCACTCAGCCAGCATCAAGCATGTCATGCAAGACGTTGGAGCCAACACCAAGCAGGACATGCAGGACGTTACAACAAGATTTGCACACCAGTCGCTTGCCACTCTGCCAGCTACAATAAGATTTGTAAATACAATAGAATAAATCTTTTGTATTCTTTATACAATAGAATAATTTTTTTGTATTTTTTCTCTCATTCTATTATAAGAGTATAGGACGATATAGTTTGTTAGAGTTTGTTATACTAAGCTGTATATAAATACAACAGTGCTCATGTAAAGAATACTATAGTGTGTAACAGTACAAGATTTAACAGTTTTACCGACGGAATTTTTCCGTCGGTGTAAGACACATATTCCATCGGTAATTATATTACCGACGGAATCAAAGACGGAAATGATCCGTCGGTGAATCGTTCGTCGGTAATGTTTTGTCCGTCGGTAAATCCGTTGGTAATAGAATTACCGATGGATTTACTGACGGAACAGACGCGTCGGTAATAATTTTTTTATTACCAACGAAATTACCGAGGGATTTACCGATGGAATTATCGACGGAAGTACCGACGGAATTACCGACGGAACTTCCGTCGGTAATTATTTAAAAACATTTAAAAAAAAATTCATTTTATAAAATTATAAAATAATTAAATTAACATAAATTAACACTGTATAATATATACTCAAAATGCTTGGAAAAAAGAATAAGAAAATCAATTAAAACAAATTTGCAACAAATAAATAAAATAAAAAAATAAATTCAACTAAAAAAATTCATATGAAAAAAATGAAGTTGCAATTGCTAAAAATTTAAAAATCCTATAAATAAATCTACTAAAAATTGATCTCATATGAAAAAAAAAATCTCACAACAACATTTATACAATTATTAAGAACAAAAACAATTAAAAATAAATAAAGAACAAAAATAGTGAAAAAAATCATGAAAAAAGAAAAATCTTACCTTAATGTAGTTGCAAGTGAAGCTAAAGAGAGAAAAAAAATTTCATTAAGCATATTAATTAAAAAAAAAAACTAAGAGGATAAAAGAAGAAAGAAGAAGAAGACATACCCAAGCATGGAGAAAAAGAGAAGGAGATGAGGAGAGAAAAGAAGAGAAAGAAATAGATAAGAAATGATATTTTTTACATAAAGTGAAGAAGAAGAAGAAGACATACCTTAATGATGTTTTTTACATATAGTGAAGAAGAAGAAGAAGAAGAAGTAGAAGAACAAGAAGAAGAATAATAATAATAAGAAACGGGTCTGTCTCTTGTGAAATAAGGACATTCAGGCTTTTTATTGGGACGCTTTACCGACGGATTTACCGACGGATAATTAAATATTAATATTTTTTAATTATTCCGTCGGTAATTCCATCGGTAATATTTAATTTAAATTTTCAATTTCGTAAAATTTTTTCAGAAACCGCCAAAAAATTACCGATGATTTTTCAATCCGTCGGTGATTCCGTCTGTAATATTTAAATGAAAATTTTAAATTAATTGAATTTTTTCAGAAAACCGCCAAATAATACCGACGACTTTTCAATCCGTCGGTGATTTACTCTCTGGAAAATACCGACGGAATATTCCGTCGGTGATTCTCTTTGTAATTAACATGATGAACAGTGTTCACAATTTACCAACAAATTTACCGACGAAATCACCGACGAAATTTATTCCGTCGGTAATTCCGTTGGTAAAAATGACACGTCATCAATTTTTTTTTGCTTTGTTTTAATTTTTTTTCCCGCGGTAATTTCCTCGGTATATACCGAGGGAATATTTCTGTCGGTAAAATCCCTCGGAAATTTACCGACGAAAATATTCTCTCGGTATTTCTGTTTGTATTTATCAATTTTCTGGTAGTGTAAAATAATTTATTATACAAAGTTATTTTCGTTCTTCATGTAAATTTTTTTTTCTTTGTCTTTTCATATCATCTTCAGTTTGCATCATAAACACTTAAAAAAAAAAAGATATCAATTAAAAATTAATTAAATAAAAGAAATCATGCGTTGTTTGGCTTAAAAAGCTATGAGTTGCTGGGCAAATCCTCAGGCGTGCTTGGGGTCCCATGCTTTTTTTCAAAAAAAAAGAAGCAAATGGTAAGTCATCTGCTCGAGTTTTGTTTTTAATTTAACAAAGGTGACGTCTGGTCCTCTAGAACATTTTCTAGTCATTTTGATTGTCAGAAAGATGGGGTACGAGTTTTTGTACTCAAAAACTTAAATTTTAATTTGTTTTTATAATAAAAAAACATTTTAAAAATCTAAATAAATATATTTTTAGCTTCAAAACACCTTCTAATTAGTCTAAAAATAAAAAGAATAAACTAAAATTTAAAATAAAATAACACTAACTCTTTCTTCTCTTACATTAACAATCAAATTTAAAATCTTAGACGAAAGATAATGCGGATACAATATGATAAAATAAAATAAAACATGTTGGTATCACTTCATTTTTCTTTCAAGATACAGACAGACTCTGTAATGATAACGTGCTGGCCTCGAAATCCGCTTGCACCCCGTCTTGCATTTCTAAACTCCAGCTCTAGCCGACAAGTACGAGAACGATTAACTTGACACGTCATATCAAAATCCACAGTCCTCATGTTTCAGAATTCTCTGACTAGATAGGACATGATCATCTGCAAATACCCTTTCCAGTTTAGAGTGGTAAACCTGAAAAATTGAGAGCCGACACAATGGGCAAAGAAAATGAGACATCAGAGACACCAGGTGACTTCAAGCTAGTCGGTTTCTCCAACTTTGTTAGAACCAACTCACGGTCCGACCTTTTTAAAGTGAACCGTTTCCACCACGTAGAATTCTGGTGCTCGGACGCAACAAACACGGCACGCCGTTTCTCTTGGGGACTCGGCACACACACGCCTCTTACCTCCTTCGCTCCGGCGACCTAAACTTTCTCTTCACTGCCCCGTATTCTCCCTCTATAGCTTCCATGGACGTCAACCTCTCCCACACCGCTACCGCCTCCATCCCCACCTTCAACCACGAAACCTGCCGCAACTTCTCCGCCAAACACGGCCTCGCAGTCCGCGCCATCGCCATCGAAGTTGACGACGCCGAGCTAGCCTTCACCACCAGCGTGGCACACGGCGCCAAGCCGTCAGCCTCTCCAATCCTCCTTGATAATGGTGCCGTTATCACCGAGAGGTTCACCTCTACGGGGACGTCGTTTTAAGATACGTAAGCTACAGCAATTCTGAAAACGACGATTCTAGCCCTGACAATTGGTTTTTGCCTAAATTCGAGGCAGTGTCATCGTTTCCTTTGGACTACGGGATCAGGAGATTAGACCATGCGGTTGGAAACGTGCCGGAATTGGCTCCGGCGCTGAATTACGTACGTTAAGGAGTTCACTGGTTTTCATGAATTTGCGGATTTCACGGCGGAGGATGTTGGGACGAGCGAGAGTGGGTTGAATGCGGTTGTTTTGGCTAATAACGAAGAGACAGTGCTGTTGCCAATGAACGAGCCGGTTTTTGGGACTAAAAGGAAGAGTCAGATACAGACTTATTTGGAGCACAATGAAGGGGCTGGAGTGCAACATTTGCCGCTTGTGAGTGAGGATATTTTCAGGACTTTGAGGGAGATGAGGAAGTGCAGTGCAGTTGAGGGATTTGAGTTTATGCCTTCGCCACCGCCCACTTATTATGAGAACTTGAAGAGTAGAGCTGGGGATGTATTGAGCGATGAGCAGATTAAGTAGTGTGAGGAATTGGGGATTTTGGTTGATCGAGATGATCAAGGGACTTTGCTTCAGATTTTCACCAAGCCTGTTGGTGATAGGTATTTCCAAAACTTCTTTGATAGAGTGAATTTATTATTGCTTTATAGGATGGATAGTTTTGAGTTCATTTATTTTATCTTATTAAGTTTTCTTTGATCTTATGGGATCGCTAATTGTTTCCTTTTAAAAATAAGTGCTGGAAACTTAATGTTAATGGGGCATCTTTAAAATAAGTTTTGGATCATGAACAAGGTTTAGTTAGGCCTCTGGCTAGGAAGATCCGAGGGGATTTATTTAGTTGTGGTTTTGGCAGGCCAACAATCTTTATAGAGATAATTCAGAGAGTGGGGTGCATGCTCAAGGATGAGAAGGGCAGGGAATACCAGAAGAGTGGATGTGGAGGATTCGGGAAAGGAAATTTTTCAGAGCTCTTTAAGTCGATTGAGGAATATGAAAAGACACTTGAAGCCAAAAGAATTTCAGAAACAACTTCAGCATGAGAACTTGAGAAGCTTCCTCTCTTGGCTGGTCTTTCTGGAAAACTTGCTTTTTAATGCTCAATAAGTTTGTTGAACCATCCAATCACAACGTAAATTGTTGATATGTCGGTGAACTGTGGTAATAACTCAGGATCCATGCTGTAAGCTACTGTATGCTAAATAGAATTCTGAACTTCAAATTTTACATCGCAGTTGTTATTTATTTATTTATCCCTGAAGCATGTGGAGCAATTAGACTTATAGTTGGAAATTGGAATATCTAGGCTAAATGTGGTTGTGGATTGCATAACTATCAGACAACCTCTGTCTAGTTTTTCTCCTAAAGTCGTTCCCTTGATAAGCTCTGTTGAGTCACATTATCTTTAATCCCAAGTAAGAAAACAAATTTTAAAGCAAAACATTCATCGGCTTTGCTTCGTTTTGCAATGAAATTATGACGGAGATGAACTACATGGAAAACTTCTTCCTCTTTAGGCTGAAACAGAATTTGGTGTTTTTCATAGACATGGGAGCGCTCTTAAATCATTATTCCGATGAATTCATAAGGATTGGTTTTCTGTTTTTTAGATTGGATGAATTCCTAAAGATCGAGGCTCTATTTGGGAAAATTTTCAACGATCTTGTGTTATAATTATGCTTTCACTTCTGCCATTTTTCAGTGATCTTGTGTTATAAAATTGGCAACTGAAGCCAGATTGGTTAGGTTCTCCTTTAACCGTGAAAGTGAGACAAATCACGCATGACAATCTTTGCAGATGTTGCTTATGGAAAATGAACTTGTTAATGTTCTGTAAGCTATTGAATTATGTAATTACAACGTAAATTGTTGAAAGATATCAGTAGCGGTTCTTTCAACTCAGAGTCAGGCGCCATATTTCGAACTACAAATTTTATCCTGCAGTTTTTATTTTCAAGCCAGAAGTGGTCTTTAACCACGACCACTCTTTTTATTTCTAGACTATGTTTTCTGTGAAGCCATTCCTTCAATTTGAAATTTTTGGATATCCTATGAGTATTATTTCTTAAATAATCATTTCAATTCAATAATTTAATCTATTAAATTAGATCTCAAAATATAATTTATATTATTTTTTAATACACTCCTCAAATTAAAACCTTTTGGGCTTGAAATGTACACAAACTCACATTATCTTATACTTAATTTTTATCAAATAAATGGGATAGTGAGATTTTAACTCGTGACTGTTTGGTCATCAAGGTTCTGATATCATGTCAATGAAACATTTCAACCTAATAGTTTAAACTGTTATGTAGAGTTTTAAGATATGATTTATATTATTTTCTAACATTATTATATTTTCGGGATGAATATTATGAAAGATGAGAATTATTCCGAATTTAATATCCGTGGACTCAAATGGGTGGAGTTTTTTTAAATAGTTATTTTATCCCGGGGTAATGGATAGTGTATAGATTTTGCTAATATATATATAATGTATTAGAATATTTATATTTTTTGTAATTCAATATAATATATACACATCTTAAAATACACATATGCATACCATCTAGGCTATGAATATCTAATTTTGTAAATCCAGAACCACACTCATTGCTCTCTCTAAACACCGGAGTCCATACATATACCACCGTAGTATTCATTCAACACCCATGAATATAGCTACCTTCCTTTTTCTCCGAAATTCAACCAGACAACCACCAATAATCACTCTGCAACTCAAAGAAATTTTGACTTAAGATCCTTGAATAAATAAGCCGAAATTATTTGATTTGTTCTGTCAGTGAGATGAAAGGCGTCCCAAAATACATATTTGTCGGCATCTGTGCATGTAAGTGGATGGTCTCGATTACAAATAATTCCCATCTCAAATGTTCCTGAGCCACAACATCCTACTTCTGCATTCTCAAATCCTGCAATGAAAACACAGCATTATTTGACTTTGAACAGATTAGTGTTCCACCGGATCGGATGAGGAGGAAGAGGAAGGGAAGAAATCACCGATCGAAATCTCAATTACAAATCACATTGTTTTGTTTTTGTCTGATGTAACAGTTAGTAGTTAACTGATCTACTCCTTAACTCAGTTGAGGGATCAGCTCTTTTTGGTTAGTTTAATGTCATCAATAGCAGTGGCAGAGAATAGCAGATGCTGACCAACCAACAAAAAAAAAATCAAACTTACCGTACTGTGAGGGTGCTGTGATGAGTTGCAACAGTAAGTCGTATGGATTTGCAAACAACACTTTCATTCCAGGAAGTTCATCGTTCAGTTTTGCCACCAATTGATTCAATTTTCCATTAAATTCTAAAGCAAGATCGTTGTATTCCTTCACACAGCTGTTAGGATGCATAAAATTTGTAGCTCTCTCCAGTGGCAAACACCCCATTGGAGAAAGCCCTGTAAGGGATAATTTCCGAGCTCCAAGAGCATAAAGTTTCTTTACAAAGTCCTCAGCAAGTCCGATGAGGAAATCCTGGTATTGCTGGATCGTGAATTGTGATCTTCGGCCAGGGATGGTGTAGTAGTTTTCCAAGAAGTCATTTGTTCCTAAGCTCATTATATATAAAGCCTCTGTTATTATTTCCTTCGCTTTCTTGGCACCAAGATAGGCTTTCATTCTCCTTTGATAGTCCTTGTAGTTCTCCAGCTCTTGCCATAAAGGGATCACTCCCTGCAATGTCAACATTGGCAGCAACAATAGGGGACCACTTAAAAGGAACATTAGCTATAAATGAATGAGGCATGACCAAAGAAAAATTTAATTAATTATACAAACTACATGTTTCTCTAGAATGAGATTTAGCAAAAAAATCGACATTTTGTAATGCCAGGAAGAAGGGTATATGAGCTTATGGAAATTAGCACGTCATAGAATCAAGAATGTCATGGAACTGGAAGACTTACTAGCACATCAGCAGTGGCATTGTCATAGCCACTTCCAGCAGAAGCAAAGCAAACACCAGTAGCCAAATCTAGTATGTTATACATTGGATCCAAATAGGCAGGTATAGCTGGCTTGAGGCCAAAAGCCTGAGAGAGGAAGTCAGGAGGAAGGCGGCCATTGCAGAATCGTCCAGTGGCACTACCCCCTGGAAAATCACGGCCGTAAGGTGCAAAATTGCTCTTCGCAATTGTGGAAATAAAATTGTTGTTCCCTGAATCCACAGATGAGTCCCCGAACACTATGATGGCTGGAACTTTTGCGCTACATTCAGGAACTAGTAGTATTAGGATTTGTATTAAGAAGAGAATTAGCCCTGTGATCCACATGTATGCCATGACAGAATGTGTTAGAAGCTTGAAACGAGCCAATACAGTATAGGGAAATTGGCTTGCTGTATTGGCTCGAGAGAGGAGAACTTAATGTGGGAATCGAAGTTTGGTGGGAGATTTAATGGTTAGCTACTCCAGTGGCTACTGGCAACAGCTCTACTTATTTCCTCCTCTGTTGCTAGCGGGAGAGAGAGAGAGAGAAGAAATGAGTAATGAAAGCTCGGATGTACCTTATATTTTAGTCCCTCCATCTTTTGAAAAGAGTCCTTCTATGTTTCAAAATATGTCCTTTATCACAAAGTCAAATAATTAAATATCAAATTTTGTTACTTTATATCCCTTCTTAATAATTGAATTTATATATTTCTTAATTATATTTAATTTTAAAATATAATTGACACCATATTTAATATATATATATATATATATATATATATATATATTATAATTTATGTAAAAAGTACAATAGGATTTTCTTTATGGGACAGCGAGAGTAATAACTTCCTCGAAACTGGAATTGTTTATCATAATTCGCAGAGAACTAGGAATCGCCGAAGAAAAAAATGAAGGACCGGGCTACCATATGGTTGGAGAAAAGGAGATTAAATGTAACTGTACCACTCCCATTCCGAGCAAGGACATACAAAGCTTGAAGACGTCAGCTCCACATGTGGCGCTCGCTTCCTACTAATTTGCATGTAATTATGCCAGTTAAAAAAAAAAAAAAAGTTGATGAATCTATTACCAAAAAAATAAATTTTCCAGTGTTCTTAAAGAGAGGTGCGCGCCTTTAAGAATACTACATGACATATATAATGCTCTCAACTCTAGCAGGGCTCATGTACGTACATCTGTGGAGAAATCAACAACATTACAAGGAATTACATGTGATTCCTGGCTTTTGAAGTCATCACCTAAGAACTCCAGATTAGTTTTCGTTAAAATACAAATCAGGAAAAACCATGCAAAACCAAGTCATGTATAGAAGATAATCTTTAAGCATGATGAGTAGCAGAGAATATACAAATTAAGGACATACCTCCATGGAAAATCCATTTACTATTTTTTTCCATTTACTTTCACATTCCATTATCTAATTGAATGGACTTTTAAAAGAACTCAAACTTCATCTCTCATCAATATATAATTTGAATGGCCTCCAGGAAGCGGAAGCACTCCATCTATACTATATAGAAAGTCAAGGAGAGCCAGGAGTTAAAGCATGGCAAAAATGAAAGCTTCCCATCTCTTCGGCTTCCTGCGTGAGATTAGCCGAGGACAAGATGTAGGAAGAAGAAGCTCAACCGACAATTTAGTAGGAAAAGAGATACCAGCAAAGCTAATCAAGCATCCTTCCATTGTTCAATTGCTCGAAATTAATATCAGCTAAAGAACACAGGCAAGATGGATTACTAAAGATTAATTCCATGTGATGCCAATTGCTTTAAAAAGATGCACCAGCTCATATCCAAGAAATAGCATGGTTCCTTAATTTGGATCTCCATAAGATGGTGTTGTCGTTTTCTTCTTTTCTCTGTGTTTTTTTCCCAAACCGGCAAAAATGGTCTTAATTGGTGGTGCAGTTATTGCATTAGTTACGTATTAAGATAATAATTTTTTTAAAAATATATTTTTAATATCAATTTATTAAAATAATCTAAAATTATTAAAAAATTATTAATTTAAAACATAAAAAAATTAAAATTTTTAAATTATTTTTTAAACATAAAAGATGTAAAATTTTCCCGCAATACTGAAGCAACTTCAAAGATGATCTCACCATTACTGTAGGAAGATTAGAAATCATCAATTTAGCATAGATTTTGCCTTTTGCAATTATATATCTGGCCATAGATTCTGTTGAATGACTTCTTTTTTTGGACGCAGGGTTCTCTTACGGAAAGGGTTATTACAATCCAGATTTAATCAAATTGAAACAGCAAAGTTATTAAACCTAGCATAACTTAGGCTTAAATCACTACAAGTTAATTTGATCAATCTAAAACAGTGTTATTTTAATTTTTTAGGATAATATTAAGCTCAACCTCCTAGATCTTAGACCAACATTTATTTATAAATTTTTCAAGACCCCACATGAGTCTTTTGGTAATTTTTAAAAGGCTCATGCATGAGTTCCTCGGTATTTTATAATAATTTAATATATATTATTTTAAATAAAATACAATTTAAAATATCATATTATTTATAGGAGTGAAATGACTTTTTCTTCCCTCTTTTTCATAAAATAACAAGACTCGTGAGCTATAATTAAATACCTCATGAATTCATCAAGTTCAAGATTCACAATCTTTTTATTGTTAATATTTTATTATATATATTTTCAGAAACGTCTATCTCTCTCAAATATCATTGTATTTTTTTTCTCTATAAAATTATTAACTTATACACATGAGAGTTTTCATATTTATCAAAATATATTTTTTATAATTATAGATACAGGTCATCTCAACTTAGTAGACATCAACTATAAGCTATATGAGTTTTCCAAGCTACCAGAGACATCTTCAACAGAGAGAACAACTAATTTATCAACTTAGAAACTATCGCGTTCTCAAAAAATTCAAAAAAAAAAATTATTAAAATTTAATATGGTTTGTATGTTTTGGATCGTTTTGATGTGCTGATGTCAAAAATGATTTTTTTTAAAAAAAAAACATCATTGGCATACATTTCAACATAAAAAATTATTTAAAAAGCAACCACTATCGCTTTACCAAATATAATCTAATTAGCATACAACTACGGAATCTTAATTCTAAACAACTTGAATTTTAAGAAATCATCTTTGGGATTAGAGCGAGAGGGGGTCCATCGATAGCCTTACTTGTCACCGGACTTTCTGTTGAGGCAACTTGGCATGCAAACGGCACAGCTGCATCCACATATTGAGAATTTTCTACAAGTCACCAGTGATTTAGCCACCTCTAATATGCTGTGGATAAGAAGTAAGAAGGCAACAAAAATTCTAGCACTCCAGATATAATATAGCAAGTGATATGCGACCCAAAACATTGCCCATCCACAAACAACTCTTTCGCTCGTCTTTGTAATGTCGTGTAGCAAAGGTTAACACAGATTGCTTCTCGTACTGGGATACTGCTGAAAGCCGTGTTATGCTCTGTGGTCCTAGGCTAGCTAGACAGGTACAAGTGGCTGGCTGCTTGATGGGATAGAACAGTACAAAGCTTTCTGTTCGGTAGCTAGCCAGCAAGTACAATTTAAATTGAAATTGTCAATCTAAAGTTTATCCAGCCTTTCGGACTGAAAATAAGTTTGGTTTATTTCAATTACTAGTGGTGCTTTATCGTATGTTATTTTGTTTTGTTTTCGAAGACCCTTTGGTTTTATCAAAATGCATATACATTTTATAAGCTTAAATGATCAATACTATAGTCTGTGTGACTATTTTGACAGAAGAAAAATGACATGTACCCTCCTCCTCCTTTTTTTTCTTCTTCTTCTTTATAATAAACTGACACAACTTACAATAAAAAAAAAATAAAAAAAAAAATAAGGGAAAAAAAATCACAGAGACACACCAAATTTTAGATGATAACACAACCAGTACCGTTAAAAAGATATCGACGAGACGAATCCAATAACACTAAGGTAGGTCACGAACGGTGACCGGATTGGGTCACACAAGCCGTCCAAATATGCTAGGGCTCATTTGTCTTTGAATGACTAATGTGGCACACTCCAGTCACCGTTCATGACCTTCCTTGATGTCGTTGGATTTGTCTCGTCGAGATCTTTTCAACGGTACTAAAGGTATCGTCACCGGAGCTTCGGTGTGCCTTCAGGATCTTTTTATTTATCTTTTTACTTTTTTCTCTCTTCTTTCTTCACAAATTACAAGGAGGAGAGAGGAGAAAAAAAAATAAAGAAACAAAAAAAAGACTCTGAATACACATCGAAACTCCGATAATGACATCATTGGTATCATTGAAAAAATCTCGACGAGACAAATCCAACGACATTAAGAAAAGTCGAGCAGTGACCGGAGTGTACCACACGAGCCGTCCAAAGGCAAATGAACCCTGACATATTTGAATGGCTCGTGTGGCTCACTTCAATCACTGCTTGTGACCTTTCTTAGTGTTATTGGACCCGCCTCGTCAAAATCTTTTCAACAGTATTGGTGATGTTGTCATTGGATTTTCGGTGTGTCTTCAAGATTTTTTTTTTTGTTTCTTTGTTTTTTTTCTCTTAGTGTTATTAAAAATTATGTCAGCTTATTTTTAGAATTAGAGAGAATCACATATGATATTTACGATGTCATCTGCAAGAAAGTTATCGATGTTATACACAAGAGAATCTTAGATATGATGTGCAACTCTCTAAACATACTATTTTTCTATCTAAATTAAAAAATATATGTAAAAAAAACCCTCCTTTCTAAGCTTAGCTTTCAAAGGTTAATGTCTTTCATGGTCCCCATATACGTCTGTTTGTAGTTTGTACTATATTCAGCACGCCAAGTACATCTACCAAATTGTCGAAGAGTATCGAGATATCCATAAGCTATCCACAATCACATGACTTGGACACTGATTTAGCTTCCCACTTGGAGGCCTTGACTCCAGGACGTAAAGAGGTGTTTATATATAGCCTTCTATCCCTTATCGAGTCATCTGAGCTTCTTCTTTCTTTCTTTTCTTTCATTTTGTGCCTAAAAATACGTCCATGGATTCTCCAGACAGTTTAAGCAATGTTAGAGGTGATTTTGAATTCGAAGAATTGGAAATCACAGAGCATGATGGTGCCCTCCTAAGGGACTTACTCCAAGAGACGAAAATTGAGGTTGGTGGTGATGGAGCAGACATTAAAGAATCGTTGGAGGTGAAGAATGATTCCGAGGTGAGAGTAGATATGCAGGCCTTCTTCGAGCAAAACTCTACTCTCCTCCAGGAAGTTGAGGCTATGATGGAGGTGAATCCAGCATTCCCATATGAAGAAATAACTCCATGGTACGTAGATGACATTGCTGGGATGGTTGAGTTCGGTGATATTGGAGACGCTTTACAGCTCTCCGATGAAGAGTTCTTTTATGGGAGCTTGTGGCAGGATTAGCTAGATGCAAGACAGTGAATCTACAAGTTCAGACATTGTACTTAAAGCATATTTGCACTTCGCTATAAAATTCGAAACTGAACGCTCCTAAGACTGGGAATTCCAAGTTTAACCAGTAGACTGCACGCATATATGCAATTGGGAGGTGGGAGGGTAGTCGCTGGTTTTCTACATCCTTCACAATTGCCTTTGTATAATTATTAATGAGAACCTCTTCTGAAGAATAAAAAAGATAGAAGCAAGGTCTAATTGTGGAGTGTTTTAAAAACAGTAAGCTAGTAAATACGTTCAACTTGCCTGCTCTTCATTTTTCTTCCAGAATTCTACGGTCTCGTGTATTTCTAATCCAAAATTGTCCTACACATAAAAGCAATGCATGAAATAACATCCGTTCCCGACACTCTTCATGGCCAACATATCATTGCGAGAGAAAAATGATTGCTCGAGAATTATTTACCAAACATCACGTTTTACATGAAGGACATGTATCTGGGCTTCATTTACCACCAACCAGTAATAAAATGGTGACATCTTTGATAGCTGCAGCGTTTTCTTTTAAACTAGACTGCCCGGTCTGGTCTGTTTTCATCTCGCTGAAGTTGCACTTCTCGCAGAGTCAAACGTCTTTGGAGCCAACAGAAAACTTGGCTATGAAAAACCCAATTGTATCCAGGGAAGATGATGGATCGAACCTCTGAACAAATTCCTCCTCACCGGGTCTTAACCACTCCCTGATGTTACAGGCACCACAGACAGTTTATTCATGGGAAAAAAAATAACAAAGGAATTACATATGTGGCTTTGTACAGAGACTTGCATAGGCATAGAAAGCTACTCAGCATGAACATTTCCTTACCAATAGTGATTTGTGTAGACGTGCCACAAAGAAGAAAAGGATCGATGCTTCAGAAAAGATACAAATTCTAAAGGAAAGATTAAAAGAAACGGGATAGAATATTCTTTTGAAGTTTTGGTAGTCAAAATAAGAACCAGCATGCCATGTGTTACACAAACAAGGAGAAAAGGTTGATATAGCAATTGAGTTCCACACGGTCAAAGGAAGACTTTAATAACAGAATGTAATGGTGTAAAATCACATTGACAATGCAGAGAAAGATTTGGAGTGCACACTAAAGTTCTAGCATAGAAATAATCTTAAAACACCTTTAAAGTCTGCTGCGGTTGTTGCTTCTAAGTTCAACAATGTCAATGGTCAAACAGAAAGCTTATTGCAACTCAATATTGATTAATAAACAAATAAATTGAGAGAGCAAATATGTGCAATAACAGCAGCATTCACAACCGAGGAAAAACAGTGCTATTTTCACCCAATTCTCCAACAAATAAAATGGCTCATGTGGTACATAAAAGAAAATTCGTGGTCGATATTTCCTGTCTTTGTAGGAAAATCTAAAGGAATCATTTGTCAACGGAAAAGTCACATGCAGGATAGCAGTACTTACTCTGTGCGTCCATTAGGAGATTCAAAAGAGCCAACAAGGCCAGGTCCTCCAATTCTCGGATTCTGAAATAGATCATAAGAGTATATTCAGGTGCATGTCCAATCAAACAGCTGTATGAGTATGTGTGCGCATCTGGGTGTTGGGTTTACATAATATGGGGTCATACTTTAATCTTTTAATCTAGGAAAGCACCACAGGATTTGTTAATATTTACCATAAAGTACGCAATGACAGCGACCATTAAGAACCATACTTTAATATGTCATCTTGCATGCAAAAATAACTCGATGCTCACACAATTGCGTAAATGAATTACAAACTATACCTCCTCACAAACACATTCAAGCAACACGAAATAGACCAGCTACAATTTAGGGAAATCCAAAGGATACAAAAACAAGAAGATCTGAACTGTGAACTTTGAAAGGTTATCTCAGCAAGAATTACAGGTTTTCAAACAAGCATGTTAATGAAGACCTCAAGTATCATAAAACACAGGCCAGAAACTTAGTGGTCAATTTATAACCACAATTTCAAGCTTGAGATGTGAAATTTGTTGTTAATGGTAAGAATGAAGAAGAAACCTGTGATGCTAAGGAGAGGAATTTATATGTATCCAAAGCATATCGAACCAAAGCTTCATTCTCACCAGGGTTTATCGTACATCTAGCAAAACAAGGGGAAAAAGGTGTGAAGAGTATACCTCAACAGGTCTTGTAAGAAATAATATATCAAAACAGTTATTGAGAGTGAGTTAAGCACGTGATGCCAGAATTCCCAAACATAAATACATAGTTTATATTGTTTATACTGATTGTTCTTTTTATTTTCCATTACGCCACAAACTTTTAGCACGTCATCAAAAGCATGTTTAGTGATACATGCATTTCCACAAGGTGGATGTGGAGAATTTAGAAAAAAGAGAAACAAAAACACTGCTAGTGCTCTCCCCACTCGATTGTATCAACGAATTGGGCAACATTGAAACAACTAATCCTTTAACTGAGTGGATCCATAATGTATGTGGGCATCAAGCATGCACCTTATCATCCTGTAGGCAAACTTCTTTTACATTCCTTTTAAATTATAACAACAAATGCACAACAAAATAAAAAAAAGAGGCAATTAATGCATACTAACGTTGAATACACAATCACACCACCAGGGCGAACTAGTTTAACAGCCTGGTCAAACATTCTCCTTTGATACGTTGCATGTTTTTTTAGAGAGTCTATTGTTACCTGGAAAAAGTGACACACCAAAATCAATTTCTACATAACAGTAAACCTCAATAAGTTTGGTAATAAAAATCTATTTCAGGTGTTCTTTTTTTACCAGTAGTCTCAAAATATCAAAACAAGAAAATATTATAGAAAACAAAAGGGCAAATGAGTTGTAGTTTAGATTCTCCTACCTCACCAACAAAAAGCCTAGGTCTCAAACCAAGAGCAGAGCAGGGAGCATCGAGGAGAACTCTATCAAAACTATCAGGGTAAAAGCCTTTTGAATTTTCAACTCTGCCACCAACGCACTGATTCCTTCCTGGTCCATTCCGCATTCTTCGCTTAGCCTTCCTGATGTCAGCTTTGCTAACATAAGTTCCCCCATTCTCTATTGCATTGCTAACTAAAATATTAAAGATTAAAGAGGAGCTTGTAAATAGAGGGAAAGACATTTTTGTCAATGGAAGTTCTTAAAATGGCCTAAAGTTCCTCAAAAGTTCTGATCATGGATGGAATTTCAAGGTCTTACATTGAGAAGAATTCTTAAAATGACCAAAAGCATTTAATACATGTGACTGTGACTATTTGCAATAAATTGTACCTCAAACTGTCCGGTTAGCAAGCTCCATGAAAAAAACTGGTGTAATTTCAGATGAAGAAGTTCTTGTGTTTCTTAAATAATCAGCAGGGGTTAATATAAAGTTGAGAAATATGGAGTAAAGTTTACCTGGGGCAATTTTGGCATAACTACTGTATATTTATAAGATAATTTCAAGACACTAGAAATACCTAACTTAAATATCTCTCTTTGCTTTTATTTTTAATCAATTTACTGCTTGTTTCGATAAAAAGGTGTATTACATCAATGAAAAAGAGCAGGATTTGCACACCATTATCCTCGCATGTTTTATCCAGATTAAACCCTTCAGCAGTAGAAGATGATGCTTTCTCCTCATGAAACCACAATGAGTTAGAACTTTGATTTGTGTTTATATCATCTGCTTCATTTCTTTGACGAATAGCTTTGAGAACATCCAGTTTATAAGTTGTAATACAAGTCAAGCTCATTTCAGCAGCCAATTTCTGAATATCCTGTACCTATAAAAAAGCAAGAACCTAAAATCCTGAACACAAAGATGAGAAGGAAAATCGAATATTAAATCTTCGAAGGAAAACTTTTATAGCATCAAATGTAATGAGAATCTGAGATTATCATGGCAATGCATTTAAAAGGAGGAACAAGAAATAATGTTGCCATATTTTTTTTCCTGGGATCAAGAAGAGTTTTGTTAGAAAGAAAAGGGGAAAAATTACAAAAAAGAGAATGTGGTGCACATTCTACAGAAGTAAAAAGTTGCTAAATTATATACTAAATTCAATAAAGCATCGAGACCTAGTTATAGCCGTGCAACAAGGCAAGGGTCCGAGATGCTAGAGCCATGCAATGGGAATGGCAATGGGAATGGCATTCTATCATGACATCTACTAAAGTCCCACCTTATTATGAGACCTATCAAGCGCAACCAACTCTCCTTCATCCTTCATAAGGATTGCAATTGCAGTTGTCTTCCCTCCTGGTGCTGCACACATGTCCAATATCCTTTCACCTTTTTGAGGATCTAAGCACGAAAAACAGTAGAGTATCATTAAAATTCTTAATAAAATGCTAAATCAAACATGTTTGCACAAACATTTAGATGCAAATTATTTATTAAACAATCATGTTTGTACAGACATTTAGATAAGAGAAAAACAGGAATTGTACTTCAGAAGTGTGATAATATGTGGGAAATACCCAAGGCATGAGCAGTGACAATGCTTGGCAAGTTCTGAAGAAATATTTCTCCCTCAAGCACATCTGTAACCAAGAAAAGAGAGAAAAGAAGGAAAATTTCATTCGCTCACATAAAAGTAACAGATATCATTTTCCATGGAAAATCATCTTCTAGTGCAGCAGTTACACTTACACTAAATTGTCTTAAAAGGCTTGAAAATAAAGTCTGTGTAAGGAGTGAATTGTACCATAAAAGGAAGGCAGTCTAAATACTCGATTATTCATATCCACAGCAATTCCTTTTGAAGCACGGAATAAGCCAGCTCTTGACATCGTTGCTGTTCCTTGGCCAATATACAAGCCATTTCTTTCAAAATAATATGGATCTACAGTGACATAACAATATGTGTCAACCTCCTATCAAGGAGGTGGTAGAGGGATAACTGTACAGAGTTTTAATAGTGAAATAATTTATGAATAAAAGATGTACACTCAAGGAAACATGTCAAGTCTAGCCATTAAACTCAAGCCAACAAGGTTATCACATGACAGGGCATCTTTGTTCATTAATTGAATTAAAGTATGCATGAGTGTAGCTGTAAGCCAAGTCTACCTGCATCCAATCATGTAAAACACATTTTTTAGAGTTCTTGATTTGTTTTCCCATGACACATATATTCTAAGGCAAGAAGTGATTCAATTTGATCAAGTAAACCAACGGTGCAGCAGTGGAGAAGTGATTCAATTTGATCAAGTAAACCAACGGTGCAGCAGTGGATGCAAATGCTATCAACTATGTATCCTATGCTTCACTAAAAAAAAAAAAACTAGCTGACTGATGTCTTCAACAACTTGTGCATTCTTTTGTTGTTCCATGGATGAATCACATCTAAACTGAAATGATAAATTTTAAATTTCAGGGCATGAGCATCAAAACATTATCCACATGAAAACTGAATAATAATGGCTTCCAGGTAGGCAATTTATAAGATCACAGGAAAAAATTCACAATTATTTAGAATACAAATTCTAAACTGTTAACATTATATGGCTAAAACAATTTTACATGGTGAGAGAGGCAGACTCATTTCCATAAAATTCTCAAAAGTCAAGATAAAGAAAGAAGCTACCACGAAATTACCCCCCCCCCCCCAAGGTACTTCTATAGTGTTATTTTGAGCTACACAAGAATTTTTCCCATGCATGTCCAGAAAAGCTCATTATGATCAATCTGGTCATGATCATATATCTTTCATTACAGGTTTAAATCGAGATTCAAACAGACTAAACTTGGTCAGAATCAAATTACAATAGAATGAGAAACTGAGGAAGTTATGACATAAGCATGGAGCTAGCCATTTGCTCATCATCAACATCAGTGTGTATTTCCATAAATGACACCAAACAAGTTGGCTCTTCATTCAATAGCTTATGTTCTTCTAATGCCTCCAATATAAAATTTCACCCAAAAACAGAGATTTTTCACGAAAGACGCCAGACGTGTTTTCAACTACATCTCCTTAAACATTAAATTTCCTACTTTAATTTGCTCTTTGAAGAAATATAGAAGTACCACCAGAGAGCATTCTCTGATCTAATGTTTAAAATCTTAGCGAAGATTAGTCTTCCTAGTGTAAGAAGAAAGATTTATTAAAGATGATCGGTGACAACAAAAGACAGCATGTACATTTCAAAGAATACTTATTTCCTAGCAATAAAACAGAAAAACTAACACTGAAACAAATTTTTAAGTGAATATGAAAGAAAAAATGTCTTGCCTGTTTGTAATCCTTGTAGAACAGTCCCGCGTGTTATACCAATAGCCCATCCACCATTAGGATTGCGTTGCTCTATAGCAGCTGAAACTGCAACTGTATCACCTTTTTCAACATGAGCGCTACAAGCCATTACACCAGGAACAAATACCTACAAGTAAATCATCAGCAGAAAACAAAAGAAAACGGTTCTGGGAATCACTAAGTCCCAAGTCTACTGCAAATTTTATTAACTTCCACGATATTATTTTTAAAAAGCATTCACAAACAGAATATCTAAAACAAACATTACAGAACACCCTTTACCTGAGCACCTCGGAGAACAGCTTCGGCACATTTTCTACTGACAATTACCTCCTTTGGAGGTGCACCAGGTACATAACCATAATCAATCATGTGCGGTCCAGTGCCCTTAACAAACAAAACATACTCTAAACCTGGTATCTGACACTTAACAATGGGGCCATTTTTCAAGCTTTCCTCCAGTGGACTGCCTACATTTTCATTTGTTCCCGATCCTTCCTTACCGTGACAATCACCATCAAACCCCTTTTCTTTTATAATTTCCAACAACTTCTCAATAACAGCATCACTTGTTGACTTTAGTGTGTTTACACGAACACAAGAATAACTCGACGGACGCCTAATTGAAGTAATATAACATGAAAACACAATCAGATTTAACTATAATCACATCAGTGACTCTTGTATTCTCTTTGGCAGCATACTTACATGGTAAATAGAGAGATAAAAATCAAAAAGGTAAGAGGGAAATAGAGAGTTTACGTTAAGGCTTTAGAAATGATAGAGAAATGATCGGCGCCGTAGGCTTTAATAAAGTAGTTCTCGACCTCAGGGTTCCATCGTAAAATCGGACTGAAACAGTAACGGTCCGATGGATCCATCTGTTAAAATGAGCACGACAAGTAACAATTACTCCTACATTCTTACTACCAACTAGTATATACATGAAATATATATATAGAGAGAGAGAGAGTATAGTGCCTTGGGAGTGGTAGTGGTAGAGCTTCTGCGGATGGTTTTCAGCAGCAAATGCAAATCCCTCGCTTTTTTCATTCAAAGCCGTTGATTAGGGCAAAATGCGAATATTTGAGTTGTTTATTTAAAATGGTGCTGATTTACAGATTTAGAATGCTTTAGTCCCTCTATTTGATCCTTATTTTCGATTTAGCTTACATTTTCTATATCTATGCAGAAGTACCCCTCTTATTTTCGATTTAGAATGCCTTAGAATATTGAGTTTATCAACCAATCCAGTATTTTTTTTTTTAATAGTCATAAGATTTTAACAAGTCTAAAACCAGATTGCATTAATGTTACAAATGGACGTGTTGCAACAATTCATTTTCATCATGTATGGCACTGTATAATATCACTACAAAGAGTATTTTTAATGCAAATTAAAAATAAAAAAGATAGAATTTTACAAAAACTAAGTAAAACATTCATATGATTAGTAAGATCACGTTTATACCTTTTAAGTTATGTATAAAAAAAAATTCTTAAAGTGCTTTGGAAGCTCGTGACTATGTGGATGCAGTCTATCAAGATTTAATAATGACATTAAATATGTTTGAATAAAAGTATTTTTTTAATTAAAAATATATTATTTTAGTTTGATTTTTTGTATTGGCACATAAAAAATACTTAAAAACATCAATTTCATATTTTTTTCAGTCAAAAAACATTTTGACCAACTACTTAAATCGTATCACCACCATTTATTGTCGAGGAAAGAAATTTAATTTTCTTTAAGAAAACACTTTCCAGTGTTTGGTTATGTCATGGAAAATGAGCTGGAAAATAACTTATTAATGTTTTATTTTTTTCAAGTTTATTAAAATAATGAGGAACAAATCTTACAAATTAAAAAGTTGAATGAGAATGAAATTGAAAAAAAATATAATTTCATAAATTATCTCAAATAAAATAAATAATAATCAAAATAATAGAGATCAAATCTAAAAAATTAAAAAAAAATAAAAGGTGAAGAAATTAAAATAATAATAATTAACATTTCATAAATTATTTCAAATAAAATAAGTAACAATCAAAAGAATGAGGATCAAATTTGATAGATAAAAAATTTCAATAAAAAAATGATAAGGAAAAAGCAAATAGCAATTATAAAAATAAGGACCAAAATTAATATAAAAATTAAATTTTAAGAGATGGAATTGAAAAATAAATATTCAAAACAAATTATATATAGCAATCAAAAGTTTGAGGATCAAATTTGATATAATTAGCAAATAATGACATTTCTAAATTTTTCACAACCTCCGGAAAGTGTTTTCCACCCAAAATTTCCAGGAAAACACTTTCCTGAAAACCAAGCCAAATTTTTCTTTGACTGGAAAGTGTTTTCCGTTGACCAACTTTTCTAATGGCAAACAAACACAGGAAAGTTTGGAAAGAAACCACTTTCCGGAAAACAAACACAGCCTTATTTTTCATTACACTACCAAACATCGGAAAATACTTTCCTGAAATTCACTTTCTAAAAGGAAACTACTTTCCAGCAAACAAACGGGACCTTAGTAATATTGCACACGCTACATTGCAGCTTATACAAACCATTTATCTCAATCTCATTATCTGGAACGCGGGTTTGGTTGGTTAACTCAAGATGGCTTGATCTTTATTGTACAAGTTACATGTTTATCATGCTAACTCTTGTTAACTTTGACCCCTTTTGTTTATTTCTTATCGAATCTCTTTTTTTATATATTAATTGGTTGAAAAATAAACTACATTATTTTTTCACTATTGGAAAAAAGGGTTTTTATCCCAAGTTATCATAGTCGTTTTTTATTTTTTAATCTTTATCCAATTATCCTTTAATTAATGTTGCCTATTTTTTTTATCATTTAATTAAATTAAAACCAATTTATTTAACCAATCAGAGCTATACCCTAAATTGTCAAGTGTTTTTTTTCTTTAAAACGCAGTTGCGGCACATAAACATTATTTTATATATATAAAAAAAAAACAGAACTATGGCGTAACACAAACCCACGTTTAGTAATAAAATATAATTAAAAAAATAAAAATAGTTAATGCGTGTGGAAGGAGCTTGCAATCTTCTAGCAGGGCGTGCAATGTCTCGTAGCAACCCAAAACCCCCTTTCTTCATGTCATTATGATCATCACAACGTCTTCTTCTTATTAGGGCAACGTGTGTCAGCGGTGATGAGGTGGCTTATCACGGGCGATGCTTTCTTCCTCCTTTTTTTCTCTATCATCCCCTCGCAATTCACAAGGGGCATTTAAATTTTCAGAGTTGTCCTCTTATTTATTGATCTTTTTACTTTTGTCCTTATTCTTTTGATTTTTAATTTTTTTTCTTGGTTTTTCTGTAACATTTTGATTTGTTTTAAATTTCATACTTCAATCACAATTTGTGATGTGTTGTTTTTCTCCAATTTGATCCTCACTTTTTTTTTTTCTAGATCTTTTTGTTAAATTGATTTTTCTTTCCAATCTCACCCTTCAAACAAAAATCTTTACTTGTCCTCTAATTATTTTTTATTTCAGCTTTCATCATTATTTTCTCAATTGTTATTTTTTGTTTTAAATCTTTTGTTATTTTTTTTTTCAGTTTTATCATTTAACATTTGATTGGTTAAGAATCGAGTTTTTATGATCTTTTTAGATATAGTGTTTTCAATTTAATGACTTAGATCGCGGGTTTAAAAAGTTAAGTTGACATTGTTTTTTTTACCTATTTTCTTTTCAGATTTCATCATTCATTTTATAAAAAATGAGATTTGTGATAATTTTTTTTGTTTTTTTTATCGAATTATTTTGATCTCGTGACCAAGGTTGTAGGTTTAATGGGTTAACACAGGTTGACTTGACTTTTATTACATGGTCTACAAGTTTGTCATGCTAACTCGTGTTGTTTTTTTTAATCTTTTTTTACCTAATTTTATCATATATATTTAATTAACTAGGATTGAGCTACATTATTTTTCTCTTTTTGAAAATTTTCTTTTCAGTTACAGTGATAATTTTTTTTTTCATTTAGTTTATTTATTGTTGTTGTCTATTTTTTATCATTTAATTAAAATAAACCAACTTATTTGACCTCATCAAATTTATGAACCAAGTTATATATTTTTCTTTTTTCTTTAAAATGTATTTACAGCACTAAAATATCATTTTTTTACACAAAAATAAAAATAATTTGGCCCCGGACACCGATATCTAATTTTTAAGCTATAACAACATTATAATAAAAATTATTTTTAAAATGTATTTCATTTAAAAATATATTAAAATAATATTTTTTTTTATTTTTAATATAAAAATATATATATATATCCTCAAATTTTTTGCCCACCCAACCATCTGATTTCGTTCCCCGATGAGACCACCACACACACACACACACACACACACACACACACACACACACACATATATATATATATATATATATATGATCGATTTGTTTTTATTTTTTATTTTTTGAAGTCTGCTCCATTTATTTATATATAAATAAATCTTTACTTGTCCTCTAATTATTTTTTATTTCAGCTTTCATCATTATTTTCTCAATTGTTATTTTTTGTTTTAAATCTTTTGTTATTTTTTTTTCAGTTTTATCATTTAACATTTGATTGGTTAAGAAGAGTTTTTATGATCTTTTTAGATATAGTGTTTTCAATTTAATAACTTAGATCGCGGGTTTAAAAAGTTAAGTTAACATTGTTTTTTTTTACCTATTTTCTTTTCAGATTTCATCATTCATTTTATAAAAAATGAGATTTGTGATAATTTTTTTTGTTTTTTTTATCGAATTATTTTGATCTCGTGACCAAGGTTGTAGGTTTAATGGGTTAACACAGGTTGACTTGACTTTTATTACATGGTCTACAAGTTTGTCATGCTAACTCGTGTTGTTTTTTTTTAATCTTTTTTTACCTAATTTTATCATATATATTTAATTAACTAGGATTGAGCTACATTATTTTTCTCTTTTTGAAAATTTTCTTTTCAGTTACAGTGATAATTTTTTTTTTCATTTAGTTTATTTATTGTTGTTGTCTATTTTTTATCATTTAATTAAAATAAACCAACTTATTTGACCTCATCAAATTTATGAACCAAGTTATATATTTTTTTTTTCTTTAAAATGTATTTACAGCGCTAAAATATCATTTTTTTACACAAAAATAAAAATAATTTGGCCCCGGACACCGATATCTAATTTTTAAGCTATAACAACATTATAATAAAAATTATTTTTAAAATGTATTTCATTTAAAAATATATTAAAATAATTTTTTTTATTTTTAATATAAAAATATATATATATATCCTCAAATTTTTTGCCCACCCAACCATCTGATTTCGTTCCCCGATGAGACCAACACACACACACACACATACATATATGATCGGTTTGTTTTTATTTTTTATTTTTTGAAGTCTGCTCTATTTATTTATATATAAATGTACACGGCAAACAATCTATCATCTTCTACATCTATTCTTCGTCTTCTGATGATCGAAAAGTTGAGTTTTATATCTTACAAACTTGTTTTAGCTTAAAAATATCCTAAAAATCTTAACAACTCTATTTTTATTCTTAAAATAGCCTCTAATAATTGAATGAATTTTCCATTAAAAAATGAAAACTGGAATTGAAAAATGGAAAACATTTTCTATCAATGAACACTTCCTGAAAGGTCTGAAGTGAAAAAAAAATAAAAAAATTCAGTGGGCAAAGTGACAACAGCAAAAATTGAAGAGATAAAAACAAAAAAGAGGAAAAAAAGGGGCTATGAACAGGGGAGTCAACAGAAAACTGTGAGAAGATAGGCAATGGGTGCAGAAGACTGCAAGAGGATAAACAGTGGGCGCTGAAAACTGTTTTAGTTGATTAGGTTATTTTATTCACCAATTATTGAAGTCCCTATTGTTTGCTGGCTTCGCAAACCACCATTGATCTGATCGTCAAACTGATCAATAACAACAACAAAATCAACAATGCTTCGAATATATGCACTTCGACTCCCTCTCTCCAATCTCTCATTATTCTCTTCACATTCCCAAAAACCCAGACTCAACAACAACTATCGCACAATGATGAATTACACAAAGGCAGCGTCGTCTCAGGCCTTCAAGAACAAGAAGCTCTTGTTTCGCCAGCTTTTCGAGAAGGATTCCTCTACTTACACCTATTTGTTGGCTGATGTTGCTCATCCTGAAAAACCTGCTCTGGTTAAGTAGACTCGGCCATTTACCCTCTCTTCCTCTTTTCTAATTATTTAAATTAAAATATTCAATTTTTTTTTTGTATTGAACTTGAACTAGAATTAAAATTTATTAATTTATTTATCGTGGTTCTCCTCCCTCTGCAGTTAATTGACCCAGTTGATAAGACAGTAGACAGGGACCTTTCCCTTGTAAAAGAGCTGGGGTTGAAGTTAATTTATGCTATAAACACCCATGTTCATGCTGATCATGTGACTGGAACTGGCTTGATTAAGGTCACAACACTCCTTTTACTCTGCATATATGAATTCATTTCATGTCATTGACTGCTATTTCCTTATTTTGCAGACTAAGGTTCCTTCTGTGAAATCTATTATTTCGAAAGCAAGCAAATCGAAAGCTGATCTTCTCATTGAAGCTGGCGATAAAATTCATTTTGGGGATCTTTTTCTAGAGGTAATAATGATTTTATTGCTTTTGATTTTGTTGTTCGTCCCAGGCGTTTAGAGCTAGGGTATTTTTTTAATTAATTAATTATTAGAATAACTGCAATGAAATGTACCCAACAATTTGTAATCTGGTTACAACTAACAATGAATTACTGGCTAGAGTTACCAAGTTTAGTTGTTATCTTAACCGCAACAACGGGACTCCATGGATAGTGCCTATACTTTCATTTTTTTTTCTTATTGAAATTTGAATGGATGTGGAGAGAAGCTATTTTCTTCATGTGAAGCCAGCTAGTCATTATTGCCTAAGTCAATAAATGTGGGCACCAATTCGGTGCCACTTGCAGCACCAATTGGTGCCACTTGCTTCTTGTCTTTTGCAAGACAAAGGCTGGATGCTTGCCTATAAATAGGCAATGCATCCGAGCCTTAAGCACACCAAGATAGAGAGCAAGAAGAGAGAGTAATCCCACAAAGAGAAGGTGAAGAGAGAGTAATCCCACAAAGTTGTGAAGAGAGAGTAATCTCTATCTTGGTGTGCTTAAGGCTCGGATGCATTGCCTATTTATAGGCAAGCATCCAACCTTTGTCTTGCAAAAGACAAGAAGCAAGTGGCACCAATTGGTGCTGCAAGTGGCACCGAATTGGTGCCCACATTTATTGACTTAGGCAATAATGCCTAACTGGCTTCACATTCAAGTCGTACCACCGGGGAAAATATTTCATTGAAGTCTATTCTTTATTTCTAAGCATATCCTTTTAGCGGTATCGTGCAAGATTGGTGGTGAAAGGATATGCACAGAAAGAAGGAATAAACTTCAATGAAATATTTTTCCCGGTGGTACGACTTGAATGTGAAACCAGCTAGGCATTATTGCCTAAGTCAATAAATGTGGGCACCAATTCGGTGCCACTTGCAGCACCAATTGGTGCCACTTGCTTCTTGTCTTTTGCAAGACAAAGGCTGGATGCTTGCCTATAAATAGGCAATGCATCCAAGCCTTAAGCACACCAAGATAGAGAGCAAGAAGAGAGAGTAATCCCACAAAGAGAAGGTGAAGAGAGAGTAATCCCACAAAGTTGTGAGAGAGTAAGTGAGGTGTTTTTTCCTAGTAATAGAGAGATTTCAGTTGTTCTTCTATTAGAAGAGAGAGGTTGTAATTCCCACATTACTTAGTAAAATCCTTCTATACTTGCCCGTGGTCATAGCCAAATTTGGGTGAACCATGTAAATTCTTGTGTCTCATTTCTCATTTTATCCTATCCCTTGCCTTTTATCTTGTCAGGTTTGCATGTCAGTTTCCTAACACTTCAAACACTAGAAGTATCAGACTTCAATCAAGCATAAAATTTGAATGAATTGAGGCATGAAGAGCGTGATTTATGAGGGAGAGAAGTGCCCTGCAGATTGAATGAAAAAAATAAATAACCATCTGATTTTGCTGCTAGTAGTAGAATCATCATGTACTTTTTTTCCAATTAAATTATTGGGATGGAAAATAATAATGCATTGTTTATTATTTTTTCACGCCTCATCCATCAATTTGTTTGTCTTTATCAACATGCATATCTATTCTTCTATATTTCTGTTTCGGCAGGTTCGAGCTACTCCGGGTCATACACTGGGTTGTGTCACATATGTTACTGGAGATGGGTCAGATCAGCCTCAACCAAGGATGGCTTTCACCGGAGATGCATTGCTAATTCGTGGATGTGGAAGAACTGATTTTCAGGTCTGGCATGTTTTATCTTTTTGAATGTAACTTGCTGGGAGTTTGAGGGCATTTTATGGAAATTATTAAGCAGCATTTTCAATCCCATTAATTTTACTTACAGGGTGGAAGTGCACATCAACTCTACCAGTCAGTACATTCACAGGCAAGGACATTAGATGAGGAATAACATATGATTTTCTATTTAAAAAAAGAGAGACAATCAGTAATATTTATTTAACCTTTGCCTCATTTTAATGGAACCAGATATTTTCATTGCCCAAGGAAACCTTGATATATCCTGCTCATGATTACCGGGGATTCACTGTATGGAGCCATCTCTTACCTTTTTTAGATTACTAGATCTGTCATGCAGATGCTTATGCTTAACCTTTGTGTGACGTCCAGGTCAGCACTGTTGGGGAGGAAATGCAATATAATCCCAGACTGACCAAAGATGAGGTGATTCTTTTGTTCCTTTGTGTCATGGCCCGGTCTGTTTAGATTGTATTTTCCTTGTGGAAGTCATTGTTCTTATCCAATTATTAGTTAGTAGGTTGCAACTTACTAGTATTTCATAGTAATATTTAGTCTTTAACATATCAAACAAAATTCAGATCATCATTTAATCTACTGATTTGCTATGAGAAGAGGCTGATTCTTAGTTTACTTGAATATTACCAGAGCCTGCCGAAATTTGAAATTTCCATATTTATTTATTTTTCCTTTGCATGCAGACCTCATGTCATTCTCTAAGTAATGCAATTCTTGCAATAACCTTTTTCTTCTTTCTGCAGGAAATGTTCAAGAGTATCATGGAAAGTAAGTAACTTCATCTATTTAATATTCTATTCAATACTGCTAGTTTTTCTACATCTTTTGAACATTGAATTTAAAGATAATTCATTGTTTACAGATCTGAATCTTCCATATCCAAAGATGATTGACATAGCTGTTCCTTCAAATATGGTCTGCGGGCTGCAAGATCTGTCTGTGAAGCCTGTTGATGCCTCGTCAAACTAGATATAATCAGGTGCAGTTTTCTTACAGTATTGTTGGATAAAGGAGTTAACTTTGTCTAGATTATAAATAAGTTATCTGCACTGATTGCTCTGGTGTGTTTTACTCCTGCACAATATCATATATATAAAAGGACAGAACACACCCTGAGATTTTATTAGGGATAAACTTTGGCTCCCTTATTACCCTTTTTTTTTAAACTTTTCCTTGTAGCTTTGCAACCTTCCGAATCCTTGACCACCAATTAAGAACACATAAGTTGGCTGTTGCAATGACTGCAACATCACCATCTGGTATTGATGTTATTAGAAAATGGACATGGATTCCATTACAAAACTTATATAAGTATCTTAAAAAATAAAAGAATGTGTTTGTTCAAATTAAAAGAATAGGTTGTCCATAAAAAGAAAAGGCATTAAATAAAACTAAGAAATGACCTATATTATGCATGGTCATAATTCCATTGCTAAATTCTGTAGTAGAATTGTGATTCAATCCCAGACGCCAATATAGGATGAGAGAAATATGTGGCTTCATTCGCAATGCTCACTGTGATTGCTCCAGTGCACCCAAATACTAGAACTGGGTATTCAACCTGATCATGGTCCCTTTTGTTCAAGCGGCAAATGGGTTCCTTGACATTTGTGTTAAGTCATTGAAATTGGATGCATGCCAGTCCTGTTGTATTCGCTAGTAACTCCCCATTGTTATTACTTTTTTTCCCCATTCATAAGGAGGTTAAGCCCTCGCCTTCCCCAATGCGAGCAGGATTTGAGCCCAAGTCACTTTATACCATGTCAATTGACTTTACTGGCGAAGCTGGGTAGCTGCCACCTGTTGTCATTTATATAAGTGTGGCTGTTTTAACATTCCTCAAAATTTCATATTGTGTCCCTCATAGTGATGAAGCTCAATGCATTTTGGAGATGGATGCTTGTTTTTGTACTTTGTAGAGGGATGAGATTGATGATCTTTATCTAATTGAAATGAACTGGGGACTCGATTGGGCTACCTAGTCTGAAATGAAAGAGAATTGATGTTGGTTGGTGGTTTTCTGGTGGGATTTTGAACAAGGACTTGGTGCCTACTCAGTTGTTGACTTGTAGAACTGGTTACTCCTCTTCTAGTGATTACTTATTCTCGTATATAAAACTTAAAGGAAAAAAGGCCTTAAGAAAAAAACTGCTCTCGGCAATTTTAGGTGTAATAGCTACTACATTTTTGAATGATAGCTGTAATCATTACTATTATGTGCAATTAATAGAAGTATTACCAATTACCAATTACTAAGTTTAGTATATTTATACAAACAATTAAAGCTAAATTCGGAAGAGATATGATTTAAATGTATTCTATGCTTCTATGACTCCAAAGTTATCTAGTCGAAAAGTAAACTTGCATAATTTTAATATTCAATTCTTGCAATAACCTTTTTCTTCTTTCTGCCGGAAATGTTCAAGAGCATCATGGAAAGGAAGTAACTTCATCTATTTTAATATTCTATTCGAATAACACTGCTAGTTTTTTTACATCTTTTGAAGATTGAGTTTAAAGATAATTCATTTTTTTACAGATCTGAATCTTCCATATCCAAAGATTATTGACATAGCTGTTCTTTCAAATACGGTCTGTGGGCTGCAAGATCTGTCTGTGAAGCCTGTTGATGCCTCGTCAACTAGATATAAGCAGGTGCAGTTTTCTTATAATATTGTTGGGTGAAGGGGTTAACTTTGTGTAGATTATAAATAAGTTATTCATAAAAAAAAAAAAGAAGTTATCTGCACTGATTGCTCTGGTGTATTTTACTCGTCCACAACATCATATATATAAAAGAAACGGAAAACACCCTGAGATTTTATTAGAGATAAACCTGGGGGGCTTTACCCTTTTTTCAAGATGCATGTTTTCCTTGTAGCTTTGTCTTTGACCACCAATTAAGAAAACATAAGCTGGTTGTTCTGTTACAATGAATGCAGCATCACCATCTGGTATTGATGTTATTAGAAAACGGATATGGATTACATTAGAAAACTTCTAAAAGCATCTTAAAAAATAAAAGAACGTGTTTGTTCTGTTGGGGAATTCCGGCTCCCCCATACGCGGACCGGGGGTGTACTGATAGTTGCTCAACGGAGGGTAAAGCATACTGACACAATATTTTACGTGGTTCGGCAAAACCGCCTACATCCACGGGAGAGAGTCCATATTATTTAGAGATAGAGAAAGGATACAATAAATACATGGAGGAGGATCACTCAACTCCCAGCTCACACACTCTGCTGCATATGGCAGCAGGGCTGCTGCCACTCCTCTTTCTCTTTTCTTCTCGTCACTTCACTCTCACAATTCTCTCTTAAAACACTCTCACATAATATGCCTCCTTTATAGGCATCAAGTGCTAAGCATCTCCAGCACATGGAGGGAACAATCAAGCCATAATACATGGCATGAATTATGCCGTAATTCATGCTTCCACTTGGCATTCCACTAAGCATAGTGGTGGGTGGGGCATTTGCCACAATAATGGCAATTTCCTAACAATCACCCCCTTTGCCATTTATGTGGGCAATTGTCCTTTTGCTTCTTCAGCACAAGCTTGCATTATGCACTCTTCCAAGCTTCCATTCTGAGAGCGTCTTCAACACAACATTCCCCTTCGAGCGTATCAACCATGCTCGGTCCGGAATGATTTTTCAAGCCTTACACCAAGGCTTACAACACCCCCTCAAACGGATATTCCAAGTGCGACAGTCATTATCTGAGTATCTCAATATGATCACGAGCTCACCACTCTTCCAAGAGTCTACTCATCCAGGAGTTGCGCCTGCCCTCTATTCCACCCTAGGAACCACGCCTTACTTCTCCGTGAGTCTCTCGCTCTTAGTCGTAAGAGTCCAGATAGCTCTCCACCTTTAACCATGGGGGCAGCCCATTAAAGGTTGATCCATATCTGTCTTCATACTCTGAGTATTACAATGCCATTACCGAGCTCACCACCTTGACAAGAGTCAACTCGTTCTCGGAACCTGCGCATGCCCTTCTGCTTCTTCATAGCAGCCGCGTCTTAATGCTCCACAAGTCACACACTTATTGTCCAAGGCAAATGTCTTCTAGCTCATTGATCTTTAGCATGGGGGCAATATCCATGAAAGTCAATCCTGCATTTGTCTCTATACTCATCATAGCCACTTCATTGGCTATCCATACACCTGTCCACTTGTATCTAGCCATCACATCGGCTTTGGGGTTGTTCTGAACTAGGCTCATATCGTGGCCCACACACCTTCTCCTTAGGTGTCTCCGCTCGTCGTCATGCGGCGGTCTGAAATGGGGCTCCTATCGCGGCCCTCACACCTTCTCTAAGGCGTCTTCGCCCGTTGTCATGGGGCGGTCTGATCTTGGGCTCATATCAAGGCCCTCACACCTTCTCTAAGGCGTCTTCGCCCATTGTCATGGGGCGGTCGCATCCTCCTTCAGCTGAGATGCTTTAAAGTGGCTCTAAAATTCTTTACCACCATGTGCACTATGGGAGAGATTACTGCCACTAACTACATAGAAAGAGAAAGTTGCGGTATACTCCTCGCAATCCTCCACCTCGATTTCTATGTTTGGAGCTTCGGTGCCTTTCTGCTTGACAGCTCCACCTACACCAGCTCTTTTTGGTGTCTTCGCCTTTCATCATAGGCGGTCGCCTTTTATCACAGGCGTTTGCACCCCCTCAATTAGGTGCCTCTGCAACAGCTCTCTTTCCATCCTTGCATGCATTGGAAAGGTCTTCGCCTGTTGTCTTCATTAAGAGCATAAGAGACTTCCTGTTGTACAATTTTTCACAGTCTCTGCTCTGAGCTTCATCTGGGAACACTTCTTCTCCTTGCACCTATTGTCTCATTATAGTACCTCCTACGGGTACTCATGCACAATCTCCGTGTGCCCTCGTGCAATTTCTGTTCTCCAGATTTCTCCCTATTCCTTGCTTATGTTTGACAGCAGCTCATCCTGTCACAACACCTGTCCAAGTCAAAATAGGGTGCCAATCTTTATCCCCTTGCTGTATTCCTCTTCCATTATCAGGGTCTTCATCAATTCTCCCCTCGAGAAATCACAGTCACTGAATCTAACCTCTTTGAAGAAATCACCTCTCCATCAGATCCTTGAACATACAGAACCCAACTGTTCCCTTGTGCCGTCGTCCTGCTAGTCTTCAACTGTTTCATTACAAACTGCTATATATACGAAAATAGTACCGTATGGATAATCCTTCCACTAAGCAAGTTCCCAGGAAAGATTGGAGGGGTCACACTGGTCCCGCTTAAAACCCAACCTCCTAGACAGAACTTCTTAGGCCATATCTATCCATCGTACTGTCTTTCCGTATATACAACCATTTGCTAGCTTTGTTGCGGCTTTCCTTTACAAGTGATCTGGAATATACTGGTTTAATACATGATTTCTCAACATCTAGCGAGACTACCAGTTCTTAGATTCGTCAAGATTGGTCTTCATCAATTTTCACTCTACACCTCTAATTGTCCACATGATCGGGTGTCCAGAGTGTCCCAATTTTACCTTCCCTCAAGGCAATTAAAATTCTCCCCACTTAGCAGTTCAACACATGTAATTGGGTAAACATGTGCACTTTCTTCTTCTTCATCTCCATCGACCACCATGATGACCTTCAGATGCCTCCTGATCGGGCAATCTCTTTTGTTAATTCACCACCGCCATTTTTGGTCTCAAATCTCAACGATCAGACCGTACCATTGCATCCGGAACGATCAAATTAGCTGGAAACAAGTCTGAAATCGTCCAAATCGCATTTCAGATGGCTAAGATTTGATCAAAACAATTCTGGCCTGATGAGCGGCCCAGATTCAATCTCAGATCCGGTTGCACGTAGACTCTGCTACACAGAATCGTTTCCCTCAGCTCGCGGCTCGGCTCCAACACGGCTCGGCTCAACTCGGCGCGGCTCAGCTCGCGGCTGGTGATGTGGCAGGTGGGTCCCACTGTGCTGACGTGTCTGCTGACTTGACGCTGACATGACATGCTGGCTGTGCATGCTGATGTCACGCTTACATCAGGCTGATGTCATCCCTGGTATGTCTACTGTGCATGCTGACATCACAATTATGTCATGCTGACGTCATCCTTATCCGGGTCATCCATGTGGGTCGGGTCAACTGGTATTTGGGTCGGGTCAGCCCATCCGGGCGAAGAAGACGCGTGGCACGCGTCTGCGCGCGTGGGCAGACGCCCTGCTGGAGCGTGATGGCGCGTGCGGCCATGTCCGACGTCCGATTTTGACGCCGTTTTCACCAGTGGCTTCGTCTCTTCCTCCTCTACGCAGTGGTATGGTCAAAACACAATTTTGACAACTTTCATTTTTGAGCAAAAATCAAACACCCCTTTAAACCATGAGCTCTGATACCAATTGTTGGGGAATTCCGGCTCCCCCATGCGCGGACCGGGGGTGTACTGATAGTTGCTCAACGGAGGGTAAAGCACACTGACACAATATTTTACGTGGTTCGGCAAAACCGCCTACATCCACGGGAGAGAGTCCATATTATTTAGAGATAGAGAAAGGATACAATAAATACATGGAGGAGGATCACTCAACTCCCAGCTCACACACTCTGCTGCATATGGCAGCAGGGCTGCTGCCCATGGCAGCAGCTCCTCTTTCTCTCCTTCTCGTCACTTCACTCTCACAATTCTCTCTTAAAACACTCTCACATAATATGCCTCCTTTATAGGCATCAAGTGCTAAGCATCTCCAGCACATGGAGGGAACAATCAAGCCATAATACATGGCATGAATTATGCCGTAATTCATGCTTCCACTTGGCATTCCACTAAGCATAGTGGTGGGTGGGGCATTTGCCACAATAATGGCAATTTCCTAACATGTTCAACCTGATTGCATCCTTTTGTTCAAGCAGCATATGGGTTCATCGACATTTGCGTTAATGTTTTTGAAATTGGACGCGTGCATGTCCTGTTGTATTTGTTACTAATTCCCCTTTGTTATTTACTTCTTTGTTTCCCGTTCACAAGGAGGTCTATTAATATTGGGCTCCAAAATAGGGGTAGCACTTGTTAGGAAATTGCCATTATTGTGGCAAATGCCCCACCCACCATTATGCTTAGTGGAATGCCAAGTGGAAGCATGAATTACGACATAATTCATGCCATGTATTATGGCTTGATTGTTCCCTCCATGTGCTGGAGATGCTTAGCACTTGATGCCTATAAAGGAGGCATATTATGTGAGAGTGTTTGGTGAGAGAAGAGAGTGTGTGAGAACGTGAAGAGAAGAAGAGAAAGAGGAGTTGCTGCCATGGGCAGCAGGGTGTGTGAGCTGGGAGTTGAGTGATCCTCCTCCATGTATTTATTGTATCCTTTCTCTATCTCTAAATAATATGGACTCTCTCCCGTGGATGTAGGCGATTTGCCGAACCACGTAAAATATTGTGTCAGTGTGCTTTACCCTCCTATGAGCAACTATCAGTACACCCCCGGTCCGCGCATGGGGGTGACGGAATTCCCCAACAATTGGTATCAGAGCACATGGTTTAAAGGGGTGTTTGATTTTTGCTCAAAAATAAAAGTTCTCAAAATGGTGTTTTGACCATACCACTATGTAGAGGAGGCCGAGACGAAGCCACTGGTGAAAACGGCGTCAAAATCGGACTTCGGACATGACCGCACTCTCCATCACTCTCCGGCAGGGCGTCTGCCCACGCGCGCAGACGCGCCCCACGCGTCTTCTTCGCCCGGATGGGCTGATCCGACCCGAATACCAGTTGACCCGACCCACATGGCTGACCCGGATATGAATGACGTCAGCATGACATAATTGTGATGTCAGCATGCACAGTAGGCATGCCAGTGATGACATTAGCCTGATGTAAGTGTGATGTCAGCATGCACAGTAGGCATGCCATGTCAGCAGCCACAACATCGACCAGTCAGCAGACACGTCAGCAACGTGGGACCCACCTGCCACATCATCAGCCGAGAGCCGAGCCGAGTTGAGCCGAGTCGTTTTGAAGCCGAGCCGAGCCTCGAGCCGAGGGATAAGATTCTGTGCAGTAGAGTCTACGTGCAACCGGATCTAAGATTGAATCTGGGCCGCTCATCAGGCTAGAATTGTTTTGATCAAATCTTAGCCGTCTGAAATGCGATTTGGACGATTTCAGACTTGTTTCCAGCTAATTTGATCGTTCTGGATGCAATGGTACGGTCGGATCGTTGAGATTTGAGACCAAAAATGGCGGTGGTGAATTAACAAAAGAGATTGCCCGATCAGGAGGCATCTGAAGGTCATCATGGTGGTCGATGGAGATGAAGAAGAAGAAGGTGCACATGTTTACCCAATTACATGTGTTGAACTGCTAAGTGGGGAGAATTTTAATTGCCTTGAGGGAAGGTAAAATTGGGACACTCTGGACACCCGATCATGTGGACAATTAGAGGTGTAGAGTGAAAATTGATGAAGACCAATCTTGACGAATCTAAGAACTGGTAGTCTCGCTAGATGTTGAGAAATCATGTATTAAACCAGTATATTCCAGATCACTTGTAAAGAAAAGCCGCAACAAAGCTAGCAAATGGTTGTATATACGGAAAGACAGTACGATGGATAGATATGGCCTAAGAAGTTCTGTCTAGGAGGTTGGGTTTTAAGCGGGACCAGTGTGACCCCTCCAATCTTTCCTGGGAACTTGCTTAGTGGAAGGATTATCCATACGGTACTATTTTCGTATATATAGCAGTTTGTAATGAAACAGTTGAAGACTAGCAGGATGGCGGATTGAGGTGGAGGATTGCGAGTATACCGCAACTTTCTTTCTATATAGTCAGTGGCAGTAATCTCTCCCATAAGTGCACATGGTGGTAGAGACTTTTGGAGCCACTTTGAAGCATCTCGGCTGAAGGAGGATGCGGCCACCTATGAAAGGTGAAGACACCTTGGATGAAAGGTGTGTGAGGGCCGTGATAGAAGCCCCAGTTCAGACCGCCCCATGACAACGGGCGAAGACACCTTAGAGAAGGTGTGAGGGCCTTGATATGAGCCCCAGATCAGACTGCCCTATGACAACGGGCGAAGACACCTAAGGAGAAGGTGTGTGGGCCACGATATGAGCCCAGTTCAGAACAACCCCAAAGCCGATGTGATGGCTAGATATAAGTGGACAGGTGTGTGGATAGCCAATGAAGTGGCTATGATGAGTATGAAGACAAATGCAGGATTGACTTTCATGGATATTGCCCCCATGCTAAAGATCAATGAGCTGAAAGACATTTGCCTTGGACAATAAGTGTGTGACTTGTGGAGCATTAAGACGCGGCTGCTATGAAGAAGCAGAAGGGCATGCGCAGGTTCCGAGAACGAGTTGACTCTTGTCAAGGTGGTGAGCTCGGTAATGACATTGTAATACTCAGAGTATGAAGACAGATATGGATCAACCTTTAATGGGCTGCCCCCATGGTTAAAGGTGGAGAGCTACCTGGACTCTTACGACTAAGAGCGAGAGACTCACGGAGAAGTAAGGCGTGGTTCCTAGGGTGGAATAGAGGGCAGGCGCAACTCCTGGATGAGTAGACTCTTGGAAGAGTGGTGAGCTCGTGATCATATTGAGATACTCAGATAATGACTGTCGCACTTGGAATATCCGTTTGAGGGGGTGGTGAGAGAAGAGAGTGTGTGAGAACGTGAAGAGAAGAAGAGAAAGAGGAGCTGCTGCCATGGGCAGCAGCCCTGCTGCCATATGCAGCAGGGTGTGTGAGCTGGGAGTTGAGTGATCCTCCTCCATGTATTTATTGTATCCTTTCTCTATCTCTAAATAATATGGACTCTCTCCCGTGGATGTAGGCGATTTGCCGAACCACGTAAAATATTGTGTCAGTGTGTTTAAGCCTCCGATGAGCAACTATCAGTACACCCCCGGTCCGCGCATGGGGGTGACGGAATTCCCCAACAGCACTACCCTTCCTAATGCGAGCAGTATGGCGGGAATTATTATTTTTTTGAAGCCTAATAGAAAAGAAAAGTAAAGCTAAAAAAAAAAGAGAAGAAAAGGCTAAGAAAAGAAGAGTGGGGTTAGAAAAATTTGTAAATTTATAAATTTTATTCAATTTATATATAAAAAAATTGTTTAATATCTAGTAAAATATTATATAAACACTAAAATCCTAGCTGAAATAAATAATTGGGTTCGAATCTAAATAAAGTCTAACAAATAAATCTAAATAAAATTCAATAACACAATGGTTGATATATTATTCGTCATTATAGACCATATGGACATGTGAACTATGTTTCAAGTTTAGTATCCTCATTAACTCTCCACATATTAGAAGAACTTGGCCTCATCAAGTATAGTTCAAGATGACTTTGATAACACTTTCAAAGATGAGGATCAAGTTGTTATGATGTCTCTTTGGTATTACTAGTATAGTATGAATCTGGTCACCTAGCTTATACATTGTGATTCGTTGAACTTCACCATTCCTGGCAAAAATTACTTGTGCATCCAAAATAGCATGTTTTTTTGTATTACAAAGGAGAGGCTCGAACACGAGACCTTTTAAGGGGGCTACTGCCAGTTGAGCTATATGCTCATTAGCAAAGTAGCATTAATATGTTTTTTTTGTGCCAATAAAAAGGATAATGAGGTTGAGATATCAAAATGAGCATTAATGATAGGTTGTGTTAAATATACAATGAGGTTCTTCATGTTAAAAGTACAACTAATATCAAAGTTTAATGGTATAACTATTTGATTCAATCATTTGCAATATTTTGGATGACCAACACTACTCACTTGCAATTTATAACTAGTTTTCAAGGACACCGTTCATGTCTAATCTGTATTATGAAATAATCTCCAACATTAAGTACACAATGATACTTGTGTAAATTATCTTGAAATTTATATTGTTCATTACTTACTTGAATTTGTTCATTGATCTCAACATGTAAATTATGAACTCTACATACAAAAGACTCAGCTTAATCAAACATCCTAGCATGAGGAGACATGAGAAAAAGATCTATAAGTTTTTTAGGCTTATTATGAACACTATATGACTGAAGGCATGGAATAAGACAAACATTATTCAAAAATCCGAGTAAATATGGTTTGGATACAACCTAATAAATTAGAATTATTTTCATCTTCCTCATCACATGTATGGGGTGGTAAAGGATTAGAGAGCTCAACATGTCGCTTAAAATCTATTACATTCTGATTGTCAAACATATGACATAAGGTATTAGGGAGCTCAAGTGGACAAGTATCTAGAATATCTTCTAACATTATGTTTACCTCTTCAGACAGTTTCACTAGAGAGTCTCATAAAATTTCATCTGCTACTAAAACGAACTTAATATATTCTGCATTAACCTTTTTTTTCAGACTCATTAGGACTTGTTGTGTTAAGTTTCTTTTCTTGTATATCCTCTTCATCTATGTTACTAAAGTCCTCAAGATTAAGTTCATACACTTGCACACAATAGTTTTTCTTTTCACTTATCTACATCCTTATGTTCTTGGGTGACTAAGGGTTTAGAAGAACAATTGACAAAGATATGATCGAAACCTTGACATTTAGCGCACTAAATCTTTGAACTCGTCTTAGACATTTCATTGATGACTTGTTTGCCTTTATTTTTTTTTATAAATTTAGGCACTACTATGATTAGATCCATGGGGTGAAGCACTTAACAAAGACCCATTAATACAGGGATCCTGATGTTTTGTCCATTGACTTTTTATAAACAACTCATAATCTTGCACTACAGTATAAGCTTAGCCAAGATTGAAAACACCTACAAGCACGATCTTTTTCCTAAAATCACCATCCAAACTTGTACAAAACCTATGTAAAATCATGACTTCATTCTCTTTTATGGCACGTCTCATCGATCATGGAATCATTAACTTGTGCTATATACTCATTGACAAACCTTTTTCTATTGCCTAAGATTATTTCATTGGTCTAAAAGCTTTTTTTTATAAAATTGATGTAGGTGTTTTTCCTGTAATTTTTGTTTCATATTATTCCAATAAGTGATAAGAGGTTTACCTCTCCTCTATGGATAATCCTCAACATATTCTGAATAAAGTTAAGCTCTTCCAATGAGCTTTATCTTGGCAAACCTAACTTTTCTATCATCAAACAAGTTGTAACAATAAAATTTTTTATCTATATCACTAATCCACCTATTAAAAATTCAAGGCTAATGACGACCATCAAAAGTGGGGGCCTCTATTTTATTAGGGCTTATGACTTGTTCATTAAGGTCATAGTCTCTAGAGTAACCTAGATGGTATTCATACCGGTGACGCTCAAGGTGAACTTGTTTATAGTGGTTATTGCTGTAATTTTTACTGGTCTTTGAGTACTTTATTCAAAAACTCTCTATGGATTTAATTTTTTAGACATGTTGGTCATCTTGGTTTGCGTAAGCTTTAATTCCCCTTGAATGACCCTAATGGTATAACTAATCACTAATGGTCGGGTCTATGGTAAATGTATACTTAATGTTAGATACTAGATGACCATTACGCAAATTTATGTAATACTAACTTAAGGATGAAATTAAGATCATAAATTGCTTGATAATGACAATAAACTACTTGGATCGATGTTGTTGATGCAGGTAGAACTAACTTTTGATACTTGCATTTTTTTTCCCACTTTTCTCTTCATTTTTTTTCTATTGTCACTTTTCACTTTTTTTCAACTTTTTTCAATAATAAAGAAAAGAAATTACAACTAAAAATAAATAAATGAATAAATAAAAAAAATGAATTTTGCTGAGACGCGAGGTAGTGAGGGACTGTGGTGTTGGCCTTCTTTTTGTCACAACTTTCTGGCTTTCATTTGAAACGCCCAATTGATTAATTTTTGAAGAATTTGAATCTCCCTTGATTTTCCATCTTCTAGTACTGTCAATAATGCAGACTGTAAAAGAAAAATTACTGTACAATCACTCGTGTATAACTTCCTACCTAAAGATGACTCCACCTCCATTGTGCTGGGTCTCTTCGATCAACGGCAATGAAGAAAGATTGGTGTTCATGGCAAGTGCTCACATCAAACCATGAAACAGGCGTCAACACAGGTCATCTTCTGTCAAGTCACATCCACCACCAAACAAGCAATCCTGGACTCCCGCCCACAATACATTCCACGGGCAATAAAAACCCGAGTTTCATAAATGCAAATGTTGAAATCGTCAAAACAAGCCGGTGCAAGCTCTGACTTGTTGATGCGGGCTGTTAATGCACTGTTGTGCTGGCCGTGGTGGCTGAAGTGGTGTTGGATCTTTGATGTGGGGGCTGATGGGTGTGGCCTTTGTTGATCTTGATGCACTGCATGTTCTTCTTCTTCTTTTCAGATTATGTGCCGATGATGTGTCAGTTTGGAAACGCGGTATAAATTTTAAATATTTTTTAATTAATTTTTTTATGTTTTTAGATTGTTTTGATGTGCTGATCTAAAAAATAATTTTTAAAAAATATTATTTTGATACATTTTTAAGTAAAAAACATTTTGAACCGCAATCGCTATCATAATCTCAAACAAGCCGAAAACTTTTATATATCCGAGGTTTATTTTATGATCTATTTTGAATTTTAAAAATTTGAGTTAATCTATCTATTATTTATGCTCGGTATCTAAGTTGAGGTGAGAAAAAAAAATTGAAACCTAATAAAAAATAAAAAATAAACTAAAAGAAAGAAAAAACCAAAAAAAAAAGAAAAGATGAAGTGTTGGAAAAGCCTACAACTTTATAAATTTTATTCAATTCATAAAAAATATTATCTAACATTTATAAAATTAACATATAAATACTAAAATATTAAATACAACATAAAATTTATAATCAACTAAATAAAATATTCAACAATAATTAAATTAAATAAATAAACCTAAATAAAATTCAATAAAACAAAAATTAAATTATTCTCTGTCGTCATAATCATACAATTTCTGGTATGAAGTCCCATCACAAGTCACTCGATACCATGTCAAGTTACAGGCTAGCTGCCACGTGGTGTCATTTAAGTAAGCGTGGCTGAGTTAAGATTGGTCAAAGTTTCATACTGCCCCTCGTCGTGATGAACTTCAATGTTATTATTCTCTAGCTATTGAAGAGAAGATCAAACTCCAACTCACTGAGTTGGTGTGTGTTTGTACGCTGCAGGGTATTGGTCTGAAATGAAAGATGATTGATGTTGACTGGAGGTTTTTTCAACAAGGACTTGTTCTTAAACATAGCTTTAAGGGGAAAAAAAAAAAAAAAACCCTTAAGAAAAACCTGGTCTCAACGATTTTAGGTTTAATTCGCTACTTCATTTTTGAATTTATCAAAATCATCTAAAAATAATTTAAAACAAATAAAAAATATGTTTTAAAAAAACACAGCCACGCAGCTGCAAAAACAAAAGTAATTAGTACTTGTTTCTAGAATATTAATTAATCTGTACATAGTAGTAATATTATAGCTATATATATCCCTTAAATTTGCAGAATTAAATTTGTTTTTATATTCGAATGGATAACCACTAAAAAGAAGAAGAAGAAGAAGCCAGCCATATTAGTCAACGAGTTGAAAAAAACATGGCGAAGTCCCCACTATCAAATCACTCAAGTACGAGCTTTCTTTCTTTCTTTTTTTGTTTTTTTTAAGTAGCCTACCGTATAAGTCACAACTTCCCATTCTATTTTTAATTGTATTTTTAGTTTGATAATATATTAAATTAATATTTTTTAATATTTTAGGATAATATTAATGTAATAATTTTAAAAATTAAAAATAAATCTAAAAATATTTATTTTAACATATTTTCAAATAAAAAAATTGTTTAAAAAAAGACTTTATACTATAATTTCAAATACTTTCTAAATAAGATGGTATCTCTAAGCGTAGTTTTCTTTCTTTCTTTCTTTCAATGAGCCATCTATGAGATTATAACTCTCGGCACAAGTTTTTTTTTTCCTTGTTTTTTTAGCTTTTTTTTTAATTGTTTGTTTAGTATTGTGTTTTTCTTGAAAAAACATTAGATTTATATTTTATTTGAGTATTTTATTATTATTTAGATGTATTTATATAAAAAAATAAAAGAAATTATTTTGATGAGGACTTTGTGGGGATATTTCGTTTTCGTTACTTCTTTTCGTTAAAGAATCTGGGAGGAAATTAACAGCGCATCCTTGTGTGACCGGAATTGTCTTCAATCCATAAGCTGAAAAATGAAGTTATTATTAGAACAAGGAAAAAAACCATGCGATATGCACGTAAATGTAAAAATGCAAGATCAATTTTCAACGGTGGTAATGATGATTTTCCCATCGCTTGATCCACAAGGTATGCTTGCCTTTTGACCACTTGACAGCTACGTGTAAGGGTAAACCAAACAACTGGCATTTTTTATTTTTTTATTTTTCGTATAATTTCTGGTAAAAACGCTAAGAACATAGAGCAGACCCCAGAGAACATCTCTCTTTCAAGGGCTACGACTTTGGAGCAGTTTTTTTTGTTTGACTATCACTTCCGGCCGAAACGTATTGAGGATAAACCGACGAACCAGTAGAAATGTTGATGGGATGGAAAGACGAGGAGATTTGAAATCAAATATTAGAGTTTAATCTTTCCAGACAAGGCATCAAGTCTCTGTGTGTGATTGAATTCCACACCAGATTTTCCAATTTTCAAAATCTTTTGCTTCCGCCTCGAAACAAGCACTTCCTCGATCTTTACTTGCATGGATTGAATAATATTTTATTACTTAATTTTCTGATGGGTCTTTGAGCCAAACTTAAACGTGATTGCGTGTTGGGAATCCCACAACACCACCAACTTTTGTGTGTGAATCCAGAAGTCCACAACCCTTTCCGTCCTTTTCTTGCTTGCCAGTCGTTCGTAAGGCATCAGTATCATTCATGGAATACAATATGGTATATACATTGTATTTTCAATTGCATGACTGGGTCGTGGATCAACTTCAGGTTAAAATCAGTCGTTAGTTCTATTAATTTTAAACACCCTTTCTCTGTAATGATGGCCATATTCTAAAATCGCAGCCCCCTTGAATTATTAAATGATTATTTACTGGATAGACCGTAGGTTTTCTTCGTGTTGTGTCAGGAATAACCAAGGGATTCCGTAAAAAAACTAATTCCACGTATACAATGGAAGAACAACCCTGCAAAAACTTCCACTCCTTCGGAATGGCATGCCGAAGTTCTTTTCTTTTTTCGTCCACTTTCTCACCCGGCGGTGAGAATCCGAGATCTTTTTCTTGATCACAAGCCAGGAATAAACTGTAGCCTTGCACTTATCTACGCAACTAGTAGCAGGGAGTCCTGATCCTGACTAAAATCCCAAGAAATTGATTTAAGATTTTCACAGCAAACTTCACGACTCATGAAAACAATGGTCATTAGCGTGCGTATTTATTTCACTTTGACAATTCATAGACTCCCCTGATGTTTACTCTTGGAAGGGAACAAGAACAAGTTACACACCCAGCTAGCAGTCTAGTCTACATTCATTATCAACGCAAGTGGGTTTCCAGCTCATGTTGAAATATAAAGTCCATCACGGTGTATTAGAATCAAATAACTTAATCTTCAAATTCTTAAATAATATTCCATACTAACGGCAGAACAAACAGAATAAGACGTGTATATTTCAGGAGTCATGTATCGATATTATATAATATATATACTAAAAAAATCAGGATTTTTGCTCAACTACTACACTGTTTACATGTAGAGATAAGATCCGGGACGCTCAATATCATTTGCAATTTTCATTTCTAGATTATTTCTTGTGCGTCGTAGAATTTCCCAGCATAAAACTAATATGATATCAAATAATTCCTTCTTTTTTTAATATAAGAATGAAAAAAGAAGAAGAGCAGTCATGAAAAACAAGGGGTGAAGGAGACAAAACCTATGTACCACTGCCACACGACCTATGGGTACTTCGGTGCCATCTATTTCCCCTTTCGATGCACACACACCATGTGGTTATTATTCTTCGGAGTCCACAATTATGCAAATTCATTGGTCTAAGCAACCAGATTTGATAGTTGAAAATTCACACCCAGATAATTATTTTATACGCATAAACTAAATTTCATGGCTGCTACGGCATTTATGTTTGCCGCAGACTACTCTCCCTCCCAACCTCCCTTGGAGTCCTTTTCTTCCTCTAAATCCGTATTTCAATGCCATTGGCCTTCGAGTCTCTGGACATTCCAAAGAAAAATTAATGCGAACATTCCCTTTATTTTAGATTATTTTCTATTTAATAAGAGAGATAAATTAAGAAATTAATTAGAAACAATCGAGAAATAAATATAATCCCCAAGGAGGAAAAATCATATATATATATATATATATATATATATATATATATATATATGTATATCACCACTCAAGCATCGTAAATATATACCAATATAGACAACAAATGAGTTCCGTAAATACTGTTTTAACATCAAGAACTTATATGGGTTGATCGTGTTTTTCGCGGGCTTATTCCTGCAATAAATCTCGACAATCAAATATTATTTCATTTATAACCATGAATAATTCAACTTAAAATAAGAAAAATCGTTTAAGAAATTCTTCAAATAAAATAAGAACTTATATGATATATTTTTATAAAATAAAATAATAAAAACAAATGGAGTCAAATAAAGAAGAAAAGTAAGTCCATCCGTATTCACCAATGCCTAGCTATATCAGGGAAGAGCAGGGCAGCACCAAAGGTTCCTTTCACGAGCTTGCAATGGACGGCAAATAAGAAAATTACTTCCACTTCGATATCGTCATGCCTGATGCATTGGCATTTCAGCATTTGTTTTGTATTTTCATTGAATTTACCTGATAAGTCATAAACCTACCACATCATTATTGTTGCTTCTTCTCCAATCTTTTTTCCCCTCTCGCATTGCTCTTGTAATTATTTCTCCACCGCAGTGTTTTTGACAATATGATAAGTAATTTTTTTTTATTTTTTTAAAATAATTCTAGACAACAGCAGCTCAAATCAAATTTTTGAAATATGGTTGCAACGGCGTTCCAACTAAATCTACATCTATTCCAGCACACACAAATGGAAGTCCGAACTCCTCATGCTTTGTAATGATTATTTTAGGTAAATTATAAGCTCGTACAACCCAAGCACAGGTTCCACGACACAGTGTTTGAAGGTTCGAGGTCACAGGTTTCAATTCCCGCATTTGGAGGCCAATTATCGCCCAGGCATTCACACAAGTGAGCCGTAATCTTGTTGGGTGCCGTGTGGCGATGCAAGTCGTGTATTTGGCCAGGAAAAATTCTAACCTTCAGTTGGGGGCTGAGGGAGGCAAGTCCTTTAGTCTACTTTCCTCAAATAGAAAATGAACCGTGTCAAATCGTGAAGTGACTGACCGATTTATAACGAATAAACAGTCACTTTTATCTCCTTTGAATAATTCTATTTCCTCTTGGTTTCCTCGGAACATCAGTTCAAGAGAATAGACCAGTGTAATTCGACATATTTTTATCTTTTAGGATCCTCTTCTTCTTCAAAGTCTTGCTAAGAATCAATTGAGCTCGGTCCGTGTTGTCCTCTCATCGACGCAACCATTACAAAGAGATGCCCCCCCTCGTATGCAGCACGCCATGTACTAGCATTCTGCCACTTGTGTTTCTGTGTTTCGGGAAAAAAATTCGGACAGAATTCATTGCATGGACCTAATTAAGTCATGTTTTTGAAACGACCAGTTAATCCAAATTCCAGCACGCTTAATAAGATTATCTCTGATGCAGTCCTTAATTTGTCTTCTTAAGCTTATGTTGAAATCGAGGATGAAATCTTGCTTTAGATTCTTCAAAAGAAAACGTCATACCAAATGTATATACTTAGCACCTAATTTTCCATTATTAGAATTGTTTAGTATAGCCGATTATTTCTGAAGAATTATAAACATGTATAGAAGAGAGTAACATACAAATATATTAGATAAGAAATAAGTATAAAATATAGAGCAATGTATATACAATACTTATTTGCGTAATTTTGGATTAATTAAAACAAGAAAAAAAAGAATTACTTTCAAGGATCATATCTTTTATCCTTAAGACTACGAACATTGTATGTTAATTGATACAAACCATGTTGATGCAAGTACTCTTTCAAGATTTCAATAACAACATCATGAAAGAATGGATTTTCAATCAAGGCTTACAAATATTTTTGTCTTAACTTAATGAAAAAAATATCTATTGTGCGTGCTTACAAATATATATATATATATATATATATATATATATATATATATATATATATATATATATAGAGTTTAACGTGGGTGTCCGGGTCAGCTTGCGCGCACCTCGACTAATCCCACGGGCCCTGAAGTTAACGACCATGTAAGCCTCCAGTGGCCATCATATAAGCAACCACATGGCTCGAACCTGAGATCACAGAGGGAGCAAACCTCTTGATCCCAAGCTCTTACCCTGAATCTCCATCTAGATGGTTATGCTTACAAATATTTTTGTCTTAACTTAATGTTGTGTTTTTAGCGGCGTAGAGCAAGTTAGGGATCTAGTGATAACTATTAATGCTTACAATATCAATATCTTTTAGAGATTTTATAGGGGTAAAAGGTTTATAGGACCTAAGACAGTAAGACAGTGATTTGGGATCCAAGTATAGCCTTGGTTTATTTTCTTTGGCTACACAATTTATGTTTTTAGCGGAAAATTAATCTCGTGGTCCAAATTAATTAAAAGTTTATTTTCTTAATTGTGTAGGATCTCTTCCTATAATTTTGTAATTTTGTTTGTTTCTTCTTCTTCTTTTTTCTTATTTGCATGATATTCCATTATATTTTAGTCCTTAGCCATATTGGTCCCTTTTTCTTTCTCTCTTCTCATTTCACTCCCTAAAATTTTATTTTAATATTTTTTATTTTTATTTATCTATTTTATCATACAAAATAAAATGAAACAAAATACAAAAAATTATGAAAATTGGTTGAACTTCATTGAGACATATTTTGAAAAGGAAATTATATTTTTAAAAATATATGAGAAAATTAGGGGTTAAAAATGGATTATGACACGTTTTGCAACTCATATGATGTCTTTTTTAGTTTTTTATGGGGTAATTCGTGAAGTATATAATTAACAGCAAAATTTTTTTTCCCCTCGTGAGTTATAGAAGGCTTCCAAACTTATTAACGACTCATTGTTTTTTAGAGTTTGGTTTTACATTCAACAATATCATTTTACTTATATGGATAAGAATCACTAATCTAATGGATGCTATCACTTTAAAAATAAAATTCATTAAGATATACCTCATATTTTTCAACTCTATTGCTTTTTGTTGCTTTTTTTTTATCGAATTGGTTTTAAACTTTATTTTTATAATCCTTAAATATTTGAAGAGCCTTAACTTTTTTTTTTTTTCTAAATAGATATAATATCATGCGCAACCAACCATTTATAAATATAAAACTAGAGAGCAAAAGAATAAGGAAGAGAGATAATGTTTTCCTCCATATAAAACTGAATCCTCCCACCCCCCCCTAGGAGATTAGGGATAAAAACAAATGTTAGAATTAATTTGAATTAGTCATAATTAATTCCTGACATTAATTCTTGGATTAATTTCTAGTTTAAAAATAAACATAGAATTTGAAAAACAAAGTTGTCTCTATCTTAATTTCTAGTTTAAAAATAAACATAGAATTTGAAAAACAAAGTTGTCCCTATCTTAATTTTCAGTGTCAAAATTCAAATTTGAAATTGTTAAAAAAAAAAACAGACAACATTAATCCTTACTAGTTTAATGAATTTGGACATATAAATAATCGTAGGCCAGCAAATAGATTTATGTATCAGAAAATTATTTTGAACAAACTCCAGCTTGACTCTGGGTTCAAGTGCCAGATTACTAACGTTGTTAGAACTCCTTTTACTACGGAGTTCAAGACAAATGACGGTATCCTCTGATAGCACTATTTTTTTATTTTTTTATTTTATTTCTGAGGCACGTGTATTCGCACGCGCAGTGTCGATTACACGCGGTGACGGAGTCATCCGTCCTGTCAAAAGACAAGTTAGATTTTGGCAAACTCTCTCTCTCTCTCTCTGCGTGTTAACTGAGAACTGACCACTCCTTTTCTGAGTTGTTAGCGTTTAATAACTTCAACTACTTTCTTTTTTTTATTTTATTTTTTATGTGCCTGTCTTTGTTAACAATTTTTATACACAATCTGCTCGGTTTTTTTCGTTGCAAATTTCTGAATTTTCTAGCAACAACATATATATAAAATAAATAAATAAATAGCTTGGATTTAAAATTATTTTTGAACAATAAATGTCATACTGTGGTCGGTTAATTAAATATATTAAAATATAAAGAATAGGAGGAATAAAAGAAAAGGATGCTTTTCTCTTTTTATGGTTTGTCCCATGGAAGCTGTTTTTCACCTTTTCTTTGGTACAACGAAGATGTGTGAATACACAGATTTTTTTGCATCTGTCTCCTTTCACCTTCAGTCAAACTTGTAGGTTTCACTTTCAAAAAGTCAAAACTCACCGCCAGAGGAAGAGGATTAAAATGGTAGTTGTTTTTTAAGGTATTAACATATTAAAGTAATATTTTTTTGATTTTTAGAAATTTATTTTTAATATTATCTTATTAAAAGTATTTGAAAATATATAAAAAAATTATATTTTTTAAAAAACATTTTAAAAACAAAAAAATATTACCAGTGTCTCTGCCGGCTTGCGCAACTGTAATGGACTAATGTTATAAGACCACTACAAATCTACAAGTATAGTGAAAGGGAAATGAAAGAAGAAGCAGAGAGGAAAAAACCCGACAAGAAAAAGAAGACCAGGTAAATTAATAATAATAATGATAATAATAATAATAATATTAATATTAATATTAATATTAATTTCATACTATCCTTCTCTTTTCCTTTTTAATTTTCCTTGTTCAAACCGCGTGTAGGCAGAGGCTCTGCGTAATATTCAAAGTCTAAATCTTTCGGTCTAAAGAACTCACAAAGACCACCAAAACAAAGCAAGACTTCTCTTCTCCTCAAACGTTAATCCTTAGCCCTTTTCTTTTCCTTTCTTTTGTATCATAAATACTGCATTAATCAACATTTTCATTACCAGACGTAGATTTATTTGTTTTATCTTTTTTTTCTTCACTTCCCTAAGCCAACGACCTTTCAAGCTTTCAGTTGATTTTTGCTCTATATATCTCTTCTTGTTTGAGCTTTCTTGGCATTCTTGCCTTCTTGTTTGATTGATGTGGGATATCCTCTGGGACCAAACAAGAAGGGATTGTTGCTATGTTGTCCAGGTCTTTTATTGTTCTTCTTCTTTTTTTACTCTTCTCTGGTGCTTTTGAAGCTATCGCCGGAATCCATGACCATGGAAAGAATGTTAAATCCAACATCTCTACTCTTGCCGGCATCGAATTGCCTGATCATATGAGCTTCAATGCAGTTTCTTCTTCAACAACAAACACAGGTTGTAACCTGGATACTTCAAAGAAAGTCAAACAATCACAGACAATAGTCTCAAAAGAAGATTTTGATCTTCTTGAAGATGATGACGACGACGATGAAGGAGGGGAAGAGGAAAAGGAGGCTAAACAGACGGTCAAACTCCACTTGAAGCACAGGTCAAAGGATAGAAAATCTGAGGGCAAAGAATCTTTCGTGGAATCCACAAACCGGGACTTGGCTAGAATTCAGACTCTCCACACAAGGATCATTGAGAAGAAGAATCAAAATGACATTTCCAGGCTAAAAAAAGATAAGGAGCGGCCGGAAAAGCAAATCAAGACGGTGGTTGCAACGGCAGCATCGCCTGAATCTTACGGAACTGGGCTTTCCGGGCAGCTCATGGCGACTTTGGAGTCAGGGGTGACCCTTGGCTCTGGAGAGTATTTCATGGATGTGTTTATCGGTACCCCTCCTAAACACTACTCTTTGATTCTTGATACTGGTAGTGACCTTAATTGGATTCAATGCGTTCCTTGTCATGATTGTTTTGAGCAAAATGGACCTTATTACGATCCTAAGGAGTCTAGTTCCTTTAGGAATATAGGTTGCCATGATCCTCGGTGTCATTTGGTTTCTTCTCCTGATCCTCCTCTGCCTTGCAAGGCTGAAAATCAGACATGCCCTTATTTCTATTGGTACGGTGATAGCTCTAATACAACCGGTGATTTTGCAACTGAAACATTCACGGTTAATCTCACATCGCCTACCGGGAAGTCAGAATTTAAGAGAGTGGAGAATGTTATGTTTGGTTGTGGTCATTGGAATAGAGGCTTGTTCCATGGGGCCTCAGGATTGTTAGGACTTGGGAGAGGGCCTCTTTCATTCTCCTCCCAGCTTCAGTCTCTATATGGTCACTCGTTTTCGTATTGCCTGGTTGACAGAAATAGTGACACTAATGTTAGCAGCAAGTTGATTTTTGGCGAGGATAAGGACCTCTTGAATCACCCAGAATTGAATTTTACTACATTGGTTGGGGGCAAAGAAAATCCAGTAGACACATTTTATTACGTTCAAATAAAATCGATCATGGTCGGAGGAGAAGTGCTGAACATCCCAGAGAGCACTTGGAATATGACCTCGGATGGTGTTGGGGGTACAATTGTGGATTCCGGCACCACACTTAGTTATTTCACAGAACCAGCCTATCAGATTATAAAGGATGCATTTGCTAAGAAGGTGAAGGGCTATCCAATTGTACAAGATTTTCCAATTTTGGATCCTTGCTACAATGTCTCTGGTGTTGAGAAAATAGACTTGCCCGATTTCGGCATTCTGTTTGCTGATGGCGCAGTCTGGAATTTCCCCGTCGAGAACTACTTCATCCGGCTTGATCCAGAGGAAGTTGTTTGCCTGGCAATTTTGGGGACTCCTCGATCCGCTCTTTCAATAATTGGCAACTATCAGCAGCAAAATTTCCACGTTTTGTATGACACCAAGAAGTCTAGGCTGGGGTATGCACCAATGAACTGTGCAGATGTATGACATCCTAATAGAATCTCCTAATGGTAGGAAACAAACTGTACACATGGTGCTCGGGAGGGAGATTTTTTTTGTTGTTTTATTTCCTTTAAAAGTAGAGTATAGATTCATTTTTTCTTTCTTTCTTTTGAGTTTCAGATAATTATACTCGCTATGATCATGAACACGACCTCAAGCTGCCTTACAAAAATGTATTATTGCAATTTAACGAATCTCTTTTAGAAGTTAATTTAGTGTTTCTTTTTGCCTAGTTGTATAACTTAACTGAGAAAGTTTCCTTGACAAATGACTTGTGTGATTTACACCTGAAGACCATCAGTGGCTCATTCTTGTTCAAACGAGGCCTTGATGTCCACCGGTCCTGCAATCCTGCCCCTGTAATCAGGCATTCTGTGTTGGTACTTCATTATTCACTGGTTGCTCAAAGACTAATGCCCTCTTCCCCGCCAAACCCAGTATAAGATATGTTATTAAAATAAGGAAGAATGGTACAATGGCTGTTTCCTAATCCTGTTGTTCTGCCATAAAAGAAGAACAGAAAGTTGCCAACCTTTTTAGGCATGTCATTTGAACAGTGAACACTATATGCGAGGAAAGGGTCAATGTTTTGCTGTGTCTCCTTATTTCATAATGGCGCACTAATCCTGTCTCCAAATGCTTGACGGTAGCTTTTGTTGAATAAACAGGTTCCTGGAACGAAATAACCGTGCTTTTAGGTGCAAACTTTAGGTTTAACCTCGCGTTTAAAAATTCATTGCTTTTCAGTTTTTCCTCGAACATGTTTCCTTGGCTCACCGAAGTCCAGGTTCAAACCCAAGACCTCTCCCCCCACGAGAGAGTGAACAACATTCGTCTAAAAGTAAACCAAAAGAATTCTAATCTTACAATTGAAGCCAGTGTGTATTCTCCTCATAAAGAAGAAAATAATTTGCTGACAAAACTATGTTCAAGCTTGCTGTCTCTTTTGACTTGAACATCTTGTTTGAAAACTGATTATCCTTTTTAATGACATGAACATGAACTTCAACAAAAAGAATAATTTATAATTGATTATTAAAAAATAACTGCTAAAAAAAAGCTTAAATGCAGGAGCTTTGCCCTTGTGAAAGGCGCTGGTTCTTGCATCATTCTTCGGCAAGATACCAAGGTTTCTTATATTCTAGCCTTCATTGCTTGTTTTGCAACGTGGTTCATCACTGATATAAATAATAATGCGCATCAGATGTGGCATTATTTTGACGTAGAGTAGAATGGCATATCTTGGTTGCTTTCCTAGCTTTTTCCTGTCGCTGTAATGGAGAGGGGGTCAACTGTTAGGGTTAGGTGCGCAAACGACTGTATACCAAGAAAGAAAGAGTCAATCTTTAGGGGGTGGTGGCTATTTGTTTTCTATATTTTCCACCGTCTTTTACTTCCTAGTTGCAACTCAGGCCCCATTAACCAATCTCTTCTCTTCGTGTGCTTTACATAGTCTTTATCGGAAAGCATACGAGCAAATAGGGCTCTTGGAATCAAATCGTCTCTTAGCCCATGCAAGCCTAATCTGGAACTTTTGGGGCTTAGTTAACGCAAACCTGTGCCTGTAGCCCCACCTTTTGTAAATATTATTATGATCTTGCAAGAAAAAGAAGCCTAATCATTGAAGAATTCGCAGATCTGAAATTTGATCTGCACTCGTCATTTTGTTTGTTCGTTCTAATGTTGGGCCTATAATAATAATCTTTTAAATTTAGAGACGCGAGGGAGAAATTAAAATTGCTCTTCCAGCGCGTACGCGACTCGGAGCCACTTGACTATGCTGTCGTTGCGACTTCCGAGTTAATCCAGAAGAGGGAAATAGACTTGAATTATGAAGAAGGGAGGTAAAGAATCGACAGGGCAGGAGCTGGCCACTGTGGCTCTTGCAGGGCTATACGCAACGTTTCATCTTCAGTCATACGCAGCGTTTTATCCTTAGCTATACATCGTTTTTCATTTATGTTTCATTTACTTTCAGTAGAACTTTAGAAGATGGCCACATGTGGTTATATTAGTGTTTAGAATTCCTTAAATGTTGGAAGAATGTTACTGTCACTACAGCTATATCTTGTAATAGAATGGACACAGAAGGTACGAGAAAAATTATAATGAATGAATGAATGAAGCAGAAGACTCGGGTGAATCAGTTCTCTTCTTTAACATAATTTCTATCCCTCCATTTTTGTTATCTCCTTATTTATTGAGGATTTCGGTCCAATTACTGATATTTCTCCTACTCATTCTACTCGAGAATTTGTTGATTGGAACTCGAACTCTCATCAAGAGGTATCAGAGCCACAAACCAAGTGATGAAGATGTTAAAAGGGTATGGCCAAAAACTAGAAAATACAACATCCAATCACGAAGCTAAGTTTGGAGAGATGAAAGATCTTATCAGTGGGTTAGCTAGCTTATCAACAAAGTTCTATCCTGCAGAAACTATAACTATCTATGTGAAAAACCAGTAATGCAAGTAATCAGCAGGTTAATCATGGGGGAGAGTATACTGCAAAGACATGCTGGACTTTAGAAGGGAGGGAGGGTACCATGATCACAAGGTACATAAACCTAAACGAGATTTCTCTAATCTTGATGGTAATGATGTGCACAAATGCCTTTACAAATGTAACCAGTGCTTCGAGATGGAAGAAATTGATGATTCTGGTAAAGTTAAACCGATCTCGTATGTATTACTTCTTTCTAACGGCATCAAAACTACATAAGGTGTGTGTGTGCGTGTGTGTAGCCAGTTTACAAGAGAATGCTTTCTTATAGACAGTCACATTATCACCAGGGTTATTATAAACACGCCTCCCATGTCAAGAACTCAGCCAACCAAACCAGATCTACTCCATATAAAAACATCACAAAAATCCAACACTCATGACTGCCAGTCTGCCACTTACCAAAAACAGCCCCAATCCAGCTCACCAAACCAACTAACCCAAAACTACCCTAGCAAACCCACCAAATCCATAAAAATAAGGAACATAAAGAACCAGAAGAAAAAAGAAACTATATGGTTTCATTCACTAAGCATGACTAGGAAAGTTTGACAAACATTTTTTTTTTTTTTTTATCATGGTTGATTATAACGATGACCATAATTTCAACAACGTTCAAATGGCTTACAAGCGAAAATGAAATCTCACTATTATTTAGAGTGTATTTAGGATTATAGTAGCGATGACAGTTTAAAATATTTTTTATTTAAAAATATATTAAAATAATTTTTTTATTTTTTAAAAATTATTTTTAATATTAGCACATCAAAACGATCCGAAAACATAAAAAAAAAATTAAAATTTTTTTTTTAAAAAAATTTAAAGAAATAAGGTGCGAAACTCACCCTTAGCCATTAACAGTGGAAGCTGCAAATGAAGCCTAATCTTTGACGAATTCGCAGATATGAAATTTGATCTGAACTCATCATTCTTTATGCTTGTTCTAATGCTGGGCCTATAATAATCTTTTGAATCCTTATAAGATTAAAACAAAGATTTTTCAGCTTCTACAACGTTACTGGCATCTCAATGTTCTTTCAAATTCAGAGAGGAAGGACACTTGACTATGCTATATGCTCAGATTTGCAGCAGCAAAAATAAAGGAAGGACAGGCTAATTATATTACGGATGTTCATGAAGAGATTATATAGGCTGAAAGATCGCAATGCATAGCCATTTGGCAGCTTTGTTAGCGATTTCAAAGACCATCATGACCATGGAACAGAGTCAACGATTCCGTTGTATTACCAGAGGAAAGGATACACGAACGCACACGAGCCAGTTAAATCAAAATTCCAATAATAGAATCGATTCATTGCAATCTGCTTTATTGCTCAGATATATATATGTACAATTCTGAGGCTACTCGCTTAAAGAAGGGGAGGAGAAAAGAATGCAGGCCGTGATACAAACGCCCATGTTTATTACTCAATCAATCTACCAAAGATTTACCTATTAATGCTTTGGGTATAATAATGTACATCAAAAATAAAATTGAAGGAAAAACATAATACAACATGCTGATTGCAAGGGTCGAGAGATTACGGACAAATGCTTTCCTACCCACAATTTACCATCACATCTCAATGTCCTCCAGCTCCGGTAGAGGAAATCGCAGAATTGCAGCAACGCCAGTCAACTGAGCCAATTCTGTTTTTGATTGAAAAGAGGGGGAAAAATGGATTCAGGATAATGAATATGATACTCACGCTATCCCCTTAAGTAAATAAAAATGGTACTCACGCTCTCCTGATGCATGCATTGATGAAAATATATGAACAGTGCCACCTGAACCCTTCACTGAGTTGACTAGGTTGACGTACTTTTTTCTCATTGGTATATCAGCATTCCTGAAACCAGTTCATAACAAGATTAATTTCCATTCATCATCTCAATGAAAACACTCCCGTAACCATGGGTCATAAGGTTTATGCCATGTCTAATGTGAGATTCTTGAAATAAGAGAATAAATGATGATATCACTTGAGTCTGCCTCTAGTACGATTAATCTTTAGTGCATCGACCACAAGCTGTCTCATCACCACAAGTTATAAAAACTTCTAGGAAAACATGACATTGTTTCCTCAATGTAGATTCATAAATATTATGGAACATCCATATGGAATCAATTAATTGCATGCAATGTGATATTTCTGAATTAACCAACACACTACTGTTCAAAGAGTAATGCTGGGATGCTAACACTCCCTCACTTTTTTTTATTGACTGATGTGACGTATACATTAAATCATGGTGATGAGGATCTTAGCATTAATATGGTGCTTGACATTAATATAAAAACTATCATAAGTTACCACGTCAGTTAGCAGAGAAGAGTTAAGAAAAGTTTTAGCATCTCTGGCATTCTGTTTGTTCAAATATTTAGATTTACTCTTATTAGGCTAACCTGAATAACTCATCTGTGATGAGTAGAGTTTGCACTGCCATGCGTTCATGAGCAACCTCCACGTGCTTTGGTCCATAGCACGCTCGATCTGGATCCTATCAGAAAACCACAATTTCAATCAAATTTAGATCTCAGAAATGCAACATGAGCGCAAATATAACAAGAAAAGCCGTACTGGGAATGGTTAGGAAAATAATTGGAAACAACAAAAACTAAAAATCATGCATTTCAAGGAAAGAGCCTCACATTTGAAAGCATGTCAAAGAAATCCTTCAGAACTCGGACCTGAAACAAAGTGGGGATAACAAAAAAGAAATTATTATTGCAAACAATTGAAGCAAATACTGAACAGAGAATGCTTCTGCAAACACAACTATGCATTGCACTAGCATTGGGATAAGCATAATTGTTGAACAAGGTAAGAGTGAGACAAGCTGAAATGTTGGTCAACTTGGGCAATCAAAATTACCTCTTGTGCTGCTTTAGTGTCTTTTATCATATTCATAACATTTGGAGCATCTAGAACCTCTTTCAAACTATGCCTGCCAAAATTTAATGTTAAATAGTTAGAAGAAGCTGCATGTAAGAAACAAAACATCATGATAGGCAGTGTGTCCAAAAGATAGCTCATAACCACCTAAACTTTGAAAACCCCTTTGTGCAAAACAGTGCCAATAAGAGAGAATTTGGGTGCCTCCCAAAAGTGATGGGCTACAAAAGAGTAGCTCTGAACTAGCTGTGTCCATAAATGTTACTAGTGTCATATTTGTTCCCAATTTTTCATGAATAATTATCACTTCATGCACCAAATGAAAATCATGGACAAAGATCAAGAGAGTTTGTGCGCTACCAAAAAAACGATAAACTACAGTAAAAGAAAAGGCACATGTTTGTTACATAAAATGATACACAATGAAACAGAATATGTTGTCTGATCCAGGTGAAAAGCAAAGAAACTGGAATGGCAGAAAGAGATCTAGAATGCAGTAAAAACGATGAAGTCCACTGGTTGAATGGCAGTCAAGGACCAGGCCAATCACACACTATAATAGAGATGCCTTACTGGACTCGAGCAATCACAATACAGCACCAGTGAGTGGAAGAATCTTATATATAGATGATGTAATGCATGGACATACGAAGTAAAGGGGGCTGAAATGCACTTATTTCCACCAATTATATTGACATGGATCCTAAAACAAGTGTGTTAGGTAGATTTCTAGAAACTTATCACTAATTACTGTGCAAAGTATTATCCACTGTTCCAAGCACAGTGAGCCTAGAAGCAAAGATTACGAGGACCATACTTGTATCCTGAGCTTGTATGCACAAGAACTATGCGTGACTTGTTCTCAATGATAGGCCTCAGCTGTCTCCTCTCTGCCTCCAACAACAAGTGACGATGAAACTGGTCCTGAAACACATAAGAAATAATTTTCAGGTATAGTACACAATACATTATAAAAAATGAGAAGGAAGCTCCACAAAAGACATCACAGCTATAAAGTAGCAGCAGTCCTTTAAATGGAAAAAAAAAATAAGTATTAGATGAAATCTTTCATTCTAGAAGTGCAGGAAAAAATGATGAAGAATCCAGACCTTTGTGAAACCAGGACTTGCAATCACCGCACACCGAACCACATTAAAATCAACATGTTTCAGAAAAGCCTACAACATATGCATAGAACCCCATCAGTGGTTGTATAAACAAGCACTTCCGTAGTTAAGACAACTGAAGCACACAGTTAATTTTTTGGAATGGAATAAGGTAATGGCAATACAAGTGGGATAGAACTCACCTGTAATAAATGCTCAAAGAACTTATTTAATGCCTGTGAGACATAGAAAGACAATGAGTAAAAAAATGAATTGTTAAGTTCTAGTTACTAAGTCCAAGGACAAACCAAAAGGAGAGGGAAGAACCAGATCCAAAATTCAAAATTCAAGTGAGTTGATCTGTAATTCATAATATAAGTAAAGAAGCATACCGTCTGATAACCAGCTATTGCAGGCCCATGTTTTCGAGGAATTGAAGTTTCTATCTTCGCACGAGTAGTAGTTAAACTGTTACAAAATGGCCACAGCAACATTAGCAAATACATTTAACCCACAATGGCACATTCAAATACCATTCAAACACATTATGATGCAATGGCAATCTCTAAGAGAAAAGGTAGGGACAATTCAATTCTTGATTTTTTACAGCATACATCTCCTTATAATCCAAATCCGTCACAAAATTCTTCTAGAGAAAACATCATCCTGGGAACCAAAACTCACCCCCTTCCAAGCTTCAAAAATGTATTTCCAAATAAATCATGACCTTGAGAACCACAACTCAACCATCCCTTGCTAAGCATGCTCCCTAAATACAAAGGATGCCAGCTGCTCAAGTCACTTCCCCATTTTCCAGCCCCAAAGTAGGGACTCGGATTTTCTAAATATTGATGTTGAATGAGAAACCAAAAAATGAACACGTACAAGTATGCTAAGGGTGCCAATGTACATACAAGCCACATTTCAGCAGATGAGTATGTCCCTTTCTAGCCAAGGACTATGCACATTCACAATTAGACACTTCATGCCAAGATACATCCATGACACACCTCTTATCAATGGTTTGAGGCACCATGTAATCATTGTTGGCCAAGAATTTGTCATGCTGAAGCACTTGATGTGCAAGAGCATTTGAGGAGTTTAGTATGATTAGTCCAGCTCAATCACTGTTGGTTTTGGTGAGGTAAACAGGAGGCATCTGCCCTAACTCAAATAACCACCTAGACTCTCCTACCTCTACAGACTAGCCAATGGGAATGCACACTCCAGCCTTGGTCCCCACGGGATGGTTTCAAGGTGTTGGCTTGCTAACCACAGAGAGTGTTCGTGCATTCAGCTCCATATAGATATCTTCCAACAAAAGATGAATCACAGAAAATTTAAGACACATAGTACTCATATTCTCAACAAGTTATTTTACCTTCTACCAACAAGCAGGATATGTGCTAATCCTTCTTGCATTAAAACCACAGCAAGATCAGCACTTGCAGCAGGATCTGAAATTGTAGACACAGACCATTAGTTAGAAAGTGATTAATCATATTTGTCTATTCTGTAATAATTTTCTTGAGTAACAAAGTATAATCAGAACACAAAGATTTCATATTGCACTGGAGCTCCAAATTGACTTTTTCAAAAAGTCTGGAATGATATCTTCCTGGTATTTACATATGTGACTAGCAGTTAAAGTTGCAAAAAAGAACTTCAATACCACTCATTCCAATGAATATGACAGATAGGAACCATTGACTGTACAAGAAACACTAACATCTACTAAATTATCTGCCGATATATTCTCAACCAGTTGAAAAATAATGGAAAGGTTTGATGGAATCTTGTAAACATTAATGAATACTAACAATAAGTAGAAAGTAATCATATATTCTCTACCAGTAACATCTACTAATTTATCTGCAGATATATTCTTAGCCAGTTGAAAAATAATGGAAAGGTTTGATGGAATCTTGTGAAATATTAACGACTAAAAAGGAATTTAAAAAATGAATAATTGCATCTACACACATAAAGGCAGGGATCTCCAAACAGAGGATGCTGTATGAGCACCCAGCCTTAATAATGTAAGTTTAAAACTGCTAATTTCAACTGCTAATTTTTGACATGTCAAGAGTTCTGAAATTCACATCGATATGGCCAAGAATGCAAACAAAGTTGAGAGATAGTTCTCTACATGACCAAAAAAAAAATCAATCACCCAATTGGTGATAAACAACAGATTGCTCTGGCAGGAATTTGTAAGTTAGTAGTTCCACTACCACCTTTCCCCTAGTTGGGAAAATCTTAATAAAAGCCAACGTATCCCAAGCAGTTTAGCCATGAAGTCCAAATAAGATCAATGACAAGTTTATAACAGGGTGTTTGGCATGCAAACAAGTTCAAATTATACACCTTTTACTAAGGAAAGAACTAACAAGGAAAGTGAGTAATTGGTGAATTAAAACTACATACCAGAAGCCTGATTGAGTACATGCAATGCCATCGAGTCCCAAAGTTCCTACAATATATTGCAGTTCACAAGCTACAAGTCAATAAGCCAGTGACATAGATAACAAGGATACACGCATGGAAAGTTACCAAATTGTATCTCTTGAAAACAAGTTATTATAACACTCATTTGGGATAATTATTATCTGTATTAACCATGAAACATGGTTCACATATTTTTGGAAGAATATCAAATCGTAAATATGATTTTATGTTCCCGAGTTTTGAAAGCTCAACGTCAAATATTTACACTGCAAACAGCATATAAGATAACATGAAGCTTGAAAAACCTACATTACAGAATTTTATATGGTCATAGCTCATTTGGACATCACTCATTCAGTAGTAGTGCAGGCTAGAAAAGCTTGAAAAAACTGAGAGATTGCTTGTAAGCAAGCAAATTACATGCAAGACTACGAAAGAAATAGCTGTTTTTCCTTCATAAATAGTAGGAAAAAAAATAAGCTGCAAAATTCCAAAGCATCCATAAATTTTAAAAAAAGTCAAAGCAGCTCAACCGAGCATAAGCAAGCATACCTTTCTCAATACAAAAGGTCGATGCAGCTCAATTTCTAGTGTATGAAATGCTCCAATCTGCAATGAAAACATCAATGAGCTCCCCACATAAACAAGATAATTCGTTTTTTTTCCTTTTCAGAACCCAGACTAAAATAATGCTTCGCATACCTTCACATATTCGTTCTCTAATACATTCTTTCCACGAATTCGCAAAACAGACCCTACTTTATCATATTCTATAGCCTTAAACAGTTTAAAAAGAAATACAGAACTCTGTTAGTTATGCTGATAACAACAAACAACATACAGCAGGAAGAAAATAAGAAAATAATAGCAAAAATTCCAATATTTTATATAATAATAATAATACCTCAACTTTGATTTCTAACTTAAGCTTAACACGCTCCGCATCTCTTCCGGTAGACGTCTCTCTCAAAACTTTCCTATTTATAACAATTATGTTTAACCTTGTAACTGATTAAAAAACTTTTAAAAGAAAATTTGAAAGAAGACAATTTTTTTTAAAAGGAATACCTGACAGTAACAGCCATAACAGAATCTCCATGAGCTATCAAATTGTAGACAAACCAAAGATCATCTGCATCAACCGGCGTCATCTACACATTCCATTCACAAAAATATATTTTTTTAGAAAAAGGTTGCATGTCAAACCCTAGAAAAAGTAAATTGAGAGAAATTGAAATTGTCTGTACCTTGACGCTACCAGGTCCGTCTGGTACAAGATCTCTTCTATTGATCTTCATGGTATCTCAAAAATAAATAAATAACTATATTTTCGTATGTTTTGTTGGCAGAAAAATTAAAGATGGAGAGGGAGGGAGAGAGATAAGAGCTGTGGGTTTTCAAGGGAAAGCCCAAAGCAGTCTGCGTGTAGGAGAGAGATTGGGTGTGTGAGTGTGTGTTTTATAGGCAGTCGGATTGTGTCGTCCGACCGAGGGATGGATAAATTGGCATAGTCCGACCGAGGGATGGATAGATTAGTTGGATACTCAGCTCATAGTTTTAAAACTTGATCCAGGTAGGCGGGTTGACCAGAACCTGACTGATCTGGAGTGGAAACTGAATCGAATTTAAAAAAAAACCAATTAAAAATTTGACCCGGTAAAACCATGTCGCCCAAAACCCGTAAGACCTGAGTAAACTTAGATGTAACCCGACTATTTATATATATATACACACACACATATAAGTAAAACGTCATCGTTTTGGTAAACCCATTTGCAACATGAAGTCCGAAAACCTAAACTCTTCAATCTGAAAAGTAACATCAGTCGCAAAAAAGAACAGAGAAATTTAAAATCTGGAAACCGGTTTTGCCTTTGCTTCTTCCTCAAATCTTAAAATCTTCTCGGCATGTAATGGGAAGAGAGATGCATGCCCAGTGGTGGTGGTATATTTTAATCTGGGATACGTGGAAGGAGATCCCGGGTTTTGAAACAGAATTACCCTCCCAAATATGAGGAGATTCCTATTCCGTAATCTGGATGGAATCCTGCGAAGATGTCTCTGTTTGAATGCAATTCTCTCTCTTTTCATAGATTGTTCTTTTTCCGAATTGGATTTCTTCCTACAAGTCAAGGGAAAGATTCATGCTGACTGCTGAATGACACAAGTTTTCTTCAAAACCACAGGTTGATGTTCGTGTAGTTTACCTTTGTGCGCGCGCGCGCGTGCACGGGGCATACGCTGCTATTGTTAAGGTCGTATCAATTTAACCACCGTTTTGACCCTTTGGAGGTCAGTTATAATTTAAGATGAATGAACAGAGAAATATTGTCCATCTTCTAATCGCATTCAGTCTTTTAGCTTCCTTTTTCTTTCCCTGATGTGTTGGCAAGCATGAAGTATGAATCAATTGTTCAAAAAAGGAAGTATTCATCTATATATATACTTTTTTTTTTTGTATATCCCTTAATTTTTGCCAGCAATCAACTTATACGGTGGGATCCACCAACTAGTGACAAAGTGGATGATTCTAAAGTGGACCTGGTATTTCAGCCTTTCAAAGATGATTTGGAGCTCCAGATTCCAGAAAACGAAGAACACGGGCCAGTATGATTTCGGGGTTTTAGTTCAGAACTGCCTTCTCAGATTTTCAAACTAAGCCATCGGTTGGTTGTGGAATTCTAATGTTTTCTTCTTCAAAATATTATTGTCAGGTGGAATGGCAAATATGAACACTCACCAATACGCATCTCAGCCAGCTGTTTATATATATAAAGATGACTCGGATGGGAAAAGTACAGGTTATCGTAACAATCTCAGAGTCCCGGACCACTCGTATCATTAGAAGATCATATCAACTACAAAGCTCTACTGGAAAAGCCCATCTTGCTGAAGAATGTAAATTTAGATGAACTGACTTTGTAGCACCCAAGCAACAACAATAGTTTGCAAAAAGTTCTTAAGAATGTCAAAAAAGGTTTTAAAAAAGAGAGGAAGATGCCATTAAACAAAATAATAAAAGGTCGCAAGCTAAAAATCAATTGAAGTTAATTTCAATGAGCAAATTGTAGGGCAGTTCATCTACATTTACATTGAAAAGAGAACATGCACACAACACACATACATCAAGCTCGAAACTCAGAAAAAAAGAAAGAGAAAATGAAGCTAAAGGTCCCTATGAGACGCCTTGGAAGGACAAACGATCACGTAGGGTGTCAAATATTGATGAAGCTGCTGTATTCTGTGCAAAACTCAATTTCAATCGACCAAGCAATTCACCATCTTTTGCCTGAGAAGCAGCATCAGCAGCTTCCTTTGCCATGCCAATCCGAGCATATGCCTGCAAAAATCAAAGATGGGACATTGAGCAAAGGTGACTAGAAAAGCAGATAAAAAGGGAGGAGAAAAAAAGACACATGGTCTGATTACCTCAGCTCTTTCTCTGGGATCTGCAAGTTTTGGAATATATTTCAGTGCTTCAGCTTTCTCATCCACATCAATGCATGCTTCCACAAATGGCCTGAAACCTATTAGATGCCCCCCCCCAACCCAAAAAAAAAAATCTAAGATATCATATGGCTGTCATATAACAGGACCTATGAAATGTCCATCGTAACAGTTTACCAATCAAGAACTCATTCCAATAATTGAGATTTCTAATTTAAATCCCATGCATTCTGATTCTAAGGAAAACAAAGGTGGAAGAAATAAATTGCCAAGCAAGGAAGATACAATTAATTAATTTACTTCCTTTTGTTGTCCTCCAAGATCAAACAACCAAGAGATCTTACCCATTGGTGGTCTCTTCTCCTTCGAAAACTTTTCCAGGGCTTCCCAGTCTCTAATGGTTACCAAAGCCAAAACTTTAAGCCAATACCATCTCTTCTCAGAAACCTGAGAAAAGTCAATGTCACAAAAGGGAAGATGAATTTTGTAGCCTGAAAAAAAAAACTTCGAACATATGGACACAAAACAATATTTTTATTGCATCAGCTAAGTGTATAGAATTCAGTTACAGACAGACAAACAAATTGCATGTATGTAAATTATACTCATGGCAAGAAGCACCAGTAAAACCTTAATTTCACTCTTCAAACAGTGAGCAAACATAATAAGGTTAACAGACCTTAAACTCTGTTTTAACTCTCATTGCAGCTCTATGATTTCCCAAAGCAATACATGTTCGAATTGTATCACTGATGCTTGAATCTACAAAGATGGGCTGCTTTGTAGAGACTTCTAACTCATGTTGAATTCTGCAAAAAAAGATATTATCAGAAGGGAAAAGGAGTTCATACAAGTTTATAACTCAGCAAAATTTAGCACATCCTTCACCAGCAAAAGGGAAAATTATGGACCAAGGAAGAGGGGTATAGGGAAATACAAAAACTGCACTGACAGGCAAAGCAATATCATAAATCTAGAAATAACATTTTACCATTGATGATATTGTCATTTGAGTAATTATGAGAAACTCATTTACCTTGAAATTTCTACTATTCACTAAACACCCTTTCAGTCCAAAACACTCCAAAATTCAATTTGGAGGGGGAAAATATTAGTCTTGATATTTTACATGACTTAGTGCATGTGAAGATACCCTTGACGCATGAAATTAAGCATAATGAATTGTGTGCTGAAAGCACTTGATAGAGAGAAAAAGAGAAATAACTTCAGTACGTGCATATCTGATATTTGCAATGTTAAATTATTTATAACCATGTGTTTCTTTACAAGGTAGCTTTTAACATCCTAACAAAGGATAAGTGTATGATTGAAATTAAAGCCACCAACCCTTGCTCAAATATTCACTGAGATAGTAAGAATCAAATTGAGATTTCAATTGATGGGGGACATTAATTGAGCAGGAAAGTAATATTTTGGTTGTGTTTACTTTCAGAAAACAATTTTTTTAATTTTCATCTCAGCCTATCAGCTCTGTTCTAAAATCAGATCTCCATGAATATCTAAAGAAAACATGTTTACTATCTAATACTTTTCTGAAATAGAAAACAAAGGTCTTGTTTGTATTGCATTTAAAACAACGAATAACAAATAGATAAAGCACTGGGTAAACACACAGAGCCATTGATTTTCAAAGTGGTAAATGTATAAAACTTTTAGTACTTGAAAAATAAAAAAGACAAGTTTCCAAGAAAACAGCATTTAATAAACACATTTGCCAAGTGCTTCTAGATTTCTACAAGACTGGAAAATTGCCCACAAGAACTACCTTTACCTGTTAATAGCAAAGGCTCGCTGCTAATTAATTGGATTATGCATCTATTTTATATTAGTTTCCAGAGAATGAACACATTACATCATCTTTGTATGTAACTGCTCTAATAGAACTACATAAACTATTGTGACAAACATTATGTTGGAGATAGATGGAATAGACAGATGGTCAACAACATATTCAGTGAACTAGCTGGCATCTTACCTCAGTAGCTTTGCATGCTCTTCTGCAGCTTTCGACTCAAAGGTATGTTCCTTGGTCTCTGAAAAAAGATTGTGGGCCTTTTCAATGAGTTTTATGCGTGGACCGTGAAGTGGAGATCCTTTACTGCCCATTGGATTTTTCCCTAGTTCCCACGAATCTTTCCATAGGAGAAAAGCCACATCCTGTAAAACCAAATTAACTTTCATATTAAAACAGAGAAATGGAGTGATTAACATTAAATTAATCAGATATGCGGCACAACTTTAGACCAACTCAAATGCTGACAATGTCAATGGGTAATTGGTATGCGAAAAAAAATAAGCTTTGACAAACAAAACAAAATTGATAGGCATCATTGACGAGAGCACATAAAGCCTGCCCCATTTTGTTATGTTGCAAATGTGTGCATGCATCATGAGAGAGAGGCCCATCCTTACAAATTCACATTTATCATTACAATTAATTAGTCATTAATACCTGAAGGAATTGGATCACCTCATTTAGTCAATTTACATTAAGAATTTGAATCTAAACTACCATTTGCTAAACCCAAGGTGGTCTGTCATCCATAAACATCCTGCTCCCTCACAAAAACCGCACATGCATAAATGCACATAGAGCCAACTCACTTGCAATATATTGCAAATTAGAGGATCATACTTGCACCCACTAAAGCTGGTTGAGGTTTTCACAAACTCTAATCCTTAAACTATGGAACAGTGTCATGATGGCATGATTGCTATGTGATAACATAGTACCGACAAGTATTAAAAAATCACATTGATAAAAATAATTTAGTATAAGGATCAGGCATCAAAGTATGAGGGATTTTTTTGACATTTCAAAAATAATTTACCACGCTAAATGAGTTGAACCATTATAACTTGCACTATATTTAACTCTGCAGTATGGCAATTCATCACCAAAGAATCCCTTTTCTGGCTATCACACATTCACATAAAGCAACATATGAAAACTGACCTATTACTTGCTACTCTGTTCCATGACAATCAATTCAAAGTACAACAAAAGAAAAAATTCACAGGTTCTTAACCAATCATGAAGAACTTGAACCTACTTGAAGTTGTCCTGTTGATAAGAAGAAGTCTTTCAAGAATTCATGTTTATAACACCTGGAAAAGAAACCCAAATGTAATCATGCAGCAAAAAGAGAGATTGAAAAAAAGTCTTTCAATGCATATACATTACACAAGAAACTGGAAAAAAGTCACATGTCAGCATGCACTAAATGGATAGAAGACATGAATTATTGGATGAGAAAAGCTTTGCAAATTAGAGTTCTCATAATAGATTAGAAAACATGCAAAAAATTTAAAATTTTAAAATTAGTTTCAGAAAACAACTGTATTAGACAATTTTATACCTACCGCGCATAAGCTGTAAATAAATCACGAGCCAGAGGTCTGGCCTGTATTGTTCCAAAAAACTCCAAGGCTGGCCTCTGCATAAACAAGAAAAATAATCCAAGATGGTTCAAGTGATTGATGAATCAACAAGTACTTCTGCTCATGCTTCATTTATATAACCCCGAATTTAGAAGCTAGTTCATAAAATTTAAAGGAAGCAATTACCTTTTGCCAGATATGAAAAAGGACAAGGTAAACAAGGTCAGCGTCACCACTTTCAGTTGCCTTCATTAGAGCTGTATCTTCCTCTGCTATACTTAACAATAAAGGAACCTAAAGTGAAAGAAAAAAAAAATCAGTAATAACTCAGAAAAAATAGCCATTTCTCTTCAAAAGGACAATAATGAAAACTACTATAATATTAAAAAAAACCTGTTTTGAGGAGCGTGGTTCATGATCAACAAGCATAGCAGCCAACTTCCGGCGGCCACTCCTATCTGCATGAGCAGCAACAGCTGCATAGGATATTCCCTTGCATAATTTCAGCTGCAACTTGAAAAACATCATTTCAGATGTTGCATTGACGTTACAAGAGAAAAAGAACAAACAGTTGACTTCCAGAGCCTTTGAGGTTAACCTAACAACGATCAAAAGAAGCACAAACCTTATCAAGTAAGATTTCAAGGAGGGCTGCATCGGGAATTGCTAATGAAGCTGTTATCTTTGTGCAGGACCAATGCATTATAACTACTTCCTATATAAAACCAATCAAGAAAAGGTGAATGCACATATAAATGATTTGCTTTCTAGTATCTGCAAGGCACACAAAGATCATAAGATAATGACGCACGGAGAAAAGACAAAAGATAGCTAACACAACTAAAGGCTGGTTGTCAGGGCTGAACAGCCACAAAAAAAAGAGAGCAAATCTCTGATAAAATTATCAAAATATCAAACTTCTTTCCTATTATAAAAGTACAGCCCTTAAATACTAGCAAAATCATAAGTAAAAGAAATCTTAGCCTTAAAAATAACTAAATCTTAGCCGTCCAAATTACCACAATAAATAATATGTAAATAAGCTATTAAAAGAAAAATCCCAATTATACGAAGGACAGTGCAGTTTTAGTTCCTGCATACAATAACCAAGTTGATAATATGTTAGAGAATAGAATGCATATATTTAATAGCATTGTGGAAGTATAAGCATTGGCGGTAGTCATTAAATGCGCGCAAACACTAGGGGCAACGAGCACTCAGTCATATAAACAATCACCAATAAATGCCTCTAACATTTCCTGATGATGCAACTGAGGAAAGAGAAATTAATGAAATATTCTAATTTAACTTTTATTTTCAGATTTCTTGTAAACTCAATCTATTTAGGATTTTATTTATTTATGAATGTTAATACTATTATGGAAACCTTGCTTATTAGGAACTGGATTATTAAATGGGCGTTTCCAAGTATAGGGCTACTAGGATTTTGGTGCCTATAAATGAGCACCTGTTCTATGTGATGTAGGACTTCAACAATGGAATGATTAGTATAATTTGATTTAGTTGGAGGGTTGTGGCCTTGCGTTCTTTCCTCCTCTTCTCTAAGTATCTTCTCTACTATTTCTTATTAGTACAGGAATCTCGAAATTACTTTCTAGTTTCTACTGCTACAGTAACAATCCCAAATCCTCCTAATTCCACATACATCAAACCCTAGCCCTAATTCCTACCTAAAATCCCTGATTCTCTGAGCTTGGGTCACCATGACTCTTTGTAGATCACCAAACCTAAGCTTTCCTACATCAGTTGAACAAGGGTTGAAGCATCCATGATATATGAAAATTTACACGATAGAATGTTACTGAAAATTAAAACACTCAACATCTTTTCGTCAAAATAATTAGGTTAAGGTTCAGTCTTAAGGTTTCATTTGTGGAAGAGGAACATAGTTGCGAGAATCCTAGAGAATACTACAATGAAGTGACGATTTATGATTCAAACTTACTTGATTCATTCCAACATATTCTGATATCCGCAGTGCAAGAAGATGTTGGTGAGCATTAATCAAACGACCAATCAGAATGGGTGCCGAAAGCAACTGACCACAAAAAGTTTATTAAGTATCAGATTGACAAGCTATGAGCAAGTTCAGATTTGCAATTGGAAATTTAAGTCATGAAGCATTAGAAACCTTATACTGCTCAATACTTAGAGGGATGCCAATCTCAGGATCGCGTACAGCGTTTAAGACCCGCAAAGTTTTGCACATCTCTTGAATGTGGTCACGTTGAAAATTGCTGCCAAAGCCAACTGGACATCAATGCCGATAACATAAATTAGAAAAGAAAAAAAATGCTATTTTAAGCTCATATATGCTACAAATTATAATCAAGTAAATGACCGCAAAGTAATGGTGCAGGTTGCCATTTCAAAAATACAAGTTAGTCATGCTAAAAGTGAAGTCCACTATGGCTCACATCAAGAGGCAACTCTTCCAAATGGAAATTTCTACCACAATAGCCTTAGGCAGCAATTTGGCTAGTCAGGCTCCCAAAACCATCTCTTTCCATATTTTCTCACTGGCAGAGTATAGGTAAACAAAAATGCAATTTGGATTCGAAATCAATCTGGGCAAGACAGAAACGAAACCATAATTTGTTTGCATGACTTGGTGAGAATTCGCTAAATTTTGCAAATGGCAAGAATTACACAAACAATATAATTCCACGTCATCACGACAGGTACACAGAAGTATTGAGTATATGATAAGCTCATAATCTTCTTTTCTGAATCAAAATCACCTGCAAAAGGCTTGACCATAACTTGCAGCTCTTAGCAGCATCCGCTGCCGGGAAACATCAAATTCATGACCAGCAGCATCAATACATGCTTCAACAGCCTCAGGCAAGGATGCTCGTATCAATCTCAAATTCTCATCAGCCTGGTAAAAACAACAGAAGACGGAAGTTTCACATAAGAAATTATTGAACTCATAACCCATATGGTTTGTGTGGGCATCATACCTAGACCAAAAATGTAAGCGGTAACTCTAAAATATATATATGCGAACATTACAAGCAAGTGATCCACCAATTTGCAAGTTTAAATAAGATAGTAAAGTATCTATGTTTGCAAGGCAATGAGATAAGTACCTTCGCGCTTCGCCTGTCAAAATGATCCAAGGCATCAAACAACAATGATGCAGGTGACGTGCTTCCTATCTTAAATATAGACACAGTAGAATCAGGCACCCTTTGTACAAACTCCATACTCGTATTTGACAATATCCTCACTCCATCACACTCAGGGATAAAAATCACAGGTTCATCGTAAATATATGATACAGAATCCTCAGAAGGTCCCACCATCAAAAGCACATCATCCCAATAAAGCAACACGCTATCTAATCCACACCAAGCCATCTGCTCTGGTGGAAGAGCAGACTGCACATATCAAAACAAATTAATAAAAACCAAACACGACATAAATTACTCCTTACAATTAAACCAAATACAACATAAATTACCTCACATTGATACTGAAAAAAATCCCTAAACTCTGTATTCATAACAACAAGTCTTCCATCATGCATAAAACACGCTAAAAATCTCCCGTTGTGGGAAACAGCAATTTTCAGCACAACACCACCAATTTTTTCCTCGTCAATAAACCTCACCTCATCCTCATCAACAATCACAATTCCACTTCCTACTCCTAACAAGACCTCCACATTACCCGAAACAGTATACTGCGGTTCAATAACCGCCATACAATGTGGCAATTCCTCAGCTCCAATCCCTACTTCTGCAAGCTTACAGGGCTTAATCTGCTTAAAATCAGGAACACAGAACAGCTTCCCAGCTTCCGTCAAGCACACGACACCGTTCCCCCAAAACACGCAATCCACGACATTCTGTTCAAAGCATTCCTTCCCCATAGAGAAATTAGGTTCCAGAACCTCGCAGTGGACGTTGTAACGGTAGATCGTGCCGTCCTGAACTATGCAAATTAGGGTTTGGTCTTCGGTCCATGACATGCCGATCAATCGACCTCCGGGGTGTTTCCAGACGGTTTCGGAGAGGAGGATACCGGCGGAGTTAAAAATTCGGAGTTTTCGGAGGGCGGATTCGGCATACAGCTGGACGATTTTGGAATCGTCGCGGATTATAGCGATTGGACCGCCGAAGGGAGCGCAGGCTACCTTGTTGCGGCTTAAGTCTATGTGTTTCCATCGCATCGGGTAGAGTTCAGGTTTTCGGTAGTATCGGTTAATTAGTAGTTGCCATTCCGCCGCGACGGAGACGTTTGCCATGGCAGAAGGAGAGTTTGGGGAAATTAGGGCTATTTAGAGAGGTCTCGATGCTGTTTTGTGTTGCTAGGATGATCTGATCATGTCTTTATTTCTTTTTCTTTTTTTCAAAAGCATGTAATGCTGATCATGATCTGCTACAACTATTTTCTCCCAATAATTTGTAGCTGCTTCGGGTGAAAATGGGTTCCGTTTCGCTCTGCGAGAACAAACCCAACCCGAATTTATTTTCTTTCAGATATTTTTTTTTTTTTTTTTTTTTACTTGTTTACGAGGTTCACACTTCAAAGATTTTAATGGGCTCATGCTTGGGTATTGGGCTCCTTGACATTTAGTCGAGTTCGGGTATTCAAACATGCCCATGCTCGATCATAAGATTTATACCATAGTTATTAAGGAATTGGCCCAACTTAAACATAGCTATTACATTTCTGATAATCAGCCCAACTTCAAATCCAAGTAACGGATTTAGCTAGCCAACTAATTTCAATCCAAGCTTTTTTAAAAAACAATACTGAAATGATAAAAAAAATTTAATCTGAATTTTTCCGTTAACTCGGTAGTTAATGAGTTGAATTTTTAAATCAAGTGAGATTTTATAACTATAGGCTGAAGTATAAGTCACTTTGACCTACCATGCTTCATCTTAAAACTATGATTTATACTTCTATTTGAAAATGTGACGGTAGTCAAATTTATTCATGCAGAAACAAAATAGCAAAAATATAAGATTGGGGAATTAATTACACATAATTTGTTGATAATATATTATTAAATTATTAATATTCAATTGGGTGGGAAATTTAATCATTAGAAATCATTACAGTAAAACTTAAAAAAATAATACCACGGTCTTCTCACAAATCTCAAAGATGACCATAAGTTGTGGTTATAAATCGATTTAGATAAGTGGCTCGAGTTATGTCATGAATTAACTCAAATTTTATCTATTATGAATAAAGATGTTAAGGTGATGCAAGTATTTTAAAAAAAAACTAATAATTGAAATTCGGTTCATTGACTTCACTAAGTTTAATAAACTCACATAATTTAAATAATACAAAAAAAATTCAACAAAAATAAAAAAAAAAACCAACAAAAAAATTAACAACGAAATAAAAGTAAAAAACTTAACTCAAGCTCACATGTCTTAGCATGCCAAATCCGCGACTCAATTATAATATCGAGGTAACCCTGCCGAAAGCAAATTGAGCAAAACAATGAAGTTCAATTAATAAACAATCAAATGTTGAAAGGTGTAATTGATAAAAATTAATTCAAAAAAGCAACAAAAAAAAAACATGAGTTAACCGAGGTTAACCCTGTGATCATAAGTATAAGATTAGGATAACTTTGTAGACAAGAAAGCAAAAAACAAAAAAGCGCAAAGACCAATTCCCTCTAAATAAAACATTGAAGGGTGAAATTTGAATTTTTTTTAAAATAACCTAACAAAAAAACCGAAGTCAACCCATGTTAATATTTAAAACCTGTAACCTTTGTCATGAGTCCAGGACTAATGTCATAGAACCTAAACCCTCAAAAAATAATTAAGTAAAATTCTCGACCACAAAATGCTTAAGGATGGAATTGCAAAAAAAGATAATATAAAAAATTTAAAACAAAACAAATAACAATAAAAAGAACAGAAGCCAAATTTGACATAAAAATAAATTGAAATCAAATGTTAAGAGGTGATATTGAAAACAAAATTCAATTAGGAAAAGGAAATAAAGAAATAAATAGCACTTAAAGGATTGAGAACTAAATTTGATATAAAAACTAAATGAAACCAAATGATGAGGGACTAAATTGAAGAAAACAATAATAAAAAAAAGATAAAAAAAATCAAATAAAGAGCAATAAAAAAGAATGAGGACCAATTTTAATGTATAAAACAAATGAGAAGACACTTTTGTTTTTCCAATGAGAAGAGAGAGAAAAGGTTAAGGAGAATAAAAAAGTTAATTAGAGCCACATCACCAAGCAAATGTCAACAAACCCCTCGCTATCATGAAGGTCTCGGTGAGACGCTTCCAATGCCGCCACGAAAATGGTTGTTTGGCCACAGAGGAGTCTAGACGCGCTGTCCAGAGGGCATAGGCTTCTCCAACTTCCTGGTGCATACTTTGCACACACACCAATAACTTTTCTTTTTCTCATTTATTAAATGACCATATTGTCTCTAACCTACTTGATAATAATGAAAAAACCAAAATGCCCCTGACAATAAATTTTGTTTTTTTTTTGCTTTTAATATTAATTTAGTCTTTTACCTGTTTTCGAAAAAGGAAAAAGACCAAGAAGCCCGAAGCCCTTACATGCTAGTTTTTTTTAAGGGTAATTAAGAATTCTCATTGTGCTGAAAAAAATAAAAAGACCAATTTAACCCCCGTCAATTTAATAATATCAAATAAACCTCATGAAAAACTATTTTGCCCTTTTATATAGCTTGTATCGTGGAGGATAAAAACATCATTACATTACAACAATCTATAGTATAATAAGTCTTGGTCCAAAGTATTTTACAAAGGCCCTTTAGTTTTTTTAATAATTTTATCTCCTTCCTGAAAAAACCCTAAATTCCCTAATCCTTAAAAATAAAAAAGATATGCTTCAATTATGTCATGTTCAAATCTTGAGTTGATTCCAACTTATAATTGGATCATATTTTATATATATATGAAAGAAAAATGAGCTTAATTTATTCCTTTTGTCCTTAAGAATCAACAAAACAAAATATTGGATCAGTGTGGGATAGAAATATTGTCAGTTTTCTAAATAAACCACTTAAAATCAAGAAAATTTTTCCAAAATAATGATAACCAATTGTAGTTATAAAACCCGAAGCAACCTAGCATATCAATTTAGTGACATGTCAATATGAGGTCTAACCCGGCCTTGGTTAGTGAAATTTTTTTTTGTTTTACCAAAACATCGTTGAATATATATATATATATATATATATATATATATATATATATATATATATATATATATATATATATATATATAGGTTGAATTAACCCGATTTAACTACTGAATCATGACCCGAACCTTGAGTAGGATGACCTTGAGTTGATCTTATAGCTATCAAACCAGCTATATTGAACCGGATTGGTTAAACCAGCCATATCACCTCTGCAAAAAAGAGTGAAAATTCTTAGTTCCTAGCCCTCAAACATGAGACTTCTAACTAGGACTTGGACTAGCAATTTATTTTTGTCAATACATGTCTATAATAACTTGATTGGGGGAACCATAGTTTGACTAACAAACCAGTTATCCGATAGTGTTGGTGGTTTATTGACTTGGTCGGTTTTGAAAATCCTAAAGTGGGTTTCAGACAAAACTATTATCATTAGTAAATCAAAATCGAACTAAATAATAGTAAATTAGTATTTGATGCACTACTCAAGGTCTTATTTGTTTTTCTAATAAACATTCGAATCAAAATCATTAGTTATGAGAGAACAAAATGAAATTATTCTCACTGGTTACATGGCCTTGTCACCCTTGTCATTGTCACCATTAGCCATCCAATTCTGTTCAAAGCCCATGAAATTCTAGTTGTTTTAGCATCTTTGCAATCTCGTTACATGAAACGCTAAAGCTGGATGTGAACACATTAGGATTTTTAAAAGTATTTTTTATATTTAAAAATATATTAAAATAATATTTTTTTATTTTTTAAAATTTATTTTTGATATCATTACATTAATTAATTTAAAACAATTTTTTTTTAATATACTCTTAAGATGGAAAATCAAATGGGCTCATAAACTTTCTTTTTGGAAAATCTTTTTTTGTATTCGAGAAAACCTCACCCTCCGGAAAACGTATTTTATGGACTCAGGTGAGCGAGTAAAACCCCAGCTGTCCCAGGCTCTTATAAGAGGTACACGTCCAGACTCGAACTCGAGACCTGCTGTGCAGATCTCAAGCCCTTTACCATCACGCTGCGTCCCTGAAACTACTTTGTCAAAGAAATATTCCATTCACATGACCTAGGGTTTCCTTGTATTCAGATATCCTCTAGTCTCTACATTCCAAAATTCGAATATATAGAATTAAAGCAAGTGAATGGCTTTCACCATTTTCAACTAGAATGAGCTCATACAAGTTGGAAAAAAAAAGAGACTTTATGATTCCTTTCAACTCCATGATTATTCGGGTGGACATTGCTGTTGCGTCGCATGTGACATGTCAAACTGTGCCACAAAATGGTATGATTGACTCATGTGTTGAGTTTAAATCTCATGGACCCACTTGATATCCAGTAATAAAATGGAACTTTTGTGACTCTCATGCTTCCATATAATTAGTGAAGATTAACAGCAACAGCAAAATCGTAATGCTAACTATTTAATTAACGACACTAATTATTCTAACTAGCGATTCCATGAACCAAAACCAGTTTCAATGCTAATATATATTAGCTTATTATATTTATAATGATGATTATTGTAGCTGGAGATTTTGATTGTATCCTTATTATCGCAGCAAGCTCATAATATTATTACTTTATATAGGCATGTGATCCACATGATTATTGTACTTCCTGTTGTGTAATGTTTAGGGTGTAAGCAGTGTCCGGCAAACCTATTAAAACCGTGTTTTTTAAAATTTTAATTTTTTTATTTAAAATTAATATATTTTATAATTTCAGATCGTGATGTATTAATATTAAAAATAATTTTTAAAAATAAAAAATATTATTTTAATAAATTTCTAAATAAAATAACACTTTAAATCAACATCTTTTAAAATATGTACGCATCCCAAGTCTTGTCTATCGTAATTCAATCCGAGTTTGATGGTTTAATACAACCTAATCTATAAAAGTAACCACTTGAATGGCGATGGTTCGGATCTTAGCTAGCGAGAGAGGGTGCATACACCCAGAAATGGTGGCGTGGGGTGGGTGGAATGGATCACATGCAAAACAGACTAGAGGCTACCGTCTGTTTCTCTATCTAGGAATCAAGCATGTAAAATCCAAAACTTCATTATGAACTTGAAGAAAATGAGTTGCAGTGATAAGGAAAGGTCCACCTTCAGCAACGTGCAATCACTGCTAGATATGTCACAGCTAAAAAGTCGTATAGATAGGCTAACTTGCCTTGGTCAATCTTTTCTTGATTTGAGAGCTGATACCTTTGTTTAGTCGAGTGTTCGTGTTTGTAAAATACCCACAGAAACTCATCAGGATTTATTAAACTGTATCTAGATAACAGGTTGGGTTGGCCTGTGGGATGATAATTAAGAGAAAAAGGCTTCCAAAATAACAAGGGGAAGAAATGATGGTGATCTATGAAATCATCTGTTTCAGTAAAAGCCAGCCAGCCAGCTAGCTAGGTTGTTTATTTAAATGCCTAAAAACCATTATTTAAAGTTTACAGAAAATGCAATCCAAAATCATCTTATCTTTAATCAAATTATTTCCCTTTTTGTGGGTTGGTGTATAGGTTATTTCAAGCATGCCATAATGCTATGCTATGTATGTATACACCCAGTAGTGGGAAGCAGAAGATAGTGTCTGCTAGCCAGAGTAACCTGCCAACACTCACTTTACAAATTCAAACTTTTGTCCTCCATCGAAATCTGACCTTCCTTTTGCTCCCGTATTTCTACATTACCTTCCATTAAATCAAAAGGTCTGTCAAAGTGAACCCCACTTGGTTGAAATTGCAATCCATGCCCATTCCCCACTTACCCTTTTCTTACTCGAATCCACCCACCTAAAAGCATCAACCTCCATGCAATACTTTATTTAAAACATCCTCCTTTGTCTTGTTTAAAACTAACTTTCATCCTGAAATGCTTAAACTCAACATATGAGCATTGTAATTTCTTGAAATAACATTCTAGAAGCTGGTCTGGTGGGTATGCGGAAGGCAGAGAAAGGTGAAATTACTGATATTAATTCTCCGAGGCAAACGAGTACTGCTGTTTTTGGAGAGAAGTCATGAGGCTGATCAGCTCGGCTTTCTTGTAATAGTTACATCAAAGAACGCGCGCCACTGCACCGTTTTTTCTGTGTCCTTACATTGTTTTAATGCACTAGCTAGACCTCTCAGTCTCCAACTGAAGTTCAAGGTGTCAATAGAAGAAAAGGAATAACAGAAAAATCTTGGCGGTGCTTCTGAAGAACAATGCAACTTCTGCAGAAACTGGTTTCTTTCACCACCTGTGCGTATTTTGTTATTCTTCTTCTTCTACCATTTGTCAACTCAGCTCAAGAACAGTTGAAAACCACAGGCACTCGTACTAACAACGAGAACATCATGGACAAGGTATTCGATTTTTTTTCATAGTTGTTTTTACGTTAAGTTCTTATCTAACTGCTCAAGTTTGAGGATTGAAGTGTATCATTTTCTGCCATGTTCAATTCAGTTTTTACAAATTAACCAGTTTTCGTCTTGTGATTCCAATGAACTGACTGATATCCTGTAACAATAACAGTTAAGTCCTAAACTGCTGTTTGAGATTACACTCCATGGATTTCTCCTGTGGGCCTCAATGGGATTCCTAATGCCTGTTGGGATACTCGCTATCAGAATGTCACACAGAGAGGCATGCGGAAGAAGGCTTAAGATTCTTTTCTATGTTCATTCTATTTCACAGGCAAGTTCCTTTTCTTTTTCTTTTTTGCAACTATGGTCACACATTCCAATAATTTTCCCACAATTAAGGTTAATTTTTTCCTTTTAGTTTCCTTTACGTTAATTTCATATGCCTAACAATATCTCTACAGAGTTACAAAAAGATATCATTAATAAAGCTTTGAGCTTTGTTTTTTTAAGGTAGATACCCCACTTTTTAGCTTTTAATGATGGTGAAAGAGAAATAAAGCAGAACAGTTTCCTGATTTGCAAGTATTATCTGTAGCCCATAGTTTGTTGTTAATCTCATTATTACTTGAGAGGGAAGTAAAGACATCGATAAGAAAGTAATAGCTTGATTGGCAGTTCATAGCTTTACGGTCTTAATTTAGCATAGTAAAGGTACAGAATTATGACATTAATTAGGTGTCACTAGGCCAATCAAAAATGAATAGGTAAACCCATCTTTACATTCAAGTGAAAGGATAACAACTTTACTTCTTTTTACCACATGACAATTCTGTTGAATTTCTGGATTGAACGAGTAATTTGTTTTCAGCAGATGCTTTCTGTACTTCTCTCCACAGCAGGAGCAGTAATGTCTATAAAAAACTTCAACAACTCATTCGACAATCACCATCAACGAATAGGCGTAGGCCTATATGGTATAGTATGGTTACAAGCCCTCACTGGGCTTCTACGACCGCGGCGGTAAGCTGTCAAAATTCATTGTATTTTGATATTGAGATTTGAGGGTATTCCAACCGATATTCAACCACACTCGGCCATTTCCAGGCCTTCTAGTTGAAATCACCTAAGGCTAGACCTATCAGTTTCCCATATAGTATAAAGGGAACGCTTTATTTACTATTAATTAAGTATCTCATGCATATTGATTCTTAGTGATAGAAAAGTGCCGAAAGAACATACTGAAAGAGTAGTAATGGGAAGTTAAATAGAATCTACAAACCTCGATTAGCTAAGAATCTGAGTTTATATGTAATGTCTTTATCTACAGAGGATCTAAAGGAAGAAGTTTGTGGTTTTTTGTGCACTGGATAACTGGAACTGCAGTATCTCTGCTGGGAATCATCAGCATATATACAGGATTACAAGCTTACCATCAGAAGACATCAAGAAGTATACATCTTTGGACTATAGTTTTCACCACTGAGGTCTCTTTCATTATCTTCTTTTACCTGTTCCAGGACAAGTGGGTTTATATACAAAAGCAAGGAGTCATTTTGGGTGATGAACCAGTGAGGCCCACTCATCAAGTAATTTGTCCAGGTGAAAAGAAAAGGGAATCAGCAACCGAGTCTTGTTGAAAATATGGATAAAATGCCGTTAAAAACAATTATGGTCCGACTATAATAGAGTCTTGGAAGGGAGAACTTGGAGATATTACTATCAGAGACTCATTTTCACCCTAACTTCCCCCATCATTGGATATTCTACACTACCGAGGACTGGTATCTGGAAGCATTTAACATTGGATCAGAGACTGCTAGCAAGTATTATAAAATGGGTTGTGCATTTTTTTATGGAGTTCCTTTTATTTTTGTTTTCTTATTTTTGATGAATTACTGGTGTTCAAAGAGTTGTAATTCTGAACATAAATTTCTTGACCATTTTGGGATTTTAGTGTTGTATGCATGGTCAAGTGAACTCGGGCTCTTTCATGGATTATGATTAAAAATTTCTGATATTTGACTGTTTTGATACTAATTTAAGATCCTGTGGAACAGAAATTGTAACTCTGTGTTTGATCAGAGGACGAATCTGATCTGGTAAATGGTAATTTGTTTCAGATGAAAGCCGTTGCTGTTTTGTTTCCATAAAGGCCACGGGAAAAGAAAGGAAAATTAGGACCTTACAGTAATTATTATACATTACAACATATTCTAAATGGTATGGGGGAATCATTGTTCTCCTACACATAAAATACTTTGGATTATAGTGTTTTTTTTTTCCTTTTTCTTTTTTTTTTCAAATTTTTTTTTCAACTTTCCTATTTTTTCTTTTTTTTTTCATTTATTATTTTTTTTTCCAAACTTATTTTTGTTGATTTTACTTTTTAAATATTGACCTAGTTAAAATTTTTGCTTTATAATTTTTTTCTTTAAAATACTATGAATTGCTGCGATGTTTTTCCATATAGTTTTTCCATTTTATTTCTTTATTTTTCAAAATTATATTTGTCGATTTTTTTTAATATGGAGCTGATTGAGAATTTAGTTTTGTAATTTTTTTTCTTCAAAACATTGTTGATTGCTATAATGTTTCTCCGAATGGTTTTTTTTTTAATGATTTTCTCCGAAATTATCTTTTTTTATTTTATTTTTTAATATTGAGCTGGTTAAAAATTATATTTACAATATGTGAGGAAAGCACTGTAACTTTCCTCGAAAATTACTGTTGTTTGCTACAGTGTTTTTTCCCACATGGTTTTTTCCTGTTTTTGTTATGTTTTTCCCTAAAATTATCTTTGTCAATTTTATTTTTTAAATATTAAGCTGGTTAAGAATTGCAACTACAAGTAAATACAAGTTTTTTCTCACAAAACACTATGGATTGATACAGTTTTTCCTCACATGGTTTTTTTCCAGTTTCTTTTGTGTTTTCTTTTTTTGTGATATTTTTTTCCAAAATTATCTTCGTCGATTTTTTTTTAATATTGAGTTGGTTAGAATTTAACTTTGTAATAAAGCTTAATCATGTGGGGAAAGCATTGTAGCTTTGCTCATAAAACATTGTGGATTGCTACAATGTCTCTTCGCATTGTTTTTTTTTGTTATAATTTTTTTCAAATTATCTTTTTCAATTTTATTTTTTTAATATTGAGTTGTTTGTGAATTACAATTATAAGTCATTACAAATAAGGCTAAATCATGTGGGGAAACACTGTAACTTTCATCACAAAACACTGTGAATTGCTACAGTGTTTCTGACATGATTTTTTTTCCTTTTTTTACTGTTTGTTTTGTTATTTTTTTTCTAAAATTGTCTCTGTCGAATTTTTTTTTAATATTAGGCTGATTAAAAATTTAGTTTTGTAATTTTTTTTCTTTAAAATACTGTGAATTGTTGCAGTGTTTTCCCATGTGATTTTTTTATAATTTTTTCCAAAATTATCTTTGTCGATTTTTTTTTGAATATTGAGTTGGTTAAGAATTATAATTACAATAAAGCTAAATCATATGAGGAAAGCGTTGTAGTTTTTCTCACAAAACACTGTAGATTGCTACAATATTTCTCTAAATGGTTTTTTATTTTATTTTATTAGAAAAAACGCTATAGTTTTCCTCACAAAACATTGTCAATTGCTACAATGTTTTTTCTCATGGGTTTTCTTCCTTCCAAAATTATCTTTGTTGGTTTTTTTTTTTAATATTAAGTTGGTATAGAATTTAGCTTTGTAATTTTTTTTTTCTTTTTATTAACTGAAAAGCTAAATCATGTAGTGAAAGCACTGTATCTTTTCTCATAAAATACTGTAGATTGCTACAAATTATTTTGTTCAGTCTCTAAGTTTTTGATCACCAACACAACTTTTTTTTTCGTCATGAAATATTTGCTCCATCATACCTTTAATTTCTATTACTTATCTAACGTTGGTTCACAATTATAACATTATCAAGTGCATTTGTTTTATAAGCTCGCGGCAGCGCGCGGGCATGTCATCTCGTATAACTAAAGGGTGTGGGGAAATCATTGTTCCCCACACCCAAAAGCACTGTGGATTACAACAGTAATCCATAGTGCTTTCCTTTTTTTTTTTTTTTGTTAACTTTTCCCCTTTTTTTTCATTTATTTTTTTTTAAAATTTTTTTTTTGTTGATTTTACTTTTTAAATATTGACCTGGTTAAAATTTTTGCTTTGTAATTTTTTTCTTTAAAATACTGTGGATTGCTACGATGTTTTTCCACATAGTTTTTCTATTTTATTTCTTTATTTTTCAAAATTATATTTGTTGATTTTTTTAATATTGAGCTGATTGAGAATTTAGTTTTGTAATTTTTTTTCTTTAAAACATTGTTGATTGCTATAGTGTTTCTCCGCATGGTTTATTTTTATGATTTTCTCTGAAATTATCTTTTTTATTTTATTTTTTAATGTTGAGCTGGTTAAAAATTACAGTTACAATATGTGAGGAAAGCACTGTAACTTTCCTCGAAAATTATTGTTGTTTGCTACAGTGTTTTTTCCCACATGATTTTTTTCTGTTTTTGTTATGTTTTTCCCTAAAATTATCTTTGTCAATTTTATTTTTTAAATATTAAGCTGGTTAAGAATTGCAATTACAAGTAAATACAAGTTTTTCCTCACAAAACACTATGAATTGATACAGTTTTTCCTTACATGGTTTTTTTCCAGTTTCTTTTGTGTTTTCTTTTTTTGTGATATTTTTTTCCAAAATTATCTTCGTCGATTTTTTTTTAATATTGAGTTGGTTAGAATTTAACTTTGTAATAAAGCTTAATCATGTGGGGAAAGCATTGTAGCTTTGCTCATAAAATATTGTGGATTGCTACAGTGTCTCTCCGCATTGTTTTTTTTTTGTATAATTTTTTTCAATTTTATTTTTTTAATATTGAGTTGTTTGTGAATTACAATTACAAGTCATTACAAATAAGGCTAAATCATGTGGGGAAGCATTGTAGCTTTCATCACAAAACACTGTGAATTGCTACAGTGTTTCCAACATGATTTTTTCCCCTTTTTTGCTGTTTGTTTTGTTATTTTTTTTTCTAAAATTGTCTCTATCGTTTTTTTTTAATATTGAGCTGATTAAGAATTTAGCTTAGTAATTCTTTTTTCTTTAAAACACTGTGAATTGTTGCAGTGTTTTCCCATGTGATTTTTTTATGATTTTTTCCAAAATTATCTTTGTCGATTTTATTTTAATATTGAGTTGGTTAAGAATTATAATTACAATAAAGCTAAATCATATGAGGAAAGCGTTGTAATTTTTCTCACAAAACAATGTAGATTGCTATAATATTTCTCTAAATGGTTTTTTATTTTATTTTACTGGGAAAAGCGCTATAGTTTTCCTCACAAAACATTGTCAATTGCTACAATGTTTTTTCTCACGGGTTTTTTTCCTTTCAAAATTATCTTTGTTGGTTTTTTTTTTAATATTAAGCTGGTAGAGAATTTAGCTTTGTAATTTTTTTTTCTTTTTATTGACTGAAAAGCTAAATCATGTGGCAAAAACACTGTATCTTTTCTCACAAAACACTGTAGATTGCTACAAATCATTTTATTCAGTCTCTAAGTTTTTGATCACCAACACAACTTTTTTTTTCGTCATGAAATATTTGCTCCATCATACCTTTAATTTATATTACTTATCTAGCGCTGGTTCACAATTATAACACTATCAAGTGCATTTGTTTTATAAGCCTGCAGCAGCGCGCAGGCATATCATCTCGTCAAGATCTATAATTCGTCTTTACTCTCAGCCATATAACTCCTTGTCAATGATTTTCCTCTTTTACAATCCCACTGCGATCAAATGTATCTTTAGGCATTGTTTGAAATAGCCATTGAAATTATGTTTTTTAAAAATTTAATTTTTATTGTTTAAAATTATTTTTATTTTTTTATATTTTTAGATTATTTTGATATACTAATATCAAAAAATAATTTAAAAAAATAAAAAATATATTATTTTAATATATTTTCAAGTAAAACACACTTTAAACCGCAATAACTACTGCACTTTCAAACACCACCCCCATAGTGTTGAAACAGCGACGTCTATCCGCAACTTGCATGCTTGATGCCATTAAGGATCATTGCTTGGAACAACTAGGCTACTTAGCATGTCTTGATAGGCATATAAAATAGTTACTTATTGTTAAAGATGATGCGAGCAGTTTGCAAAGTTTCTGCACTAGTATGATAGCAAGCCTCCTATTTTAAAAATTACGAGCAATAATTGATATGGTGTGCAAGAAAAACTCAAACTCAAGCTGATCTCATCCAGAAACGAAGAAATCACACGCAAAGACAAGCTGATCGTTGTCCTTCCAGAGAAGTGGCTTGGAGCATGAGTTGGGGGATACGAGAAAAGGGATTAAGGAAAGGAATTACCCTCTGAAATGCCGAAGTTGAAAGACAAGCTGATCTAGTACTCTGTTAAAAACAAAATGACGGAGAGATTGGAAATGAAGGAAAGTTGAAACGCCATCAGCATTGGCGAGTAGCCTACATGGTTGCAAGGAGCAGATTGATGAATCAGAGGAGTGGATTTCTCTTGAGATGCGAGTCTCACTATCTAAGAATTGAACATGTCCTTGTCAAACTGAAAGATTGACAATTTCAAGGTTCTAAATTTTAAATGATATTTATGAAATCGGTTTCTTTATGCAGAAACTTTCTGAAGATGCATAATAGCCATGAAATGAGAATGGAAAGTTCTCTCCAGTTTTGTGTCAACATTCTCCAATGATGCTAGCTTGTAGCTTTCACAACCCATCACACACTTTAGAATAGTGTTCATCACACCTTTATGGCAGACAAGAAACTAAGTCTGTGAGTGATTTATGGCAAATCTTGCGTCTGATATGGTTTAACACCTACCAAATCTTCTGATGACACAGACATTTAGTAGTTGGTTTATAGAAGTCATCTTAAACTCCATCACTGATCAGAGAATTTAAAATTATATATCACATTATTTCAACAAATTACTTGCTCTTTCACCTTTATCATCATTCCTTTCTGAAGATGCAAGACTAGTCTCTCTTAAGTAGCGCTAAAAACAAAAGAACAAAACTGTATTTCAAAACAGAACAATTTCGTTTCCCTCAGACATACTAGCAATCTGATGTCAACAGCAGTTCATTCCATGGTTTTCTGTATACTTCTTTTTTCTTAAGATGTGATAGCTATTATACGCTCAAAAACTAACAAGCTACAAGCAACAACACCATACATATTGGAGAATCAGATATAATTTCTCTCCAACAATTTAAAAAACTATCTATAATATCATGGGAAAAGCTGCACATAACCAATTATTATGGCAATTCCTAAGATTAGAGTCGGTGGAAGAATAATGAAAGCTCCGATAGTGGCAAAGAAAACTGAATCATTCCTTTGTGATACTTCATTCAAGTAAGCTTGTCTTCTAATGTTTCTCTTCTGCGAAACAGTTAGGAAGTTGGCACTAACCTTCTTCAGGTTTTTTTTACCCAGTGGAATACTGAAATCATCATCTCTATCTCCAACCAATCGCGCCAGCTGGTCACGAATTGTAAGTTTACCAGAACTACCATCACTCTCATAACCTGATCATGAAAGAAAGTAAATTTTGTCTTAGTTTACTAGTCTGACTGTTGCTGAGCTGAAATGAATGGCACGAATTTTCTGTGGTATATGTATAGAGATCACATACCATCAGCGGGTGAGCTGGTAGAGGTGAGTTGTTCCAAGAGATCGAGCTGTGTGCGTGTGGAAGACAGTGAGCCTAAGATGGATAAACATCAAAATCACACGATAGGGCCAATCACCAAATCCTTTATATCCAACTCCAAAAGTTTTAACAAGAAAAGGAATAAGAAGAAGGTTTCTTGATATACATCGTTCGTCCATTTCCAAAAAGTCTACAATCCTTGGGACCAGGACTGGCACTCTGACAGTAAATAACATGTTATAATCGAGGGCCCTGAATTGTTCCCCTGCTTTGGAATTCGTTAAGGACTTGTTTTCGTGGCTGAGAGTTTTGGCACTGTACTATGTTCTTTTAAGGCAGAACTGCCTTCAAGAAATACTAGAAAGGGAAGAAATAGAGACAAACCTGAAAAGGAAGGAGGGTCTTGTTCTGTTGTAACTCCACTTGCAGTACCTTCTGATCGAGCAAGTGTTTTAGTACAAGATAAAGAAGACGGGTAGAGCTTGAAGAAGTGCTTGTGTTTTGGGATTAGAAATGGAAGACTGGTGGTGGAAGTAGATACTTGGGAAAGGGAAGAAGAGGCCATGGATTATTAAAAATCTTATGTTTTTGCATTTAAAGGTAAGTTGCTACTTTCAAATTTCTCCTGTATTATAGCCACCTGAAATATTTATTTGTTTTCTAAATGATCTCAGAATTTTAAAAATTAAACAATAAAAAAAAAAACAACAACCATACCCAACAGTCCCAAGATATTCGAGAATATGTAATGTTAGTAAATCAAATAAAAAAAATGTATTTTAAAATAATTTGTTTTTCTAAATCTTGGTATCTAAAAATTCATTGGACCTCGATTAATTCGGTCAAGTCGGATCAGTCTACTAAAAGATAAAGATTTTATAATAAAAATGTGCTTCGTTCATAAAGTTTAAATTTAAAATTTTATTTTTTTTAAAAAAATTATTTTAAAAAAATAAGCCTCGAATTATTTAAACCATTTTAAGGTGTTGCTTTGAGATAAAATTATGGATATTCAAATATTTTCAGTAAAGACATTATAAATTGCACAACATTGTTTTCATACTTAACAAATAGATAATTCACAGACACGTAGAGATTCCTTGATGAGGAATAAGAGATGGAAATGGAGGGAGTGGGGCCAGAAAGGAGAAAAATTCCTGCCCATCGAATGTGGTTTCTGTAAAGCATTTATAGAGAGCGCTTGACTTCAAATTATAAAAATCATGTTATATTAATACATCTATTTTTATTTACATCCTTGTTTTTGCATTTTAAAATTATTTTTAAAAAATTTTAAAATTTTTTATTTTTTATTTACTTCAAATTAATATTTTTTTAGTATTTTTAGATCATTTTGATGCGCTGATATCAAAAATAATTTTAAAAAAAAATAAAAAATAGATATTTTTATACATTTTTAAATAAAAAACATTTTAAAAAATAATTATAACCATTCTCACACTGTTAAATCAACTTATTAATTCAGAACTAATCCTGCATTTCCCATAAAAAAAAAAAAAAAACTAGAATAGAGCACTAAACTTTAAAGCTGCGGAGTTCAAGGCTAGTTGTTGTTTTTGGTTTTAGTTGATTGATCAGAGGAAATACTTCTACTGAGTTTTTTTTTAGGAATGTTAAGTGCAACTGAGTTGGAAAGGTTTTCCAGTTTGTTCCAATTAAAATTACAAGTTCAATTCAAATAGAGAGTAAACCATAATTGATGATATTGGGTCATTGTTCAACCGGATGGATTATGGGTTCAATTCAAATTTATTAATATAAAGTTGCAAGAGAATTTTTTTTTCACATGAATGCTTAATGAAATTTGTTGAAAATTTTGGTGTTTATAGATTTTACCTGTTTGGCCACGGTGTGGTTGCGGTTGCTTTTCAAATAATTTTTTGTGTCGAAATGCATGCCAGTGATTTTTTTTTATTTTTTAAAAATTATTTTTGATATCAGCATATCAAAACGATCCAAAACATATTAAATTTTAGAAAAAAAAATTGAATTTTTTTAGAACGCGTCCAAACAGTGTCGTTGAGAGAAAAACTCAAAGCAGGTGATTTTTACATTTAATGATGTAAAAAAAATTATAATTGATTTTTTTATTTTAGTTTTGATTTTATTTTGAATTTTTAGACTGATTAAAATATATTTTGTTATTAAAAATAGGATTTTAAGAATTCAAAAATTGTTTTCTCATGAAAAAATGATTGAAAATTAGATTTGTAAGATACAAAACTTTACCTAATTTTTCAATTATTGAAGCCACCTCTCATGGTTGAAAAAGCTACAAATGAAGGACACATATTATCTTATCTTCCTAGACGGGTGGCGCATCGTCCATTCAATTTGGAAACAAATTGGTGTGGACGAACTCTTAAGAAAAAATTTAGACGCACGTGGGTTTTTTTACTGTGGGCCAGATGCACGTGGCCGTTATTCCAACCCATGCACGCCTTGCCCTTCTTTTTATGATGACCCTTACGTTTTTGTTTTTGCTTTTGCCTTCTATTATAAGATCCTCTTTGAAATTTGAATAGTGTTAACCTAATATGCCATTGTTTTTCAAATAATATTAACGTTTTTATCGTAATATTAATCATTACTTTTTTAATATATATATATATATATATATATATAATATGCATAGTTTTCTAAAATATTTACTCATGAATGAATTATCCATTTTGTTATTTTTTATGGTCAATTTTTATATAATTTTTTCAAATTTATTATTTTTATATTTTTAAATATATTCATGTCAAAATTATCGGTTCATGATTTTTTTAATAACTTGCTTTTAATATTATGATAAGTTTTTATTGAAAAAAATACTTTAGATAAAAATACATGTTTTTGTAAAAGAAAGGAGAGGAATGCATGAATAAGGGATAAAGGTTTTGATTGAAAAGATACATTTATTTTCTTTTTATTTAAAATCACTTAAATGTTTTTAGATATTTATTCCAATTGCTTTAAGTTTTTATGCAGTAAACCACATTACTAAAAAAAGTATGTTTTTATTAAAAAAAAATTAATAAGAAAATGAGATTTTAGACAAGAAATTACATTTTTTTTTACAAAATTTAAATCATTACTTTCATTACAATTTTTTTATTTATGTATTACTAAATAAAAAATTTAAAGAGCATGTCACGTTAAAAGATAAAGAAACCGTTTGGCAACGTGGTTGCGTCCATGTTTCGTGTGATTTCATGCAATAAGCTGTTTGGTTAATAATAAACGCGTGTTACTGTTTGCTGGGTCCCAAATGTTGTTGCGTTTGAAACGCAAGAAAAGGGAAAGCAGCTACGAGCTGCTTCCTGCGCAGCCAAAATCTAATTCATGCTACTGTTCAGCGATTGTAGCTCAGTGGCCTTGGCAGGCTTTGCCCTGCCTGAGTGCCCTGGTTCGAGCCCTCGTGTGTACCCAACACTTGAGGGTTTAACTGCTGTGGTCCATCGTGGACTTGTTCCGCCCCCCCTCCCGGGTTCGACCCTCTATGTGCACGCCTGTCACCCCCGCGGTGCCTTACCTGCTCCTGGGCTTGCAGGATGTCCAGTGGGCCGTGGGGAATAGTCGTGGTGCGCGTAAGCTGGCCCGGACACCCCACGTGAATCAAAAAAAAAAAAAAATCTAATTCATGCTACTGTTCAGCGAACAGTGGAGCATGCCTCCACTGTTTGCTGAATAGGGTTTTTTTGTTTTTTTGTTAAATCAGTGTAGTTAATTGATTTCACTCGCACTGTTTACGTGAACGTGAACAACAATTTTTTTTTGTTTTTTTTTAAATTAGTTTAAGGTGAATTAAATTTACTCGTACTGTAATCTTAATTTTATTCTTGATAATATTTTATTTAATTTTGTAGTTCTTGTCGGATGAATTTTGTACGTAATGGAATTGTAGATGGTTTTTTGTTAAAGTAATTTTTTTTATATAAAGTGTGACTTATTTCATGATGTAATAGCAATATTAAATCCATAATATTTAAATTAAAAACCATCAATATTAATATATATTTTTTAAAATTATTTTATAACCTCAATTTCAAAAGTATTCTTAACTAAACACATTAAACTACTTTTTCTTCAACCTCAATTTCAACCACAGTTTTAACCAAACACCTATTTTTTCAAACCAACCTCAACTAAAAATACTTTTTATAAAATAATTTTTTTCAAATCACAACCACAACAACTACCGCAATACCAAACACACTCAAAATATATGTATGTATATCTATCATTTGTTGTTTACATGAAAGATTAGGTTTTTATTTTAATTTTTAATAATATTAACAATTTTTTTTATAATTTATCTGTCTATATATTTCTCAGTTCAATTTAATAAACATAATTTACTATTAAATTTTTAATTTTTAATTAAAGTTTTTCATAGATTAAAAAAACACATTCAGTAACATTAGAAAACATTACATATAATGGCTACAAGTAAGATGATGGGCTCATTCTACTGTAATTACAATTACAATTATAATTACAAGAAAAAAAAACTAAATCAGAGATATTATTATAGGTAAAAATATTTTAAAAAATAATTATTACAACAATAATAAATACCATTTAAAATTAAAAAGAAAATAAAAAACAAATATATTAAAAAAAAGTACTCTCCCGTCCTAAAAATCTTGTTCGTCAATGCCTAAAAACATATTGTCTATTGTTAAAGAATCAAATTATTAATTATTGTTAATTTCTCATTATACCCTTAATTATAATTCACTTTAGTTCTTTTCGTTGTAACTTCTCTCTTATTTATATTGAAATGAAGGATAATACTAAAAAATAATTTGTAAATAAATGATTTGACATATAATTAATTACACTTTCGTCGTTTATGTGAAAATTCCAATGGAATCAACACTTTGATGGAAAAGGACGTACCTTTATAATTCTATTATTGCTTTTTTTTCTTTTTCTTTTTAATTTGTGAAAAGATATATTTAGAAGCATCTATGTGTTTTTATGTTTAAAAATAATTTTAAAAAAATTTATTTTTTTATTTTTTTACTTCAAATTAATTTATTTTTAATATTTTCATATCATTATCAAAAATAATTTTTAAACAAAAATTAACATTAAAATATCAAAATTATCAAAAATAATAAAAAAAATATAATTTAAAAATAAATCAAATTTCAATGAAAAAAAACAAACCAATACCAAACGGGTACATAGTGTAAACGGAATGTACCAAATGTGACAAGGGTTGAGAGGAGCGCTCTCTCTCCATTCTCCAGGGACAAAGAGGTCATTTAGCACAAGGCGATGTGACCGTTGGAGATGGCGAGTCCGGAGAAAACAGGCGTTAGTCTTTCGATTATTATATTATTTAATATTTTTTTTTGAAAAAAAGGAAAATCATTAGAAGAATTTGAATTATATAGGAGCATTAGCGATAGAAATTGAATCGAAGAGAGGAGGGATGGAGAGGGAGAATCAGATACCATGTAAGCAAAGCTAACTAGTTAAAAAGATGAGAAAGAAAGCCACTACAGCTCAAGCATCTCCTTTTCAACCTCGGCAAAAACCACAAACAGTTCCCTTCTCTCTCAAACTCTGTCTGTGACTCGAGAAACCAAACATTACAAAGAAGAAGAGAAGATATAAAGCGAAAATGGCGAACAGTAGTGGTGAAGTACAAGAGGGGCAGAAAGTGGTGGTTCAAGAAGAAGAAGCGCACCCATATGCATTTCATGTTTCCGGGCCTCGAAATGTGGCCTCTCCTAATTGGAGAGACCTTATCAATTCTAGTTGGTCAGTATTATTTATTATTATCACCACCGCTTCCCGTTTCATCTTTTCTTTATTTGTTTTGTATCAACGGTTTCTTTTTTCTTTTGGGTATCAATCAATAGTAAGTGGGTCTTGATCAGTTTTAGATTTGAATAGTCAGAAACAGAGAACATGACATAAATTGGCAACTGGGTTTAAGTTACTGATGTGGTGACTTCCTTATTTTTAGTGGTAACTTCCTTATTTATGTTGCCTGATTATAAGTTCAAGGTTTGGACGTGATGTTTGTGTCCTAGTTGTCATGGATGATAATTCATTCTGGATATTTTTGGTAGGTTTTGTCAACCAGGTGGATCGTTGGTTGCATTTAATTTACTGGATTTAAGGGCCTGAAATCTTTTTGTTGATTTTTTTTTGTTTCATTTAACTGGGGGTATAGATTGTGAATTCTTTTCTTTTTAATCGGAGATTGTGAATTCTTCAATCACATAATGAATGTTGAGACTTCACCATCACTGGGATTCTACAACAATACCCAAAAAATTGATAATCATTTATTTGTGACCAAATTACCGGGAGTCTTTAATTTTTACTGGAATTTGGGATTTGGGGTATGTTTTTGAATGAGGAGATTGTAGCTATTTAGTTGGGGTATTTTATTTTAATTACTTTCAGAATTTCCTTTGCCTGAGAATGTAGTTGTCTGGGACAGAATAAGTTTTCTAATAGTAGAGGTCATTGCATCTTGGACTTCTAGAGACTAATTGGTTGATTAATTTCTTCCGGAGATCATTGATGGGCTACTAAACTTCGCAGATTTTTAGCTTTGTTCTTATGGTGTTTATTTAACAGTGAACCAAACAATTGTTTTTTGTAATTTCTTTGAACAATAGTACAAGGCAGAGCGGCGAGCAAGTGAAAGACTAGGATTTCTGAGAGCTTGTTCAATCTTGGATTCCTAGCCCTTTTTGAGTGATAGAATACATTAGAAAAGGAGCACGGCCCTAGCTATTTGTACCATGTGATCATTGTATTTCATATCAATGATGATTTTGTGATCAATCAGTGATATCTGGTTTTGTGAGGCAGTATTATGCCCTGATCTGCTTATCCACAAAGTGCCAAATTTTTCTTTGTTGCGAAGAAGATTGGTAAATGGTTTAAATTTCTTATTTGTTATGACCGGATCATCATTTTATTGTATCTCATTTGCCTCTTTTCATTTTATTTTTCTTCTTGACTTATGGTTAAAACTCATCATTGACATACAACTTAAGTAGGTACATACTTATTAGTGGTTTTCAATCAGTGGGGATACTTACCTACTGAAATTTTCCTGCAATATAATGTTAGAATATCTGAATTTTCAGCAATAACCTTGGTGATTTGATTCTCACAGATGATTTGTGTATACAGGAAGAATGAGAACCACAAGCGAACAGTATTCTCCTGCTTCATTCAAGCAGTTTACTTGCTTGAAACTGACAGACAAGAGAACAGAACTGAGGAAAATGCACTTGCTCCAAATTGGTGGCGAAGCTTCAAATACAAATTGACCCAAACCTTAGTTGATGAAAGAGATGGGTCTATATTTGGTGCAGTACTAGAATGGGATCGAGCTGCAGCATTAGCTGACATGGTTCTTATTAGACCTAGTGGAGCACCAAAGGCTGTTTTAGCACTTCGAGGAACATTACTCAAAGGCCCCACAATCCTGAGGGATATTGAAGATGACCTCCGTTTTCTAGCCTGGGAAAGTTTGAAAGGTTCTGTCAGATTCAAAGTAGCACTGGAGGCATTAAGATCAGTTGCTGAAATGTATGGAAGCAGGAACGTATGTGTTGCTGGTCATTCCTTGGGGGCTGGTTTTGCTCTCCAGGTGGGAAAAGCATTAGCTAAAGAAGGTATGTATGTGGAGGCCCATTTATTTAACCCGCCTTCTGTTTCTATGGCAATGAGCTTAAGAAACATAGGAGAAAGGGCTGGGTTTGCTTGGAATAGATTTAAGTCAATGCTTCCTTCTAGTAGTGAAACTCAGGCCACCAGTGATGAGGGGGAGACGGCTAATACTGTAGGATTGAGGAGCTGGATACCTCTTTCAGGTTATAAAACTTCTATGGGATTAAAAAATTGGGTGCCTAATTTGTATGTGAACAATAGTGACTATATCTGTTGCTCCTACACCGACCCAGATGGAACTGAAAATAAACAAGCTGACAAGGAGAATGCAGGTCCTGGAAATGGGCAAGTTGCAGCGAAACTGTTTGTAATGTCCAAAGGAAAACAGAAGTTTCTTGAGGCTCATGGATTGGAGCAATGGTGGTCTGATGATGTGCAGCTTCAACAGGCTCTGCATAACAGCAAGCTCATGAGCAGGCAGCTGAAATCGCTGTATACTTTCCCAGCTTCACAACCAACACAGCGAACCCCACAATGACATAAGGTCGTTGCTTTCATTGTTTGCTAAATAACTCGTTTTCGATCCTGTTTCTTTCACACTATCAATTCTGTGTTTGTATTCTGTATCTGATAGTAAACAGATTGAGGAAAAAAGAAAAAGGGCAAAGCAAAACTGTATTCACAGATTGTCTTGCTGGCAAATTGCTAATTCATTCTTCAATCTGTTGTTAATCTTTTTTCTTTTTTTCATTTCTTTATTGCTCAACACTTCTTGCTAGTCATGGCCTGTTATACTTTGTTTCTGGAAATGCATATCATCTAATCCAAACATGGAAAGTTAAATGCTATCTGCATTTCATTATATATTCTGTTTTGTTTTTTACAATAATTGATGTAGGAGTTTTTAAGGAATTCTAATGTTAAATGGATTCTTTATTAACTCAATAATTATTTATTAGGATTTTTTTTCCTCTTTAAGAATGAGAGTTTAGGCCTAGGAAAATTATAAATAGGATTGTTTAGTATTTTTTTCAACAAGACTTTGACATTCTGATAATTTTAATAAATATATTGTTCTCTTTTCTCTTGTAAGAGATTATTTACAGTGTCTAGGGTTTATCTCAAGCTCTTTTTGTACACCTCCTTTCTGATTTTCCTTTTAATCTGAATTTAATTGGTTTTCGGTTGTGACATATAGTATCATAGCCAAAAATCCCTCCTTGAGCTCTTTCATTGCAATGGATGAAGGTCATAAAGGACATGTTCATGGTACATGGGGCAATTTCTAACTGAAGAGGATATGCCCCAAGAACCTTACGTTCGAGAACTAATGATGATTGAGGATCTAGCTTGTCTTTTGACGAATTGGGATATGAAGGATTGCGACTCCACATTTATATTTGAGAACTCGTACCATAAATGTAATTGGAGAACACAACCTAGTGTTTGGGATGATCACCATAACGACTTAGGTTTTTGAGTGGAACTCCTAGAGCTTGCAAGTGGATGAACGACTCCACATCCAGGTTTGAGAACTTGTATCATAAGTGTAATTGAAGAAAATAACCTCGTGTTTAGGATGATCACTATAATGACTTAGGTTTTCTAGTGGAACTCCTAGAGTTTGCAGGCACCCTGGAAGCCAAGGGATTTATTGATTGAATTAATGAGGTAGAACAAATCTTTGGATACAAAGAGATCATAAAGATGATAAAGGTTGATCGTCATTAGATTAAAAGACCGTGCCTTTATGTGGTGGGAGCAATTGAAGCAAACCCGTAAGAGGTAGAGAAAGCTCAAGTTTTGTGAATGAGAGAAGACAAATAGGAAGATGAAGAAACACTTCCTTTCAGGTATACTCAAACTTTGGCTTCTTTAAAGAAAAAATCCTTTTGCAACTCAACCTTAGGAAATCCACCATTTCTTACTCATCATGATGAGAAGCAAGTCAACTTACGCCATCAATATTGTATAAGATTCTTGATCATCCTTTTTAAAGTCTACCTTAAATGCTAGAAAGGCTTTTTTTTTTATTAAGACAAATATGTAAGAGAATGAACTAGCTTTTGATTGAATCACATTTTTTTTCCAATAAGGTGAATGGCTTTACGAGAAAATGTTAAGATTCTTGTTAAGAGCTAAACAGAAAAGCAAGGTGCACGAGATGCATAACTCTAGTGCTAGAGTTACGGAACATGACTCTCATTGGCTTGGGTAGACTAAAAGATGATAATAATAGAAACTGAATTCATATATTTGGTGACATTGACCAATTATGTGTAGAATCTAGTGAAAAGTCACATATATCCTTGTTGAAAACTTAACTTTTTTTTTTTTCTTTCTGAAAGTAGAAATGGAAAGTCAACCATGATGATATCATTGGAGATGATATTATCTTGATGTCTTTTGCTGACATTGATGTGGAGGATCAAGATGAAGCTTAGGTTGATCAAGAAGTTGTGGGTATAAACAAAGAAAACATTAAGGTCCTTTATACATCTAGCTAGATGGTCAGTATCAAGTTTTCCGGTGTATACCTTAAAGATACTAATAAATAATCCTTTGTAAAAACTTACGCAATACTGGTATGGAGGTTGATGGAAGTCATGAAAACTTTTAACTAGATTAGGCTTCCCACGGTTGTGATCTTAGGTTGGTGAATTGACTAGGCTTGACCTAGTTAATGAGCTGATGGGATGATAGACGTGACCACTGGTTGGAGTGACTAGGCTTAACTACTGGTTAGTGGGTTGATGAGGTGACTTCCACACTCATTTGTAAAATAAAGTCTTCTTCCAGAATAGAAGATCCTCGTATGCTTAAGTTAACAAATGTAGGAGGTGAGGGGTATATAGAGCATAAATATGAGGAGTAGAAATCAAGATCCGTGGAAAAGCAATGGGTTGATGAGGTGGCTTCCACACTCACTTGTAAAACAAGTCCTCTATTAGAATAGAGGACCCTCAGATGTTTAAGTTAGTAAATGTAGGAGGAGAAAAGTGTGTAGAGCAGAAATGTAAGGAGTAGAAAGCAAGAGTCGAGGAAGAGAAATGTGGCTTTATGATCTTGTGTGGTCTGCTCTAGTTTCAATGAAGTTCTGTATTTTATGTTGTGTAGTTATTCATTGTTAACTTACCTGATGACCTGAGATATTTATATACCTCGGTGAAGTGAGCTTACTTAGCAAGGGTGGAGAAATGATATATAGTTACCTCGTGGTGTGTGGAGAAAAATGAGTTGTTGATCATTGTACTATTGGTGGAGAGGTTAGTTCTTTCTATTAGGTATAGTGCTTTATTGAGTCATTAGTGGAGAAGTTGATGGTTGATAGGTACCCTTTAAGATGACATGTGGGTAGAAGATTGTTATTAGTAGAATATGATTACAACATGTGGGTAGAAGATTGTTATTAGTAGAATATGATGTTGTAATGACTTTCTTAGAACTCATCATTTTGCCTTGAGGTGCCTTGTAAACCCCATGATAAATTAAAAGTAATGATATGATAGATATTATAGTGCGATGAAATGAAATAAATAAAAGAAAAGAACAAATTAGGGAAAAAGAGTTAAGAAGACACTAGAAGAAATGTTTATGGCCGAAAATATGCATTTTTCCAAAACTAGAATTGGTCTAGTCATTTTAAGAAACGACTAGATCAATTTAATAAAAAATGATCATTTTTCAAAATGATTAGATTGTTTTGGCTACTGGTTCTCTTAAAATCGATGGTGTGCAACAAAAGAGAAAATGACATTTTCATTTCTTCTTCCTTCCTTTCACCTTGAAGGGTTAGAGAGTAAGGTTTAGGAGTGAAAAAAAAGGGTTTTGAGAAAGAAAAACACATTCACACTAGAAATTAAGAAAGATCAAAGAAAGAGAAGATTGAGTTAGAGAGAGAGACAGAGTGAAGAAAGAAGAGGAAGAGAGAGAAGTTTTGGAAAAATTGCAGCTAGTTGGCTTTCAAAATATATTTTTGTAACTAGATAAGATGTTTGGAACCCTTTTGTATCAGTTCAAATAAGAGTTAAGTGATTTTAATCAAAATTGAATTAGAGTTTTTGAGATGAAATGGGGGGGGGGATGGAATTCTTAGAAATTGAGCTTATAGGATTCTTGTAGGTTGTTGTAGGAGTGAAATAATGAAAAAATGATGAAGAAAAGTGATAGGTTTGAAGAACTATAGGGCCGACCATAAAGGGAACAAGAAGGGGGAATTATGCACTTATAATATTGTCTATTAATTGTGTTATAAATGTGTGTATGATAATGTGAATAATGATTTTGATTGAGTTGAATTTATAAAATGTTGAAATATTAAGTAATTGAATGGTTGGGTCCAGAAGGATGAAATTGTAAAATTTTAGAGAATTTGTAAATTGTATTGAATTGTGTAAAATTGATATGGTTAACATGAGATGAAGAAGAATTATCCAAATAATAGATAATCAAGGAAAAAATAATCTTATGGTAATGGGAATGCTAGTGTCGGCCTAGGTGGAAAAAAAAGGGAAGGAATTTGAAAATTTATGAATTAGTTGACAAATTGTAATGTGAAAAATATAAATAAGGGATTTAAGAAGGATTGTGGGGTTTAAAAGATATCTATGATTTTTAGTAATGAAAAACTTTTAGCAATTGAAATGAGAATATTGTAGAGTTGGAGTAAAGAGTTGAAGGAATCATGAATTTGTTTGTAATTAAGTTGATTTTCTCATACAGTTAATGACCAGAACATATTGATGAAAAACCTAAATATAATCATAATGAATGTTATAATGAATAAAGAGTATGTTGTTATGCGATAATAATAATTAATTTAAAACATGTTGATGCAGGAGAGACCGTTAGGGTGAATCAATGAACTGGTGGAGCCATTCATAATCAGACTGCAAGTAGGTACTTTGTACCTTATAGTAATTTTCCTTAAACTTTTCTGCTGATTTTATTTGTGAAATCGTAAGTTCATGAAAAAGTGTGTGTGTGTGTGTGTGTGTGTGTGTGTATATATATCTAACATTGAATATGTAAATTGTGAGGATTTATTTGATATTTGTTAAGGAATACTGGATTTTTAGCTTCTAAAGAGGAATGCCAAATTGATAAGCAACTAATATGGGTTAGTCGGAGAAATTGATATTCATTAAGTAATACTGGATTATTGGCTTCCAAATAGAAATGACGAATTGATAGGCAATTGAGATAGGTTTGCTAGAGAAATTGATATTCATTAAGGAATACTGGATTGTTGGCTTTCAAATAGAAATGTCGGATCAATAGGCAACTAAGATGGATTTGCTGGAGAAATTGGTATTCAAAGAGCACCAAATTGTTGGGTTTAAAATGGGAATGCCAAGATAATTAATTACGTTATGAATGAATATTATGAGATTTGTTTTGGGCTGAATAAATTTATGTAAAGAGAAACTTGGAATGATTATATAGAATGATTTCAAATATTGTCTAGATGAAAAGTTTGAATATTTTCTTAAGGTTTTAAACAAACTATTTATCTTGAGACTTAATAAATGTTATTGATTTTCTTTACAGGTACCTTATAGACTCACTAGGGGTGATCAATATTTATTATTATTATGTATATATAGGCAAATATGGCCTATTATGTTGTAATATCAAGTTTGTGGATTGTAATTTGAGACACTTTATATTGTTATGTAACTAAGATGTTATCGGATTAAATTAACAATTATCAATGACTAGTTATGGTGATGTAAATATGCATGTTATTTAAATCTTGATATAATCTTGATATAGTTTAAGTCTTACATGTTTATTATACATGACATTGTCTTTTGTGTAGTAATTATATAATTAGCCTAACTAATATAGATATATGTATTCAAATGTTAATTGATGTGAAATTTCTTATAAATGCCTTGATGTTTAATTTTTATTGTGTATACAAAACTAATAAATGCTATTAGTGTTATGAATTATTGAGAATGAATTATGGAATGCTGGATATAATGATGATGAGATCCAAGATGATTGGATCAGAAATGGGGTTATGAGTTTGATATGGTTTACGGATAAGAAGTGTGATTGATTTTGATATGAATTGTTGTCGACACTTTGAATGTTCAAAATACAAAGGAAACTCTGCTGAAATTTTGATAGAATCTTAACAAGTTAGAAAGTATTGATACTTTTCAATTAAGTGTGTGTGTGTGTGTGTGTGTCAAATTATAGGGATGTTAAATGCGTGCATATGAATTTACGAGGTGCTAGTCGAGGTCTAAATGATGGTTTTCAAGGGGTTTAGAGTGTTGTAGACAAGGTTAGTCTGTTTGGGCTAGTCAAATGGACTCATGAATTGGTACACCATAGTACAATCCATTTCAGGCTTAGCTTGAATGGTCTTGAGGAAGCTGGTCATTCAGGCTCGAACAATCTAGAAGACTAAAACTCGAGGATGAGTTCTTTCCAACTTAAAGAGACTAATATAGGTGGTTTTGATAAGTCATTTGCAAATTTGCCACGACTAAACTATTTGATAGCTTAGTAAGGCTATTTATGGCCTGAGGGACAGGGTTAAGGCCAAAAAGCAACCTAAGTTGCGTAAAGTGATCGGTCTTATAAAAAAAACCCATAATTTATTATCTAACCAATTAATCATGTTTAAATTTAGCCAAGAGATTTAAAGGCCCAACTTTATGATGGGATTAGCTTGTTGTAACCAATTGAGGCTTAAAAGGCCTTAAAATTAGCTTTATAAGGTGTTGGTTAGGCTAGTTTTATTTTTTTTCTCTCTTTATTTTTAGAATTCCTAGTTTGTTTATGACTTTTTATTGTGCTTTTATTAAGACTCATGTTTTGGTTGTTTTTTTATTCAAGGAGTTGTAAATCTCTTAGAGAAGCTAACTGCTCGAAGAAAAAATATTCAATAATAAAAATTTAAATTGGAGTTTTTATATGGTGATCCTATTTGATAAAATTATATATTGCTTGTGTTTACTGTCTTTCTTGTATTGTTTCTTGTTTGTGATATAAATCTAGCTAAGGTAGTTCATACCAGGAGAAATTTATTAAACTTATGAAAGGTAGTAAATGTACGTTAGTGAAGTCAGCACTTTTAGGGTTTTTTCTCTTAAAAAACCTCCAACTAACTTAAACCAAGATGCTTTCTCTTATAGACACACCTTTCTTCACAACATCACCAATGTGCGGTTCAACCATAAGACAATGAAGTAGTACATTGACCTTAGCATGAAAAGTTGGTGATGATACATCTGCTAAATTTATGGATTAAGTATCAAAAGGCAAAAGTTGTTTATGACAAGTTATAGAGTGGTTCAATTATGATGACAATGATAATAAGTCTATTCAAGCTAATTAATTGGATGGGAAATGGTATGCTAGAGCATGTGGTTTTTCATTGGTTACGATGGGGACATATTAAGGAATGCATTGAAGAAGATTTATGAGCTCATTATCTTGAAGGTGAAAGGAGGAACGAGTGAGGCTATGAACAAGATGCTACTAGAGAGAAGAAGATCTGGTATTGAGCTTGACTGCTTGAGTATAGCATACTTGATACTCTTGAAGTTGCTCAACAAGCTGAAGATAAATCCAAGAAGTTCAATAAAATGGGAATGAAGTCTTAATTGGACATCTATAAGATTGAGGTAAAAACAATTTAAATTCGATGACGAGTTTCTTTCAACATGGAAAGAGTGGCGCATGAGTTTTTTTTATATAAATATTTTTCTTCGTTATTTTAATTTATTTATTGCTTAGTTGAGAATCCTAATGTTAATTTGATTCTATATTAATTTTGAAATTATTTATTAGGATTTTTCTCTCTTTAAGAATTAAGATTTAGGCCTAAAATTAGTATAAATAAGACTGTTTAATTTATTTTTCAATAAATTTTTTGTATTTGATAATTTTAATAAAGAGATTATTCTTTTATATAATCCCTTCTTGATTTTCCTTTTAATCTTAATTTAATTAGTTTTTGAATGTGTGGTTTAATTCCAATTTAATTTGTTATGGTTTATTCATTTCTTTCTTTCATGTGAAGGATATGAAATAAAATTTTATTGTCCTCTTTACCGAAGTTTGAAGGTGGAAATAGTTCACCTCACAATAACGAATCGTATAGATCTTTCTATTGATACATTGAACATGGCATTAGAGAGCAAATCTCAACTACTAAATACTTCAATAATTAAAGAATCCAGAAAAAGCTATCTATCTCTCTATTTATCGTAGTTTTGAAACTCGGACCGGCTCGGCGGGTCGACCCGAGACCCGGCCGACCCGGGCCTGGAACTAGCCGGGTCTAAGTAAAAACCCGCCTGAGAGTTGGCCCGGCGAAACTCGGTCGACCCGGAACCCAGGTAAACCCGGCTGAGACCCAGGCTTTTTTTTAATATATATATATAAGTTTGCAGGTGTCTGCAGTTGCATTTAAGTCACTTGGCTGGCGGGAACGAGTGCAGGTTAACGAAGAAGCTTACCATTCCGCCGTTGGTCAGTTATTCAGCTAGGCAGGGTATCAACGGCACCACAAAGCAAGCCAACCTCATACACAGAACGAACAAACTCAGACTCAACCAGGGCCCTACTCTCTTCCAAAAAAAGAACAGCTCCATCCCGCCCTAGGATGCCGTATCGGAATCCGCCTCTTCTCTGTTGGTTGAGAAGTACTCTTCTCTGGTAAGGGAACCGTTTGCAAAGGAAGAGTCGGCAAGAGTAGTGCAGAGATGAGAGGAAGAGGCGTCCATGAAAGAGAAACGCAAGTGCTATGGTTGGGCACAAGAAACTAGGGGAGAGAGAGAGAGAGAGACGGAGACCGTGCAGTTTTAGAGAGAAAGAGATTTTATTAATTAATTGCTACGTTGCATGTGTCTTTTTATTGGTGCAACAATAGGAGAGCAAGAAAGCTTAAACAACTTCTATCTTTTAGTTTTCCCGGTATTTTTAGAGAAATAAGCTGCTGTTGGGGATTTTATTTTTGTTGTCATGCTACTCCACTCCATTGTGACCAACTGGTTTGAATTTTGTGTGCGCCCGTGGATAAAATGCCAAGGGTCTAACTTGGACTGGCATACCAGCATAATAATAAATGGTATTATTTTCCTTTACTGATCAATGTGTCTGAAATTATTAAATGTCTGGTTGAAGCCATTGTGCGATCTAATCCAAGATATCTAATCCAAGATTTGGATTGTGGATTAGCTTGATTAATCTCCTAAAATGATACAACATGATTTTATTAAAAAAATTTAATTTAAAATTAATAAAACTCTATCCAAATTGAAAAATAATCAAAGTAATTTATTGAATCAGATGAGTTTTATATATCTTTGATGATGGTGGAAGCAGCTCATTATTGTATTTCATATGGTCAGGGTACTCAAAATCTAATGTTTTGAAAGAAATCAAATCTGGATGAAAGAATTATGAATTAATTGATTTGTTTGATTTTGTTTTGTATACTTTGAAACAAGTGGATTTTGATTGTTAATATGATGTATTTCATGTCTAGAAGATGATCTGAATTTATGTTAATTTTTTTTTACAGTACTTTGGCTAATATCTTAACTAAAATATTAATTCAATGCTTTCATCTTGCTTGCATTTATTTTTTAAATAATTTGAATTTTGAATTGAAATAATTTGGATTTCAAAAATTCTACTAAGAAGAAGAAGAAATGGCCTCTTCCGGTTTGACTACTACTGAGTGTTGAGGTTTGGGAGTGTTGCTGAGATGCTAGATTTGAAGAGTGGAGATACAAATTGAAGAATAAAGACAGGAAGTAGGCGTCTGTGTGTCTTTAAAGGGAGCGGCTGCTAGGGTTATTGGGTTTAGGTTAGAATATAAAGCATTTTCTTTTCATTTATAGTACCTTTTCTTTTAACATGAACCGATTGGGTTCGGTTTGGATTTACTAGTTTCAACAGTACAAAACCAAAACCGAACCGAATCGAAAGTTTTCTAAAAATTCTAATTGGTTTTTTTACTTGATTCGGTTTTTTAAGTTAATTTGTTTTTATTTTTTTGGTTTAATTTAACTTATAGCTTATAAGCAAGTAGATGTGAGTCTCGTAACGACTCCTTTAGATCTTGTGATTTTTCCTCGCAAACGGTTCCCCTAAGTGCGTGCATATGAATTCATAGGGTGTTAGGTCAAGATCTAAATAATGGTTGTCGAAAGGCTCAGAGTGCTGTGGAGATGGATAATCCATTTGGGCTGACTAAATGCACTGGTATACTGGTACATCTTAGTGCAAACTATTTTGAGCATGGCCTGAATGGTCTAAAAGGGTAGGTCATTCAGGCCTAGTCAAAATGGCTTGAAGGTGGCAAGTCATTCAGGTCTGGCTTGAATGATTTGGATTTTTTTAATGTACTATTAAAGGTTATACATGTCATTGTATTTTGTGCAAACTATTTGGATTTTTTATTTTACTCTAACAGTTACAATTTTATTTCTTACAGCAACACTTTGCTTAAAAAGAAAATGAGAAAGATCATTCTACTTATATAATTTTTTGTGTATTTAAAAGTGAAAAGAAATATGGAATTAAAATCTTATAAATGATGAGTAGTAGAGGATTAAAATGAAGAGAAATAACAAATTTAATTCATGTAGCCACATGCTCCGATCCAGCCTTTGCCGCTGGAACAAGGTGAAGCCGGGGAAGGTGAGATTGATAGTACTGAAGATGCTTTCCTCTTGTCCCTAACTGTGAATCTATTGGGAAAAATTCTTTTGGTCGGGATTTTTTCAGGTTTTATCGGGGACTCCATTTTCCGGACCACAGCTAGTCTGAACGAAAACCCGGGAATTTTTTAAGCAAGTTTGAGTTTTCTCATTTTTGCGTTTTTTTTCGGAAAGAAAAAAGAATTGTCGGACCTCCCTTCCCTTAAACGGGCTGATGAGTCCCTTATAAAAATAGGGGATGGGGGATTGTGCAGTATATGAAAACTGAGCAAAAGTCTTCTTCTACCTGTTCTTTTCTTCTATCTTCGTCTCCTATTTTCTAGTTTCTTCTTCCCTATCTATAGTCTTGTTCTAACTTCGGGTTCTTATGTCGAAGAGAGAAAATCGAGTCTATTTTCTAGCACGTAGATCTTCAAAGATAGTGCAATTTTTTGAGGTGGTGTTATTAAATTCATGAGAGGCAAGGCTACTTGAATTAAGATTGTTTACGCCGATTGACGACCAAATTAATCTTAAAGACAAAGGGTATAATTTTTTATAATAAAGTTTGCTATTTCCTTTTATTTGTCTAAAATTTATCAACAAGTACACTATACTCATTGTTCTAGATTTTCAGTATTTACTTTATTTCTGTTGCATGTAGTTTGGTTATTTTATGAAAAATATGAACATGCAATTTCTATTATTCCTTTCGTTTATTATCTGCTTATTAATTCTGGATAGTTTAGTTTACTCTAAACAATCGTAATTTTATTTCTTACAACAAGAAACATTTACTTGAAAAGAAAATGAGAAAGATCATTCTGCTGATATAGTTTTCCTTGATAGTGCAGCCATCCAAACTTCTCGAGGTTAGGAGTCTTAGCCTTTTGATGATAATGAGGGAGCCCTCAGTGGAAGGAAACAGCTATTATGCTTCCCGGTAGAGATCGATATTGTACAAGGAAGAGTGTCAGAAAAGGATGCATGGCATGCTTACAGCACCGATCCTAGCTGTGCAATGAGTCGTAGTAAGCTTGTATCATAGCTAGGCAGCCATGCGAGCAGCCAAATACCTTGGCAACAAGCCAATTCCTTGGCAACAATAACCATACAACATGGAGTCCTCTTAGAATGGCTTTAGCCCAGCATGATTCCTCTTCCGGTTCGATAACTGCCATGTTGCATGATCCAAATACCTGACACCGAATCTAAACTTGCATCCTAAAAAGATTCATGAATTATTGAGTTAATCTGTAATGCATTTATCTTATTTATTTCAGAAGAGTCTTCTCAATTTATATAATGAATTATAAGGAGTTCATGCATGTATGTGAGTTAAGCCTATAAATACCCCTTTCCCATTAGAATAAGGCATCTGAGAATGAAAATAAATTATTTTTTGTGGATCGGTAGGAAAAGCAGTTGGTCTGAAATAGCACGGGCAATTGTAAGAGGTAAGGAATGGTTTATTATCTCAACAACTCACGGAATTAAATTAAATCCTGAATTTATATACACAGCAATGAGGAAATTAAATTGATATTACTCTGTCTACCGGAATAATTAATACAACAGCATGAAGGCCATATGATATACAAAGCAAAGAAATTTAAGAACATAATATTTGGCTCTCTATATATACAAAGAATACACAGGGAGTTGATGGTGCACAAATGTTTCCCTGTGTATTAATTATCTCCCTCTCTCTCTCTCTCTCTCTCTATATATATATATATATATATATATATATTTATATATACACACACACACTAAGAAATATGAACAAAAAGACATATATCACAAGGTAAAACCCTGCACAGGTTTTGCCTCCTGTTGTTCTGGTGAAAGAACAATGCGGCCCTTCACCGTAAGCCATATAATTCATAGTCTTATATGCTGACCTCCTCCAGCATGTGAGTCTGAGAATAACTGCTAGAGAAAGGATACTGCTCGATATCCAGAAGCAAGGACTCGAAATCTTGACCTGTTAACATATCTATCTGTTGGTATATTGATAGATGATTTAATGTAACGTCATCGAAATGTAACTGGTTGTAAGGTTGATTCAGTTCTTCAATAAAAGGGACTAACTGATTGCAATACTCAAATGAATCGACTGATGCATCAAAGGATGTTTCCATGCTACTCTCTGGTTCTCCATGATTGTAAGGTTGATTTGGTTCTTCGGTGAAAGAGACTAGCTGATTGCAAAACTCGAATGAATCAACCGATGCATCGAAGGATGTTTCCATGCTACTCTCAGGTCCCCCGTGATTGTGAGGTTGATTTAGTTCTCCAGTAAAAGAGACTAACTGATCGCAAAGCTTAAGTGAATCGACCGATGCATCAAAGGATGTATACATGTTACTCTCGGGTTCTCCGTGATTGTAAGGCTGGTTTAGCTCTTCAGTAAAAGAGACCAACTGATCGCCAAACTCAAGCGAATCGATGGATGCATCGATGGGTGTCTCCATGCTACACACAGGCTCTCCGTGAGCTTCGACATTTACAACCGCGACATTCTCAAGTACTGTTTGGGGTTTAGAGGGAGGTGGTGGAGAGGGAATTGTCTTGCCATTGCCAGTTAATTCTTGAACAAGTCTCTTAAAGCTTGAGCTGTCAGTGATGTAGACCTTCGGCCGCAAAACTTTTATCAAACTGCCGAGTTGATTCTTTTCATTCTTAGAAATCTTCATCGATGCTTGACTTACTTTCTTTCCCATAATTTCAATGCTCCTTAGTTTGGAATCTGCTCAGATTTCTTCGCTTAAGCGGAAAATACTAAGAGCTATAAATATATGCGAAGTTTAGGGATTGTGGAGACAGGACAAGACACTATTCGTAATTAAATTAAAGATGCTGAAAATGATGTAGATATCCTTCCTTCAATACAATTTCTTATTAGGAATTTCCATCCACCCTTCCACCTATATTATACTGTGCGCTTTGTCTCTCTATCCGTCTCTCATTGTCAAAATGTGAGACTCGACCAATCAAAGAATGCTAAGGTTTGTATTTACATGGAGGGAGCTGGTATTGGTCAATTCCTGAAGCTGGTTTAAGGTGAAAGAAAGCAAAGATAAAATAATGCTAGCATGAGATCAATGGGCCGTGTGGGAGTTAGAAGGACATCGAGGGCACGCAGCCTACTATTCATGGACTCATTTTCTTTTGCTTGTGCTTCTAGTCACATCCCATTTGAGACACGGAGGATGTTGAAATTTGAAGGAAAAAAACAACTGAAGTCTCAGTTTTATATTGTCAAGGAAACCTTGTCAAGAAATGCATTAAATTATTGCATCAGACACACGAGCGCTGATAACTTAACTCTTATCAAGTAGCAATCAATGTTCTCTCAAAATATTGCGAATATCAGTCTGGAAAAAAATATTTGATGCAATGATGTGGTCACCATATGCAAAGGAAAAGAAACCAAAAAAATGGAGGAATTATTAACAGCCATCCGAGCTCGTTACTGTTAAGTTCTATGCAAGTATTGAGGGAGTTGTCATGGGACAGAAGTGATCACATCAGTTCTTGATATTGAAAAATGCGAGTATATGTTGATGTTAGATTTCTTTAAAACAGTGTGAAAAGGATATGAAAGATTTTCCATGAGACATATAGAATCTGTCATTTTTTATTTCAACATCCAATGTCAAATCAAGATCAGAAATTTTGGCTTTCACTGTCTTTTTGCAATGTGAAAGGAAAATGTGGGGACAATCCCTCCATTTAATTATGAAGTTAACCCTGCTGCGGGTCACATTCTGTGCCTATCTTTAGGCAATGCTTCCAGAATTAACACATCATAAATTACTTAACCCCACACGCTACAGTTATGGGGATGGATAGCCCTATGTAGCACATACAGACGTAAATTCCTCGATGTTGAAAGCCTGCTGATCGTTGCAGGAGTTACAGATTATGTGAGATGGCGTATCCTGCCTGTGACAAAAAGAAGGAAGAAGAAGCTGCAATTCTGCACAGTAGGGTAGTATGCAAAATGAGTCATTTATCTTGTCAGCAATAAATAAACTTCTAGCCAGATCATATATAGTCAGATAGGGCTTGAAAGCAAAGGATGCTTCTAATTGTATCTTAATCATTACTGCTGTTAATTGCAATCACCAAGTTCTTCGTTGTTAAAGTAACATCTCCTGTGCCTTGATCAGACAGGATTAACATCTCTAGCAATTGTGGGAGGAAACTTATGCACCACTTCCATGATAATGGAATTCCTACTGAGACGAAGATTAGGAGGAAAAAACAAGAGTCTAAAGAATTGCTCAGAAAACTTCAATCATTTGATTTATGGAGTCCACCCATTCCTGGATAAATTAGCATTACTAGTCTACATTACAAGGGATGTTTTTACAGATTACTTAAAGTAAAATCCACCTTGGGACAAAAAACAAATCCGATCAGCACCACACATGCATGAACCTGTTAAATAGGAACACGGTATGACAAAAGATCCCCTGCCGATTAATTGAATAATTTTAGATTTCGGATATGCCCTTTTAAGTTTGTACATAAATTATAATCAAATGGTCAATGGTCAAGACTCGCAGTCTAGAAAGAAACCATCATGTGTTTTCTGGGCTTGGATCAAATAAAGCTTGCATTAGATTCCAAACAACTAAAAGCTAACCATGTGATGACATAAGAATCTGGTCAAAGAGCAAAGATTAAGCTGATTTTGATGACTTTTAACCAATGTTAGATTGAGCAGGAGAACTGAACACACGGCACTGAAATCTGGTGAAGCAAAGGTTCCTTCTATGTTAAATCTTGGATTTGGATAACCTATTGCCAAAACCTAGCAACACGACTGACCTAGATTTGTAGATGGTTAAATTAACCAGTCAGAATTTTCATCTGTGTTCAAAGCCTCCAGCCATTGCATTTCCTGCCGATATATTTTCTGACTAAGGTGGCAAGTAATCGTTTGTTGTTAAATTTTTAGCAAAAAAAAAAGGCTTTCTTTTACCAGCATAGTCAGGAGGAACTGTACCGCTGAGCTTGGTACAGGTATGTATGCCTGTGCTTGGACGGATTAATATTCCAACTTACCATCGAGTCGGTAGTGGGTAAGGTCAAAAATTTGCGTTCGTGACGGTATGGATTCCAACAAACAAGGGGTGGTGGTGTGTTTACACCACGCTTGTTCCTGTGGAACTAGGAGATGGTGGACCACGAAGGGACGGAAAACAAGAGAAGCCCAAGGATTAGGTTGTCATTTTCTTCTTTCCAGATGGAAAGATTTGCAAAGGGGAAGATATTGTTCGTGTTTGTTTTTACCTTTCTCTTGTTTCTTCTCTCATTTCTCCTTCCAACCAAGCGAGACAGATTTGGATTCCATATTTTCCTCTCCTTGCATATCCAACACCAAGATAAAAGGGAATTCAAACCTGATTCCGACTCCTCTTTGTTTTCTCTCCCGTTCTATCCTCGGTTTCATCGCCCTAACCAAACATAGCTTAAGTGTAAACGCACATGAAAGCAGGACAGAGACAGCAGGCTGCATATGAGCTATCCAGTTCCCTTGGGCCTTGAGAACTCAATATTCGAGTTGATAAGCGTGGAGGTTCTAAAAGCTCTGAAAGAATCATCAAGCCATAGAATATAAGACTGATATTAATACATAAACCACTGGCTTCATTGTTCCTAGAATCCCAGACTATGTAATAAGAACGCAAGTGTTAAAACAACTTGTGAGATTAGATGCTGGTATGCTACTCGGGATGAGAGTTGAGTTAGAATTGTAAAAGAATTAAAGACGCTAAATTCAAAATTCCTATATCGGAAGGTAAAGGTGAAAAATGACCGAGTTGTTCAAGATGCAAATGTGAAATTTCTGCCCTGATAGCAAAAACTATTAGACATTTCAGGAACAATTAGCTTGGAGTTTGACATTGTTCCAGGAGAATTGATTTATTCATTGAATTCCGTGGTTACATGCACTTTGCACGCGACAAAAATGACTATAATTTAAGTGAAGAAAATTATATGAAGAGAAAACTGTACCTGTGGAGCAATACTAGCACCACTCTGTAGGAAGCTTCCTCGACTAACACATACATTAAAGATTCATGGAAAACCTTCACGTGAAGGTAGAGGTCTAAAATTTGCTGATTTACATGGTGTATACTTGTTATTAATGCCTTTGGGACACGGGGGCATTCTCTGTCAACAATGACCCTAAATGATGCATAAGAGGATATACAGGGCTAAATTCCTTGTCTCCTCTTGATCTAACCTTTGCAGCATAATCATCTAAAGTTGCTTTGATACCTTTCCAAATCTGATCCTCCCCTTGAGAATCCAGCCACAGTGAATACTGCAGAGGTGTAAGCCTGTTCCTTTGCAGTGGTGATTCCAATTCATCAGGGCCTCGGGTGTAAAGGTGGTGGAGTATGACACTTGGTGGCAGATCTTGAAGTAGAGGAGATGCTCCCAACTGAGATGTCTCCAGGAAAATAAGCGGCCGGAACGCTCGGAGTGCCCGGTACGGTGGTCCAAGTTGTTGTACAGGAAACAAATATTGGCCTACAGTTAATTCCAGCTCAGCCATATCTCTAGCCATCCTCAGTTTCCCTGATTCTGAAAGAGGTCGTACAAGAGAGGCATGTCTGATAAAGAATATCAAAACCCGTGATGCCATACTTCTCACAAGCTGGGTGCATATAGTTTCTGTCCCAGCTGTTGTAGCACTTGCTGAAGAAGGTAAGAGCCTAGACAAGAACTCAGTACGAAAGTGAAGAATGCACTTCTGCAACTCCTCCATGTAAGGTGAAGCATTGTTGTCCATTGCAGCATCCATACCATGAGCACCAAAGTTCTGGTCGTGAATTTGCAGGATGCATGACTCAAGTCGGTCAATCATTGCTTTGAAAAGGGGAGTCACTGAGTCACGAGCTACCCCATATATTGCACCCAGTGCAGGAGACAACACATCCACTGCGATAGTGGGCAGCCCAGCAATCATTGATGATATACGTGTATGAATTTCTTGTAAATGCTGGCACAAAGCAAAGTTCCTGACTTGTGCTGCAGTTGCAGGACCTGTAATTTGGCGTGCCTCATGACCTGCAGATATCTGAAATTCCAAAGCAATTTTTTTCATATATGAAAGGACTTCTCCACCACAAAAATCATGAGAAAACTACCCCTTAAAGAATCAAATTACATTCACTTTGAAAATTCTTCATTGCTTTATATTATTTTAAATGGCACAGCCACATAAGTAATATACAGCACAGTACAGCAAGATGATCAAATCAAAACAAGAGCGAAAAAAGTTTACAGCATAAAACCTATTCTATCCTTAAGTTCCAACATTTGGGAATTTATCAGAAATCAAACAGAAAACACCATGAGATATGAAGACACCACTAGCATTAAATCACCAGATTTAGATAGCACACTCAATAAAACTATGATGACAGTTGCTTTGACTGAACTGAGATTTTTAAGCATGCAAAGCTAGTTAATATGATGGTACCAGAAATTAGCCATGTGTCACCCTTTGAATAAAACAAGAATTGCAATTACAAATAACAATATAATACAACCGATAACAGGAAAATAATTTTACGAGGAAGTCTTTATCACACAACCAAACTACACAAACAAGACATGAAAAATTTGCCAACCATTAGATTGTGGGGAGCATGATGGGAACCCACTGCGGACACCATGATATGATGGTTTGCATTTCTTCTACTTGTGCTCAGTGTAGTTTGGTTTATGTTGTTTAGAATTGCGCTAATTTTACATTGACATATCATCCAAAAAACTTTATTTGCAAAAAAAATTAAAAATTAAAAAAAAAACACATCAAGCCCAGGATTAAGGTGACACTCAAGTAGGATATGCAAGTGGATTATTTTTATGTGTCATATAGATAACAACTCCACAAATATAACATATGATATGCCAGAAAATAAGAACACATAATGGAGAAACCTGAACTAACAAAAAAAATACTATTTGTTTTACCAAATTACCTGGTATTCAACTCGTTCTGAAAGCAGGAGCAAAACCTTGCCTATTTCATGAAATACAAGAAGAGTCAAACGCCCATCCAATTGGACTGCTTCAACCTCTTCCTCGATACGGGAGATAATTCTTGAGATTTGTTCTTTGGAAGGAACACTCCCACGGCTGGACACCGGGAAAACAGTGTTCACAAGATCTGAAAGGCGACTTAAGCACATAGCCAAGAAAGCTGTCTGGAATATTTCAATGGCAGCAACCATCTGTTCCTTTCCGTCCAAAGTAATAGCTGGTAAAACCCCTTTGACATCTGTATCATGTGAGATTCTTTCAAGTAGATTCTCTGTCAAGGAGAAGAGTTTAGGATAGCCCATAGCAAATATCTCCTTAACAAAACTTGATGCAGTGAAAGCAGATTTCATTTGGCTAGCAAAAGCCTTCACAAGTGCCTCCCAAACCCGGTCTGTTAGCATGGGATCACCATCCTACAAGAATATCAGCTTATTGTAAGCATGAAAGAGATGGACAGAAATGTGGCAGAAAATCAAGCAGCAATCAAGGTAAAGGCCCAAAGAAATCTCCCTCTCTCCACAAAAATGCGCAAGCATCAGAGTTTTTCTTTGTTGGTTTTGTTTATGACCCATAAAATCAATCAAAAAACAGGAAACCATCAATACGACCTGAACTACTTAGGAAGCTTTTATATGGCATAATCTAGAGAACAAGGTACATAAAATTACTATATCTGATTATTGGAAATGAAAAACACCAAGAAATAAACGAGTTTAGACTATAATCGCTAATCACTGGATTGCTGGATCAAGTGGGACAGTGCATCGCTTCACATGGGTCCATTATAGGCCTGCTGCCTACTCTTAATGATATTTCTATCTAGACATCAGGGTGGTCGAATTTGCTATTTAAGGAAACATAAATTCAACTATATTCAACAACAGGGGATCAAAAACTTCGTTTTGTGGTACAGAGATATGCAGAGGTTATTACATTACAAACTAGTGCTATCAACTTCTAGTACAGGATCAACCCAAAACAGAAGAATAACACTACAAACCAATTAAAACTCTGCTTAGCAGTTCACACGGCAAAAGGCACCACGATCCATAACCAATATAGAAGCATTCATATAAAACCAGCAAACAAACAGAAACATTCTGACCAAAATCATAAATCCCTTTCACCTTAATAACCTCATCAAGCAACAAAACATGCGTAAATGGATCCCTCTTCTTGGACAACACTCTCTGCAAATGCCAAACAGCAACAACAATAGAATGCAACCGATCCATACAATTCCCCATTCTCTGCCAAAGTGCCTCCCTTGCTTTTGCCCCTCCTCCAATCTGTGGAGTCCCACTCCCTCTTATCCCTCCTGGCCCATACCCACCACCACTCGCAGAAATCGCCTTCATATCCAATGCCAAGCCCACACTCTTCACTCCCATTCCCTTATACTTATTCACCAATTGCTCCACAGTCACCTTCAGCTCTCCTAAATTATAGAAAACTTGCAACCCAGTTCCTACTTCTGCCTGATTCAATCCTTCCATTCCTCTCTCTAACACTTTCATGGCTTGGCTGCGCAGTTTTTCCCCAATTTCTTTAACCCAATTCAGCTCCTCGTCAACCATATCAATTCCTCTCAAATCATACTCATTACACATTGTCAAGATCTCGTAATGTAATTGCGCTGCCTTGGCAAGATCCAATTTTTCAGGCTCTGATTCTGATGCAGAAATTAAATCTCGAAGCTTTTTCGACAACCTCAGAGCGCGAATAGTGTGTTGTAATGCTTGGTTGGTACGATGCAAATTGGAGAGCTGGATAGTTTTTGATTTAATAGCGTTATGGGGATCAGAAAGCTCGGATCTGACGCGGCGAATAGAGGACTGCATAGAAGAGATGGCCGATCGGAGGGTGGAGAGGGAGAGTTCAGCTTCTTTAATGGACGAGAGTTGGTGGAAGAGGTGGGGATGGCGGGAAAGGACTTCGGAACGGAGTTGGGATTCGAGGAGGCGAATTGCATGGTGGAGGTGTTCGGCGGTGGAGGCAGGGGAGCCAGAGGAGAGGGCGGCGGAGGAGAAGGAAGTGGAAGAGAAGGAGGGAGAGAGGAATGGGGAGAGGAATGGGTCTTTGGAGAAAGAGTCTAGAGGTGAAGCAGAAGAGGTTGCGGTGGTTGAAGATGGTGGAGGAGAAGAAGCAGAAGGGGTTTTGAAAGTGGAGAGGCGTTGGAGAGGAGAAGAGGAGGAGGGAGAGGGAGAGGCGTTTGTGCTTATCGAGGGGAGTTGAGATCTTTGCGCTGCTGCTGCTGCTGTTGCCATTTTTCTTATAAAAAAAAAAAAAAATTGTTTTAAGGTTTAGAATCGATTTAGGGGATGGAGAGCATTTCTCCTGGGTTTATAACTTTATATACATTATGATGTTGCCGCCGTCGGAGACTTGACTCTTGAGCTAGCTTCATCCGAAAAAACTAAAAAATAGAGAAGAGTACAATCTGGTCCCTCGAGTATTACCCGTTTCTTAATCGAGTCCTATGTAATTCTTAAGTTTGGTCGCATGATTGTCGTCCTTCTACTAAAAATACAGAAAGTGGTAAGGGTAACTCTGCAAAATGTACATGAAAATGTGCTTAAAAATATATTTTTAATAAAACATATGAAAAAAATTCAAAAATAATTAATTTAAAGTTAAAAAAATTCAATAATTTTTAATCTTATATGTTATTTTGAATGATTTTTCTTTTTTGAACAGTAAAGGATATTTTTATACTAACCTGTGAATAAATTATCTTAAGTGTATGAAAAAAAGAGGTTTTATCTTAGGTTATTGTGTTAATGACTTAAAAGCCCATTTGCTTTTGCAACGTATAAATTTATATGTAGGATCTATTAGACTTTATGGCCAAACTATAAGTTTTGTATAAGAAACGAATGCATGCTTTTACTGCATTTAAGAGAGAATTGTTTTTTATTGTCTTGTTGAAAGTTACAAAAATAACCTTTGAAGACATCTTTTTAAATCAACTTTTTTCAATATATGCCCTTTAGATTATTTTCTTAACATCATGCAAATAATTCTTTTATTCAATACAAGGTTTTCAATTTTATTCCATATATCTCGTATTGTTTTTAAAAATTAAAATAAAATATAATTGATTAAAGGGGAGTATCCTCGCTTTATCAAGAATAAACCATCGATTTAAAAAAATATTTAAAAGTGGAGTAATAATTATTTTAAATTTTTTTATAAATATATTAAAATAATATTTTTAATATCAGTATATTAAAATGATTTAAAGATATTAAAAATATTAATTTAAAATATAAAAAATTAATTTTTTAAAAAATATTTTTAAAATGTACAACCAAACATAAAAGAGAATTGCATGAATCATTCCACGGTGAATGGAGTTTTTTTAAGCAGTTGCATATAATAGATAAAGGTTCATGTTCGAGAATAATTTTTTTAAAAAAAAAAATATTTTAAAAAAATTAAATTTTATATTTTAAATTAATATTTTTTTATATTTTTAAATTATTTTAATATACTGATTTTAAAAATAATTTTTAAAAAATAAATAAATATTATTTTAATATATTTTTAAATAAAAAATATTTTGAAAAATAATTATAATTGCATATTAGTTTTACAGTTGTGTACTTGGAAAAAGATAAATAGTTGGTTTTCAATGATGGCAAACCGCATTTGGCCTCGTGCTTTTCTCTGACACTCCATTGGTTACTGGCTTAGTTAGGGAATTGTGCGGTTAATTTTTCTTATACGGGTAATGATTTTTTTTCGAAGCTGCACAAATAGTAAAAGAAGTTACTGAATATTTGTATGGCGGCCTTTCTTTTATTTCTCTGGTTTTTATTTATTTATTATATGGTATTTTTTAAAAAAATTATATTTAAAAATTTAATAGAGATTGTGATATAAAGTATTTTTTATTTAAAAATATATTTAAATAATATTTTTTATTTTTTAAAAATTATTTTTAATATCAACACATAAAAAAAAAAAACTTTTTAAAAAACTTTTTAAAATTTTAGGCAACACAGTTTTACTAAACAGGTTATAAATAACCAGCATGTTTTTAATAAAACTTCGAGTATTTTTTTTTAAAAAAAATAGTTGGCAACAGTTACAGAATTCCATATACTTGGTCAATATATTGTTTATGATGATCCGAGGGCTGTTTGCTGGTGCAGGCAACTAATGCTTCATGTTCTCCACAAATTTTATGGAATAAAATAGCAGGTAATCCAAATATGTTAAATTAATATTTTGAATTTTATATATGTATATATAGGATTTTAGAATGAAATAATAAAATGATTTGAAATCAAAACTTATTGTTTTTATAAAAAGAAAAAACAAAATGTTAAATAAAATAAAATTAACAGTCTTAATTTAATTATATATGTAATCAAATACCTTTTTTAATTCAATTTTGTTTCATACGCAATTTAGAATAAAAATCATTGCAATTTCAAAATTCATCACAAAACCGAACATACACTAATTGGATGATGAGATCTTCATGTGTAAATAAAAACTTTCATTTTCTATTATGAGAGGAAAAACAAAAGCAGCAACAAAAAAAAATAAAGTTTTTATCCTTTGATGGAATTATAATAAATATATTGAAAGAGAACGGGTTTAAATAGTGTTTTTACTGTAATACCAAACTCATGCAACAATAAAATAATTATTTTGCCTCAGAATCAAATAACATTCGGCTTAGTTGATGGAGGTAATAAGATCCTCTAAATTTTTTTATAAGGGCTTCTTAAGTTTTTTTTTTTATTTTTTATTGTTTTGATGAGGGCATTATAGTTTTTTAACTCAAATTAAATAATACTAAATTTTAAAAAGATGCTGGCGCGTGCAAGATGTTTGTGCAATTTGATCAGCACATGCGGCAACATCGATGGTAGAACCTACTCTTTCACTGTTTTGTTGGATACAATGTCACGTCCCTCTCCATCAGTTATGGCACGTGACGGTGGTGAACGAGCAGCTTATCACTAGTGGGTCTTTTTCCCCTTCTTTTTTCTTTTATTTTTCATAAATTGCATATTGATCTTCTTTGTTTTTTATATTTCGAGGTCGTTTGTTTACGCGGTGCAGACTGCGTTTTAATTTAAAAAACAGTTTTCAGCCGTTTGGTAATGAAAAAAAAGTGATTTACTGTTCATGGGTCCCACATGATTTTTGCGTCCGAAACGCAGATAAAGAAAAGCAACGAATTCCTGCTTTTCTTGCACTATGCATGCTAATTGCACTGTTCACTGAACAGTACAATTAGCATGCACATTGTAGCATGCTACACTGTTTCGGTCGGACCGGGTTCGTTCCAAAGCTCAACATGCATTGAATCGGGTCCGACCCAGTAAAATAAAAATTATGTTTAATTTTTTAACTGTATTTTATTTGAAAAACTAGTGTTTGACATTATTTAATGACACTACGTAAATTAGACAGAGATCGCTTGATGACGTAGCATTTGCAAAATTTCATCGCAATTTCAATTTTGTTTCTAATTATATTTTACCTGATGTTGTCGCGCGCTTAAGAAACCAAAAAAAACTGTAGTCCTTGTCAGATATATTTCATACGTGATGAAATTGTAGATAGTTTAATGGAACAATGAAAAATATTTTATATAAAGTATTATTTATTGCATGATATAATAATAATAGTTAAATCTACAATATTTAAATTAAAAATCATCAATAGTAATATATATATTTTTTAAAATTATTTTATAACCTCAATTTCAAAAGCATTATCAACCAAACACATTAAACTACTTTTTGTTCAACCTTAATTTCAACCACAGTTTTAACCAAACATAAATAAATATCAAATCAACCTCAACCAAAAGCACTTTTTATAAAACAATTTTTTTCAAACCGCAACCACAACAGCTACAACAATACCTAACACACTCTTCTACCTCGACCTTTTTTTTTATTTCTAGTTTTTGTCCTTGGATTTTTTTGTAAAAGTTTTATGTATTTTCAATTTAGTCCTTTAATTTCAATCTATATATATTATATTTTAAAATTTTATCCTTATTCTCTTGATTTCTTTTTTTTTCCTTGGCTCTTTTATAAAAGTTTTACTAATTTTCAATTTCACCATTTAATCCAAGTCTATAGTGTGTTATTATTTTCAATTTGGTTCTTATTCTTTTAATTTCTCTTCTTTTTATTGGAATTATTTTTCTTTTCAATTTAACGCTCTAATCGAAAATTTGGTTATAATGATTCAGTTGATTTTGCATTGAATGTAGTAAAGAATCTTGATAATCATGAATCTTGTTTTTATAAAAAGATAATTTATTGCAAAGAGTCTTCCCAGTTGATATTTTCTATAAATAAAAAGACTGCGTCACTTTATAAGAGTCATTTTATAAGAACTAAGCATGAGAGTTTTTTAAACCACCATAAAGTCATAAGATTATTGGTAAGAAATGGGTTTACAAGAGAAAAGATAGAATCACGGGGGTTGAGGATGCAAAGTGTAAAGCACACCTGGTGGTTGAGGGCTTTACACACAAAAAAACATGTTGAGTTCAATTAAGTGTTCTCTCTAATTGTGAAGTATAGTAACACCCATGTAATGTTTATTATGGTTAATTTATTTGTCTTAAAGCTTGAGCAGTTGAATGTCAAAATAATTTTTCTATATAATGAGTTGAATAAGAGGATCTATATGCATCAACTAGAAAGTTTCATTATTTAAGGTAAGGAATACCATATGTATTATTGAAGAAGTCATTGTATGGTTTGAAACTATCATCGATGCAGTGGTATAAAATGTTCTATATTTTTATCCTTGGACATGGTTACTTTATGAGTGACTATGATAATTGTGTGTATTTAAGGAAGCTCTCAAATGACTCATTTTGGGTATAGAATACATAGAGATCAAAGTATTGGTAAGTTATACTTGTTACATAGAGAGTTTGGAGAAAGTACGTGAGCGTTTTGGTATATAAGAATGCAAGCTAGTAAGTGCTCCACTTACTTTCCATTTTAGGTTATCTCCAGCTTTGTTATTAAAAATCAAGGAGGAGAAGGAACATATGTCAAGTGTTTCATATATTAGTGTAGTTGGAAATATTATTAGTGTGATAAAATTTATTTATGAATGTTTTTATTTTTTACATTTTAGTAGCTAAAAAGAGTTTCGGATTACTTTAAAATTTTAAATGAAAAAATAATTTGATGTTACACCTTATATTTTCTTTTTATTTTTTTACCGTTAGTTTCTCATAAGATATCACCCTTAAAGTAGTTCTAAATTATTAAACCACATAAATCATCTGTATTTTTTATTATCTTTTATATATTGAGAATGGAAACACTGAAATTCAATTCCACAAAAAAATGTGAGATAAAATTTTCGGATTGTAAAGACACGAAACATTGAATTTACGGGGCCTGAAAACCTTATGGACTAAAATACAGTTTTCATCCCTTTTGATCTGATACATTTTTCATCCTCAGTTCATCTGCGCATATGCCCTCGTAACATTCCAAGGAGCTACACAGTAACATTGGAAGTCGAAGGACATCTCAGATGAAATAAATTATGGCTAACACGAGACAACACACACCCTGCGATTCTATTAGAAGCAGAGATTTTGACGACTTCACCATGAAAATCAATAAGAAGTGACAGCTGTTCACATTTATTTTCTCTACAAAACCAAATAATCAAATTAGATATTATATCAGTTTTCCTCTAAATTCCAATACAAACCCTCAAATCTGGAAACCCCAGACTCAAAAAGGTGAATACAGAACCAGAACAAAGAAAGAATAGATGAGTAGAAAAACCAGGCAGCCGGTAATCAAGTATTCATATGTGGCAGCCACAGCAGAGATAGAAGAAGCAGAGAGTGGAAACAAGAACAACAGCTTCAGCTACATAGAGAACCTTGAAGACCAAGTTGTCTATTATGTTCAACTGAAAATCAAGACCACGTTTCCATTTGATGCCAGAGATTTTCCATGGCCACAGCTGATCCTTCTTCATCATAACCTTCTTCAACGACCATGTCTTCTTCGCCATTACAAGAACAGAAAATACAATACTCTTGCCCCTCTCCCTCTCTCTCTCTCTCTCTCGGTTTTGATGCGCCCCATGTTTGTCTCTTTCCTGTTGTGTTTATATAATGTGGTTGCTTTGGTCTGTTGTGTTCGAGAGGGAAAAAAAAAAGAAAAGAAAAACACAATGAAAAAGGCAGGATTCTGCTGGCCGAGGACACAACGAGGAGGGTAGTTTGGGGAATAAACTGATTTGGGTGAAGAATCTTCTAGTGGGAAAGGGTGTTTTTGGTATTTCCAGCTAGAAAAAGACAGTAAGTATCATATACTTCATACGCGGTTTTGTCTAACAAGGAATCGAAAAGATTTAATGTATCTGGAAAAATAATAGAATTCAGTCATTCACACCTCCTTCTAGTTAGGATCTCAACTTTAATAACTCCTCTTTTTTTTTTTTTTTTTAAAAGAAGATAAATCGTAATATTCATTTCTCTTTTTCCGAAAGTTGTTGGCTATTGGGATTTTAATTCAACATGCCTGTCATAAAGAGGAAGAGACAGACATTGACATCCATGAAAACGCTGGACTCCAATTGGTCTCTAACGGTATAGCTACCTAGTTGAATCATGCCCGTTAGTGTTTGGACGTTTTCAAGCTGTGGCTTGGTTTCCATCATTTGGTCAAAGCCCTTCAACGGCTAGTGCTCAAAAGAAACAGAAGAAAAATATAGATGCCGGTACAATTACAAAGCTAGTTTTATTTATTTATTTATTTATTTTAAAAAAAGAATAAAGAGTCGGTGCCGAGGTGGTTTGGGCTTTTAACAAGTGGAGATACTAAAGTAGTCGTGTTTTTTTTTCTTTCCCTGCCAGCTCACCGGCTACCCAGAATGAGATGGAGGAAGCTTTCAACAATATGAAGATAAGGGCACACTTGCTTTAATTTGTTGAAAAAACAACCGGAAAGGAATATATATCTAAGGAGTGAGTTTTAGACTACTTTAGAGAACAGCTATGCGACACGCGAAAGAATCGTTGCCGAGCGATGTAGCTTTGTTCATACTAGTTTGATCCCCGCACACTATGCGTGACAGGAGAAATTATTATTTTTTAGAGAAAGTATTTTTTTAACTAGAATTATTATTAAAAAAAATATTTTATTATTGTCAACGCAAGTTAAAAAATATCAAAATAATATATTAATATTTTATATATGTAATTGAAAGCAAACAATATAATAAATATAATTAAATCATGTCAATAATATATATATAAAATTTTGAGAAATAAAACAATAAATTCAAACAAATATTCCCAAGAAATTTATTGTTTTATTCGTTTTTTTGCATATTATATACATAATAATTGGAAAAACAATTATAACCATTTCAATAAAAATCTATAATATTATTTATAATCATGTCAAAATTGAAGAGTTGACAAATTATCATTATAAAAAACTTTTTTAAAAGTCGAGGCAAACTATTGGCCCAAACAAAAGAAGGAGAGACGTGTTTGGTGCCAGGCCCAAACACCTAGCATTTTTTTTTCTTTTCTTTAAAGGACAAACAACATGTCATCCACCTATTTTTTTAAAAAAATATATATATAAACAAAACGTTGTACGCTATTTCATATCCCAACCACCAGGTGGTTGGAAAATCGAGTTGATGTGTTTTTATGTTCAAGATTCTATTTTTTAAAATATGCCTTAAAAACACCTAATAAACACCATATAAACATCTATAAACTAATCTCTCAACTTAAAAATGATTAAAAAAAATTAAACAATTTTTTTTATCTCTCTAGCCTAATCTAAATTTTCAAGGGAGATGAAGGTCAAAAGCCACCGCCATCAAACTCTCTTCATCGAATGGAACCCTTTGACACCAAGTTTGGCTATTTCAAAGTCCCTCCTAAATTTCAATGAGTTCCTCGTATCAATAGTAAAACTCACATAGTCACTCACATCATCATCTATGATTGAAATAAACTATTTTGTTCTTTAATCATATTCATTCATATCTAGTAATAAACTATTTTGTTCTTTAATCATATTCATTCATATACTTATTATGTCATTTTCGACCAACTAGTTTTGTTAGTTCATACCAATACTCATTTTATCTTTTATAACTTGACAATATAACTTCTTAATCTCAACAAATATATATATATTCACCTTATAATCAAATTTAATATCCTAGCCTTTTCGTCTACAATTTCCAATGTCTAGCATTTTCTCCCACACATGATAAATATTAGTCTAACCCATTTATTTCATAAATATTTCACATATTCATCCTCCTTAATACTACCAAACATTTATATATTATAACTTAATTCCATCATGTTTTGAGAATTGATTTAATATCTACAACGCATGCTTGCATTCTTTCGATCATAACAACCCACATTCATAGATATTCACAATTGTCATCATGACCCATATATGCACGCATTTTTAATTTTCATCCATATTCTTATCAATTAAAATATTAGACCTATCAATACAAATTCTAAGCAATGATTTGAAATTGATTAGTCATAACCTGTTTAGTCCATCCAACCCCATATATTTTTCAGTGTTTTAATCATAAATAGAGTTATAGAACTCGGTTTTAAGTTTGGTTTATCTATATGGAAAGCTAAAACATAAAACTAAAACTTTGATGCAGGAAACAAAACCTAATTTTGTCATCCACGCACCCAAAACAACTTATTATTGTAGCATATGCAATCTGTTTAACAAGATTCAGTTTGACTTTCCTTCTGTTATTCATCCATATCTAGAGTTTTATAACTCCAAATTAAATAAAGTCGATTACGTTTGAAAGTTAACATCCTTAGCTTCAACTTTCATAAAGAAACATATTTTAAATTCCTTCATTTACAAATTTTAATTTCAGCTAAGAGTCGGGTGATAAAACTGTCTAGATTTTCAATTTGCATATTTGATTCATAACCATGTATTTTCATGCATTTCTTCACCATTCAAGACAATCATTTCCATTCAATACATATTTTAGCATCATTTACACAAGTCTTTCAATAACCAACTTAATTATACACAATACAAATCATTCATCTATAACTAGACAAGTTTGCTTAAACTTTTCCAAACACATTATCAATGCACCATTACATGTTTAACACATACAATTACACAACACAATCATTTATAACATCAATCCTTCTTAATTTCAAACTCCAAAGTATTCTATCATTGATCCATGTTCAAAGAAGTTTACTTAATTAAACCTTTTTCAAACACATTATCAATACATCATTACATGTTAAACACACACAATTATACAACACAATCATTCCCCTAATTTTTTGTATCTTGGCCATAATCTTCCCACTGAAGGAGGGTATATTTTTCTTCCATTTTTTTTCTCAATTCATATTAGACCCATTTGTTATTCATGTCCAAGAACATGCTTTTAAACCAAAATTATCATTACAACAACTCAATCCTATAAAATTAAACATTCCATAATAATTCTTTCAGCATTTTAAAATTTAATTCATGCCAAAACCAAAATCAAACATAAGAAAGATGATTCTTATCTTTTAATCACAAGGTATTCTAAGAAATTTGCAAAGGAAATCAAGTTTTCCTTTACCTCCTCTTCCTCATCTTTCTAACTTCTACTTTCCTTCTTTCTTCAAGCTTAAAAACCTTATTTTATCTTAATTATCTCTTTAAACTCATTAAAACCCTTTTTTAAGGCATTCATTCTCTTAATTTCACAATTTTCTCTCATGAATTTAATGGAAAAGGCATGAAAACCCTAACCCTCAATTTCTTTACTCTTCCTTATTTTGTAGTAGCTCAATCCATCTTTAAGGAGAAGAAGAAGCTGGATTTTATTTCTAAATGATTGTTTTACCCTTCACTTACCCCTTTTTTTTTCTACCCAACTGTCCATATTCTTTTAAGGCCTTCCCGAACCTTGATTTCTCCAACATTTTAACCTGAGATAAAAAAATATGTCAAGTTACTCCATGTAAAATTTCAACCCGATTCAACAAAATAAAGGTTTCATCAAAATCAATTTAACAAACATCATCTAAGTATTTAGGAATATCAACAACCAACTTAAAGAAAGTGTGTCTTATGGACATCATTTACTAGACTAAATGAAGGTTTCATACCTTCCAATCTCAGAGTAGTTATTGCCCTTCTTCCTTTAAAAATTCAATCTTTTGCTCAATGTTCAATTTATTCTTTTAGCTCTTAGATGCCAAGAAATAAACTTATTTACTCATGAACTCAAAGAATAAGTTTTTTTCCTAGTTTTCTTTCATTTCTTTGGTTTTTCAGGAGGTATTTATGACGTTTTGCTAGGTTTTTTTTTTTTATCAAGGTTTGATCATGATTGATCAATGCTTCACCCTCTGGTCCAAATGAGAGAGTTTTGGGTATGTTTTAACAACTGAAAGCTCTATACCTTATTGGTTTTGCAATGGTGGTTTTGCAGCAAACTTGGTTTCTGAGATTTTGATGGTTTTGCTAAACTTGAAGACCAAAGAGCTATTTTTAGCCTTTGATATTGCAAGAAACATGTTCAACCATTGATAAGATTTTATTGAGAATGCTTGAAGTGTGAACATATGAAAAAAATAAGTGGTTTTAGAAAATAGATGTCATAGTCAAGACTGACTAAGTTGACCACTTTCGAGACTTCGCCGAAGCAACTCCGATGTAAGTATCATTGGAGACTACTTGAAGATGGTAGAAGAGATGCACACCTTTTGTTTTGATCCAACCTTGCTTGATTTGGAGGTTTGTAACTTCATATAGGGTTGAGTAAAAAAACTGAAAAACCGATTAAACTGAGACAATAAAAAAAATAACCGAAAAAACCGAACCATGAAAAAAAAACCGATTAGAAAATTTAAAAAAATATTTGGTTCAGTTTGGTTTTGGTTTTATAAGTCTAAAACCGAAAAACTAAACCGAATAAAAAAAACTGAACCAAACCAAAACCAAACCCATTAGAAAGTGAAAAAAAAACCCAAAAAACAATATAGTTTTTGGTTTTTAATATAAAATAACCAAACCAAACCGAATATAATAGAACCAAAACCAGTCGGTTTGAACCGATTTTGATTTCTTTTTTTGAATTTTATAAAATTTCAGTTTGGTTGTTTTTATAGGTAAAAACCGAACCGAACTGAAAATAATCACCCATAACTTCATATTTATTTGTTTAAAGATGCCAACTCAATTAGTTCAAAATCCCCTAAAGTAAAAAAAGAATAGTAGGTAGACGACATGTCGTCTACCCCCTATTCCAAACGGTGCGTTTTGAACATGAACCGGATGAATTGTTATTTAGCTTAGCCACCGAGAAATTAAGGCTAATAAACTTTTAATTTTCTTCAATTTGACTCCTGATTAAACCAATGTCAATACCCGATGTCTCACGCCTTTTACAAATTGATCCTTAGATCTAAATTTCTTCAATCAAGTCTTTAATTATCCATCAAACTCTAATATTTATACAATTAAGCCGCTGATTTTATCAATTTAACTTTTTAAAAATACAATTTAACCCTTAGACTTTAATTTCTTCTAGTTAAAACCCAAATTGAACTCAAAATAATTTTTTCTTGCAATTGAGCCCTCAATAAATTTAATTAAACCCTAAAAAATTTCAATTGAGTCCTTAAACATCTAGTTTTTGAATTTGCCTTTTGAAATTTAATTTTCTCTTATCATCAGGGCCCTCATCAGTCAAGATTAGATAATTAGTTTTTTCAACTTTGTATATTTTGATCCTCCTCAACCAGTCTTTAACAATTTTCTAAACGCTCTTCATGTTCTCTCCACTTATATATATTTTTTTCCATCTTTTTAAATTTTTTTGTATTTTATTTTTCTGATTTTTTGGGTTGTTTTTTCTCTTTTTTTTTTTTGTATATTTACATGGAGGTTCTAGAATGAATTACAACAAATTTTTTGATGGTATCAATAGTGTTGTAATTGGAGGAGTTTTTTTAAATTTGTTTTCTCTTTCTCTCGTTTCTCATGTGCATTGTGTTTCTTAATCATGACATGTACAAGCTATACCATTTTGTTTTTTTTTTAAACCATACTATTTCATCTATATTTAAAAAAAAAAAGATGCTAACAACCAAAAAAATAAAAAAAGCCCATGTAAAGATGGTAGAAGGAAGGCGTATACGGGAAGAACATGAAAAGCAAAAAAGTTTTCATGTATATCTAGCAATGTACGCATGTATATGTTGGATTTTTACTGTGATCGGTTTCTTGATTCTTGTAATTAGAATACGTTAGTCGTCGACATCACTAGCAGGGACCAACCACACACACACACACAAAAGACCACTATAAAATCTTGACAAACGTTTAAGACAGTGAAAAGACCAATATAAATTTTGGACCAACAGTATACACCAAAGACCACTATAAATTTTGACAAACGTTTAGGACAGTGAAAAGTCACATGATGCAAGAGAGAAAAACGTATCTTGTGGTCCAACAAAATACTATCATTAGGCTAATTTTAGTTGATAAATTAAATTACGTGGCCCAAGTGAGTTGTTGTCGAATCAGATCGGCAGTGACGGTCTGACGGACGCCGCGTCCAAAGTACCCCTTCAGTCGACAGAAAGATCAAAGATGGGATGATCACTTGCACCTCTTAATTCTCTTTTAGTTGGTGCTAATCGGAAAAAAATTAACGCTTTCTTATTAAGAAATCTTGGTTAAATGTTTTCATGAGTAATTAGCAGCCATTTGTTTACAGATTTGGCAAGCAATCTTTTTTCACCTCAGTTTTTTTTGCAGCACAACTTGTAGACAGTGCATGAATGTTACAAACAGATGGGGTGTTCTTGGAAATTTCAGAATTTTGTCATGCTCACAGATCATCAAACAGTAGGTTTTCTCCCTTCTGAATTTTCCCTCCTTGCAAACGACGAATCATACTACCTTAGGAAGATGAGCAATGTAAGCCAATAATCCAAACAATGAGACCCTTGTTCTTGATTTTGAAGATGTTGGTGGGTCTGCTCATATAATGAGCTTTGATTTGTGGGAATTCAGTCTTAAATACTGAGTTAGAGGTTGGTTAAATATTCTGAACCAAGGTTGATTTGATCAATACAGTTAATCGATGACATGTAAAAAATTCTCTTCAATACAAAGCGCAACATTCAACCACAACTTATGTGCAATTACAGTGTAAACATGAACTATTATGTTAATGGTATTTACATAAAGGATGTCACATAAATTCTGATTCATTTTAGATTTTAAAATTGAATGAGTTTCACACATGTCATAATCTTATGGTTATGCAAGCCCACCGTCACGTGTCACAATACATGTCAAATGGAAAACAAATAGGCGGATATTTATTATTTCTACATGTATAATTTGATATTATATTATATTAAATATAATTAATTTAAATATTTACTAACTTTTTTATTGTAAATACATAGTTATGTTTGTGAGAGCATTGGTCATCATCATGTTTGGAGAAATCATATGCTCAACACGGTTACGGGAATATGATTTTCAATTAGAGTTTGGTAATAATAATTATGAACACATTGTTAAATTTAAATTTCTATAAAAAAAATTGTCTAACTTAATTGTCTTGAACATGTTAGTTGGGTTCGAGAAAGGTCTAAGCATTATACATAAAATCCTACCCATGTTCACGAGTTCTATCGAGACGAGTTGGATTCACATGAGTCTCACCAGGTATGCGTGAATTGAATTATTCATTTTTTTTAACTTTATTTTTTTGTATGAATGTTATAAATAATTAAATATATATGTTTTGTGGTTTCATAGGTGATATGAACACCGTACATCGTTGATTTGATTGGAAGCGCATCTCCATTTTGCATGAAGGGAAGTGATTTATGGCTAGTAATGGTTCATATGCACTGTTTTGTCATAGTTAAAGTGTATTGCTATGATCATGAAATGCATCAGTTTGGATTGCATCAACACATATATGTTGATGTTGACACATTTGATAACATGTATGATGTTAATAATCGAGGTAAAGAGGAAGATGGTTGGTTGGTGGTTCATGCACAATATGTCAATTTGTGGCATGCGTGGAGAGATCACGTATTTACAGCATTGTATCCGCCTATTGATTTAGATCTCTACATGAACATAACAAAGCGATTCATAACACTACCATGTGTTACGAGATGTCCACGTGACACTTTGTGTCAGCCGACATGTAATCCATATAATTATGAGCCTCATGCACCAAGATATAATATATTGTTATGTATGGAATAATTTTTTTAACATGTAATAAAATTCTTATTTATATATTAAAAAAGATAATATAATCTTTTTCACAATCCTATTAAGTGAATTTTTTAATACAAGATGGTCGAAGAGCTGTAGCCATAGTTCGTGATGCTACTGACGATGTTGTGCGCAGTGCTTTCAATACTTGGTTCTCATTGTGTCATTCTTCACTTGACGAGGTTGGGGAGTCTGAGCATTTGAACAGTGCAATAGAAGAGGATGACCATGTTTATTATGTGCGACGACGACATGCCCGTGGTTCTGATCTGATGGTCTAGGTCCATTAACAAGTTAATTTGTTAAATGTTTAATTATGTAGTTTAATTAAATTGTTATTGAATCGATATTTGTTATTGTAATGAATTATTTTGGTATAATTATAAATTTACCTATAATGAAAATTAGTTAATTATGTTAGTTGTTGGATATTGTTGATGTGATTTTGTGAAATGTTTGTTGCTGTTTTTATGACTATGTTGTTGGGCAAGAAGCTAAAATAACCGAAATTAAGGGAAAAAAAGATTTTAATAGGTTGCTTATTTACTACATGCACGGCTGGTGGTAGAACATATAGTATCAGTGCAACCTATAAATTGCACATATAGTGAATGTGAATCCACTAATTGTGTGTTATTGTGAAAATTATTTTCCCAAACGTTCTAGTTTGGAAAATAAGTTTTGCCGCTCAGCTAACGTGGGAAAAAACTCCATCAAGAGGTGCACAAGTCGGAAGTCGGGAGTGGTGGAGATACTTCAAGATACTTCAAGAGGTGCAAATTCACAGGCAGCCAGGAAGGAAACAGAGAAGCCATTTTAAGGTAGTCGCTAAGGTAGCATAGGTAAGCAACTACAAGAGGACGCCAAAGGGCCAAAACAGGAGAGGAGCGAATCAACACATTGAACAGATCCTGTGTCACTGTCTTTCCGTACACTTCATATCGTCGTATTTTTAGGTACTCCTTAGCGTATAAATATAAATTATAAAAACCACACATGGAAAAAATGTAATTATAATAATAAATAACACAACCCCGTTTTTCCCTTTCTCTTTCCCTTTCTCTTTTAGCTTTTCCTCGCCCAGGCTGCTGCTCCTCCTGCTGCGAGATTCTTTTCAGTGGGCTACAAATAAAATAAGAAAAACCAATGAATCTAAAATCAAGCTGCTATCCCTTGGACCTGCTTATTGCTAACATAGCTCTTGCTTGCATCGATGGTGCTCTTGCCTCTATTGCATTCTCTCAGGTTTTGTCTTGCTTTTCTTCTTCTTTCTTGTGTATACCCCTTTACTTTGTATCATTCTTGATGGCATTGGAATTCACAATCTGGGATTGGTAGATAACTGGAATAAGCAATGATGAGTTATTGATTCTGTTTGATTGAATGTACTTAGAATTGGGTTTGGGTTGAATTAGTGAAAAGGGGAGATTTTATGTTGTGTTGGAATTTGAGGGATAGATAAAAAAAAAATACTTAGAATATTACTAGTGCTTGGTATCGGAATTTATATTTTCTTTCAAGCTTCCCAATTTGTGATTCTTGCATGTTATATTCTGGGCAAATAGATACCAGTCAAAAGGAGATGTTAGAGTGGAGCTTTGTTCACTAAGGTTTGAAATATGAGCGTGCATTTAAATGCTGGAAATCGTTGTTGAATATATGCTCTGAATTGCTAGAAATTTGTCTATGAACTGTCTGACTTCTACGTCCTCAGTATGTTTATAACAAATTTGTATTAAATTCCTTTGCATGTTAATATTGTTGATTGCCTCCCCCCCCCCCCCCCCCCCCCCTTATTTGATTTTTCTGACATTTACTAGCTATGTACCAGCTTATCAGGATTTTTCTGCGAAATCAACAATCTGGATGGACACGACAAAAAGTAAGCCCTATCTCCTTGCATTAGGCGAAATCCATTCCTGTGAGGCGCCCCTAAAAATCCTTCATATCATTTTCTTCTCCCTTTTCGGGATTTTTCACCCTCATGCCATGGCACCCATCAGAGGATTTTCTGCTACAGGAAGTTTCAATCCATTGTTGTTATGAAACCGAATGCAAATCGTGTTATTTTGTTAGAATCTAGTTTGACTTGTTAAGGATATTCATTTGGTGGTGGGGGTGTTAATTGCAGGTACTCCATCTGATGGTTGGATCTTGCAACTTGGGTAAGTCTAAGGCATTAGGGTTCATATAGCAAAGATCTTTCTTTATCGCAGTAAAGTGTTAAGTGCAATGACTCTTCTGAACTCTTGTTTGGCAAATCATGGTCATTTTAGCAATGAATTAATTCATGGAATAATAGGATTCATAAAAAAGTAATATGTCACAAACCTCTGCATTTATTGTCAATCATTTCACAAGCCAGATGATATCTGGAGAGAATAGCATGCTTTGAGAAATCTTACCATACTGTGCAAAGGTTTGATAGGACTTGCATTTCCAATTCTTTTTTTTTTCATGACTTTCTGAATTTACATCTAGCTTTTATTTGATCAAAATGATGTTTTAGTGCAAGGTTTGGGCACACTACCCTCTCTTTGTACACATTCATATGGATATTGCAACTAGATATGATTCTAAGTATGCAGATCATGATAAATTGGAAAGACACATCCGTTCAAGGAAATTTGCAATGTCTAGGCATTTGGTCTATTGCATGATTACCATGTTGATTTTTTAAATCTTCCAATTAGCTAATTAACTGATTGGTTTCCTTGATATCTTAAAATTTATTTGTTATTTTTTAGCACTTAATCCCATCTAAACTCTATCAAGCTTTCTGATTTTTCATTTTAAAAACCACTCTTGAGGACTTCTCAGCTGCTCTATATAGTCAGCAAAAAGCTGTAACCCTGATCCTGTTGTCTTGATACTGAAAAATTTGGAAGCATTAAGGTATTGTGAAAGAGTGCCCAAAACTATTCCGCGGAAGTAATTAATCTTCAGGATTTTGATTTCTATTCGACAGGTTACTTCATCTACTTTATATCCACCGTCATTGCTACTTGTAATAGGTGGCTTTGCTGGTCTCATGCGTGTGGTTTTATCCTAATGGGTAGGCTTTCCTCTAGATTACTTTTATATAGGTTTTTATTATTTCTGTCTACTTGAGTGGTCTTAGCGAACTTGTGAAATTTCTTGCAGCTTTTCCCAATATTCTGTTTTTTGCAGTGTTTCTACTTCTTCTGTCTTTCTGGTAAGTTTATCAGGACCTTTTAAAGCTTCATTCTATTTTCTGGGTCAGATTATCTATTTTCACTTGCTTTATATGTAAGATAATGTATTTGGTCTTCTTGGTTCTCACATGGAGATCAACGATGACTTTTTCTTTGTCCAACTTGAAGAGAAGATCATACAAGTAGAACATAGTGAAGGATGGATTTACAGCAGAAAGAAATACTTTGATGTGGCTGTAATTAATTTCTGGAGCCTTGAAGAGGCAATACTCATGTAGTAGGAAGATTTTTTTTTTGTCCTATGTGGTGTACAAATTTTGCAAGGCCAATGCATACTTCTTCAAATGGTATTTGATGGGTAGATTTGGTGGATAAAGGTCCTGTTTGGTGGATAAAGGTCCTGTCTATTATGTTTTCTAGGGATGTGTAAGAGGAAGAAAGAAAGACAGTTAAGAGCAACAAATTAGAGATTAATCAGATAAGGCGAATACATAAAAAACAGAAATTGTAGACTGGGTCAGTTGCAATATGTCATTGCTCGCGAACATCTTTGAACTTCCTTATGTGATTGGTTATTATGTTATGTAAAAAGAAGATGCTCCAGTAGAATGGAATGTAATGGCACAAAAACTTGATTTAGTTCACATATAGAACCAACTTCACCAAATTGAAGCATGGTTATTTACATAACATGGTTATTATAATTCCATGCTACTGGAGCTGATTCCTATTAATTTATATCAACTAATCAACATGGTTATTTATTTTTTATCTTGTAGTTCTGGAATTAATCTTGGGAAACTTTGGGCTTTAGATGTCTTTTATTATAGATACTTCATAGTAGGCCAGCATGTTAATATTGCTGGAAGAAATTTGAAGTTCACACGGTACTTTGCACATCATGAATTTGATTAATAAAACTAGTGTACAAATGAATGTGAAGGTCATCTTCTTGGCATTTAAGGCCCTCAGCTACATATATCTTTTTCATGGGTAATGATTTATAGGGTCGACCTTTGCCATCAGGCAAATGAAGAAGATGATGATGATGAAGAAAATAGCTCTCAACAGCCTTTGTTGGAAAGTTCAAAGAATAAACCTGGTTCGACGAACACAGATAGTTATCGGAGATGCTGCTCATTCCGTGGCATTCAAGTTGGCAGTCATCAGAAATTTGTTATCGCAGTATGAGAAGTAGTTTTTTTGATTCTGTGAATTTTATTTTCATACTCCTTCTATTGATTTGGACTATCATGACTCTCTGTCCGTCGCTCTCTCTCTGATTATGATTTTTTTTCAATAATGTAGGTTGTGGTGTTGATCTTTTTCTTAATGCTGTCATTTGCTGTAGTAATCTGGATTGGAGCGGGAAATAATCCAATTGATTCTTCAGTAGTTGCTCGGGTATTAAATTCATCTCCTCCTGCTTATAATGATACAGCACATGAAAATAGTAGAACCTTTTCTTTTTAAGGATTTAATTGTTAGTTCTTTAAATCTTCTGGAAGTTGTGAATGAATTGTGTATCGTTTCTGTGAATGACAGAAAAGCTGTGATAAAATATATATGACACACACATTTTATCTTCAGTACTACAAATCATTGTTAATTACCTGAATATACTGGGCAGGTATATGTAGATCTTTTTGCTACTGCAGTCCTTATACTGGGAGGGGCTTTGGGTTGCTATGGTAAGTAACTGCAATATTTTTCCGTGTCAGTTATATATATTTGGTAATGACTATGGCATATTAAAATATGTTACGATTTGAGAAATATCTACCATAAAGAAATGTGACGTTTTCAGATATACTTCTGCTCAGCTAAATATTCTATTGATAAGTTGTTTACCAATAGATGTTGGAAGAGTAATTTTTTAATCATAAAATAAGGTTACTGGTTGGTTCCTTGGCCAATGCATGGTTGTAATTCTTTGTTTTTATTATTTTCAGCCACCTTTGAGCTTATCTTCTCAGTTGGATGAATTATCATGTCCATTTTTATGCTGATTTTGTGTTATATCTTGTGCATGAATCCTATGGTATTACTTTCGTCGATCCACTTTTTATCTTGCTTTCTCTCCTACTTTACCATATGATTGGATGGAAGGTAGATTTGTCCATCTATTCTCTTTTTGAATAGAGGATAACAAAAACATATAGTTAAAGAAAGGAAGTTCCAGAAAATGCTTTTTGTGGCTATTATAATTCACATGGGTACAAAAGGATCTAAGTTAATGAATAGCTCTATAGATGCTAAGTGAAGAAGAATTATGGTTGTATCCATAATCAGTGTTGATTCATCATGTATTTGTTTCCAGCCATCAGCCATGTGACTTTTCATTTCCATCTCTCATCAGTTAGTACAGTGGTTATGATCATGCATGTGTTTCAAACTATAACCTATGTGTCTATTTAACCGTCTATGTTTCTTACCTGGTATGCTAGCATGAATGGTTCCATGCGTTCTTACCTATATAAGTCACTGGTTGTTTTTTCAGGTCTTATCCTATTTCTTAAATTGAGGAAAGTAAGGTCTGAGACAGCTTCATCTGAGATGCGGAAGGTATTCTCTTTGTGTTTGCCTTTTGTTATAGGTTTTGTTGATAATATCCAACTATATTCTTATTCTTTCAAGGGTTATAATTTATAAAACATATTGGCACTTCCTTTCTGTGCAAAATAGAATAACTTGATTGTGGTAAGATTTTGTAAAATTTTCCATGATATGCAGGTTGCTGGCCTAGCAGTTGTCTCTGTTGTATGTTTTACGTCAAGTGCTGCGGTAGCTCTTCTTACAGATATACCTGTAAGTGGCTGATGGCTGCTGGGGTTATCAGTTCCTTCCTTTGACATGTACAATTTTTAATCTCATTTCCTTTGGCAGCTTCTATATCATTGGAGTATGAAGAATATAAATGAAGTGAAAACACTAGTTCTTCTAGTTTTTTACTATTTTATAGGTACTCCCTCGACCTTGTTTATGTATGTTTTTCAGCATACCCAAAGATTGGTTGTTTGATACAGTGAACTTGACATGCTGTGAGCACTAAGTATGTGTGCTTGATCATCTGGGTCCATGTTTTCAAATGCCGGACTTAGTAGCAATAACTTGTGGCACCAAGGTTCAGATTAACCGAATTCCTAAGGGTGCTATTATGCCTTTGCTATGAAACTGGAAGTATAAGAGCTGTATCTATGTTATGAATCCATCACCAATGGAAGAAGTTTGACAGTTGGAGAAGGGGGCAGGGCATGTGATATTCAAATGTATCACTGTGCTATTACACTATCGGGTTTGGGATGATATCAATTTTATACATCCATGCCAAATGTTGAGAATTAAAGATTTTACTGAACTAGCCAGATTGGATTTTTTGAGAGATACTTCCCTTAATAACAGAAAGTGACCCGTGGTTTAATAGGTTTTAATCGGTAAAATTATTGTCATTTACTGTTTCCTTAGTCCTTGGATTTTAAGGGACGGGTCTTAATTTTTGCTATTATGGAGGCAAAATTATTGTTTATTCAGCTGATAGGCACATGTTTTTGTGAATTTGTCAGCGGCATGTCTATTATTGCTATAAGCTTGTTTTTGTCAGGTTCATCAGTACCCTCAGCCTTTGTATTATGGGTCATGAGAGAATTGCCAGCCCCAGTTACAAATATGCAAGCACAATCAAGAGCAGTAACTTTCATCAGTTATGGGGCCGAAGAAACACTAAATCCTCGGCACTGGGTTGCTGCAACAACTTCAAAGAATCAGGTTTTTTTTTATATATATATATATATATATAGAAACTAATTATTTCCTCAAGCTCGGGTAGATGTTGTTGATGTTAAACAGCATTTCAGAATTGGAAATTTGAAATTTACGCGATATTGTAAAGCATATAAATTCCAAGCATGTGTAGCATTTTAAGCTAGAAGTCCACTCTAGATACTTGTACACCTTAAGAGGGAAGTTTGCCCATCGAACTATTTATGTGGAGGCTTTGAGACGCCAAAACTCAAAATTCTATACTGGTTACAGTCACAAGAAGTAAGGTTTCTTCTTTGTTACCCTCGTACATAATTGTAATCTTGGTGCTTTTGCAATAAACTTGTGATTGCAGCAACTACTTTTTCTTGTGCATTTTTACCTTAGCATGAAACTGCACCAAAAATACTGAAACTCTCTCTCTCTGTATTTTTTTTTTAAATTTCATTGCAGGTGTTAAAAGCAAGTCCAATATAAGCATGATTACGACACCAGTGCTAAAGAAGGCGGAAAGTGTAGAAAGCTGTATTTGTTACGAGTGGAAGTTCAATTGTGCAATATGAGGAGCCAGCTGCTTCCTTCACTCCTCACGTTTAAATTACGCACTCCCGATTGGGTATCAATTTTTGACATCAATGATTGTACATAACTGTTATTATAGTAATCGAGACTAATGTTTTCGCAACGTATAGTTCCACTTTCTTATCGCCTCCATGGAAGAGTCAACCCTAGAAGGCCTCTCTATGAAAAGATTCTTGCTAACATCTCAAAAAGATTCGTCTTCTTTCACCTCAAATATTTTTCCTTTCTTGTGCTGCTAAGAGGGTCTGAAGGTTTTTTGATGCCTGCCTTTGCTCTGGTAACTTGCCCGTACAGCTATCACGAGGGTGTTAATGTCGTGCCATTTTCTGTGAACACATAAGAGTCAGAAGATGACGTTCGCTTCCCATCTGTTTTGCTCTGTTAATTAATTCTCCGGTGTATATATTAAAATAATATTTTTTTATTTTTTAAAAATTATTTTAATAAAAATAATTATCCAGGGTGATTTTCCAGCATCTATAAATACGTGTTCTTCTCTTGCCGTTGTGATATTCCCGCATGTTCCATATATTTTCAGAACTTAAATTGCAGTCCATGTATCCTCAAAATTTCGTTAATAATTCTCGTGCCTTCACTTGAACGTGAAACTTGGGAAACTCAACTGGTTTCACTAGACATGAAGATATACATTCGAATGCTACATTCCTCCCATTCATTCATTCATGTAGAGTGAAATTTAATTGTCATGAATGAGTTTTCGCATGAAATAGTGGCAAAGAAATATTAATTAAATATATCAATATTCTTAGTTTTAATTTACTATCAAGCATTTTTTATGAATTTAAAAAATTCAAGGTTACAATTTTAAGTGAAAAGAGGCTACATACGAAGAAGGAGCAAAGTTTTCAAGCAAGCTAAATCAATGATCAATGAATAATTTAAAGAGGGCAAAAGGCAACTAAATCCCAGAAAAGGGCTTCCTTTACTAGTAAATGTGCAAAAAGATTCATCAACACGCTTATAGCTAATGGAATCTTGGTAAAACTATAAATAAAATACTTTAAGATATTTAAAAGATATTTTTTTATGCATATATAAATTGGAGTTTTTTTAAAAAATTATTTTGTACTTGAAATTTTTATTAAATGTGGACAATCTTAAATTAACAAATATTCCTTCTTTTATTTCCAAAGTTTTTTATTAAATGAGTCTTGGACCATAATTAATTTCTCGATTTTGTTCGTCTCCGAATTCCAAAATGCTCCCGACGTCCGAAAAGCGAATGCAAAAAAGAAGAAGGGCTAAACCCACGAAAGAAAAAGAAAATCCAAATAACTTCTCCCAGTGCATTGCAAACACGTGTGCTAAGATAGCGTGGAAGCAGGTATTTTGTCGCGTAAATAGCGTCACACTAAATCCAAAAAGAAAAAGAAACCCCTCTCCCTCCCTTTACAATTCCCGCCACCAATCCCAGCTTGCACTTATAAAAGCAAAAAGAGCACCACCCCTAAAAACAAAAAATCCCTAAATCCAATTCTTTTCTTGCCACCGGAGCAATCACTTTGCGTCTTTGTCCCACTCCACACTCAAAGCATCCATCTTTCTCTCTATATATACAAAAAGAAGAATGTACTCTCTCATTCTCACTATTACCACTACTGTGACAACATTCTCAAACATAACAAACAAGATAGCGAAAATCAAAGGAACTTGGATCGTTTTTACTCAACTTGAAATCAAAGGCATTGCTGTTATAATTTCTATTGCTTTTTGTGGATTGGCTTGGTGTGATTGGAGATGGCGAGTTCGAGCGGGACCAAGAATGAAGGAGGTCCACCGCGTTCGCTGTCTCGGAGAATGATGCGAGCGCAGACGATGGTGTTGGATTTGGCTGATGAGGATAGTCCTCTTGTTGATAGTGAGGCTGTGCCGTCTTCTTTGGCCCTTATCGCTCCTATTCTTCGCGTTGCTAACGAGATTGAGAAGGAAAATCCTCGGGTCGCCTATCTCTGTACGTAACCTCCTCCACTTCTCCTTTACCTTTCCTTTTTTTTTTTCAAAACAAATATTCATTTATTTCTACACTACATAAACAATACATTATATAATTGCTGCTATGTTTATTTATATTTTTATGCAATCAGGCCGATTCCATGCGTTTGAGAAGGCTCATAAGATGGATCGGACGTCGAGTGGACGTGGAGTTCGACAGTTCAAGACCTATTTGTTGCACAGGCTTGAGAAGGTATAACTGATTTTTATTTTTTTTAAGAATATTTTTGTTTCAGCTTCATGGCCGGGATTTCGGGAATGATATGTTGTAGAGTTTTGAATCGTCTCCTTTTGTTACAGGATTTATTTTGTCTTGTTCAATTTTAGATATTTCACTTGGTACTAATTATTAGATTCTCGAAAACACTAGATGAGTTGTGGTGTTGGTTTTGTTCTTCTTGAATGAATTTTGTAGCTTATAGCTGTTTTCTTTTCTTGTTTCAAGTACCAATGAAGTGAATTTGCATTAAGTGCATTGTTTCTGAATTTTCCTAGCGTTCTCATTATAAATCCCCGTTGTTTTAGCATTTCAAATTTTAACTGGCAGGCAGTATTTGCTCCTCGGCATCTGGTAAATTTAAAAATCTTCACTGCTTTATGAAAAATCATCATAATTTGTGTTTTGAAGTTCAAGATGTCACTCAAAATTAGTTTACATGCCAATTGTGTTCATATTGTAAAACGAGGCAAATTTAGGTAGTGGTTTGATCACAACCGTAAAAATAACTGCCTGCTTACCTGATGTTTCTATCCCGCTTCTTTTAGGGTATCGGGATTTTTTAGTTTAACTGCTTGCCTGATTCTTAATTAAAAATAATTACCATACTGCTGACCCGAATCTCAATGGAAGTAATTATCATACTGCTGGCCTGACTTCTTCGAGCATTCTTGGCATACTAGCTGAAGTTTGGTATGACTTTATAATAATAGCTTACGGAACCTTTTGGGTTGGATACACTTACAAGGTATTAGAAATTGCCTGTATTTTGTCTTGTCTAATATGTCTCATTTGCATGGTTCTGCTGGGCCTGAACATGACAGGGACATTGTATAATCATATAACGAGCTGGATAAGAAAGTCTGGTTTAGCCTAATTTAGTGTGCTGCTTGCTCACCAGCTAAGATAAGCCTTTCTATTGGATGCGCTAACCATTAGAAACATTTATAGAATCCTGTTCTGGACACCACTTCCAGTGCCACTCTGCAATGCACCATTCTTGGTGCTCTACAGAATTTACGTCTCAATTGGGAAACTGTTGATGTTAATATTTGAACCTAAATTAATTTTTCGTTTCAATTTCCACTGAATTTCAATTGCTATCTAATAAGTGATCCATCATCTTCCATATCATGTATTTCTGTTATTCCTCCAAATTAGCTGCTAGATTCCCTGCTCTCAAGTCTGAAGGTGGATAAACAAGTCCTCTGATTTTTAACTGGCTCAATCACATTCTTCACTCTTCCCTTCTCACTTAAACAAATTTATTACACAATCAAAATGCCTCCAAAGGCCTTAAGATACAAGAGTGGCTGTTGTTGCTTGTGGATTTTCAATATCTTTAATTTGCTTCTGTTAAAAGGCCTCAGAATCCACTTCCCAATGCAAGTGCATCTTATGAAAGGTACACCGCTGAATGTCTCCACCCAGAAGGGTAGAGAGGTGTGGGCGTGGCAATTAGTAATAAGCTCACCAACAGTATAGAAATTTAGATGAATAGTGTAGTGCCTGAAAGAATAGCATGTGTTTTATGTGGAATTATTTCTCAGCTGTAACTTGTTCAATGCTGAAAAATCTCAATTGTCTTAGGCTATATAACCTTTAATCTCATTATCGCATAGAAATACTTTAATTGTTAGTGAACAAGCTGGTGGACGATCTTCGTTCGTTTTGTCTTTCATGATATTCTGCAGCGTAGATGGATTGGTATTGATGTGATTTTTTTCTACCCTGGATCTCCTTTTATTTTTAATTCTTGCTTGCTATCCCATTATTTTCCAAATTCTTCCAACTATAGAAAAATATATGTTCCATAATTTATTTCTTTTGTGCTCTCACTCTCCTGGGGATTGTTCTCAACCTGCATATTTTGCTAGAGTAAAGTGTAGTTTCATTAAGAAGGAAAAACGTGGGCTTTGAACTAAAAATTGAAGATCATATTGTAGAGAAATTGCTTAACTGATTTATGATTTAGCCTAATCACAGTTTCCTAGAGCCTAATTGTCCATTAGGCAACCTGTTCAATAAATAAACTAGGATTATTTATACCTTTTTCCTTTTATCTCAATAATACATTCAGATTGCAATTTTCCTTTATGAAAAAGAAGATATTATCAGATTACTGTATTAAGAACGCACTCGAAATAATATTCTGGAGTTCTCAGAGAAATGATTCAAGACTACTTAAATTTCCCATTTTTGTAGGAAGATGAAGAAACAAAGCCTCAGCTTGCTAAAACTGATCCGGGCGAAATCCAGTTGTATTACCAAAAATTCTACAAGGAGAACATTAAAGATGCACAGCATACAAAAAAACCGTGAGGCTTGATTATTTTTTAGCCTATTTTCTTGTTCTTTATTTATTTTTTATCCAATTGCTGTCTTGCCAAAGTTTCTAAGCATCTATCATATCTTATTCTTTGTGTCAACTCTTGCAGAGAGGAGATGGCTAAGATTCTTCGCATTGCTACAGTATTATATGATGTGCTGCAAACGGTCATACCTGCAGGAAAAGTTGACAATGAGGTTTGATTTAATTGTTTTCAGCATCCTGGCATGAGCTCTTAAGGTACATGTTTGCATGTGGAAGGTGCTTAATCGTGTATGTTCAATTGATTCTATTGCCACAGACAGAGAAATATGCTGAGGATGTTAAGAGAAAAAGGGGACAGTACGAACACTATAACATTCTTCCACTGTATGCTGCTGGGGTAAAACCAGCAATCATGGAACTTCCAGAGGTTGGATATGTGTAGAATATGTAATCTTGGTTTTGCTTGAGCTAATTACATTGATTGTGAATGTCTGAACTTTATCATGGTCATCCTTGAAAATATAGATCAAAGCCGCACTTCATGCTCTACGTGATGTGGATAATCTTCCAATGCCCAGAATTAGACTACCGCATGATTCCTCTAGTGACATGCATAAGGAAAGGGTTATATCTGTCAATGACATACTCGATTGGCTCTCGTCTATTTTTGGGTTTCAGGTAAGTTGCACCTTCAGTTCTATTTTTGCAATTTGTTTTCTTATTTTACAGCTAAAATGTTAGTTTTGGGTCTTTTGTTTGTCAGTTCTGAAGTAATCTGCATGTTAGCTTCTAGACCTTTAAGTTGCTTAAAGGACTCACAGACTTGAACGCTTGGACCTTTGGGTCTCAGTTCACTGTTATTCATATACTTTATTCTCTTATTCCTTTTGAGAATTGTCAGCAGTATTGTTCCTTATGAAGCTAGGTGAATCTTATATGGCAACGGGGAGATTACAACGAAAGTAATGAAGAAATTAACGCATCTCTTTTTAATGCTTGTGGAGAAAACCCAGAATGTTTCTAAATGGACATAAAGACGAAGTATTTCTAATTTGGAATAACTTATGAAGAACACAGTCTGGAAATGGTTTCCTTCAGAGCTATACCATTTCCATTCAAACCAGTTATACTGAATCGATAGAAATAAATGAATTTTGTGGTTAAGATCAGGGCCATTTTCTTTGGTGAGCTATGGATGTGCTGTAAAACCTTGAAGATTTATTATTCACTTGCTTTGGGTTTTGGGAGAGGCAAAGAAGGCAAAACTCTTTGGAGAGGTGCGGCAATTGCACTGATATGGTGTGTTTGAATGGAGAGAAATGCAGAAATTTTTGAGAAACGTCAGTTGTCCAACCATTACTTTGAGTTAGGGTAGTTTCTAAAACTTATTTGTGTCAGTTGATTTTTCAGAATGATTTGTAGAAGCAGTGGCGGATCTTGAACAAAATTTTAGGGGACACAAGAACATGACTAAATATACAGTATTATAGCTTGTGTCATCATTCAATTATGTCCATGTCAATTTTGGACAATAATTTAATTCTGTCAAAACTCCAAAACAAAAAAGAGAAAAAAAGATGATGTGTCAAATTTTTTGATTAGCTTTGATGGTCTAGTGAGCATATTGTACAGATATTATTTTAAAAATTTGTATGCGTGGAAAAGAAAAGAAAACTTATTGACACTTTAAGGATGTGCATTTTGTTGCTTGGAAATAATATGTATGGAGGGAGAGAGACTTTTAATTTGGAAAAAGAAAAGCAAATTTTGAAATCAAGGATCCAACTCTAAATAAATTTGGAGACATAGGGACTAAATTAATTATTTGAAAAGTAAAGGAACTTAAATGTACATCGTATTTTAGAAAATTAAAAATGCCAGGTGAGGGCCTGTCTCTTTGAGGTTCTGCCACTGTGTAGAAGAATTTTTTTTTAGTTTAGAAGATGCCTTATCATATTTACAACATTCTATTATCTTTTCCTTTCTTAATAAAATTTCCTCTTCTTTACAAAAAAGAAAAGAAAACGAACTCTCCCTCCCCTCTCCTCCAAATAATCAAATGTGACTAACTAATGGAAAAACAAGATTGGTGTTGCATGATTTGACTATCTGTTTGTCTCGTTAGATAACTAGTGGGGGTTTCACTAATATCGTAGTTTTGGTGGTCATAATGAAACTTGTGTGCTATGTTCATATACTCAAGTCAACTGTATGCATACAAGTTTTCTGATTCAGTTATGACTCCTTATATTCTTATCTTGTCCATGGAATCAAAGCGAGGAAACGTGGCAAATCAGAGGGAGCACCTGATATTGCTACTAGCCAATATGGATGTAAGGAATAGGAGTCTTGACGATTATACTACGGTAAAAGCTTGACGCTTTATACTCACTTATCTTATATGAATTTAACATTCTTCTATTCTCTCTATAGAAGCCTTTTTTTCGTTTTACTTCTTTATATCATTGTCTTTCAAAGATTGAGACAAAGCTTATTGCAGCTCAATAGTGGGACCATACAACGATTGTTGGAAACAATTTTCAAGAATTATCGTTCGTGGTGTAACTATTTGCGTTGTAAATCAAATCTTGAGTAAGTTATGGTCCTAAGATTGCAGTAGGTAAAGATGTATTTTTCAGGTGGTTGAAATTTTTTGATCTTGTAGGTTTCCCACAAAGTCTGACAACCAACAGTTGAAGCTTATTTACATTGCACTCTATCTTCTTATATGGGGTGAAGCTTCAAATATACGATTCATGCCAGAATGCATTTGCTATATCTTCCACAATGTACGCTTTTTTATAAGATTTTTTCATGGAGTATTGTCAAGTTTGAATTAAATAATATTAGCATGGCTAAAGTTTTTTATCATTCTTATGATAAGCTATTGTTTTAGATATCCATCAGGAGTCTTAGAAGTACAATCAACATAACATGTTGTGTAGGAACTATGATTGACTTCTTCTGGTTTCATTTTAGTCCTTCGTTTTCCTAGAAGAGATGAATATAATTTTAAATGAATTAAAGAAAGGGGCTGAGTTTTTTTAATAGAAAAATTAAGATCTTCAATAGAAAAAGAATCCTGAATAAGGAGAGCAAGCCAACATCTGTGGAGAACATAATAGATTGTTAAAAATTAAAAAGCAATGGCTTTCTAGTCTCATTGAATATCCACTAAAGAAAATCCTAAATGCCCCAGATAGATTGCCCCACATAGAAGTTAGCTACGAAAATAATTTTGTCCCACATTTATTATGTTAGAATTGATTTTTGTATCATACCACTGTAAATATTGCATATTTATACAAAATTTTACTGTCCTTTCTCCCGAAACCCACCAATTGCATGAAAAACAACTCTTCCATCTTACTATGGTTGCTGATGCTTACCTGTGGTATCACAAGTTGTGTTCTATATCCCAAGCCAGACGACAATGTGTCTCCTATTATTAAGCTGCATGAGAAAAGCATCTTGAGAAAGTGCCTTATGAGGTCTCTTTACTTGTAAACAGTTCTCAGAATTAGCTTATCATTTACTAATGTCTGAAATAAAATTTTTAGCCTTGGTTTCCAAATACTGGAATTCATCTGTCTGTCTAGCTTGTTATTTGGTAACAATTTTGTATATAGCGTAGTGCCTTTATTTTCATTCCATTTTACAGTTGTTTAAATCAATTTATTAGAAGCATTGATGTCAGTTAAGGTAGCAAAACTCTATCATCACCAGGAATTAGTTTTAGGCATATAATTCTCCTATCTTAGAAAATCTAATGAATCATTCTTCAGGGTGGTATCTGTTTAGCTTCCTCCATAGTATTTTTTTGATGTTCACATATATCATTTTTGTATGCAAATGTGATGCTCTCCTTATTTCCCAATGTACAAGATGGCACATGAAGTCTATGGAATATTATATAGCAACGGGCATCCTGCTAGTGGGGAGACATATGAAACAACAACACCTGACGATGAAGCCTTCCTGAGGAATGTTATAACCCCAATCTATCAGGTTTTGCGCAAGGTGATTTTTCACTAAATTTACTGTTTATTATTTATGTTTCACTTACATGTTACATCTGGAAGATGATTTCATTTCCTAAAAAAGGAAGCAAGGAGAAACAAAGGAGGCAAGGCTAGCCATTCAAAATGGAGAAATTATGATGACCTGAACGAGTACTTCTGGTGAGATCCTTTGAAGACTAAGTTCTGTTTCCACAATTAGTCAAGATGACTAATAGCTAACTTTTTCCATCTTTTCAGGTCTGACAAGTGTCTCAAGTTAAATTGGCCAATGGACCTTCGAGCAAATTTTTTTGTTCATTCTGATGAGTTGCCACCTGCAAATGAGGTATCTCTCTACTCCCCTTATCCCCCCTAACCAAGAAGGAAAAAAAATGGGTAAGGCATCTGAACATACCCTGACCCCAGTGTAGTAGCCTTTTATTGAAGCATGCGGATAATTATGCTTCACAAAAATGAGAAATTAAAGTGCATTGTGTATGTTATCAACTGTTTCTTGCTGATCTTTAAATTCACATCTCTATTTTTGAAATATGTTTCAACTGGTTTCTTTTTTGTTTCCGTAAAATGTGATGTAATGATGTTAGTGATCTTTTAGTCATTGATAATAATGTTAGTTTTCAACGCTGAACTATTGAAGTTCTTCTGTCTTCCTGAATTTCTTTTCATTTTTATTTTTTTTAATTGTTTTGGGGAGTGGTCTATCACGTATTTCTTCCAAACATTTTGTGTTTGAAGTTTGTATGCTTTTTGCAGAGGTCTAACCAAGGTACTGGTGGAACGAGGAAGCCTAAGACTAATTTTGTTGAAGTCCGCACTTTTTGGCACCTTTTTAGAAGTTTTGACCGAATGTGGATATTTTTTATATTGGCTTTGCAGGTGGTCTAAAATGTTCTGGGTTAATGTCTTCAATCAATTTCTCTACTAGGAATCAATTGAATATGAACTTGTTTTTCAGGCTATGATAATTATTGCATGGAGTCCTTCTGGATCTATTGTAGCCTTTTTTGATGAGGATGTCTTCAAAAGTGTTTTGAGCATTTTTGTCACTTCTGCATTCCTTAACCTTTTGCAAGGTATTGATGAATTTCTTAATAATTTTTCTCTTGTCCAGAAAATAAACAATATTTTTATTGCTATTTTAATTTCATTGCTTCTATTTCATTAGAAATGAAAACTTTGCCAGCATTATTGTCTTGCTAATGGTAGCAGTTATTGTGGACATCAACCAAGTGAAATAAAGCCTCGTGATTGCATTCTTTTGGCAATTTCTCAATATTAAACATTAATATGTATTTGTTTAAGTTTTGCAGATGGTTATATATTGTTATGGTTTTGTTGTTATAGTTTGAGCGACTTTTTTGGTGCTCCCTTGCCATTTCATCTTTGGTTTTGCAGCTTCTCTGGATATAATTCTGAGTCTTAATGCATGGAGGAGCTTAAAAGTCACACAGATACTACGGTACCTTCTCAAGTTTGTTGTGGCTGCTGTATGGGCCGTGGTTCTGCCAATTGGTTATTCCAGCTCTGTGCTGAATCCAACAGGACTTGTAAAGTTTTTTAGCACTTGGTCTATGGATTGGCAGAATCAGTCATTTTATACTTACGCCGTGACAATTTATTTGATACCAAATGTGTTGGCTGCTTTACTTTTTGTGCTTCCACCTTTACGGAGAACCATGGAACGTTCAAACTGGCGGATTGTCACTCTCATAATGTGGTGGGCTCAGGCAAGTATATCTAGCACTTTTACTTCTGACTCAAGTGTTTGTGTGCATGTGCGTGTTTTTGGTTTGGTTGATATTCTAGTTTTTGTTTCTTTCTCTTCAACCTAGCCTTCTTTTTTACATTTCTTTTACCTTCCTGCAGCCAAAACTATATGTAGGCAGAGGCATGCATGAGGATATGTTCTCACTTTTAAAGTAAGAGAAACAAATGCTATTGATTGTTATTTTATTTTCATTTTTACCTTTTTGGAGGGGATGAGTGAGGTTACTAGGAAGTTGCATGATTTGGCTCTTGTACTTTATCAATGTTAGAATTCTTGTTGGGAAATTTAAAATGAATGTGATGCCTTTATAAACTAGAGGTCTTTCTTTCTTATAAAATCTTGATATTTTCCTATGCACAGGTATACTTTGTTCTGGGTCCTGCTGATAATTTGCAAGCTAGCATTTAGCTACTATGTGGAGGTTTTTTCTTCTTAAACATCTTAATTGTTGAATTTCAATATCCATTGGGACAAGATTTTGTCAACAATATTTTGAGTCTAAATGCATTATGTACTCATAGCGTACACACATGTGCATGCTCAAAAATGTTACAAATTTGCTTATATGTATGTATTTGGAATTTGGATCTATACACATGAAAATAAGAGTATAGAATTATCACGTACAAGTTTAGGAGGAACTCTGAAGTCTTTTCTCCACCACCTAAAATGGTGTTCCTCTTGCAGAATAGCTCGTCACATATTTTTGTACTTCTCAATTTAAAGAACATTGTATGCATTGTAGGGACAGAAACTTAACTTCTTGGAATTTACATCTATTTGAAACACTCTTTCGATGTAGTTTCCACATGGGATATTCATGGCTGGTTAGAGATTAAAAAAAATATATTTACAATTCCTGTGGGAAATAATATCGAAGGCCATGTATAATACTGGGAGAAACATAGTTTTCCTGAATTACTGTACTGTTATAGTGATTTTTTATAGCAACTATACCATGGATGTGGAAAAACACACAATCTTATTTTGTATTTGTCCATGCTATAGGTTCTTTAATTTTTAATTTCATTTTACATGAACCATTTGTTTTCTTGTACAATCTGTCATATTCATTTGCTTATAACCCATATGTTGCATATTTGTTAATAGATACTGCCTCTAGTTGAACCGACAAAGTTGATTATGGAGATTCATGTTAATAACTATCAATGGCATGAATTCTTTCCCCAACGTAATATTTCACCCTTTTTTATTACTCTCTGTACTTTCTTTCATCATAGAGCTATAACTAAGTCATGTCTTGAAACTGGTGTAGTTCCGCATAACATTGGTGTTGTTATCTCTATATGGACTCCTATTCTTCTGGTAAGTGGATTGAATATGAAGTTTTAGGAATGAGAAACTTTATAGTATTGTGTTTAAGTTGGGGTAAATTCTGTTATTGTATTAGGTTTATTTTTTGGATGCACAAATATGGTATGCCATATTTTCTACTCTTGTTGGTGGGATTCAAGGAGCCTTTAGCCATTTGGGTGAGGTTAGTGGTCATTTTGTTCTCATATAATGATATATTAGCAATCATATGATGCACAATGATCCCATTTATTCAACATTATTTTGATTGTTATAGAATATTTGGAATGTTAGTTCATATTTGAAAATATGCAGTTGACAAGTTGTGGTTTTCGTCCTGCACAACACTCGTAACTTTTTATTTTCAGATAAGGACCTTAGGGATGTTACGGTCCAGATTTGAATCCGTGCCTTCAGCTTTCAGTCGCCATCTTGTGCCATCACACGAGGACGCTCCGAGGAAACCTTTGGTGATCAATTCTAACGAATTTTGTTGTAGTAGTTTGTTTGTTTGCACTGGCAGTTTGGTAATTTTTTATTGATGTTCCATCTTAGATGCATTTTGTGCCAAATACAAAAGCAGCAATATTATTTTGTTTTCCAGCTTGTTTTATATAGCAATCAATTGGAACCCCCTCTTATTTGTCTTGTCTAAATCAACAATTCTCGTCATTTCAGGATGAGGAATCAGAAAGAAAAAATGTTGCAAATTTTTCACATGTGTGGAATGAGTTCATATATTCTTTGAGAATGGAAGATTTGATCAGCAATCAGTTGAGGCTCTTCTTGCTATACAATTTATTACAACATCAAGTGCATCATATTTCTAGTTGTAAGATTTTAAATTTACTTCACTGTTCAGTGAAAAAGACTTGCTACTTGTGCCTTATTCTTCAAGTGATGTCTCTGTCTTCCAGTGGCCTCCTTTTTTGCTTGCTAGCAAGGTATGTACCTTGATTCATTGGTATTCTTAATATTTGTACTCAATGCAATTCCAATTCCAACTTATTTCCTTGTGTTGATTGACACATGACAGATCCCTATAGCACTAGACATGGCAAAAGATTTTAAGGGGAAGGAAGATGCTGAGTTATATAGAAAGATGGATGAGTATATGCAATCAGCAGTGACTGAGTGTTATGAGGCATTGCGGTACATAATATTTGGCCTTCTAGAAGATGATGCAGATAAGTTGTAAGAAGCATTCATCTTGCGAGATTGAGTCTCAAAAGTCATATAAGAGGAATCTGGCCATTTATGATCGATTATTTATTCATTTGTTTTTATTATTCTTTTCTCAACAGGATTGTCAGACTAATACATTACGAGGTAGATATGAGCATACAACAACATATATTTTTGAAGGAGTTCCGGATGAGTGGATTGCCTATGCTTAGTGAATATTTGGAGAGATTTCTAAAAGTCTTGGTAATGTGCTTTCTTTATGCGTTCCTTTTTCTTTAATTTCTTATTTCCATCATGGTCTGCACTTGCTCATATTCAAGTGCTCACACTAGTTTGTTGACAGCTAGGTGATCATGATGATGATGACATCTACAAATCTCAGATAATTAATGCTCTCCAGTCTATTATAGAAATTATCACTCAGGATATAATGTTTCATGGCCATGAGTAAGTTCTGAATTATTACTAACTTAATGGGATGTCAAAATGGTTTATGACAGATTGAGCCCTGATAACTAAATGTTTGGCTACCTATCCCTGCAGAATTCTGGAAAGAGCTCACTTAAACACCTCGAGTGATCAAAGTAGTATGAAAGAACAGAGGTTTGGAAAGATAAATCTAAGTCTTACAAATAACAATTATTGGAGGGAGAAGGTTGTCCTGACACTTGCGTCTTTTGTTACGAATATCATGTTTGTGACATATACATCTTCAATTTTTATATTGTTCAACATCTCTCTGTAGGTCCTCAGGCTTCATTTACTTTTGACCACAAAGGAATCTGCCATAAATGTGCCATCAAACTTGGATGCTCGCCGCCGAATCACTTTCTTTGCAAATTCCTTATTTATGAACATGCCGAAGGCTCCAAAAGTCCGAGACATGTTCTCTTTTAGGTGAGTGATTGAAACATGTGAATTTTGTAAGCAAAAAATGTAATAGGTGGCAATGGTTTTTGTCTATAATTTCTTCATAGGAACAACATATTCTAAAAATAAATCATCTTCAACATGATCATGGCTTGTTACCACAATCCGACCAGAAATGATAATCTTGTGCGAACATGATAAAAATTGTGTTAAGAAGGATTGCTTAGTTTCTTCTCTTATTCACTATCTTTAGAATTGGTCATGTGCTTCTGTGTTGCTCATTTTCTTCCATTTAGATCATTTATTGGTCATAAATAAATGGCTACTCATTTTAGTTTTTTTTTTTTTGACTTTAGATTTCTTTTATGATATCATTAGTGTTTTGACTCCCTATTACAAAGAAGATGTTCTTTATTCCGATGACGAACTTCATAAGGAAAATGAAGATGGGATAACGATTTTGTTCTACCTAAAGACAATATATCGTGGTGAGTTTCTACCAATTCCTGCATCACACTTTCAGTCTTTATAATGGGGTTAAACTTATCAAGTACAAATGAACGCAAAACAGATGAATGGAAAAATTTTGAGGAGCGTATAAATGATCAAAAACTTATGTGGTCTCCCAAAGAGAAGATGGAATTTACTCGTCAGTGGGTATCCTATAGGGGGCAGACCCTTGCTAGAACAGGTTTGAATAGTGAAGGTTTTTGGTGCTTTATTTACTTGCTTCATTTGTGGATGTTGACTAGGCCATCATGTAACCGTGTCTGTGTGCACGCGTACGTGTGCACACATAATTCTCTATGTTTTTTTTCCAGTGAGAGGGATGATGTACTACAGGCAAGCCCTAGAACTTCAGTGCTTATTAGAATTTGCAGGAGATGATGGTTTGTGATTTCTTAACATATATACGCGCCATTACTTCTGAAATTTAGCATTCGATTCCATTGCCTCTAATGGTACATTATTTTTTTCAAAAAGCTAATCACCGTTTTGCTTTGCAGCCCTTTTGAATGGCTTCCGTACCTTGGAACCTGAGACGGATCAAAAAGCTTATTTTGATCAGGCACAAGCTCTCGCTGATTTGAAGTTCACCTATGTTGTTTCTTGTCAGGTGTATGGGGCTCAGAAAAAATCCACTGAACAACGGGACCGGAGTTGTTACAGCAATATTCTGAATTTAATGTTAGCGTAAGTTAAAATTTGTCCCAATGCATTACATGAAGTTCTCCATTTAGATACAAAAGGTTGATGGCAACCTTCATTACATATCGTTAATGCAGGAATCCATCGCTGCGTGTTGCTTACATAGATGAAAGAGAGACCGCAGTGAATGGAAAATCTCAAAAGCTGTATTACTCTGTTCTCGTCAAAGGGGGTGATAAGTATGATGAGGTACGAGACTGATTCCTTGTTTGGTATGGAATTTAGGTGCTTCGGGATTTATATGCTGCACTTAAGTAGAGCAATTGATCACTTCCAATTAAATTTATCACATTTCAAACTGCAATAAAAGGTCGTAGTTGCAGAGTTATCTTCTGGAAAAACTCTGTTTATTGTCTGCTAGATAATCTAACGAAGTAATTTGTTATATGCACCTGTAAAATAAAATGTACTTCTTAGGGACTTTGTTTTAGGAACAATTGATTTATGTGATGTTTCCCGAACTGCTTAGTTTAGACACCTCAATTCATATGCTGGGTATGAGAAACATGTCCTGCCTTTATGTTCTCAAGTCAAAAAATATTGAGAGTAGTTGATTGTTAATGCTACTCCTGTTTACAAGCTTCTTTTGCCATTTTTCTACAAATCCAAAGCACGTTCTCTTACATGTTGTACTCCTTACACTGCTAGGAAATCTACCGAATCAAGCTTCCAGGTCCTCCGACAGATATTGGTGAAGGAAAACCTGAAAATCAAAATCATGCCATTATTTTTACTCGTGGAGAAGCCCTACAGACTATTGACATGAATCAGGTAGTCTCTCTATTCCTTTTTTCCATTCATTTATAAATTACATTATACAGTAATTCACTAAAATTTCTCTTTGTTTCAGGACAATTACTTTGAAGAAGCTTTTAAAATGAGAAATGTGTTGGAGGAGCTTAAAAAATCTCATCGTAGGAAACAAAACCCAACGATTTTGGGTATAAGGGAGCATATATTTACTGGAAGGTCAGCTTTACCATTTAATGGTTGCGCATCACATGTTGGCGTGCAAAAAGAATTATGTAGTAGAAATGTTTTGATTTTAATATTATAAACCCTTATATTTCTTCTGTTTCTTTTGACAGTGTTTCATCACTCGCTTGGTTCATGTCCAATCAGGAGACCAGCTTTGTGACTATTGGCCAACGTATCTTGGCTAGTCCTCTAAGGTAAGCCTAATTTTAGCCAGCAATCAATGTATGCTTATGTGGTATTACATGTCATTTACAATTTGAAAGCTCGTTGCATCATTTAAATTTTGTATCCGCGTACATTTCTATTTTTCCTTTTTAATTATCAAACATGGGAGAAAAATATTTCAAACCTCAGACAGATGATATTTCATTGCTTGAGAAAAAGAAAACGAGAAATGAAAAAAATTTTGCATTGATTGCTACTGGAAAGTTTCTCCCTTAGAGACCAATCTAAAGTCTAAACCACCGCTTGACTGTTTTTCCCCTTTTCCTCAGAACAGACTCGTTGACCAGTACAAGATATCTAGATTTACTTAATGATGAACTTTGTTCCAGATTAAAAGTATTAAAAGACCACAGAACCTGGTTTTCTTTTTAAATTTTTTTTTATAGAAAAGAGTAGGAGTCTAAAACTACATAGAGTTTCAACTTTCAAATATAGGAACAATTGCAAGCTTTAAACTGAAGTAAACTTTGTTTTATATACTTGTTTTGAAGACCAAAGTGCACCAAGATTATTCTTCAGTGGTGCACTTTGCTAGAATAAGATTCTAATAAATGTTGTCTGATTTTATAGGGTACGATTCCATTACGGCCATCCTGATATATTTGACAGAATCTTCCACATAACAAGGGGTGGCATAAGCAAAGCTTCAAAAATAATAAATTTAAGCGAGGATATATTTGCAGGTAATTTTATATGGATTTGAACACTATTGACATCACATAAGTACCATGCGATGATTAAGCATGTCACTCTCTTCAGGATACAACACAACTCTACGTGGGGGATATGTAACACATCATGAATACATACAAGTAGGAAAAGGGCGTGATGTGGGGATGAACCAAATATCATCTTTTGAGGCAAAGGTTGCAAATGGAAATGGAGAGCAGACCCTTAGCCGTGATGTTTATCGATTGGGGCGACGTTTTGACTTCTATAGGATGCTCTCGTTCTACTTTACAACAGTTGGTTTCTATTTCAGTAGCATGGTATGCTGATCTGATTTCTTTATTTTACTGTCTTTGTGCTGAACAGATTTCTTAGTTTTTTGTTTCCTATAAAAACTCTAATAGAGTCTCCATGACTACTACTGGTGATATCCCTTTTGCTTTAAGTTTTGAGTTATGGTGGTATGTTGATCTCCTTGAGGAGCTCTGCATATGGAGCTTCAAGGTGATTTATTTATTTAATTTGCAGTAGGTTCAGAATACACAGAAACACTTCTGTGTATTGGTTACTTGTTTCTTGGAGGATTCTTCTTCTTCCTCCCTATTGTTTTTTTTTTAAAAAAAAAAAACCATGCATAGCATAACTAGGCTCCCTGGTAAATGTTGCTCGGATTATTCTTATCTACAAATTTCAAGCTGCTGATTGTTCACTGTTGAGGACGAGACTCATTTTATGCTGGTATCAAAATATAAACAATTAAACACCAAGTATAACATCAGTTTGTCAGGTTGGGCCTTATGCTATAATCCTCTGTTGTGTCTAATATCATATAGTAATAGTTTCTAAATTATTTTCTGTGTTAATGAGGTACTAAAACAGAACAACCCAAATTTTATGAAATTCAACAATTTCAATCATCATCTGAATTAGATAAATGATATTGTGCAGTATAAGATCAGTGGTTGGATAACATCAAGCGATTTAGGTCACTAGGCGGCTAGCTTGCTACTTGTGAATCCATTTTAATATTCTTACGCATGATTTACTTCAAGTCCTATTAGAATTACATGAAATGGAGAGTGTATTAGAAAGATTTGGTATGCTTTTGTTGTTATAACTAGATTTGGTATGCTTTTGTTGTTTCAGATAACCGTGCTTACTGTATATTTGTTCTTATATGGACGCTTATACATGGTAATGAGTGGATTAGAAAGGGAGATTCTTATGGACCCGAGCATAAATGAAAGCAAGGCCCTTGAACAGGCTTTGGCTCCGCAATCCATTTTTCAGCTAGGCTTGTTGCTTGTGTTTCCCATGGTCATGGAAATTGGTTTGGAGAAAGGGTTCCGCACTGCTCTGGGTGATTTTGTCATTATGCAGCTACAGCTTGCCTCAGTGTTCTTTACATTCCAGCTTGGAACTAAAGCACATTATTATGGAAGAACAATTTTGCATGGTGGTTCCAAATATCGAGCTACTGGGCGTGGTTTTGTTGTTTTCCATGCAAAGTTTGCAGAAAACTACAGGCTATACTCACGAAGTCACTTTGTTAAGGGATTGGAACTATTTATATTGTTGGTCGTGTATGAAGTCTATGGGAAATCATATCGCAGTTCAAGTCTTTATTTGTTCGTCACCTTGTCCATGTGGTTACTGGTTGGATCCTGGTTGTTTGCTCCATTTGTGTTCAATCCATCTGGATTTGACTGGCAAAAAACAGTGGATGATTGGACAGATTGGAAAAGGTGGATGGGAAATCGTGGTGGTATAGGGATTGCACCTGATAAAAGTTGGGAATCATGGTGGGGTGGAGAACAAGAACATCTCAAGCACACGAATATCAGGGGATGGTTACTTGAAATAATCCTCGCATTTCGCTTCTTTATCTACCAATATGGCATTGTCTACCACCTTGACATAGCTCATCACAGCAAAAGTTTGCTGGTACAATCCATATTTGAGTGATATTTTGTTTTCTTATTGGCCTATAACTGTTTGGTTGATTTCTACCACCAAATACTAACTTTTCTACTATTAACTTCAAATCTTTTTTGTAGGTTTATGGACTTTCATGGATAGTTATGTTAACTACACTTTTATTGCTTAAGGTATGTGGCATGCAAATGGAACACATGCAAAAGTAAATATGATTGGGAGCAGCTTGAATAAATTTTTCACGTACATGAAATAATTGTATTCGAAAACTGGCAAACCAGCATTTTAAACTTATATATTGACCATTTGAAAGTAGAATATAGCAGGTTTTTCTTTTTCTTCTCACAAGTGTGTGGTTTGTCTATGCTTTATTTCTGAACTTGGCCTCCTTCTGTTTGTTTTTTCCAATGCTCTCAGATGGTGTCAATGGGGAGACGAAAATTCCGTACAGATTTCCAGCTCATGTTCAGGATTCTCAAGGCACTCCTATTTCTTGGCTTCGTGTCGGTCATGACTGTTCTATTTGTAGTTTGTGGTCTCACAATACAAGATTTATTTGCTGGCATCCTCGCATTCATGCCCACGGGGTGGGCCCTTCTTCTTGTAAGTACAAACATTTTGTTCCAAGTGCGCAATGTACTTTAAAACTTCTCCCTTAGTTGGCCACTGCATGATTAAGTCCTCTCTTTTATCTAAACAAAGGATATTCTACCCTAAGCAAATATTGCATTCATTCAGACCCATATGATCTTCAATGCATATTAATATTATTCAAGAATCTATTGAATAACAAAAACTCCCATGATGGAGTTCCTTGTGACATAAGGTGCATTTTTTACTGGAATACACCAACAATTCTATGAATCCAGTTCCTTCCAAAATATTATTTCGTAGTTTTAACTGAACGAGAACTTTTAATATCCAATTTCTTGTCCTTTGTAGATTGGACAAGCATGCAGGTCGTTGTTTATGTGGATAGGATTCTGGGATTCAATAAAGGAGCTAGCAAGGGCATACGAATATATAATGGGCTTATTGCTTTTCATGCCAATAGCCATCTTGTCATGGTTCCCGTTTGTCTCGGAGTTCCAAACTCGCCTGCTCTTCAATCAAGCGTTTAGTAGAGGCCTCCAAATTTCTATGATTCTTGCTGGAAAGAAAGAGGGAGCTGTAAAGAAAGAGGGAGCTGATGCTGGAAAGAAAGAGGCTAGCTGATGCAGGAAAGAAAGA